>NW_028227269.1:32797500-33397500 GCF_978045245.1 Mus caroli
TACAAAATCCTTCCAGCAATCCCATAGACAACACTTGTCTGAGTTTATCAAGTTAACAAAAATTCATTGGACAATGGCATAAAAAAAAACAAGGAAAGATGAAATAGTATTTGTTTTATCCGACTGCCTGATAAAAGACAAGTCAAGCATGTTATACATTTGCATTTTCAGCTCCACTTCCAAGACAATGTCCCTTCAGTAGAGAGAAGGTAATAATGAAGGCACCATTACTCTAGAGGGAGAAATATCTCTAAAGCTGTGAAATTACCTTTCCCCTCACTCACACACTAGCTCTATTTTTGTAGTTGCACGATTAATCTAACAGAAAAGCAGGAGAAGTCAATGCCAGATTTCTAAAATGTCTGACGGCTCATCCTGGCTCTCTCTAGCACCCTCCCCCATGACCCAGCCACTCTAGTGTGCAGTGTATCAGTGTTTCCCATTTGTTTAACAGCAGCGCCACGTATTCAATAAGGCCAACCTGGGTGAATGTCACCCACCCTCTGCACAGACTGAAGAGTCACAAATGCCACCAAACAGAAGCTACCACCGAAGCATGGCTAATTTACCAAAAGATCACTTCTATTTTACCCTCTTTGCCTAATATTTATTTCATTACAATGCTACCTCCACCGGACCAGGCTCAGGATTTGTCAGGGTCTATGACATATTTCCAGATGGTAATTACACATTATTAACATTCACTCTGATAAAAAGTATTGCCAGAAGAAAACTCCTTTTCATGTACTTCATGCTAAAAGATGACCGTGTACTTCATGCTAAAAGATGACCGATAACCAACTTTCTCAATCAGGAAGACTAAGAACGGAACCTTGCATGCATTTTGACTGTGAATATTCGAAACAACCTTTTTTTTTTCATACAAATTCAGTAAGTTGTGAAATCAGACAGACAAGGGAAAAAATCTGCTGTGTCTAACTAATCACAGGCAGGTTTACTTCATCTCTCTGTGCCCTTGTCCCTTGTATATGAAGACATTCACAGTGAGTATCATAGAGAGACACTGGACAGCCTGAACCAGAAATTCACACAGTACAGACGTCAGCCATATCCAAACTGCTCAATACATGCCTGTAATATAAAGAAGGAAGGGCACAGAAAAGACCCTCACCTCTCAGTTTGTCACCAGCCTCGGAATTTCAACTCTGTCATTACAAATGAAAAAGAGTTATTTTGTCAGTTTGCAGTAGCCAAAGAAAACTAAGGCAGCCTGGAGATACTTACTCAGAGGAAAGAAAAACCAAAGCTAAAATAGAGGCAGACTCCCAGGTAAAGCAGAACTGTCCATTCCCAGCCTCATCACCCCTTGCAGGGATCAGAAGGCCCATGCAGGGGTCACTGCTCTCTGGTCTGCTATTCCTGGCTCTGTGAGCTTTGACAAATCTTTGCAATGCCCCTTCTTCTCAGAGAGAAGATGGACAGGGGAGCTCTGACTGTTCCTTTTCAGATGTAACCCCAAGGACAGCTGGAGAGAGGGGTGTGGCAAGAGTAAGGTATTCTTAGGGGTCCAGGACAAGACTTCTCAATTTCTATTGAGATAGAAGATAAACCACTTTTAAAACAGTGAAGTATACAGAAACAGACCAAATCCAGCCGTACTGTAAAAATTACAGTTAACAGTTTGTGGGGTCACACTGTTTCTTAGCATTTTTCCCCACCTGTCTGTAACTCTCCCTCAGGAGACTGGTACTATTATCTTCATTTAAGGTGGGGACGCTCAGGCCTGAAAAGTTTAGAAACTTCTCAAGAAGACTATCTATAATGAAACCAAAATTTTGCCTGAAATGAATGTGATCCCCAGAAGGTAGCATCTGGTAACACATTCCCCACTCTTTCACTCACTGGGAAACCATCCTCAGATCTTGAGTCCTTCTTCCCACCAGTCATCATTCCAGCTACTAGAACAGAACTGACATTAATGAGTTGGTATGACAATGTAGGGAATTTTAGGTCTCTCTCGCTTAATGTTTACAATGGACACTTTCAAACTAATATACGCAACAATTCCGAAAGTAGGTACACATTACCGTGTTCCATGTGAAACAACAGCAGATCCTAGAGTGGATTGGAGGCTAGGGAATAGTGCCTTGTGAACCATGAGCTATACATACATCTGAAACTATCACATTATCAAAATGCTGAAGGCAATAGAATAGTTCAACTCTATAGGTAACTGAAGACCTTAAGCTGCTTTAGATCTGAGTTACATCAGGCTGTGCAGACAATGCCCCCCCCCCCCGGCAAGACTGATAGCCCAGATCTGAAAACAAATGAACTTCCCAGTAGAAGCTTTTGCCAAGTCTAGAATTGTCCCCAGTCTGGAGCAGTAAACACTTACCGAGAGCTGCATTTCACTCACGCAGTTTCTTTTCACTGCTGCTAATCAGAATCCCTTTTGTTTCCCTCGGTACAGGTTTATCTTCCCACACCCTACAAATTATTACAGACTATTTGCCAAGGGAAACTTAGAGACACCCGGCACGATACTCTTTTCAGGGCTCGCTTAAAATCTTGAAAGGAACTCACCCGTTGTGTTGTGCATTCCTTCTTTGCCAAAGTGTGCCGTGGTTTCGAAAGCGAGCCCAGTCCTTCTGAACTTTTCTGTATCCGTTATAATATTAAAGAGCCACAGGAAGGGAAGTGGTTAGTCAACTTGCTAATTTTATCAGCTCCCCACCACTCCCGGTTAAACAGTACCTGATGCTACAGACAAGAAATCAGTGTTGCAGTTCGTTTCCCTGCCACGGCAAACCGGGAAGCAGAAGGAGGGACTGTATCTGGTTTAGAAGGAGGGACTGTATCTGGTTTGTAGCACAAGACACTCAATGAATGAACATCTTATTACTATTAATAAGAAGCCTAATAAATGCCAGACGCCAGTGATTCAACAAAATGAAGAGGAGGGAAGAGAATGTCAGCCCATACTCCAGGAAACTCGGTATGGGTGGGAAGGGGGTGATTTTAATGCAATCAGAGGACGTGTGGGACGTGGCTGGTGTTTCATTTGTTGATAAATTATTCTGCACTGGAATAGAGCCAGTTTACCGGATATAGAAACTTCCACCACTGGGGGCCCTGGCTCAGACCACTCTTCCTCTAGAGCTTAGTAATTAACAGACAGGACAAGGGAGAAAATGTGTGCCTCTGGATAAGGAAAATTTAAACACTCTCTGGAGGAGCAGCCATGAACTGTGTCCTGGAAGTCAAACTCGACAAGAAATGAGGAGAAAATATAGACCAAAAGACAGATTTTTAATGAAACAAAATGCTTTTGATGTTTTCATCCAACTCTGAAAGACTGCAACAAATATAAAACACTGTTGCCCCAGAACCCTGGACCAGGCCTTTTCCTGAGCTACTTAAATGGCTGGTATTTGAAGTAAATCTGAAGTGCTCACTTTGAAGTACATCCCCCACCATATCTAAGGATTATGGAATTAGAGAAAAAAGAGAATTTCTGCCAAGCAAATCATCTGGAAGGCTCATTAACCCTTGCTGCAGACTGGCTGAGAATGCATTCCCTCAAGGACATCCTGACAGCTTGAAATCACATAAAGTGATAAGGTAAAAAAGCCAGGCGTGGTGGCACATGCCTTTAATCCCAGCACTCGGGAGGCAGAGGCAGGTGGATTTCTGAGTTCGAGGCCAGCCTGGTCTACAAAGTGTGTTCCAGGACAGCCAGGACTACAGAGAGAAACCCTGTCTCCAAAAACCAAAAAACAAAACAAAACAAAACAAAACAAAACAAACAAAAAAAAACAGTTAAATTCCATACCCTGGTACAGTGTGAGCAAGGAAGGGCCCACAGGCACCCTTCCTTTACTACTATCCCCCAAATCAGTATCACTACCCAACTAAATAAAGGAGGGCAAAGAGCATGGAGAGCATTGCCCTTATTTCCCATAAGCCCCCATAAGCCCATTTTCTACTTACATTTAAGGGAATGTGCTCCTTGATGTGAGTGTAAGTGATATGCAAGCAGCACCCTACTCGGGGACCCTGGGTAAGAAGCAAGAGCTTTAGAGCTCCACGCACTCCCCACCCCCATTCCCACATGGACACCTGACAGGTATCAAGGTGGGAAGACGTTCCTGGGAGCTCCACACTTCCACAATGACCCTCTCGCTCACAGGCACACCTTCTCCCCAGTTCCTCACAACCCTCAGACTATCCTCTTCTGCAGGACACTGCAGCCCTTTGGACAAGCTTCCTCCCTACTCTAAGATGCTTGAACATCCCTATCTGAAATCTTATAGCATAGGTCACTATTCTCTCTTTCCATGGAGGAACTATTTACTGTGACATCTG
Organism: Mus caroli; assembly: GCF_978045245.1. Classification (NCBI taxonomy): domain Eukaryota; kingdom Metazoa; phylum Chordata; class Mammalia; order Rodentia; family Muridae; genus Mus; species Mus caroli. The sequence goes on from NW_028227269.1 coordinate 32,801,830, forward strand.
TCTAAAACACTGAAGGCCTCGTTACAGTTTAGGACTGCCCTTGCTGCCCACTGAGAGTCACCTTTAAGCTTTAAAATAATAGAAGCTCTACATTAGAAACAAATGTATTGATGTATCTAAGATGAAACTCATGGATTATACAACCACAAGCTACATAGTGTAATTTTTAAAAATCAGGATGCTCCCAGGAATGAGTAGTTACACACTGAAGAATTCCTCAGGTGCCTGCGCTACCATCAATGAGTAAATCTGAATTGAGGTAAGAAGCCACTTCTCGCAAAGAGGTAAGAAAATGAGAAGACTAGAAGGTTCTTACATTGATTAGATATAGAACAAATAGAGTAATAAAATAAAAAGTGAAACAAAGCAGAGTTATAGGTACATTATAAAAGATAGGGAAAATAACATGAACAGAAGTCCAGATAACATTGAAGATTAGCCACACACTATCAGGTGCTAGAATGATGGGTCTGCTGTTAAGATCTCCATCTGTTCTTCTAGAGGATCCAAGTTCAATTCCCAGCACTCCTGGGGAAGCTTATAATGCCTGTAACTCCAGTCCATGTGTTGATTACTCAAGTATCATCAGAAACGCTGGAGTCAGTGCTATGGTTGTCCAAACAGTGACAAGCCCATAGTAAACCTTCAAACAAGACAATAGGACTATTAGTTGGAATTATTAGGTTGCTGTTGTCTTAGAAAATTCATTATCTATTCTAACTTTTTAAGCCTGAGAAAAGGAACGAGCATCAGGAGTGAAGGAGACCAGGGAAGGCAGAGGAGATGAAAGGCATGTGTGCCAGCCATCAAAATCTCCCCTGAGGAGACAGGGGATGATGGGTCCCAGCAGCAAAGAAGTCCCTGTTTTTACATAGAAAGTGAAACCTTGTTTACCAAAATGCCATTAATATACTATGGTAAATGTTTTTCTCAGCAGATTAGGAATCTTTCTATTTGCTATGTTTGTTTTCAGAGTGATCTAATCTCTAACTTAGGTATTGACTCCTCAATCAAAACCATTTTCAGTAATGACATGGGTAATAACAAGACTGGAGAAAACGCCTTGGATGAATGAGGACCTGAATTTCATCCACAGAAGCCACACTTGAAAGAAATATAATAAAACATAAAATGGATATGGTAGTAAAAAATTATAAACTTGCTGTTGAAGATACTATGACAGGCAGATCCCTAAAGCTCACTGGACATCTAGCCTAAACTATTTGACAAGTTCCAGGCTATTAAGAGACTGTCTCAAAAAGATGGTGAATAGAACCTGAGAGACAACAGATAAGGTTGAGTTCTGACATCCACAGGCATGGAAAGATGTGTTCCTGCATTCGCACATTCACCCACCTGTGTGTGTGCACACACAGCATACACACACACACACACACACACACACACATATTATAAAAGACACTGTTCTCACCATAATAAGCAAGTGACCATACACTGCTACCTTAATATGTAGAAACAATTTTATAAAAATTATATGTAGGGGCTGGTGAGATGGCTCAGTGGGTAAGAGCACCCGACTGCTCTTCCAAAGGTCCAGAGTTCAAATCCCAGCAACCACATGGTGGCTCACAACCATCCGTAACGAGATCTGGCGCCCTCTTCTGGAGTGTCTGAAGACAGCTACAGTGTACTTACATATAATAAATAAATAAATCTTTAAAAAAAAAAAATTATATGTAAAGGACTCCAGAGTACCAACCATCATACTTTTAAGAAATCTCCATATGCCATTTATTCCTTCTTTGCAGCTTTCAGTACACTCTAACTTTTCAAAATTAATTCACAATCTTTTTCATTAAGAATTAAGTAAGAAAGTGCATTTTTGGTTAAGAATTGAAGAAAAAGAAGCTATAAAAATACTGTCTAAAAGAACTGCAGGGAAAAAATAGAAAAGAGGCCGAGGGAAAGGAGGTCCAGTGACCAGGCCAACTTGAGATCCATCTCAAGGGAAGGCTCCAAAGCCTGATGCTATCTATAACTGTTGCTATAGTGTACTTACAGACAGGAACCTAGCATGGCTCTCCTCTGAGAGGCCCAACAAGCAGCTGACTGAGAGAGATGCAGATATTTACACCCAATCAATGGACTAAAGTTGGGAACTCCTGAGGTTGAATTAGGAAAAGGCTGGAAGAAGCTGAGGAGGGTGACTCTATAGGACAGCCAGAAGTCCCAACTAACCCAGATCCTTGAGATCTCGCAGACACTGAGCCACCAACCAGGCAACATACACCAGCTGATATGAGGTCCCCGACACTTATACAGTAGAGTGCTGCCAGGTCTGGCCTCAGTGGGAGAAGGCAAAGAGGAGCCTAATGCTCCAAAGACTTGAGGCCCCAGGGATTGGGGGAGGCCTGACAGGAGTGTGGTGGTTGCAGGGAGACATCCTTTTGAAGATGGGAGAGGGGAGGGGTGAGAGTGGGGGGGTGGGGGGAGGAATGGGATAAGGAATTGAGGGAGGGCAGAACAGGAGGAGGGCAACTGTGAAAAATAAAAATAACAAAGGTAAAATGAATAAATAAATAATTTGCTTGAACACATTTAGAAAGGACGACAGTAATAATGGACAAACAATATTCTTATCAAACATTCATCTATGCTCTGTTTCAAATACAAGTGAAAGATGAGAGGAGCTGCTGGCCAATAAGAAAAGGTTCGCATCCAAGGAACAGCATCTATATCGTATGTCCCATAATTCTATCTACTACATCAGACAACCAAGGCCTACTCAGGAAGTATCTCAGTGTAAGCAATTATAAAAACAACACTCGAATAACTGAGTGTTGACTTTAAAACAAGAGCATTAAAGAACTGAAAAAATAAAATTACATACCAGCTAATTGTAATGGTAGCAATAATAATTATGATGATGATGTTTGTTTTCACAATGAAGATGCTTTGAAATTTTAAATAGTTTTTCCTTTTTACTAATTTAATATCAGAAGCTGAGTCATATTTAAATTCAATTAAATTGATTTATTAATTTCCTCTAAACTTAAAAATTACCGAATAAAGTCCCTCATATAAACCAGTCTTATCCTTCCTTATCCTTCGCTCTACAGATTCTATGGCGACTTTATTTCCATTAAGAACTTTTCTCCAAAATTGGAATTTTAATTAGAAATTTGGCAAGAAAACGATCATCCGAAGTACCAAACTTTACCTCATAAAAAGCCCACTTCTTTGAAATTCACACAAAACAGGGATATTTGAAATACACAAGCAATAGACACTTCAAATTTTATCATGACTATTATTCTTTTTCAATTTTGAAATGTATACACTTAGAAAAGGGGATTTAAAACAGAGATAATTGCAAGGAATGATGGTATAACTGTCGGAGACGGTGCTTTTGTGGTTTTTCTCAAGTATTTCAGCTACGCAGGCAGCTGATTTTGAAAGGAAATTGCCCCACACTGTCTTAAGTTATACAGTGACTGTTGCTTGGGTCTTTAAATATGTTTTCAAGCATATTCATTTCAATACTGCAGGATCAGAAGAACATTCCATTTATAAACTATATATGTTAACTTCAATGTTAACGTTCAAAGCAGATATTTGATGGTTTCCAAGTTGGGAATTCAATACTGTTGAGGAAGACAGAGTAAACAAAATTACCAGTTGCCTTGCACAAGAGTAGAGATAAAAGTCTTATAAGCACAAGCATCCTACAATATGTCTTCTTTAGGAAGGCACCTCAGATTTAGTCTCTTGAAAATGTTTAGACATTTAAGTGAACATAGATATTGAGGTGATTAGGCCGAATCAAGAGTTTGCTTAAAGACATACTGGCCATTGGAATAAAATACACTAGCTTCCTGTGTATTTATGTAGGTGAATGTATGTGCACTGAGTAGGTGTATACTCCCAGAAAGCATAACACATAAGTCAACTTCAATGGTTATTTACATATGGAAATTCTGAAGGATTATCACTTTTATCTATCAACGGACGCTAAGATGTTGACAACAAACTTGGGAAACATACAGTTGATGGAGGAGTGAATGGCACACATCCCCTAGGAGCAAAATTGTAGAACTAGTCTAACCTTGAAGATGACACTTTTTCTTTAAAAAAGAAAGAGAGGAAGAAAGAAAGAAAGAAAGAAAGAAAGAAAGAAAGAAAGAAAGAAAGAAAGAAAGAAAGAAAGAAAGGAAGGAAGGAAGGAAGGAAGGAAGGAAGGAAGGAAGGAAGGAAGGAAGGGAAAGAAAGAAAGAAAGAAAGAAAGAAAGAAAGAAAGAAAGAAAGAAAGAAAGAAAGAAAGGAAGGAAGGAAGGAAGGAAGGAAGGAAGGAAGGAAGGAAGGAAGGAAGGAAGGAAGGGAAAGAAAGAAAGAAAGAAAGAAAGAAAGAAAGAAAGAAAGAAAGAAAGAAAGAAAGAAAGAAAGAAAGAAAGAAAGAAATCCAAAGAAAACAGAAATAATGGTTGTGGCAAGTGACTCCCCAGGTAAATGTCATCATACTGTTAGTTCAGACTGTCACTGAACATCTACAAGAAATCTCTACGTTGTGCCTAGGACTGATTTTTAAAAAATAAATAATGTCACTGTTCTGTGATGAACACTAGCTTCTGTGCATCGTCGCACATCGCACTGAAATCATCTAATGACATAGCATGCATTTGTAGTGTACTGTAAAGGATGGGAGAGGCTACAAAGTACATGTGTATTACTATCCACATCTCAGTGTACAAACGTGCACATGACATGCACAAAAACTCCAAACCCTCTCTTCCAGATATTTAATAGGACACAACCAAACAGACAGCTCAGAATATGTAGGGTGTGTCCTTTGACTTCTGAAATTTTATTCATTTTTAGTTTCACTTTGTTCATTTCTATTTTTCCTCTAGACAAAAACAAACCTCTCTGACGACCCAGAAGAAATTGAATGAAGTCTATCTCATATTCATATGAAAATAACTCTCTTCTCATCTTGTTACTAATGTACCATATTACTTTTATTCATGAGGTGCTAAAGATCACATCCAATATACTATAAATACATAAGAAAAAATTTCACTTCAAACAATAGTAAGAATGAGTGCTGTGTTTCAATTAAATGAAATAGAAAATTTTACCAACAGATCTTATGAGAAATTTGAAAGCCTCCACTTATTTAACTATCACAACAACTATCTGGGCTAAGTTTTCTTAAAGGCATTTGACAGATGAGGAGACTAATTCCCCGCAGTATTAAGTCTTAGACAAAGATTTCATTAGTGACAAATGGAGGATCCAAGGTGATTGCTACTCATGCTTATGACACTGTCCGTGTCTTAACACTGCACAAAGCTACTTCTTTTGGAAGCCAGAAAGGTCATCCATAATGATCTTTGATGTAAAACTTATACAACAAGGTGGGGACAAAGCAGGCCCCTCTGTCCTGTAGCACCATGGTGTGAATCTGTGAGATGAAAGTGGAACTGGTGAGAACAACCAGGGATAGCACAAAATCAATGTCTAACTGAGCCCATGCTTTCTGAACTAAAAGTCAAAACACGAGATTCTAAGCCAAGAAATGAAGTAAGTGTCAGAATTTGCCCTATGGGTCAATGTGCAATGAAAGCAAACTCCTATGTGCACGCACCAGACCATGATTAAGCCAGCATCCTTGGTGCTATTTTTAGCTATCATACTTTATAATTATTCAATTATTTAAATCATATGCAGCAATAATATCCAATTATACAAAAACCCATACAAAGGCACCATGAAACTTGTCTCACCAGTGACTCAATAGCTGGTGACAAGTCACTGGTGACAGATTTTATGCTTCCTGGTATATTTCTTCCTCTTTACATTTTTGCTGTTTGCTAGTGATGATATTTTGTTTGGTTTTAAGACAGGGCCTCTTGCTATGAAACTCAGTTTGACCCCTCAGTGCTATCCCCACGCCTCTGCTTTTAAGTGCTGTGTTTATGTGTAGGCCACGATGTCCACCTCCAGCATCCTTCCATTTAGCCACAGTCATGCAGTACTTAAGAGAATGTAGGTCATGCTAATCAGCTAGGATGCTTAACTAGTGACAAGAAGTTTAACTGGAGCAGGCAGCATAACCTTCTCTCATTTTTGTGGGAACAATGGGTTTTATGATTGTTTAATTTCTTAACACTACAGTGTCTTAGGTACCATTTAAGGCTCTTCCTAAAAAAGGATCCACGATTTACTATTACTCACTAAAATGAGTCAGGAATATTATTAAATTTTTTTTAATTTACAAGATGGAGAAATGCACTAAATCAGATTAGTTATACAATAAGACTTGTACTATAACTAGTATATGGTTAATGTTCAAACATTACTAAATTCAGTTATAATGATTAATATCAAACAATATTCAAATAGTGTCTCTTTTTTTATTCAATATACCCAGGGATTCATGTGTGTGTTCATGTGCTCAGGCATGTGTTTGATCAGATGTGTGTGTGTGTGTGTGTGTATGTGTGCGTTTGTGCACTCAGGTGTGTGTGTTTGTGTGTGTGTGTTTGTGTGTGCTGTCATGTGAGTGTGTGCTCATGTGTGTGTGCTCAGGTATGTGTGTGTGCACTCGGGTGTGTGTGGCTGCCTGTGGCAGTATGTGTATGTTTCTTTAAATATTTTTTCATGGTAGTTATGAGCTCATTCTGCCCACCCCTTTCTTACAAGCATTACTATATAGTTTTTAAAATCCTTCTAAGATCCATAATCCTATTGAATAAGGAATAAAAACGTGTATTTAGTTTCAGGCAAACAATTGTTCAACAGAAGCCCCTTCAATTTTTAATTATTCCTTCTTTCCTCTCCAACTTCACAGTTATTCTCTGATTTTTAATCTTGAAAGCCAGTCAGGGCACATTATTTATGTTACATTCAATGAGGAAAAAAAGAAAAGGCATTTTATTCAGGACACTAACACTAACCTTGAAATGTTATTTTCTGAACATTTGTTCTGCTCACTGAGCAAATTTTAGTCTTCAAGTCAGATGTCTAAATACAGTGCTTAAGCTCTGCTTAGAGGCTAAAAATATAGACTTCTGCACAAGGTGACGGTTACAAAGGAAGGTGTTTAGAATATGGTTCAATGGGAGCTAAGGTAATTGAACCTCAACTATATAGTTCAGCCAGAAGAATTCCTCATCTACACTGAAGCTTTGGAGTCAAATCTTAGCTATTATTCTCTGAAATGTGTTTTACTTCAAAGGAGAATCAATTAAAGGAGTAGTTTCCTGAAACTCTTCTCCAGGTCCTCAGTCCGTCACCCTAAGCCTGGAAGTCATGGAATCCATTGTCAATCTCTCTGTGTAAAAGAGAATAGCTACAGAAGCAAGCTCAGAGAGCAACCTCAGTCTGCAAGCCCTGCTGGCTACAAAGTCCATGTGATAATTTCCCCCTCTTAAGAAAGTCTATGAGCAGATGTTTTAAAAGTTTTGATAACCAGCATCACCAAATAAAGCCAGTCTGTCACATAGAAAGCACAGCCCATGCAGGAAACACATGTGGTCAGCCCTGGCTGTGTCAGACGCAGACACTTCGTGCCTTAGGCACAACCAGCCCAAAAGCACAGGACCAAGGAGGCAGACATGAGACCAGCACAAAACTGCCTGCAATGGGGAATCCTGACAGTCTGTAAATAGGAGAGATCTCAGTGCCGAGAAGAGGAATGGAGGTATGCTCTTGAGTGCATTGTGCCTGAGCACTACCCCAACACTGTCAAGAGAAGTGATGACAGTAATTGTTTCTTATCCAAACCTTCCTCTAAATGTTCACAGAACATGTTTCCTAATGCTGCCTTGAAGGCTTTATATAAGTGCCAGGAAGTGTTACTGATGGGGCACTTCCTTCAAAAATATGTGCTGAATGGGTAGCTCCCTTTTCACTTCCCCTTTCATCGGAATTTTAGCTTATCAATGATTTTTAGGGGTGTCTACATTATTTCTTTCAATCTCCAAGAATGACCCTTTCAATGCTCAGAATTCCCTCTTCATAGGTTACATAGGAGATAAGTGAGATAGAGAACCACCAGGCACTAAGATTAATCTCAGAAAACAATATTTGACTAATTTATACAAAGTACATAAGTTAGCCCTCGTGAAACTAGTCTCTAGAAAATATTTGCTCTTGTGGAATGAGCAAATATGAACACACACACATATGATATGTAAATATAAATTCTAGTCAACGTTTTTATCACCCTCATCATAATGTGGCTGGGATAAAATCAGAATATAAGAATTTTCCTAATCATTTCATTCACCATTATTCTATAATAATCAAGGCATTTACTCTTTAGTAAGAACAAGAGTCAGACTGCTGGTCCGAAATCCAGGCAGGGAGTTAAAGGAACTAATATAAGGGATGGCGTCAACTGTCTACAGATTCTGTCCATGATGCTGTATCAAGTATGTTTACTAAAAAGTGTTTGGCTCATTTGAATACTAATTTATAAATAAAAAGTAGAGTGGTTTACATGGAGATTTACTTCTGCTTTATGGAAAGCTAGATTGAATTCCTGTAAATGCCAACACACAAGTTCAACATATTTCAAATTTATTCTTTTTTAAGTCACAAGGGAGAGATTTTAAAAGATGCCCATATCTGTTTTCTAATTGTCCAGACCCTGGTTTTCAGAGTAGAGTTCCCAATATAACATCAGAGCAAGTTCTGCTATGAGATTAAGTGCCCAATTGAAAAAAAAATGTTTTTCTTTCTTGAATTACTAAATATCCCTTCATAGCTTTCAAAGTGACTTTATAAAGTTAATGTGAAATGCATAAAATATTGTATATCTTTTTATATGCACATATTCACCATGTCCCTGGGCATTTCTTTCAGCATGGAAAATTTCTGATATTTTAAAGTTAATTTAGGGGAAGGAAGCTGAAGAAATAACTACATCTTATAGAATTTTAAACACTTCCCTTTTACCATGTTTCATAAGAGGCACGTCTAAACTGAGATGCATGAAGATAAATATGCCAATCTCTGAGAGTCTAGACCACAGAAATTCTAGAAAAATGTCTGTAGTGTACATATGAGATGCCATTTCCTTGTTTTGAGTTCTTGGTGCTGCTGTAGAAACAGCAATGAAGAACTTTGTTGGACTGTAACCTATTTATATTACTTAACCTCTTCCCAGGGACTACTTCCTCCACTAAATTCTTCATGATTTTAACATAGCAATCCACTTAGTAACTTTTTTATGTCACCTAATTGTGAAAAAAAAATCACCTTTGAACTATTCAGGCAAACATTCTGGGCATGAAGCTAAGTTTCAAAATGATTTTATGTAACTGACTATCTATTTCACAGATCACAGGGTCTGACTGCAGGACATGCATACCTGGCCTCTTGGTAGTTCCAAATCTCATTTCATAAAGCTTAAAAATGGAGTCAAGCATGAACATGCTTGTGAAATCCTGCAGATATTAACAGGGGTACCTTCACCTTTACAGTTCACCAGCAAACTGTAACTTCCTTCCCAGCCTAATGTCTTTCTTTACATTGCTGCATTAAAATAGATGGAAGACCATAATGAACTTTGTAGCTATTCACTTACTCATTCTACATATATTTATGTGATAATATTCTAGACTCTTCAAGGTACAAGGTACACCCTAATGTTTCTAGGGCATTTCTAGAAAGATGCAAGACAGACAAAAAGGAATACACCCAGAGTAAAATAATAGGCATATTAGAAAATAGGAAGTACTGCACACGAAGGCAAACATGGAATGGGGTCCTGTAGTTTTAAATGTGGCCAGGGCTGGGTTCAGTGAGAAGTTGACTTCTAAGAAAAAGAAATTTCAGAAAGTTAATCTCTCTTCAGCAGTGCAAGAGCTTCCACAGGCTAATGGAAAAGGCCAAGTGTGGAGTGTCTGTAGAGGCAAGTGGAACTGCGACCATCCAAACAGAGGGACAGTTGCTAGGAAACCGTGTGGTACAGGTGCCACAGCACACAGTGCCATGGGAGTCATTGTGGGGCTGTGGATATTGCTGCTGAAAACTGAGGAACACCTGTGAGCTGTGATCAGAGTAACATTACGACTGACTTTTTTAACAAGACCATTTGGCCTCTGTTTGAAGACAGGTAGTGTGGAGGGTGTTTCTGAGTAGAAACTGAGAACCCAACAAAAAAGGTTATTTCAAGAAAATCCAAGCAGACATTATGGAGGTGTTACTCACATAGATAGCAAGACAGAGACAGGAATATTAGGAAACTTGTCCTGTACATCTGAAAGGTTTTGTTGTTGTTTTGCTGTGTGTGTGTGTGTGACATATAGAAGCCACAGAAAGGTATCAAGTACCCTCTTGTTGCACTAACATACTAAATCCTTTGAAGCAGAGTCTCTTCCTAAACCTGAAGCTCACATATGTTCAGCTTTACCGTCCACCTCATGCTCTCACCACAATATTGCTGGTGTTCTAAGTGAGTACAGGATACTCACTCAGCTTTCAGCCTCATGCTTATGAAGCAAGCACCCTTAACCACTGAGCCATCTTTCCAGGCACACAGGGTGTATTTTAAGGGGAGAGATGAGAAGAGCTTGTGACTGGTGAAATCTGAGTGAGATGGAAGATAATGCTTATGATGCCCACGCTTTAACCAAAGCAGTTAATGAGCTGTGCCACCACCAATACAAGAAAGGAAAGTAAGATTACAGCCTCTCATCTAATCCACGAAATGATGCTCCATTGATCAGCCTGAAGCATGTCCTTGTACATTTCACATGTTCATCATGTTCAAGAATATATATAGCAGTGATGTGTACACTTTGTAGGGCTGGATTTGTGGAAAGATATTGTGTAAATTTGGTTTTGTCACGGAATATACCTGTTTACTTGTGTTCTCTGGTATTTCTTTAAGGGAGTTATGTCCTTCTTAAATTCCTCTATCATCATCATAAGATATGATTTTTAATCAGAGTCTTGCCTTTCTGGTGTGTTGGGTAACCAGGGTTCACTGTGGTGGGAGAACTGGGTTCTGATGATGCCAAGTAGTCTTGGGTTCTGTTACTTATGTTCTGGTGCTTGCCTTTCACCATCTGGTTATCTCTGGTGTTAGCTGGTCTTGCTGTCTCTGACTTTGGCTTGACCTTCCTGCAAGCTTGTGTGTCAGTACTCCCGAACTGAAACTCATGGGAGACCAGTTCTCTCTGGGAGGAATTTGGGTATGGAGAGCTGTGGTACAGGGTCAGCTCCCAGGGTGCAGACAGTGACCAGAAGGATCCTGTCCCCAGCTTATCCTTGGTTCTTGTGTCCTGATGGGTCTATGAGGGTCCCTCTTGGGCCAGGAATTTGAAGAGAAGTAGTGGTCTTACCTGTGATCACAGGTTTGTAAACACTCCTGGGACTCCAGCTCTCCTAAAAGTACTTGTATATATACCCCTGTGGCAGAGGATCTGTTACAGGTAGAGATGGAAACTGGAAGGCTCCCATCCTAAGCTGCCCCTCTGTTCCTGTGCTCTGAGGGTTCCAGGAAGGTTCATCTGAGCAGCAGTGGTGGTCCTACCTGCACTCAGGTCTGACTGTACCCTTGGGAGGCTTTTTCCATCCCGGTGCTATTTAGGTATGGAGCCCTGTGGCAGAGGATCTCCCGAAAATGTATACTTTTTATTACAAATTTTAAAAAGTTTTTGAAATTGATTTACCCAATGATAATACATGTAGCCCTAATTCATTCATTATCAAAGATATATCAATTTCTGTGCAGCAAAAATACTACAAATCACTTATCTCTATTTCAGAGTGAACAAATATTACTCTACATCTTTGTTCCGTTATGAAAGGCTATCTCTAGAAAATATATCTTCCAATGGAGTTGCTGGTCATCAAAGTAGTTTGTCGGCAAACATATGTAAAGTAGATCTCCCATGTGTTTGCATATCCTCAGTATCATCCAATGCCCCGGTGCCCAAGAGCTGCACTAGGCCTCAGTGTTTGACTTTATGCAGCTGCCCATATGATGGATGTGTGAAACGGTTTCACTGAAGATTTAGTTTGTAATTCCCAGACAAGGTTTCGGCCACTTATTTTTAACACATTAAATATTCCTATTATGCTTTCTAATGAGTCTCATACATAAACCAATGCATATGTAGATCTATATTTGAAACCTTAAATGCCTTTGTCAGTTTATATATTTTATATTTATAGTTAGTTATTCACCACTTTTTTTGTTACTAGTAATTTAAAACTTTTGGTTAAGAAAACTGTCTCAGGAACAGAAAGATGGCTCTGCAGTTAAGCGTACTTGCTGCTGTTGTAGAGAACTCAGATTCAGTCCCCAGCACCCACATGGATGCTTATAACAGTCCATAACTTCAGTTCTAAGGGACTTGGAGACATTCTGTGTTGTATGGACACTAGGCATGTACAGTCTATATACATGCATACAGACAACATACTCATACACATAAAACTAAGTCATTTTAAAAGCTGTCTCTTTGCTTTATTAAAGATATTCTCTCGTTTGTGTTTTTAGTTTAAGACTTTAATCTACCCAGAACTACTTTTGAATTTTCATAAGGTAAATACATAACTTCAATGTTTTCCTGTCAGCATTTAGTCAAATGAGCCATTCTTTCCTCCATGATCAGGATTGCTACCTCTGTCATATTTCTGATTTCTTTCTGCTACTTCATTCTACCTAGATTCTTCCAGGCAGGTTTGTTTTGCTATATACAAACTACAATTGTGTTACCTTTCTCACAACTGTGACAAAATACCCAAAAATGGAGATTAAGGAAGGAAAGTTTGTTCCAGTTCACCATTTGACAGCACCAAAGTGAGTAAGCTATGGCACAGGTAGGTACACAAAGTCCCCAGTGAGAGAGATGAATACTGGTGCACTCTTTGGTTTTTTCTTTCTAGTCAGTCTGAGATCCAAGACCACAGTAATGTCTCTGATTAGAGTAGGTCTTCCCTTATCAGTTAAACCTTTCTGAAAACATATCAGAAGTCTGCTGCTATAGTCTGTTGACTGTATAGTCAATGATGGTGACAGTGCAGGTTCATAAGCATCCAATTTTATTAAGGTATTTCAAGAAGTCTGGGTATCTGATAAAACCATTCTTCTGTTTTATTGTTACTTCTCAAAATTTTGCTTTCTTTCTGTAAGCCTTTACTCTTCACAGAAAAATGAGATTTTGCTTGGCAAATTGCATACTTTTGTCTCATACAGGACTTTTGTCATGGACTTAATGTTAATTTTGCTAAATTCACTGTTCAATTTCATGAAATTTAAGTTTCATGACACTGGATGTTTCACCCCACAAAGATGGTACCTGCGTCTATTTGCTTAAATCTTCTTAAATGACTTTGATTGAGGGTTATTTTTGTCCTTGATTTTTTTTATATAATTAACTCTTACTTTTTCCATTTTTGTATCTATTATTAGTGATCTCTTTTGTAATGACTTTAAGCTCCATGTATGTATCTCCTTTTTTTTTGCACATATACCTCATTATACATCTTACATTTAGCATTCCTTATATGACTATTGATTATGAATAAATGAATGACATACTGCTTAATCCTCTTTATAAAATGTTGTAACATTTAAATGAGAAATAAAATTCCATAAGGATGAGTAAGTATCAACATACTATTGGCTATTATTTTATTTTACTTTCGATTGTGCTAAAATTAGTATGTGAGAAAATGCAGTCAAGAATTACCCGCAATTTTTAAGACTTATTTGAAAAGGATCTATTTAAAGAAGAGGAAGAAAAATTGGCTGAAGTCAGTTTTTTTGGGCTACAGCAATGTAAGACAATGAAACAAAGGAAAATATTTTGTAAACATGTTTTTTTAAAGTCATACTTATAATTAAAGTTATCTTAATATTTATCTATATGTATTATAAAAACAACCCTAATCAACTGACTGTTTCTTGAAAGGGTTTTGTTAGATTGTAGAATTTTTTTTCTTTTAAAATCTATTGCATATACATGTATATAATATGCTTTTATCAGATCCACCCCACATTACTTCCTCTCTCATTCTTTCCCATGTACTGCTCCACCCACATTAATGTACTTTTTTAATGTACTACATCCATTTATTTATACCAGCATGTGCAGAATGGTAGGACTATCTACTGGAGTATAGGTAGCCTACCAGTTACCATATCTCTGAAGATAACTGACTATTCCTTTCCTAGAAGCCATTAATTGCCAATAAGTTTTTAGATAGGAACGAGACCATTCCCCATCCAGCTGGAATTTTGGCTGCTCTGATTTCATGCATGTCTTATGTAGGAAAATACAGCCACTCAATATTCGTGTGATCAATGGCCCTGCAATCTTCAGAAAAGGTTGTCTTGGAGCAGTAGCAGTCCTCAACAGTCTCTGGCTCTTACAATCTTCTCGTTTCCCCCTTATGATCAGATGATCCCTGAGCCTTGTGGGGAAGAGGTTTGATATAGATGTCTCATTTAGGGTTGAGCATTCCACAAGCTCTTATTCTCTATACTTTCATTAGCTTTGAATATCTCTATTACTAATACAAAAAGAAGCTTCTCTGAAGTGTGTAGAGAGCTTGGCTAAGGGTATAAAGACATAGTGGGTAGTTTAATATTATGTTGATAAAAGAAAATAATAGCAGACCCAATTCTAGGGACTGTAACTTACAGAGACAACGGTTCTTGGGTCTGGCATAAGTTGGGTCTTCTGGAATGGGCCTTAAATCTAATCAGCAAGCAGTTGGTTACTCCCATCACATTTGTGCCACTGTTGCACCAATGGATGCATATTTCCAGGTAGGTTGACATGGCAGCTTTCAGGATTCATGTTTGGTTAAAACTGTTGATGGCTTTTTCTCTCCCTGTAGTATAGATAGCAGCTTCCGGCATATGAAAGCAAGCCAGGAAGAGTGAAGCATGTAGGTCAGTACCAGCTTGAATTCTCCCTGACCTATGACAACAACTGTGAGATGTCTTCAGCACTAAGGTCTCACCATCATGTTCTGGGGGGTGGCAACCAAGAACAATGGAAATGGCCTATGTTGTGTAGGAGACTACACTGACCAACACCTAGGACAGAAGTAGACCATAACTGACCTTTATGTTTGAAAGTCTATAGAGAGACACAATACCATTGTACAGGGTATTAAAATCTAATTAGACTATGCAACACATTTTATTTTAAAAAAAAAAACATACTCACTAAGAAACAATTCATTCTGTTTACAAAGTAAAAACATGTTTTGAGGAATAAATAGCTTACTATATTCCAGATAAGAGTCATGCCCATCCAAAATGCTAAGATTCAAAAGCAATGTTTCTTTCAGTTGCAAAATGTTTAATGCAGAAGGAAATGCTATAATTGTTGACATAAATAGTCCCTTCCTCCCTTCAAATGGACAGCCTTCTAGTCCCATCTGTATATTTTTCTTGTTTTTTCTGTCTCTCTCCCGGTTTTAATGCTGTAATTGTTCTTACAAGTTACAAATGTTACTAAGGAATTAAAATAATTACTAAAAACTTTGTAAATTATGAAATGCTTAGCATTTGTAGTTTAAAGTAAGCAAAATGCAGTTTCAAATAAGGAAATAAAATTGCTTTAATGGTTTTCTATTACTTTTATTTGGTTTCTCAAAAAGTATAATTCTGAATTTCTACTTTATTTATGTAAAGTACTATGTATACATAAACACATATACACAGGCTTATACTAAAAGCACATCATTATGTAAGTTTTTATATAAAATATGGTTTAAAGTACTGAACAGACAACATGATTGTGACACGCTCACAGAAAAAAATATATTATAAGAATATTTGGCCACATTTACATCTTTGAGCATGCTGAAAATTTCCTGAGACTTCTTTCCCTTTAGAGAAACAATGTAGAGCCTCATGATTCTCTGCCTGATCTCCCAATCCACCCAAAATCAAGGACAGAAAAAAAAGAATAAATGACACGTTTCTGTCTCATTCTTCTTTTACTTCTGCAGAGGATTTTCTGAGACCTAAAAGAGTATCAGTGGGCTTTTTGTTTGTTTGTTTGTTTGTTTGTTTTATTAAGTCTCATTCTTATTTTCATTTTGGAAGCATTTACCTAGATCAAATCAGAGGTGGGACCTTCCACATCTGCTTACAAATGCAGATGGAAAGATGAATGACAACCATAGAGGGACTCTGCCCTTGCCTTGCAGAGACACATGGTAATATTTAAGGACAATTTTATTTTTGGTGTGGCAATGTAGATCAGTAAGTCACTACATCTCAAAGTTAGAAATGAGATATATGACTGGACACTCACAGTGCATGTGAAAGCCCTACCCAACAAGGAATTTGGTATTTCAACCACCATTAAAACCAAAGCCAAGAAACCCTAGTCTAGTTCTCTTGTGAGTTGTCCCCTTTTCTACAAAATCAAAGTCTTCTCAACACATTCATGATATTTAATAAGTTAAAGAAACAACAAGAACATCAATAACTGTAGTGCAACTAACATAGTTACCAGGCAACAGAAGTGGCCAAGCAATAGGAGTCAATTCCAGCTGCCACCCTCGCATTTTAAACACTCTGATGTCACAAACAAACCAATAAGTTTAAACTAGAGCATGAAGTTCGAACTCTAATGTAGTTTCTTCTATGCTCTTTTAAAGCCATAGATGTCAGGACTGCCTCAGGGAAGCAAATGCAAACAAGGTATTTTTAAGTACTTGTTCAATTACCTAGACAATTAGCTCTTAAACATTTAAATACCCACTTCTCATTTTTTTAAAGACCTAGGGTAGCCAAATGATATAGCTTTTTGGCATCCCTTGATGGGGAAACATAAAAATTTGAAATTTGGATAGATTTTATATATACGTACATACATAACACATATACTCAATGTATATTAAATATGCATATATAAATTCAAGACACATAGTTATGGACTTGCTACAAATCCTACAGGAGCAACTTCTGTGAAATTCTAGATTTTATTTTCATAGACCTCCACAAGCCCTCAAAAGGACAGCAGTTCCATCACAGAACTGGAAACATAGTCAATAATGACTCTTTCAACTAGAAATACGTATTTCTTGGCAGAGACATTCAATTTGTATGGTGCTGTACATAATGAGATCCTGCAATTACTTTAGTCTTCTTTTTGTTCAAAGGCCCAAAGTGCAGCTGAAGGCAATAAAAGCTATCCAATTGTTTCCTTACTGTGTGAATCTAGAATAAATGGTCCAGCTCTGGACAAGAATTTGTTCTTCTGTTTGATCACTTCCTTACAAGTCCTTATCAGTTTACTCAGAGGAATTAAAGCCCACCACCAATATGTACCTCATGTACATCAAATGCCAACTGCCCCTCCCCATTACTGACAAAACTTGTTTATGGAAAAATAAACACGACAAAACGCATCACTGCTTTTAATCAGTATAATGAATACCATTAAGCAAACCACAACCACCCAACTCACAGAAGAAAACCATTGAGTGCCAATATCTTTCGAGTGGTTTATTTTTCTCTTTAAGCTTTAATTGAAATTAACTATGTTTAAATTTTGAGGAACTTAATCCTTAGACAGGAGTTTTAACCACAAAGTTTTTTAAACTTCAATTCTGATGGCCTCTCTTTTTTGAAAATTCTACTAAGCTGAAAATAAAATTCATGAATTCAATTTTCTAGAAAATGAGTTAAATTTTAATCAACAGAGATTTACTTGACAAATTCTATATGCTAACTATTATAGGTACACAACAAATAATTCATAGATATAAAAAAATCTACCCACTAAAGAAATTTTATATCAGCTAATTCATCAATAAAACATACGTTATAGTAACAAAGATTCTTTCAAAATACTTAACTATATCCAAAATAATTGAAAATTTTGAGGAATTTTGCAAATTATTTTCACCCTGTCTCTTAGAATCATTAATATCCTAATGGGTTTAGTGGTTTTATTACTTCCATTAAATAAATGAATTATCAAGACAACAGAAATGGATCTGGAAGTACTCTACTTAAAACATCCCAGTAATTGGGTATACCATGACATAATTTCAAAATAATTTCATCAAGCAAGATACTTAGCATTCTACCAAGTCTTAAGCAAAAAGTAAGTAAAAATGAAGCTACTACCTGAAAGGCCTCACAGGTTTTCTGGTTAGTTTTTCAATACTCCTTACGTGACATATGCATCCATTTAGTACTTCACTGCTATGTACCTTCCTATGTTAAAGATCAAGTCATAAGCATAAACTATTTCTAGTTAAATCCCACCAGTCCCACAACTAATGACATACCCAAAGGAAGAAGATAATGCACAGAGGGACTTCTACCTTCTTGTCCACTGCAGCACTGTTCCCAATAACAGAATCTGCCGAAATAGCCCTTTCATTGATTAAATGCTGAAGAAAGTGTAGTACACACCTACAAAATTATCCAACCTTGAAAAGAAAAGCAACCGTCATTTTCCACACCTGGACCCACTGGAGAATATTATGTTGCAGAAGTAAGTCAGACACAGAAAGAGTATCACCACCTGATCCCATTTACATGTAGGAATCTAATACAGATTAACTCATAAAGACAAACAGTAGAATGTTGATCATGATGGGCTCAGCTTGGAGAAGGGTCTGGAAAGATATCAGTCAGAGGATACAAGATGTCATGTTAGTTAGGTATAAGTTTAACAGATCCTTACCTGTAAGAGGTAAGCCAATTGAACTCTTGAAAACTAAGACTCAGTTTTCAGTGTTCACAACACAAAACAGTATGTGGAATAATGTATATGTCATTCCAGCTTACCACATATGCTATAAATAATAAACATAACTTGTATTTGTCAATAGAAATGAATATAAATCATCTAACATTGCTAAACTGCTCTATCATAATTGTGTCATGTTTTAGACATGAGGCCGTTATGCAAAATAAGCTTTGGAATACACTAGCTATAGACAGATCTCCTTAGGCTGACACTAATGATGATTTTTGTTCAGGTTTTCTTTTTCTTTTCATAGTTCAGTAACACATAACTCAGGATAAAACAGGTACATGATTCTGATCATTTTACTCATTTGCTCCATATTCCATCGCTGAGGATGGCAGACAATATGCTGAGCATGACTGCCTCTCTCTGAAACGTTCTCCATGGTTACCCAAGATTAAAGCCTTCTCTGTCTATAATAGGCTGTCCTGGGAACCTGTTCTTTTAACTAAATATAATTATCAGTGGCTCAAAAAATATTTTAAAATCTCATTAATGCCCACATATTTCATTCTTTTGTCTCAGTAGACCTGGGTGGCTCCTTTATGAATATTACTAAGTGACGCTCTAGATGTCAGACAGCTTGGCACACTGAACCTTGGTCTGTGTTACTTATAAAACATGAAGGTGTTATGCTCACCATGATTTTCATGTGTTAACACTGTCCCTGCAGATGTGCAAGCAGGGCTATGCACACCTGCTAGTGCTTTACACGAGCCCAGGCTGTGGTGTCATACTGTACTGGAAAGTCTTGCATTTCTCAAAGGCACACCTCACACTAGAAATAAAGTTACAACAAAAAGCTTAAAGCTTATTTACTAACATTATGGCAATGTGAATTAATCCTACTAAAATAACTGTGAAGGTTTACATGATGAGATGGGCCCTATACACAAAGCCACAAAACCATGTGGATGGCTGGTATCTGTTTTAAGGGAAGTCACATCTGCAGCTTTGAAGCTGCCAGCCAAACTAGCTCCTAACAGAAAAACAGAAAATATTTTTTTGAAATATTGATTAATCAAACACAAATATTTAGCAGACATAATGAAAAATGTACCCAAAGTACCCATCTCTGTGAGAAATAAAGTATTTACTGCTTAGTGACAAAATTAGAGATTTAAAGTGAAAACTAAATTTTGAAAATGACATTGGCCACCACGGTATTTTCACAGCACTCAAGCTCTTCCAATGAGATAAATGCTACAGTTAATGTAGGAGATTGATGAAAGGTCACACGGTGAGTTATACTGACATTTGGAAAATATGGATAACTTTGATGCAACTGTGCATTCTCAAATAGTCAGGGAATGTTGTTCAAAGGTCATAGAGACAAATAGATTTTAATATAAAAGAGAACAAAATATTTTGAGAAGAATCCTTAACTCTGTGTAAATCCATACCACAGTCATCCTTTTGAAAATTACTACTTAACTTAGGCTTAATATTGAAGAATATACTTAACTGTCTGGGATAGGACTTAAAACACACTAATCTATCTATTTGCTGTAGATTGAATGAAGAGAAGCCAATGAGAAAAATCAAGTCGTCTTGTATTAAGAGTTAAGGTAATTTTCAGAATGTAAGCTCTGCTATTATTCTCATCCGTGTTTTGAAAGAGTACAGAAAAGTAGTGTATACATCAACATTCCCATGTTGCTTCTATTGGGTGCAATGGCTGTAGGTCACTCGAAAGAGTGCTTTGTCTTAAGCCAGGGGGGATTCAGCCCTAAAGACACTGGGTCTGGTGGTGCATGCCTGCAATTCCAGCACTTAGCAGATGGAGTCAGAATGATCAGAAACTCAAGAGCAGCTTCAGCTGTGTAGCAAGCTTGAAGCAGCCCAAGATACATGAGATTTCATTACAGAAACCAACTTGAGAAAACACACAACAAACATGACACACATAGGAATATTTTTTGTCTTTTTTTATTAGGTATTTATTTCATTTACATTCCCAATGCTACCCCAAAAGTCCCCCACACCTTTCCCAACCAACTCCCCCACCCATCCACTCCCACTTCTTGACCCTGGCGTTCCCCTGTACTGAGGCATATAAAGTTGGCACGACCAATGGGCCTCTCTTCCCACTGATGGCCAACTAGGCCATCTTCTGATACATGTGCAGCTACAGACACGAGCTCTGGGAGGTACTAGGTAGTTCATCATGTTGTTCCACCTATAGGGTTGCAGATCCCTTTAGCTCCTTGGTTACTTTCTCTAGCTCCTCCATTGGGGGCCCTGTGATCCATCCAATAGACCGTGAGTATCCACTTCTGTGTTTGCTAGGCCCCAGCATAGGCATAGTCTCAGCATGAAAAAGAAAAAGACAAGCTGCCAGGATAAAGGAATATGAAGAATAGAGTCTTCCAAACCCAAGTCAAATTGCTGATGTTTACTAACCATGTGTTCTGTCTGAAAAGAAAACTACTTATGAGCTCAGACAATGCTCTTCCCTTGGTGGCTACTTTGATGTTTTTAAACAAATCTCCAGGCTTAAAATTCTGAAATGAAGAAGCATAATCCGATGGCATAAATATTTCTTTTTAGCAATATTTCTGTGCATATCAAGATATAGCCTTGGTGTTCCTGCCAACAGTCACAGTGACTGGCAATGTGTCCACTCAGCCACCTAATACTGATCATCACCCTGAAGACAGGGGAAGCTTTTCCTAGCTTCTTACAGGATCTAATTTTCAATGAACTTACATAGACCAACACAAAATTTAAATCTACTCTTTGTAATTTAAAACTAAAGCCCTGCTGTTCTTCATTCATTATCCTTAGAGCAACTTAACAACTATCCAACAACATTAAAATATAAAACAAAATGTCCATGAATAAGCCTGGATTACATAACAATAGCACTAAAAGGAAGACACAGTTTTCCAAAAATATCTAAATCCCTAAATTCAGTAACTCAAATAACTTTTTTCTACAGCGTAAAACTTTGACACTGAAATTTGAAGCAAGAGTTTTGAGATGTTAGTGAATTAGTAAAGTCAATTAATCGCCAGGAGAATTACAATTCACAGGGCGGTGTGGCGCACGCCTTTAATCCCAGCACTCTGGAGGCAGAGGCAGGCAGATTTGTGAGTTCAAGGCCAGCCTGGTCTACAGAGTGAGTTCCAGGACAGCCAGGGCTACACAGAGAAACCCTGTCTCAAAAAAAAAAAAAATTACAATTCATATAGCAGATACACATAGACAAGGCTCTTAACAGCAATAATCTATTCTAATACAAATATCTGTAAATGAATCAGTAAACGAATTGATAGCCTGTGGATCTGTGGCCTTTCATAATTAATATACATGCATTAACAAATATGTCCTAAACCTAATAATAAAATAACAAAATGCTAATAAG
This sequence comes from Mus caroli, assembly GCF_978045245.1. Lineage (NCBI taxonomy): Eukaryota > Metazoa > Chordata > Mammalia > Rodentia > Muridae > Mus > Mus caroli. Next base: position 32,823,913 of record NW_028227269.1, read on the forward strand.
CAATCAATAGCATAATATTATAGATCACTACTTGCCTATGACTTTAAATTAACTTATTAGTCTGTGAATATATATATATATATATATGTGTGTGTGTGTGTGTATGTATACATATACAGGTTAATAAGTACACACACACACACACACACACATGTTTACCAAGCTATTTTATCCTAAAAGTGCATTGATATTTTTTAGGACTAAGTCCTTCATTTCTATTACTTTGTAATTTCTTTCTGTTTCAGACTTTTTTAATTCATTGTTTGGTGGCTATATATATATTATATATATATATATACTGCATATAATCTCAGTCCTATTCAATTTAATGAACATTGCTTTCTGATCTGGAATATACACTGTCTTGTGTATATAAGAGTATGTTTCTACCATTGTAGGATGGAGGGACCTGTATGTGTCTTCCAGGTCTAGCTGGTTTACTTATACTATGTCTTTCTCTATTATTAATTAGTGAATCAACAACTGCAATTACTGAAGTTTTCTTTCTCTTTTAAATTCTGTCAGTGCTTGCTTCATGTATCTTGGAACTCTCCTGATTAATGTTTTATAATTGTTTCATCTTCTTAGAATTAAGCTATTATCATTATGAAATATATATACATATATATGTACATAAACACACATACACAAGTGTAGTCACCCAACCCTTCTTACAGCCTTACTTTTCAACAACTAGTGTTTCTTAATCTAGCATGTGTCTTATGCACAGAACATAAAAATAAGATGCATTCTAATCGATTGTCCCAATATCTTCCCTTTAAAAGAATTACTTATTATCACTGTGTATATGCTTGCATGGTGCGTGTGTGTGTGCGTGCGTGTGTGTGTGTGTGTGTGTGTGCATGCGTGCGTGAATGTGTGTGTGTGTGCACACACACATGCGAATGCCCATGCCTGCCAATGCTCATGTGTGGTGGTCAGAGGAAAACTTTGTGAAGTTGACTGTCCCCTTACCTTTTCTGTGAGTCCCAAAGATTGAGCTCAGGTGGTCGGGCTTCGGGGGAAGCACCCACTGAGCCATCTTGCTTGTCCCCAATATCTGTTTTTAACTGGAATATTTAGTTGATTTATATTGAATAAATTACAAATAATTTGGGACTTATGCTTGCTATTTTGTTGGTACTTTATAGCTGGTACTTCTGCAATTATCATTTGATTTTGTTTGAGATGTTTTGCAGCAAATCATTTTAATTCTTTGGTCACTTTTATTAATATTTATTTCTATTGTTCCTTGATCCCTTGTGATTAAAATTATCAAGCTGGGTGCGGTGGCACAAGCCTTTAATCCCAGCACTTGGGAGGCAGAGGCAGGTGGATTTCTGAGTTTAAAGCCAGCCTGGTCTACAGAGTAAGTTCCAGTCCAGCCAGGGCTACAGAGAAACCCTGTCTCGAAAAACAACAACTACAACAAAAAATTATCATCTCACTGTATAACAATATATTACATATCAACACCAACTATTTTAATAATATAAAACCTTTGCTTTTTTAAAGCTCCATCTCTTGACCCTTTTCTCTGTCACTAATCTTATACAAATTATCTCCGTACATATTGTATCATATTTATTTTATACTTAATTATATATTAAAGATATGCATGGTTCCATGGTTAATATTTGAAGCATTTATTTTTTCATTGTTTTATCTTGTATGGGGGATGGTGTGTGTGTGTGTGTGTGTGTGTGTGTGTGTGTGTATGTGTGTGTATGTATGTGTGTGTGTATGTGTGTGTGTATGTGTGTATATGTGTGTGTATGTGTGTGTATATGTGTGTGTATGTGTGTGTATGTGTGTGTATGTGTGTGTGTATGTGTGTGTATGTGTGTGTATGTGTGTGTATATGTGTTGTGTGTGTATGTGTGTGTATGTGTATGTGTGTGTATGTGTGTGTGTGTATGTGTGTATGTATGTGTGTGTATGTGTGTGTATGTGTGTATGTATGTGTGTGTATGTGTGCGTGTATGTGTGTGTATGTGTGTGTGTATGTGTGTTTATGGGATGAACTTGTATGGTATGCACTTGTATGTGCACATTCCTCTGTGAGAGGTTATAGATGACACAGCAGACGTGGTGAAGTCAGAGGGCAAGTTGCCACCTATTTTCAGCAGCATCTCCTTGCTGTTCTGTTGTGTTTCCCTGGGTAGCTGGACTGTGAGCTTCAGCAGGTTTCTGTTTCTACCTCCCAGCTCTCTCCAGGAGCATTGATTACCGTTGAACCTTGCTTAAACAAGTTTCACATAAGTTCTGGAGACTTGAACTCGGATCCTCATGATCCCTCAGCCTATTGTTTACTCTCTGAACCATCCTTCTGACATGCATTCATATTTTAAGTGAGACTAGAGAGGAAACGCACTGGAAACAAACAGAAATACTATCTTGCTTATTTACTCACAAGTTACATTTATAGGAGTCCCTTAGCCTTTCAAATGGATTTAATCCTGACGGACTACCTTTAGGACATCTTGTAGAATGATCTAGTTAAAAATTCTCCCCATTTCTGTTTATCGTATAGTATCTTCATTTCCCTTTGATTCTGAAGTATTTTGCTAAATAGGAACTTTTGGTTGACAGTCTTTCAGCACTTCAAATGTATCGGCCCACTGCCTTCTGGGATCTGTGCTTCCAGAAGGGAAGTCAGCTGTCATTCTGTCTGGGAAGCTTTGCATGAGATGAGTCACATCTTTAGCTGCCTTTAAGAATAACTGCGTGTTTTTTCTGTTGTTGTTGTTGTTGTTGTTGTTGTTAGGCTCTATCATTTTGAATAAAGTATCTATAATCAGTTTTTCTTTAAATCCATCCGAATGGAAGACAACAGGACCTTGTGGATAAGCAGGATGATGCTGATAATCATAAATGGGAAGTTTTGCTAGGCATGAGGAACATGCCCGCCATCCCAGAATGAGGGAGGGAGGTAGTTGGGTCAGGAGTTAAAGCCTGGCCTTGTTCTTGTGAGAATCTTTCTCTAAAAATAAAGCAAACAAGTTGAGGGGTTTTCTTAAGAAACTTTTTCCTGCTTCTTTTCCTTCTCCTGTCTTAAAAAGCCAATTACATCCATTCCACTGTGAAGATGTCCCTTGGGTCTCCAGGCTCCATTCAGATTTCAATATTTTACCTCTACACTGCTTAGACTGAATAGTCTCCATTTAAGCAAAAGTACACCATTTTTTTCCTACTGAAATCAAAACTCTCAGTTACCACATAGTACATTTTTATTCTAATTATTAGACTTTTAAATTGCATAATTTATTTGTTTTATAATTGCATGTTTTAATCTATACTCTGCAATGTATTCTTTCCTCTTTAGATTATTTTTAGAATCATTTCCTTTAATTTGTAACATATTTATAATAGTGGATATAACTTCTTTGTGTAGTGAATCCGATGTCTCGGCTTACACAGGGGAGATTTTATTGAATGCCTTCCCCTTCCTACTTTTCCCCCTATTATAGCTTTTTAAGTTCTTTTCTATGTTCTTGTTGAAAACTAGAGTGGACATGGATTTGTCCCTAGAATTTAGCCAGATGGAACAAAAACTAGAGTGAACACTCAGAAGAAGAATAAAATGCATTCTTGAACTCCAGAAACTGATACATCACATGATAAATGATTGGAAAGAGGTCTTAGTGCAGGGATATAATTTTAGTTCTCAAGAGGAATAAAGAACATCAACATTACAAATATCTATTAATATAACTTAACATGAAAACTAAAGCTTAATAGAACCAAGAAAATCAAAATTGACGTTCTTAAGGTAATAACATCAAACAATATTCAATTCATAGCATGAGTTTGGTTGGGATATTAAATGTAGGTTTTAATGTATATCAGAGGAGTTAATATTTTTATGTTGATTACACTTCTTTTTCCTCCTATATGTGAATATAAAACCTTTGAGTTGGTTTACTAATGTTATCATGCCTTTGCTCCACCATTCTAAACCCTAATATTCTGAAACTTAGTTAAATTCTTCCTTTTATAAGTTGCCTTGGTCATAGTATTTGGTTATAGCAATAGAAAGATAACTAAGGTGATATATAAATGCTTATCGATATTATTTTGAAATTGAGTTGTGCCACGTGAGGTAATGAAGCCTCTTTGAAGAGCCATGAATTATCTAACAAAAATCCCAGTGCCAGGGATGGAGAATCTCCACTTCAGGGCTATTCCTATTGTCCTTGGTTTCCTTCCAGAAATTGAAGGTAAGACCCTATTGCTGAAAGTACCACACACTGTCAACACAGGATTTGGACTCTCATAATATCTAAAGGTGCCATGTAAGAATATAAGCTGCCAAAGAGAGGAACAGTCAGCTGTCCTACCAAACTATGAAGCCTATAAACCATAAAAAGGACTAGACCAGCTAGGTATACCCAATAATGCAATAGTGACACTTTTGTCTTATGGGAAAACAACAGCTTTCTAATTGGAATTAAGACACACTCATAGGAGAGAATCCATGTAAGCCTAGTCTACTAGGGGCAGAAAGACTGGAAGAGCCAGAAACCCTTTTGATTTAGCAACTAAAAATGTTTTTAATTTAAAAAAAAAATGGGTTCCAAGATTCACTGCCATTCCTTACAGATACCAGGTAACTGTTTCCCAACAATACCAGGAAATACTTGCTGGAATCATCAGAAAGGCTCTTCCTTGGCTGTCTGATTTATGGAAAACTCCCAGACAGTATATTCACTTCCATCATCTTGTTTATTGTGAGTGTGGCTCTTCTGGTTTGTTCTGTTGCTGTGATAAAACACTCTGACCAAAGCAACATAAGGAGGGAAGGGCTCATTTAACCTACAGGTTACCGCCCATCCAGTGAAACCAAAGCAATGTCTTTAAGCAGGAGCTTGAAGTAGAAACCAATGGGGGGAAAAATGATGTTTTCTGGCTTGTCTTAGACTTTCTATACAGCCCAGGTCCATCCACCTAAGGATACCACCACTCACAGTGGGCTGGACCCTCCCACATCAACTAATACTCAAGAAAATGCTCCATACAATCTGGTAGAGGCAATTCTTCAGTTCCTACTTCCCACTGACCACATGGGTCAAGTTAATCACCAAGACAAGCCATTCTGATGGTTTTCCATCAGCTCCTCTGAAATCCAGTTACAACCCCAAACTACTAAGCTTATTGTCTCTGCTACACAGAGTACTTCTCAAATGCTATGCAGTGCTGTTATGATACTTTCTGTGCCCTTCACCCCACCTAACTACGCATTCCACATAGGCAGAAGCAGTACTACCTCCTCGTCATTGTGTAAGCTCCATCTTTGTACAGTAACCTACAAGATGTGGTACTATATAATAATCCCAAACACCGAGCACAGCTCCAAGGAATAGCCCAAGCTTCTGGGGAAAGCAAAATGTAGCTAGTGTACTATTGGGAATGATAAGTTCTGCACATGATGGGTGGCAACATTTCTGGGACTTTAACACTAGTCGTGCTGTCACTCGCTGGGATTTCTTAATGAGCTTTTAAAGTTTTCTGGGAATGACACTGCATTCTGAAAACTCATATTCCTTTCATGAAAAGTGTCCAGAAGGCTGTCTTTCAGCAACAAGTGTTCTATGCTTAATAATTTCTAATGATATATTTTTTTGCTTGTCTAATTCTTTAAACGAGGCTAAAAGTTCCTTTGTCATATCATAGTCCCTGCCTGTGCTATTCACAAAGATCACTTTGATAAAGTCTACCCCTCCTCCAAGAATTGATGCATTATCAACTCTTTTTTTTTTTTTTTTTTTGGTTTTTCGAGACAAGGTTTCTCTGACTGGCCTTGAACTCAGAAATCTGCCTGCCTCAGCCTCCCAAGTGCTGGGATTAAAGGCATGCCCGGTGCATTATCAACTCTTATAGACATTCACCAACACTTTATGATAAGACAAACAGAGGAGCGTTTGTCCTAAGATGTGAGGTGCTTTGAATCACACTACTGTTCCTGTGTGTGCATGTACACATAAAGAAAGCACATATTCATAATTGTGCAAAAGATGTGTAGTCGATGCTTCGGTTTCATTGCAGCATGACGTTCCTTCATATACGTCGTCGGTGAGAGCTATTTATAGCCGGTAACTCCACCTCATAGTACCCGGCTTACACTACTGCAATTAATAAAGGACTTACATTTATACAGCACTGAGGAGTGCTCCAAGCTGCAGGATCCAAATTAGGCTGAATGTGCAATTAAATATGCTATAAAATTTCTCCTTAGAACACGTATTTTATTTGTTAAAGAACATATGTTCTTCCTCAAAATAACCTGCTATTTTTGAACTATTACTCAACCACATACTTCCAACAAGCAGCAAAGGTTACCTCAGATAAACCTTGATTTTACAATAATTGAAAATTTTTCTCTGCTACTCTTAGCCAAGTGAAAACTCATGAGTCACAGGTGAATGACAGGGGTAGCCTTGGAGCCAGGCTTTGCTTAATGTAGCCAGCCCGAAACAAAATTACTTCAGCAATTAATAATTTATCACCCGCCCACACATTTGTTAGCATCACGGCAAAGATGAATGCCAGTATCAGTATTGTCTCCACTTTTCACAGGCCACAGTCAAATCATAGAACAGATAAAGAAACGGCTCAAGAAAAAAATGGCTAGTTAATAACAATATTCACATGGTTAAACACATGATCTCAGTCTTTCCATTTAAACTGTCATTGGTGAGTAATATTTTTAAAAACAGCTTCCATTCTGACTGGTGTGAGGTGGAATCTCAGGGTTGTTTTGATTTGCATTTCCCTGATGATTAAGGATATAAATTTATCAGGATTCCATGTAGTCAAGAAATGAAAGAGAACTAAGTGTATGTATTATGGTGAATGAATAAAAGACACTTTCAGTCTTTAAAAGGAACAAAATTCTGCCTTTCAAAAAAACTGTATCAAACTGGAGGTCATTGAGTTAAGTGAAAAGATTAATAATAATAATAATAATTTAAAAATGAGCATCTCATCAACAATTTAAAAATGAGGTTCCATTAAAGAATATGAAAATGGCTGAATAGAAGTTGAGAGAAAATGGTAGTAGTTATCAGATTCAAGAGTGATGCATGTAATAGGAGGGTAGAAGATATGAGGAAGGCTGATCAAAGAATTTAACATTATAGTTAGAAGCAAGAAGTTAACCAGAGAACTTCACACCCAAACAGTCATCTTCTGGACTCCCTAAAAGCTAATTTACCTATAATTTAAGTGTTTATGAGTCCTATAGTATGACAGGAGAAATCAAGAATGTGCTGCATATGTAAAAAAGCTAAAGACTGGGGTTTTGGAAGTTTTAAAAATAAAGAAGTTGTAAATATTAAAAAATAAATAAATAAATAAATATAAATAAATAAAATAAAAACAGCTTCCTCCAAGCATGCCACCTGACCTGATATGTCCTCTTCCTATGTGTTTATTACTATTTATTTCATACGTTACCATTGGGTTACCTTGGAAACTTTCAGAGTATATGTAAATCCAAAAAATTTTAAGCCAACTTACCATGTCTGAACACTGTAGTAAAGACAGTGTTTCCAAAGTATTTCCTCCCCAGAGCAAAGGCCTAAATTACATTTTCTTGGCTCCTGTAACATTATTCACTTATGTTAAAAAAAATATAAAGAGTTTGTTTAAAGTGGAAGCTAGTACCACAAGTATTCACTAAAAATATACCATCTGGTGCAGTCTCATAGGTTCTCCATTGTTGACAGACCAAATGCATGGGGTCTGCTGGCAACTTCCTTGTGAGTGAAACCACTCAGTGAGACAAGTCAGAAATTCTGAGTGGCTGTGTTGAACAAAAGATTCCCAACATCTGCCCCACTCTCAAAAGCATTAGCCCTAACTGGACAATGAGATGGTGAGAAATAACACTGCTGCAAGCAATCGAGATTTGGGCTTTGGGCTCAGAAACACTGGAGAAAGGGTGAAAGCTTATGAGAGCCAGAGAACAGGGACTGTAAGGTGCTGTCCTATGGATGTGACACCCTTACCACCCTCATGAATCCCCAGCACCTGTGGTTCCTGGCACAAGATCAACCTAGTCAGCATTCCAACAGGGATGAGAGAGGGGCTCACGAGGCGCCACCCATAGCTAAGGAGCTCCTGGCAGGTACTTGGTGCTGAAGGAGGAAGAAGCATTTTTCTTTAGGCATACAGTCTCTTGCCCATTTCCCAAGTTCCAGGAGGTGACCGATATCCATGTATATATGAGGGCAACACTAGTTGGGATCAGTGGGTTAACATAAATAAGTATCTTAAAGGACATAAGAGTTTGGAGAAGGGACATGTTGGCAAGGTCTAAGAGTAGCTGAAAGAAGGCAGTTAGGGACAGACATGATTAAAATGCATCGCATACCTCTTGGAAAGCCTCAAGGAATCAATAAAATATTACATCTTTTAATAGTGTGTCTTTTAAACAGTATGTCTTAATGTGGTCTGATCTCTCCCCTTTTCAGGCTCCACTCTATTTTACTAGAGCAGGTTCTCAATTCATTTCACTAGGAGTAAGGTAGGGAGTTCTCTATGACTCCCATTAGATCATTATCTACGTGAGAAATGAAAATCTATTCATTTTCTTTGGATCCTCTGGACCCTCAGGTAGAAACTTACTTAAAATTAGCAGGAAGATTTATAACAGGTTAAGTGCTTATTTAAAATATATTTATAACATCTCAGCCTAATTTTCTCCCTGTGGATGTGGCATGACATTGTTTTGAATGACTACTTTGTATGATAGCAATGGGAAACAGGAGGACCATAAAACCAAGCTGGAGACTACACGGACTGGTGCAGGGGAAGGAAGGAGGACAAGAAGATAACCCAGGAGATAAAGATGCTCAAAGCTCACATGTGTATGAAAAGGGCATGATGAATCCCCTTCCCACAACAAAGACCAACAAGTATTTTCAGACTATGTTAGAGACCTCAGGTACATAATTTTCATATTAATTAATGTGCCTCCTTTTGCAGAAAGGTTTTTAAAAAATCACCCAAGCAAGGAACATTAATTTGAGGGATTAGGTAGCTACGGAAAACAACAAACATTGATAGATCTGTTCACTTGATGGAACTTCAATAAAATCACTTCTTCCCTATGAAACTACCTACTTAAAAAAGAAACACTTCAGGAAATTGTTGTAAAAACAAGCCATATTTTATTTTTAAATCATTTTTTTGTTTAGAAAGCATTTATAACAGAAAAAAATAAACTAGATGCTAAAAATGAGTTGAGAATTTTCTCATTGAATTTAGAATAACAAATATAAGAGCACTTATTCCAAAGGGTTCCTTGTGGTACGAGGAGCAGGTAGTCTGAACCTAACACACTAAACCAACAAGTTACAACCAGAAGCATAGAAGCTCACCCAACTAAACTGCAAAGCTGTTACCACTTCCATTTCAACCCCTGCAAAAGAATGAGTAGCTCTACATATTTGTGTGAGTAAACCAGACAATTGTCGTACATGTTGACTGAGCATTTGAATGAATTTAATTGAATGAGCCCAGCTCTCATCTATGAGTCACAGAACCCACTAGAATGCTTGCCACATGTCAGGTAAAATACTGTTCCCTTCCCACCGCCTGGTGAACAGTCTTTTACAGAATAATCCTGTCAGGGGCTTGCTTCACTGAATCTCTGCCTCTCTCATCTTACTGGTCAATAAATGGAGAAAAAGGATTTTAAAAGACTGACCTTGGGGTTGTTTGGCAGTTCTGGTTACAAAGCTGTTACCAAATGAGAGCATTGAGTAACATGCGAGCTCAACTTCATAGACAGTGGATACTGTAGATGATGATAAACCAAAAAATGCACATAACTTCATTAAGCTTCGAGTGAAAATGTCAGACTTTAGGAAGGTGCTGTGCAGGCTACCAAAAGAGAAGTGTAAACACCAATTTAGCCACAAAACCTCTGACCTACAATCTGTCCTGCTTACAAAATATGGTAGGGCAATGGTGGCCCAGAGCTTATGGGAGTAACTAACTAACATAGTAACTAACTATGTCTGATTGGATTTAAGGCCCACTCCAGGAGATGGAACCCACATCTGATACTTTTTGGGTGACCAAACACCAGAGACTAATAGCCTGAGGACCTAAAGTAAAACAATATACTACTAGTCTTTAAAACAAAAACAAGTAATAATTGTAGCTGTATTTTACACATTATAGGTCCTTTATTCTTCCACCCTTCTCCACACTTTTTCTACCCTTTCAACCCCTAACACTAGATAGGAGAGAAAAAAGATAGAAAGGAAGGGGGGGGGGGCGACATAATTGCTAGACTCCTGCTAATTGGAGACATTAAGCTCCTGAAGGCACATTTGATCTTTGCCATCAGGATAGCTAATTTCTTCCTGTTGTTTTTTTCTCTGTGCATGAATACTTAACACATGCCCAACAGCAACCAACAACAACAACCAACAACCCATCCCTTCTCTAGAGGCTCTAGCATTTATATACCTGTGTGAAGTCCCCAGAATTCCAAACATCACACAATCACAGAAGCTATCTGCAGCTGTCAAAAATCACACCTTTCCTAGAGCATGAAGCAAGTCATAGTCAGCTGCTGTGCACGATCTGAAATAGCCCCGTATCCCACACCTGCGATGAGAACAACATATTCTTATAATATTTGTGTGTTTTTATTTCTTTTAAATTTTTATTGGTTTTTTTATTTGTTTACATTTCAAATGTTATCCCCTTACCAGTTCCCCTCCACAAAACCCCTCCCTATCCATTCCCCCTCCTCCTGCTTCTATGAGGGTGCTCCCCCACTCACCTGCCCACTCCCGCCTCACTGCCCTAGCATTCCCCTATGCTGTGGCAACAAACTTTCACAGGACCTCACTGATGCCAGATAAGATCATCCTCTGCTGCATATGAGACTGGAGTCATGATTCCCTCTATGTGTATTCCTTGGTTGGTGGTTTAGTCCCTGGAAGCTCTGGGGAGTTTGGTTGGTTGATGTTGTTCTTCCTATGGGGTTACAAACCCCTTAAACTTCTTCAGTCCTTCCCCTAACTCCTCCATTGCTGTCCCCGTGCTCAGTCCAATGGTTGGCTGCAAGGATCCACATCTGTACCAGTAAGGCTCTGGCAGATCCTCTCAGGAGCCAGCTATATCAGGCTCCTGTCAGCAAGCACTTCTTGGCATTAGCAATAGGGACTGGGTTTGGTATATCTGCAGATGGGATGGATCGCAGGTAGGTCAGTCTCTGGATGGCTTTTCTTTCAGTCTCTGCTCCACTCTTTGTTCCTGTATTTCCTTTAGACGGGAGCAATTTTGGGTTAAAATTTTTGAGAAGGGTGGGCAGCCCCATCCCTCACCAGGGGATCATGCCTAACCTCTCCATATGGTCTCTACAGGTTCTCTCTCCCCTTTCTTGGGTATTTCAGCTAATGTCATCTCCATTGGGTCCTGGGAGCCTTTTGCTTTCTGGTGTCTGGGACTTTTTGTTGACTACCTCTGTTCTCCATCCCTCATTGCTACACACCTCTGTTCAATTTCCTGACCTTCTGTACATCTCCTCCATCCCCTCCCACACCTGATCCTGTCCTTCCTTTTTTCCTATCCCCCTCCTCTCTTCTTCCCAAGTCCATATTCACAGGCAAATGGATGGAACTAGAAAATATCATCCTGAGTTAGGTAACTCAGTTACAAAAGAACACACATGGTACATACTCACTGATAAGTGGATATTCAGGGAAAAAAGCTTGGAATACCCAAGATACAATTCACAGACCATATGAAGCTCTAGAAGAGGAAGACCAAAGTGTAGATGCTTCGGTCCTTCTTAGAAGGGGGGACAAAATATTTGTGTTTTTTAAGGACACCAAAATTCCAAAATTGCCACTAAAATAATAAATGACTCCTAATGATATTCTGCCAAACTCATAGATTAGTGCCTTCTTCAGTCATGATCAGAGAAGCTTCCTCCCACAGCAGATAGGAACAAATAGAGACCCACAGCTAGATAGATATGCAGATAGATAGGACTTGAAACATACAGTTCTTAATGAGATGTCTCTGTAAAAGCTGTCCACCCAGAGCTCAGGGGACTCCACCAGAAGAGGAGGTGGAAAGACTGTAAGAGCCAGAGGGGAAGGAGGACATCAGGAGAACAGGCCCTCTAAGTCAACTGAGTAAGGCTCATAAAAATTCACAGAGACTGAAGCAGCAAGCACAAGGCCAACTCTGGTCTGCACCAGTTCCTCTGAGTATAGCTTTTCATTTGGTATTTTAATGGAACTCCTGAGTGTGTGAATAAGTCAATCTCTGATTCTTGGGCCTTCTCTTGGGCTCTTTTCTTCTGTTGGTTTGCCTTATCCAACTTTGATGTAATCGCTTTTTATTTTTATTATATTTCATTTTCTTATGTTTTGTTCTTATCTCTTAGACGCCTGTAGTTTACTAATGAGAGACAGAAAAGGAGTGGATCCAGATGGGAGGGGGGATGGGAAGGGACTGTTCGGGGAGGGGAAGTGTAATCAGTATAGATTGTATGAGAAAAAAGTCTAGGTTTTAACAAAAGGGAGAAAAATAAAATAAAATCACGTTTAAAAAGAAAAGAAAGATACCTTCTTTTCACACTTCAATGTTCTAAAAGTACAAAATGGTTAAACAGAATCTATCTAGAAAACTCACACCAATGATTCCTATCTGTTTGCTACTTTCTACGTACTGGAACACAGAAAAGTGTTAAATTTATTTCACCTCAGAAACTTTAGAATCCCATTTGTGGTTAAAAAATTAAAATCATCAACTAGTGCATTTAATTAGTAAATGTGCAGTGACTTTCTTAATCTACGATATTTTTAAATTTTAATTATTCCAGACGCAACTTTATTAGCTAAGCTATACATAATACATTTTTATGTTTCTAAATAAATTAAACATTGTAAAGGCCTTAAAATAAGCATTGCATATAATTTTCTGTTTTTCCAAGAAACTGAAAGGAAAAGCTATTCAAATATTCTCCTTCTGATTTCAAAATTTTCCAAAATTCAAATAATCTAAACTTTCTAAGCTTTTGGAGAAACAGTACTATAGGCTAGCCTATACTTACATAAAAAGAATTACAGGGTGAGTTTGAAGCCTTCATCAACTTTATAAAACACTGAACGTATTATTAATGATTCAGAAAGAGAAGCTCCTCCCAGATGCACTTCTCGCCCCTTACTGACATGTTCACAAATCTTTATTTTTAAGTGGTTCTGTGTATTTTGAGAATTTGAGGGGATGAAAATAAGGCAATATTTTGCCAAGATAAAGTTATGACTTTCAAGAACTGACTCTATGATCATGTGTTCTAGATCTAAAGGGGTAAGATTTCCTACAGCACTGGAGAGGAGCCAAGCAAGAGCCAAGCAGGAGTACCACTCTCTGCCTTTTGCCCTCCACCGGAGGCCTCTGGAGCACCTCCCATCACTGTCTCCCCTGATGTCTTCTTTACCTTGTTCCCATTCCACACTAACTTCTATTAGGAAAACTCAGAATTTTCTCATGCTTCATTCCAGCCTAGTTTTACCCACACCAACTCAGCAGCATTTCACTCTGATCTCTGGTCTCTCCTCCTTGGCTTTCTGAACTCTACAAACTCATGGTTTTCCTCCTAACTCAGTTTCTTCAGTTCTGGTATCATCTATACTCTACCTTTGGAAGAGGCCATGCCCATCTTCAGCTCTAACACTCCCCTAGCCTCTTCACCCTCCATCCCTTGGTGACCTCTTCATTCTCAAGACTAAGCACCGTGTGTTTACTTGGATCACTTTCAGAACTCTAGACAAATGTACCAAACTATCAGCTCAATTCCTTCATTTGGATGTGTATACTTTTTAAACTCAACATGCTCCAATATGTGTTCCTTATACTGTATTCTTCAAACATTTTCAGTTGAAGCTAATGTTATCCTTATGTCAGAATCATGGTACCACCTTTTTTTTTTCTTTCATGTCTCTGTAAATGTCAACCAACAGCAAATACAATTGTCTCCAACCACGCAATAGCTCTAGCACCCAGCTTCTTCAGAACAATTCTCCCACTGTGGCATTTTCCTGAGCCATATGTCTTCAAGCCAGATTATACTGATACTCTGATTGTCATCCCCTCTTTGCTAATTCTGACTTTTTCCAAATATGAACTAGTTGTATGCTATGCAGCAAACCACGTCCTCTCCTGTGTACCTCACAATGCCTAGCACACACTGATACATACAGAGTAGGTGAGTGATGACCAGAGGCTGTTGGACTGGATAGGGAGGTAATCAGTTACCCAATTAATATGGATCACCTTTGGAGGCCTTAAGACCTCATGAAACCAGATAGCAATGATGATTATAAAGGAATGAATGTCCACCAACCATACACTTGGAGTTGGGTATATAATGAATTTTAGGTTGTGACCATTTTACAAATTAAAACGTGACGTAAGTATACCAACCATGACTTTTGTTGTTTGCTCTCCCCAGAGAGATTTTATCCCCCAAATACCCATTTGACTACTTCCTTCTTCCATGTTTTTGTTCAAGAAATTCTCACTATAAACAAACCCATTTCATGATACACTCATATGACCAAAGTATTCTCATCTTATTGTGTAACTCTTTTTTCCTACCCAATTCTTTTATTTTTTTTCTAAACAATTTATTTTCCAGTATATTGATTAGCGTACTTATTCAATGGAGTTCACTATCTCCTTTGCTAAACTGAAAGAAATCTCCATTAGGAGAAGGGCTTTTGTCACTGCGTTTAGCACTGTGTCCGAAATATCGAGCGAGGGGTGTCTACAGATACAGAGCTTTGTATCAGCGGTTCTCAAGCTGTAGGTCTCAACCACTTTGAGAACCACATATCAAATGTTCTGCATATCAGCTACTTACATTATGATTCACAACTAGCAAAATTTAGAGTTATGAGGCAGCAATAAAATAATTTTATGTGTGGGGGTCAACACAGCATGAGGAACTATGTTAAGGGGTCACAGCATTAGGATGGGTAAGAATCACTGTTGTATATCATGCTCAGAGAATGAATTTCCTTTAGGGCTACCAGCTAAACATCAATGATGACTGACCTAGTCATTATTGTACTTAACTTCTGGAAACTATTATCTTTATTCAGACACCATTTATACATAGCATTGAGATATATGTATAATGATTAATATACTAATAATACCTGCATTGTATTTAAGTCTACTATGAGCCAAGCAATTTATTACTTGTTAGATGCTGAAACAAAGTAATATTCACTCTTTTTTTCCAAGCACAACAGGAACTTCATGGAGAATTCAGGGTGGCCAGATAAGTTACATAGAATTGAAGAGAGTCTTGTTTTCTCAAAATCATCCTGAATGAAGAGTGAAACAGGCTTTTTTCATTCTCCATTCCCCACGAGCTAACACTGAAGGAGGCCACAGTGTACTTAAATTTTGTGCTTTGGAATGAAAGAAAGCCCTGGCATGTGGGCTTCCTCCCAGACAGACCTTAAACAAAACTTTCTAAACTCAATACCAATGATGTGCTAGGCTTGAGCTTGGGCTTGACAATTGAGGAGCCAAGGAGGTTTCCACCCACGGAGTAAGGCCAAGGACATTCTAATGGTTTTTGGATACATCAAAAAAAGACTGCAACTACAGTGTGTAATATGCATGAGGCCACTAGCTAGTACATACTCTTAAGAGACATTACCAGAAAGGGTTGCCTCTTGGCAACCTTGAGAAAGAATTAGTGCTAAGCATTAAAGCTTTAGAAGATAAAGCAAAATGATCCCAGCTGCTTCAGAGTAGGGCCAGCTATCACAATCCAATTGGCCCCAGATGCCTAAAACATTCAGTATGAGCTGAGAACATCCCTCCACCTTTGAGAACTGAGTAAGCTGTGTGTGTGTCTGTGTGTGTGTGTGTGTGTGTGTGTGTGTGTGTGTGTGTCTGTGTGTGTGTGTCTGTGTGTGCATGTTATGTTTTGTATGTACACATATATATTCAATACATATGCAATGTGTGTGTATATATATATATATATATATATATATTCAGTATATGTGGTGTGTATGTGTGTGTGTGTGTGTATGTGTGTGTGTGTGTGTGTGTGTGTGTGTGTGTATAGAAAGAAGGGATTCCCCGAAGACAAAGTTACTTTCAAGTCAATCCAGCCCAGAGAAGATATTTTAGCCCTTTTAACACGTTATTAAGTAAGCAATTCTGATCTGTCAGCTCACAGAAGTAAAAAACAGTATGTCAGCTGTCTGTAACTGCTGTTCTAACTGATGTAGTCTCTTCCCCATAGCAACTTGGTAAAAAAAAAAAAAGGATTGATTTAAAATGAGATGAATGGAAATCTGTTTGCATTTTGCAGTAGTTTAATAGTTTTCTAGAAAAAACACCACACATCATTTTAGCTGCCAACTTGCCTAAGAGTGGAGTTTTTGTTTTTGTTTTGGGTCCTCAAATTTTTTTTTGCTCCTACTATAAGAATCCCAATTTCTGTTGCACACAAAGAAGCCATCCCCCGGCACCGGCTCCTCGTCCTCCCGCACAGTTTGCTTTCTTTTACCCTTGCTCAGCTGTTTGCTTGCTCATATTCAGTAAGTTACTCATTTATTTTAAAAACTTACTTTTAATCCCTTGCCTCAAAAAAGAAAATGTCTTTACTGTCGTGCTGGGCTATTCAGCAACAATCTATTTCCCTCCGTTGGATAAACTCAGCCTTCACCCCCATAGTTTCTCTGCTCTGGAAGCTGGATTACTGCCTCATAAAACAGTACAGCAGCACTATTATCACATAATCATTATCATTACCTCACTCTCAGCCACGCGGATCCTTCTAATCCTGAACATCTCACCTCTCTAATCTTGCTATATCTATCCTCTCCTGCTGGGTAGCTGGTGTGTACCATTTTCACAGAAGCTTAATGTAATCACAAATAGAAAACATAAAAAATATGGTTTAACTAAGTTTTGTCTTATTGATTCCATTGTGTTATACGGGAATTTTAAATAGCTCCATATCTATTCCAGCAACAACAAAACATATGTGTGACAATGGGGAGACATCTTGGCCTAGATCCATGTATTCTTCTTCAGTCTCACCTTCCTTCTATTTACTGTACCATATACATGAGATTTCCTTTATATTTCTGACTTGAGACTGCTCAGTGAGGCACGGAAGTGTCATGGATCTGAGTGGGTTTTTGGCAACAGCATTGCTACACTAAGACTTGCCCTAATATCATAACCATTGCTGTCTTATTGAACTTGCTCCATGGCCAAATAAAGTTGTAGATGGAATGATAAGCAAAGGAGGGGACTTTCTACATCCCTTTGAAAAGCGTATACCACTATTGGGAACATCCAATCCCTTTTCCCAAAGCTGAAAAGATAAGGCATTAGACTACATCCTGAGAGTGAGAGGGGAATTTCAGAAGACTTCCATGAACAATCAGTCAGTGAATTCAAATCCTATAACAGCTCATACCATTTTCTTTATAGCCATAGCACTTATCTGTCTATGTGGCCAGGTGCTTCTGTGTCACGGTGCCCACCTTTCTCTACTTCACCTGCTAAACAATGCAGCAAGAACGTCTATGAATGAACATGATGCAAGTAAAAACATTTCTCGAATGAGTTTCTTCCATTCCAAAGGAATATACCAAAATCAAGAAGTTGATTGCAAGAGAATTATAGTGGCCCAGAGATAAAAGTGTAAGGTAAAGTCACATCTGAGGTAAAGAACATCTGAATGGTACTAATCAGACAAAGCCCAAGACGGAGAGGAAAATCAAAATGCCACATATGGCACAAGCATACTTTTATTCTGCTGCCACTATTAAACTCAGATTGAGGAAAGAAAGGGTTTAATTCTAGCCTTCAGATTTAAGAATAAAAAATAATATAAATGTATGCTAAAATTCACTGTAATGGAAATGAAAAATGGACTGAGGTAATATCCCAGATGAACAAATATACATCATCAGATTAGATCATCACAAGAGATGCGTCTCAAGTTTCTATCTTTCGCTTTTAAATCCAGTCACTTTGTTTAGAACAAATGATTGGCCTCTTGCTTCTTGCAGTAACCTTGGGCTTGGAATGTCTCATAAAGTTCTGCAAAACAGAATAAGGGTTAGTGATAGAGACATGCTGCCTTTGAGTCACACAACTTCAACTCCTTACCTACTGGCACAATCAGAAGCAGGGCTGTGTGCTCAGTGATGGTGAGAATCAGATAATAAAATTACAAGTCAGAAAACTGGCAGAATACTGTGCTCTGAAGAATGACCACTGGACACCTCTGAGTCACTCTAGACTAAAAAAATAAAATAAAGTTTCCAAGGACTTGATACCATGGTTTACCCTTGACACTGGCAGCCACCAGTTCAAACCTCATAGCCAAAAAAAAAAAAAAAAAGAAAAAGAAAGAAAAAACCTCATTCCCTGCCATTTTTCAAGATCTCCAGAGGTTACAGTAGACCTTCGACAAAAGTAGTCTAAATTCCAGTTAGGCCGATCCTGTTCCTTGACCCATTCCCATCACAGCACAGACTATAAGACCCATTCACAACGTTAGCTCAAGAACCATGTCTTGTAAGCAGAGCATGTTGATGAGTGCACGGCTTTGGGGCTGTCAGTCATGGCAGTGATTCAGCACAGAGAAATACTGAAATTTGGCACAGAGTAATGGTTTAAACAGATGTCAAGAAAGTGTATAGACAAAGTATACCAGGTTATTGCTAACATGGGCTTTTAACTGATGATGACATTAGTGATTTTAGTCATTGATAAGATAGAAAACCCAAACTAAATGGAGAAAACTTAAAGCAGTCCCACTAAAAGTCCCACTAGACAAGGCTGCCCACTCTTTCCCTATCTATTAAATATAGTACTTGAAGTCCCAGCCAGAGCAATTAGATAACAAAAGGAGACCAAAGGGATACAAATTGGAAAAGAAGAAGTCATAATATCACTATTTGCAGATGATATGATAGTATACATAAGTGACCCCAAAAATTCTACCAGAGAACTCCTAAACCTGATAAACAACTTCAGTAAAGTAGCTGGATATAAAACTAACTCAAACAAATCAGTAGTCTTGCTCTACACAAAGGATAAACAGGCTGAGAAAGAAATTAGGGAAATAACACCCTTTAAAAATACCTTGGTGTGACTCTAACCAAGTAAGTTAAATATCTGTATGACAAAAACTTCAAGTCTCTGAAGAAAGAAATCAAAGAAGACCTCAAAAGATGGAAAGATCTCCCATGTTCATGAATTGGTAGGATTAATATAGTTAAAATGGCTATCTTGCCGAAAACAATCTATAGATTCAATGCAATCCCCATCAAAATTCCAACTCAGTTCTTCACAGAGTTAGAAAGAGAAATTTGCAAATTCACCTGGAATAACAAAAAAAAAAAAAAAAAAAAAACCCTAGGATAGCAAAAACTACTCTCAACAATAAAAGATCCTCCCTGACCTCAGCTATACTACAGAGCAATTGTGATTAAAAACTGCATGGTACTGCTAGAGTGACAGACAAGTAGACCAATGGAATAGAACTGAAGACCCAGAAATGAACCCCACACACACCTATGGTCACTTGATTTTTGACATAGGAGCTAAAACCATCCAGTGGAAAAAAGACAGCACTTTCAACAAATGGTGCTGGCTCAACTGGAGGTTAGCATATAGAAGAATGTGAATTCTTATCTCCTCATACAAAGATCAAGTCTAAGTGGATCAATGACCTCCACATAAAACCAGAGACACTGAAACTCATAGAGGAGAAAGTGGAAAAGAGCCTCGAATATATGGGCACAGGGGGAAAATTACTGAAGAGAACACCAATGGCTTGTACTGTAAGATCAAGAATTAACAAATGAGACCTCATAAAATTGCAAAGCTTCTGTATAGCAAAGGACACTGTCCATAGGACAAAAAGTCAACCAACAGATTGGAAAAAGATCTTTACCATTCCTATATCTGATAGAGGGCTAATATCCAATATATACAAAGAACTCAAGAAGTTAGACTCCAGAAAAATAGAGCTAAATAAATAACTCTCAACTGAGGAATACCGAATGGCTGAGAAGCACCTAAAAAATGTTCAATATCCTTAGTCATCAGGGAAATGCAAACCAAAACAACCCTGATATTTCACTTTACACCAGTCAGGATGGCTAAGATCAAAAACTCAGTTGACAGCAGATACTGGCAAGGATATGGAGAAAGAGGAACACTCCTCCATTGTGGGGGAATTGCAAACTGGTACAACCACTCTGGAAACCAGTTTTGTGGTTCCTCAGAAAATTGTACATAGAACCTTCTGTGAAGATTCTATGCCCCAGTATAGGGGAATGTCAGGGCCAGGAGTGGTAGTGGGTGGGTTGGTGAAAGGGGTGGGGTGTAAATAAAGAAAATATCTACCAGAGGACCCATCTATACCACTCCTGGGTATATACTCAGAAGATGCTCCAACATGTAATAAGAACACATGTTCCACATTCATAGCAGCCTTATTTATAATAGCCAGAATCTGGAAAGAACCCAGATGTCCCTCAACAGAGGAATGGATACAGAAAATGTGGTACATTTATACAATGGAGTACTACTCAGCTATTAAACACAATGAATTTATGAAATTCTTAGGCAAATGGATGGTTCTGGAGGATATCATCCTGAGTGAGATAACCCAATCACAAAAGAACACTCATGATATGCACTCACTGATAAGTGGATATTAGCCCAGAAGTTCGGAATAGCCAAGATACAATTCACAAAACACATGAAACTCAAGAAGAAGGAAGACCAAAGTGTGGATACTTTGTTCCTTCTTAGAATGGGGAACAAAATACCCATGGAAGGAGTTAAAGAGACAAAGTGTGAATCAGAGACTGAAGAAATGACCATTCAGAGACTGCCCCACCTGGGGATCCATCCCAAAAACAAACAGCAAAACCAGACACTATTGTGGATGCCAACAAGAGCTTGCTGACAGGAGCCTGATATAGCTGTCTCCTGAGAGGCTCTGCCAGTGCCTGACAAATACAGAAGTAGATTCTCACAGCCATCCATTGGACTGAGCACAGGGTCTCCAATGAAGGAGCTACAGAAAGTATCCAAGGAGCTGAATAGGTTTGCACCCCCATAAGAGGAACAACAATATGCACTAACCAGTACCCCCAGAGCTCCCTGGGACTAAACCACCAACCAAAGAAAATACATGCTGGGACTCATGGTTCTACCTACAAATGTATCAGAAGATGGCCTAGTTGGTCACCAATGGAAGGAGAGGCCCTTGGTTCTGTGAAGGTTCTATGCCCCAGTATACGGGAATGTCAAGGCCAGGAAGTGGTAGTGGGTGGGTTGGTGAGCAGGGGCGGAGGAGCTTTTGGAGGGGAAACTAGGAAAGGGGATAACATTTGAAATGTAAATAAAGAAAATATCTCACTTAAAAAAGAGAAACAAATAAGAAAACCTGGTTTCTTTAGTTTCTTGTCTAACTGTGGCATCACCATATTCTTCTACACCCAGATAAGCAGGAGAAACTAGAGCAAAGGCCACGTAAGCAGATGGAGAGGTTCTAGTTTACCTCACAGACACAGCTGGACACAAACAGAAAGAACAAGAGACAAGGAAGAGCAGAGTGGACACAGAAAGAGCAATCACAACAGTGCAAGAAGAGAAACACCCCCCCCCACATAAGTTTAACCACAGTAAGGCTAAAAGGCCAAGCCAAGTCAAGAATGGGGCACCTGGCATCTGCTAGCTTCAATATGGTCCAAAGAATCCAGAAAACCATGCAGCACACTGCACAGGAAAGGCAGGCTGTATGTTCTAAGATTGCTTCCACAAAGCATGTGGCTCTCTGCACTGTTCCTTTCCGTGTGATGTGTCTTTATTTACCTTGAAACTCTTACCCAGTGTTATGACAACACGATGCTGACATTCCAGGAACCATTAGGCATTCCCAAAAGGCATTTCCACTCTCCACTGGCAGCTTAATATCTTTGAAACTGAGCCCATTTTTTATTCAACTATAGGAAGACTCTTCCAGGACTTTGCTGAAATGTATCCCTGTATTTCTCCCCTATCATCTGAAATGGTTTTTTTGGAAGAAAAAAAAATCAAAGGTACATCTAAAATAGAAGTCTATTTTTAACTTCTTTTTACCACTTGAAAGGAACAGGCTCCTCCATGATCTATGGGTGAAGGGAAGAAACTAAGGTGGTGGGAAAAGCAGTCCAATGTTTTCACTGAGTCCTCGGCCAGCTTTTAGGTACATCACAAGGAAACCTATGGCCCTTGCAGACTAAGCCTCCCTGCTCCAAGCCTCCACCCAGCCTCCCCTGGGAGCTACATGTTTGCTTGGAAGTTCCCTTTCAAGTGGGGATGTCAGGCAAGAAGAGGTTTAATGTTCAGATCTCCACCCCCCCCTCTTTGTGAGAATCCAGGTGTGCTCAATGCAAACCAGAAAAATAAAATAAAATAAAATGGGCCTCCTCTCTGTCTAGAGTAGCTTACTTGACAATATCAGAAGAATGTGCCCTTCTGTGTGCACACACCCTCATCCTTCTCTAGCATGTCACAGATATCCTCCTGCCTCTGTATTTGCAGCAGTATCTTTCAGAGGAAACCAAACTGTCACATCCAATACTTGGAAAACTTTGTTGTCTTCTAGATGATTTCCAACTGTAAGTGGGAAGCCAATAAGAAATCTTTAAAATACACTTAAAATGCCCATTAGCAAAAGAGAGATTGCGCTTAGGGTTCCAAACTGACGGGGAAAACAACTTGTAAGCATTATCAATTTGGGCTGAGTACCTGAGGCAATGTTCCGCAGAAGCCAGGGACTTGCCTCTGGAGTCTGTTCCCCACCTCACTAATAGGCCTGGAAGCTACAGACAATTAATTATTAGATTATGTAACTCCCACTGCTAAAAGTTAGCAGAACACTCTACAGTTTTACTTCAAGTGTGATGCTTTTCAGCTAGGGGTGCAATTTCATCAGCTCACTCATCTGAATCTTTGTGCCACTTAAGCCTGGCTTCCTGGGGGTTTTCTTTAATTGGCTCAGTCTTCTTCTGCCCTCAATCAGCCTGGCTTCATCCTGGGTTCTCAGCTAAAATGTCTCTGAAAACTGTGCTACCAAACTTTCACTGTAGTGCCAGGGATCTTTATCTAGTTAAAAAAAAATCTCCATACAGAAAGGTCTGTCTTTCTGATTAATGAAGCAGGCCATATGCTTCGGAAATATCTTTACTAGAACATGGAAGCAAACACATGCTATACTCCCTTTAAGATATGGAGGCTTGAGAGGAGGTTATCATGAAATGGAACCAACAGATCAGATTTTATTACCATTTATTTTTACCATAATATCTTTGCAAACATGCAGACACTCAGTTTACTAATAATTGCTACTAAGCCATCTACCCCAAAGGATTTTGATCAGAGATAAATGAAATAGTAGATGACACACTGCTCTGGAAATAAATGTATAGGAACTAAACTATTACTGGTAGCCTCAAATCCTATCACTGTCTTTATGATTTCCATATGATTACTGAAGGTGTACTCTCTAGAGTGGTGATGTGTACGCAGTACAAACCTGAAGGGCTTGGGACTACAGCAAGGTAAGTGGTTCGTGGAGGCATTGCCTTGGAAGACGTTAATGCAGGTTTCTGTGGGTGGGTTAGGTCTTTTCAGGAGTTACTATGAAGAGCAGACAACACATATAATTGGCCCCTTCTGCACGTCACCAGCCACTTTCTGCTTCTCCATCTTGCTACAACCAGGCTAGATCCCTGTCTTAATTTCCTTTCTCTGGCTCTAACAAAATATTCTGAAAAAAAAAAAGAAGGATAATTTAAGAGAGAAAAGATTTATTTTTAGCTCATGGTTGAAGATATAGTCCACAGTCAAAAAAAAAAAAAACAGGTCATTGAACGGATGCATAGCAGTTAAGTCTCTTTCTCTGTTCCTAGAACCCCATGCAGGGAATACTTCTCTGAGGTCTTCGGGACCACACAGTTAATGTAATCAAGTTCTCATATACACATACTCATGTCCAGAACCTCATCTTTCTAGTGAGTCTAGATTTTATCAATTTGAAAAATAAACCCTTTACCAGAGACAGACTATATAGCAACCCAAACTCAAATTTTGATTTTACAGACTCAAAATTGGAGCTAAACCATATTTTAAACAAGAATCTGCCCCAGGCGTTTTGTTGCATAAGTTTAAAATAGATGGATACAATTTTAGACATAAACTTTAAAGAAAATAGATTAAAACATCAGCATATATGATCAAGTTCATTGTTCTTAATTTTCTGAAACGTCACTGCTACAGCCATACAAAAGGAATCACAGAAATTCCAGAAGACATGTTAATTTCAAGGAATGGAAAGATGGTTCAGAAGTTAAGAGCACTAATTTCTCTTCCAGACAACCTTGGCTCAATTTCCAGCCCGGACATGAAACTCACAACTGTCTATAACTCCAGTTTCACGGGTCCCAATGTCCTCTTCTAGCCCATAAAGGTACTATGAATTCATGTGGTACAGACATAAACAAAACACCCATACACATAAAATAAATCCTAACAATAAAAAATAAAAATAAATATTAATCACATAACCTAAAAGGTTTTGAGGAAAAGAAATCAAAGGTTATCTGCCCAGTGACATTACTCAACTCACAATGACATTACTCAACTCAGCCAGCTGCTATTAACATTGATTTGCCATACAATGGAAGGGCACTGTGTCACCTCCAAGGTTTCAACTGCCATCTCTAGGGCAAAAAACGAGTGGACATTTATATGCAGCCACAGCAACTCTTGGACTTTAGCCCAGTTATCAAGGTCTTGACCCATCTGAGCTCCTCCGACCAGTTCTAAAGTTCATTTCAAATGTCAAAATTGAGACTTGTCTATTCGTCATCAGTAACATAGCCTTCATTGCCCCAATTGGTGATTTATTTTCCCTTCCTTCAAGATTTCTTAAAATAATTATTTTTTTCTTTGTACTCTAATCAGTTGTGTCTTTGTGTCCCTTTATCATCTCAGTACAAGATTAGCCAGTGTTTCTATAGAAACCTCCTCACCTTACAAAGTCTCTATTCAGTTCCACATGTGGCAACAATAATTTTCTTATGGTATCACTCAATTACTCCAAATAATCAATACTTGGGGACGATGCCAAGCTTTTAGATTCTCCACTAAGTGTTTTCTTGTAATTTAAGTCAATCCACAGCAAGATGTTTCCAAGCATTAATAAATTGCACTTGGTAATCTGGCAGTGACAGTAATATGTAACTGATATTTTTAAATCAGTAAGAGATCCTTTAAAAAGCCAAAGATAATTTTTAATCATGCTTCCTACAAATACTGTTTATTTGTACATCAGGCAAAGGAGACTGATTCCAAACAACTCTGTACTTTCCCAGTGCAGGCTGGGACTGACAGCGGCAGAGAGTGAGGGGCCAACCTAAAACTGGTCCAAGAAGCACAGATGAAGGCCAGTAGGTGTCATCACTTAGGTAAATTATGAATAGAGTGACTAAGCTTATGGAACATGAGCTTTTTAATGTAAAGAACAGAACAGTCTTAGTCAAGCTAGAATGAATTGGTAGCATTAGCTAAAGACTATGATGCACTATGGCAAGATGAAGAAACACAATCAAGGCAAGGAAGTAACACCCACGAGGCAGGGAACCATTGTGTCAAACCCAAGGGAAATCTACATGGAATGTATTGTGTCCCAGTCTGCTATTCCAATGGCTTTGCCTACCTGCCTTGAAAGATGCACATAGTAAGGCTTAATTCAGTCAGGTGTTCCAATTCACACCATAGTACATGAGATGTTAAGGCCTTTTGTCCATCTGTTTGGTACATTCCAGAACAAAATTCCAAGAGCATTCAGTATCTAAATAGAACCTTCTACTTTTGAGCCAGAGCTGTCACTCCGTTGTAGAGTGCTTTCCTGGCAAGCATAAAGCCCTGGGGTGGGTGCCCATCCTCATATAAACTGGGCATTGCAATGTGATTCACATCTATCATCCCAACAAGGAGAAAGGGCAAGAGAATTAGGAGTTCAAGGTCAGCATCAGCTATGTAGTGACGTTGTGGGTGGACTGGGCCTGTCGAAGAAGAAGAAGAAGAAGAAGAAGAAGAAGAAGAAGAAGAAGAAGAAGAAGAAGAAGAAGAAGAAGAAGGAGGAGGAGGAGGAGGAGGAGGAGGAGGAGGAGGAGGAGGAGGAGGAGGAGGAGGAGGGGAAGGGGAAGGGGAAGGGGAAGGGGAAGGGGAAGGGGAAGGGGAAGGGGAAGGGGAAGGGGAAGAAGAAGAAGAAGAAGAAGAAGAAGAAGAAGAAGAAGAAGAAGAAGAAGAAGAAGAAGAAGAAGAAGAAGAAGAAGAAGAAGAAGAAGAAGAAGAAAAAGAAGAAGAAGAAGAAGAAGAAGAAGAAGAAGAAGAAGAAGAAGAAGAAGAAGAAGAAGAAGAAGAAGAAGAAGAAGAAGAAGAAGAAAGAGGAGGAGGAGGAGCAAAGGGGGAATTAAAAAAGAAAATTCTTCGTTAAATTCTGTTTTAGAAGCCACAAAACCAGGTGTGTATGGAATGTAACTATCTTAATTTCCTTTAACTGAGCTTAATTTCTACCATAAACCCCCCAATTAATAGCAGACAACCTAATTGGGACTCTTCAAATAAGTGCAATCAAATTAGTGACTACTCAGTTATTTCTGATTTAAAATCTATCACCTTGGAATGAGACAGGCAAGTCTTCTCAAGATCCCATAATCTTCTTACAGTTTGTAGGTGGGAGAGACACTTTGGGCCTCAGATTGACCTGGAATGTTTGTTGGTAAAAGACCACTCACAACATCCCACAGGTTCTGTTATGTCAAGTGTGCAAATGCCCACAAATTTGCCTTTCTAACATCTTCTCAGGACATGATGATGCTGCCAGTCTCCGAGAGCCACCTGTCCACATGCTAGACTCTTCTAGGTGCTTTCAAACCTTTGTTAGCTTTCTTCCAGTCTCTGAATTCTCTTCCTAGAGCTGTCATTTCTCCATCTGGCAAGAAAAAGGCTCCTAAGAAAAGTATAATGCAGGCCTAGCTGTTTCAACTCAGGGTCATGCACTATATAGCACAAGAATATGGGACATTGTCAAAGTGCCTCAACTAATATATCAGCATTCTCACCCCTGGCACTCTAGCTTAGCACTGCATACACAGCTTTTACTGGTTGCAAATCATAGCAGGTTAAACAGCAATGATCAAGTGTAGACTGAACACACATTAAAAACTGAAAGTAAGGGTATTATTTGACTCTTAAAAATCATATGACCTTTGAGAAGGCCTTTGAATATATCAGATCTTCGCCTTCTCACCTATGGAAGGAGGCTGATATTATCTTCCCCGGCCTAGAAACTTACAGGTTATCTAAAGGACTCAAATGCCATGCAGTGTTGAACCTTTAAGCAAAAGACTTGATATGACATGTAAATCTTCCATTTGCCTACGTAGCTGGAAGCTCATAGGGTCTGGGTACATAGTGTTTTTTTGTTTTTTGTTTTGTTTTGGGGGGGGGTCTTTTTGAATGAACACTGAGACTGGTGCTGCTTACAGCCACTCACTATAAAAACTCATATATACACACAGGCTGACTGGTATGACTGAGTGCATCCCTTGCAAACCACATGTTCAGGGGCCTTAAGCCAACTGAACAAGGGAAAGGTATAAAAGTTTGCACAGTATTTGTTCATTCAGAAGTGATCACACTACTGCTGACAAAATAAACTGGGCCTAGAGTCAATAACTGACAGCATAATTAAAAAATAGTTCCTTCTTTCCATTTACACCACGCAGAAATCTTACTACTTAAACAACATACTTCAAAAAAACATTTGCAAAGATATTTACCCTGCATGCCCCTTTTCCTGTGTTAGGGAATCTCCATCTAAAATGGAGCTGGGGCCCTTTGAGCACACCCTCTTCCCTCAGCTCTCTGTCTCCCAATCTTAATAAAGTTTCAGACATTTTTTCCTCCCACCCCTTCAAAACAGGAAAGAATCAAAGATACTTGTAGAAAAATGTAAATTCTAGGATTCTGCTCTGAAGACAGAACAAATCTCCTTGACAAAATAGAAAGGTTTTTTGTTTTGTTTTGTTTTTAATTTCCAATCCCTGGAGGGAGCTCAGATAGGGTGTACCCAGGTCACGTGAGTAGCTAATGATTAAATATAAACTCCATATCATACTTTACAGGGACTCGGTGTTACAACTTCCGCACCCAGAACCTCTATCAGAACCACCACTCGATAAGCAGTCAAGTATTAATCTACAAAAAGGAGAAGGGGCTGTCTTAGAACTATCTTTTGGAGTTTTTCTCACAGGAAAGTTTTCTATGTTAGTCTTAACCAAATTCAATGGCTCACTTTTCTAATCTGTCAGACAACAACATACTTGAAAAAATAACTAGACACAGGGGGCTGGTGAGATGGCTTAATGGTTAAGAGCATGTACTACTCTTGCAGAGAATCAGAGATTAATTTCCAGCACCCATGCCAGATGTTCACAAAAGCCTGTAATTTCAGCTCCATAGGATCTGATGACCTCTCTGGCCTCCACGGACATTTGCACACATGTGGACACACCCACACATAAGACACATTTATGTACACATAATTAAAATTAACATGAGAAGCATTGGATATAATGCTAAGTGCCTAAGCAGGCACATATTGGCTGGTTTTTATTAATGGAGTTCCTAAGCCACGAGTGGATAAAGTAATGAGAGAAGAAGACTTTTGGGTATCTGTGGTGATTTAAATGACAAAATGTCTCCCATGGGTTCCAGTATATAAATATGTGGTCCCTAATTGGCAGTGCTTTGGGGGGTGGAATTTGGGGGATTTGGCCTTGGAAGTACATATGTCACTGGGGACAGACTTTGAGAGCTTAAACCTTCACCCCACTTGCAGTTTTCTCTCTCTGCCTTGTATTTGTGTTTAGAGATGTGTGTAGCTTCATGCTCGTGACATTTGCTGCTACAATTTCTCTTCTGGAACCATAAGACAAACACACTGTCCTGTAAGTGGCCTTGGTTATGGTGTTTTCTTCACATCAACAGAAACAGAAATTAATATCTTCTTTATTTGGCCTTACTGCCCCCCTCCACGGGCTTAACTAGGCCTATTCTACAATGACTGAACATTGCCTCATTAACATAACAGGTGTCTGAAAGGGACCAAGAGCTTGCTTTTTTTTTTTTTTTTTAACAACAGTAAAATTCTGTCACTGATCACCCAGCTAGAAAGGCTGGAGAGCTGGTAAAGATAAAGGCATATAAATTACAAAAGGAATCCAAATGCATTAATGTCAATGTTTGGGATATAGATCTATGAATGAAATTGAGATCAATCATTATATGAGATGAAAACCAGTTTTGTCCATTTTTAAGGTTTGGTTTTTGTTTGTTTTTTTTTTTTTTTTTTAGTACAACCTGAGAGCTTTTCAATATAGACACTGAGTAGAGAAAATATATTTTACATATAACTTTTTAGATGAGCAAACTTAGTAATTATCTAAAGGATACATTCTAGTCTTGACTCAGGACAAGTATTAAAAGAAATCTGGCAAAACATGGCAAGGAACAGGACTCTGACAGGACAGGCGACAGTCTGTGATGATGAATTTCCCACAGGCCATGGAATGATGTTGAGCATTTTGCTCAATTTTATTGTAGTCAGAAAAGTCCTTCTGTATAAAAATAACTTGTTTTATAAATTAGCTGTCAGGTCCTTGAAGAAGCCAACCATGAACAATTTGTTGTTGGTTATATTTCCATTATTGTCACCATTTTAATCCATACTTCAGTGATTAATGGCTTTCTAAGAAAACTTGTTTGAAGGATAAAGAATGAAATCCGTTAAACAAAATCCGACCTGACAAGACTCATTTCTCTTGGGGTCTCATCTGTACAGAGATTCCTATGGCATAATTAATGGTCCAAGAGATGAAACAGGACTCCTATTCTGTCATGTCTCTTCTATTTAAGTCTTCAAAAATGAAAAATAATGAGAAAAGGTGTAAAACAAATTGCTTGATATGCCAAAGAGCAGAATAATCCCATTAAAATAATTAGAAGTTCATTTCAAATTATGAAATACCATTGTCTCATTGTAGGGAAAGCTCAGTCTGGCTGATCCTTTGGTGTCTGTGGGCCCCATTTATGGCACAACCATTAGACATGTTTGAAAGCACCTGCTTTCTGAATGTCCTTAAAAAGCCTCATGATACACCCCTCTTAGAGTAAAAGTCTCTAGAAAATCAAGCTTTCAAAATTTATACTTCT
The DNA here is from genome assembly GCF_978045245.1 of Mus caroli. Lineage (NCBI taxonomy): Eukaryota > Metazoa > Chordata > Mammalia > Rodentia > Muridae > Mus > Mus caroli. The sequence continues at coordinate 32,854,288 of NW_028227269.1, forward strand.
AAGATGGCTTATTCCTTTACTTTAGCTCATATGTATCTAAAACAAATGAGTTTAGAATACATAACTATTATGGTAAATATGCTTTTGGGAATTATGTTTGCAGGTATAGGGGACAGGAAGGTTTTTTTTTTTGTAAGCATTAGATTTCTCACTATGTAAAAATAAGAAGAATAATGCAAACAGTAGCTAAACTCTGGTCTGTGGCTAACTGAGTCAATGACATATGTCATTTCTACAAAAAAAAAAAAAAAGAAAGAAAGAAAGAAAGAAAGAAAGAAAGAAAGAAAGAAAGAAAGAAAGAAAGAAAGAAAGAAAGTATTTTGCTAACAACAGGAGGAAGAGAGATACAAGGATTAATTAGAATCTATGCCTCTGGGGACCTCACAGTCTAGGGGGAATGAAAGCATGAATAGAAAGAACTGGGATAAGGGAAAAGTTTGAATTGCTCAAGCAAACACATGGGAGGAAATCATTAGCCCCAACCAGGATACATCCAGCTCCGCCACCAAGGTAACAGGAAGAAGTCTAGGATTTTGTAAGATGTGGAAGCTTGGGGTGGCGATAAATTTTTTTTCTTGGGAAGAGGTAGTAACTGGAGTTACAAGAGGAGAAACAAACTATGGAGAGAGGCTTCGTTACCCCAGCTTCTGACTATATCGGAACACTGAGAGTTTGGGGATTTGAATTACACAGCTATAGAGCTGCACAGTAAGCACTGGGCTTATGTTAGATGAAAGAAAACCACCCCAACCAGGACAGACATTGAAGTGCAAGATTCTACCTAGGAAATTACAAGTGATTTAAACATGGAAGTGAACACTAAGCCTCATTCGTATTTGCTCGGATGTCACATCCAATAATCCCGATCAGCTTACAGCAGGGACCACTTCACCTTCAGTGCCAATGACTTTGCCTCCAGCACCAGTCACTCACTCCACTTTCGGGGCCTATCAATCACTCACTTCACCTTCGGTGGAAATGCACTGCTTTTTGTTTTGCTTCTACCGAAATCTAACCTACGTCTCAAGAATATGTCTCTTCATATGTTCATGTACAATTTCCTATGATTCTATCAACTAAAACAATGGGCCATCACATTTTATATTCAAAACAATATGTTACGCTAAGATGAACTAGCACTCCAGCGGTTATATACAAATAGGAGTTGGATTAGCAAATCCCCAGTAAGAGATACCTTGCCAGTGCTAAAGTGCTTAAAACATCAATGTATATGTTTCCTCCTCCATACACCTGTCTTGACCCCTGTCCCTTAACTCTCATACAGGAGGCTCTGACTATGTATCCTCCCAGGAGTAAAGGCTAGTCTTACTCTCCCACTTCAGTCACCATTTACTCCTACTTTGTATTTGTGAGCTCTACAAATGAAAACCCTTTTATTCCTAATAACAAAAGGCAGTTTTTCACCTTAAAGAACTTCTAAATGCCTTTGCAGTCTATCAAGCCTCTGTATCTATCTGGATTTTAGTTGATTATAAACACTAGCTTAAATGTGACCAGAACCCAGGGGTTAGAGGTACTCAGTTGCCTTTCATCTATCACCCAGTGAACACAGAGTGGATAATCCTGCACACTGAACCACGCCTGACTGGCTTTAAGGAAAAAAAAATCCAATTTGTGTCTCTGAGATGACTTGGGCAGGGAGGCACAAAGCACAATCTCCATAAACCAGACTGGTTCCTAATTCTCCTGGGATGCTAGAAACTTCAGGGAATGCAAGAGCAGATGTTGCATCTTCTAAGAACTGCGTCACCCAGCAAAGGGCTGTCTGCCAGCAGGTTCCCTCTCTCTGAGCTTGTCCCCAGTGGAGTCTGCTTTTCTAAGTATCAGCTAAACTCCAACTGTCATCCACTTTAACCTTAATTGTGTAAGATTTTTCTGAGGGTTGAGATACTTTCCTTGTTACTTGAGATCTGTGTAATATGCTGCTGTTTACCTGGGATCTTTCCTTATGCTTCCTACATAGCTCTAAAGTTTCCAACAAATAACTGTGTTGTTAGAAAGCTTCAACTACATCAGTAGCCCTATTGCTGCACCCAGTAAATAAAGTTGATGAGGAGAGACTTTTAAAAATCAATGTTTTAGAGTCTTAGGCGTGCATTTTGCTTCAGAAATGAGATTTAAGGTGGCTTAAGATGAAAAAGAAGAACATCCATTAACTCAGCAGAGAAAATCCAAGTCAAACAAGAACAAAGAAGAAACCACCAGAAAACACAAACTTAGGAAAATTACTTCATTTGAGGGCAAGGCTTAACTGACAGATCTTGCTTCTGAATCAGAGGGATGCAGTGGAGCATTTAAGACAGCTTCATTTTGAAGCTGAGGTCAAAGGGTTTATTAGGAGAGTCTTTCCTCACCATTCTAGAAGTAACAAAGTCACCAAGATTCTCCAACAACAGGTTTCCTGAAACATTCAAAGGCATCTTTAAGGGCACATGGCTGGGTGCACACTCTGTGCAGGACACCACACCCCAAGTTCTAAATGACCCACACTTGTTTCAATGATGCAGCAGCTACCTTAGTGTGAAATTACTAATAGTTCCCTTTCTCACCACCAACAAGGTTAGGACAGACGATCTATGGTATATTTGCTTTCAAACTTTACAAATTCAGTGGGAGAACAGTAGTAGCTAAGACGGGGGTGAGGGGGAGGTTCCCCTCCCCATACATGCTATCAAGAACATGTTTAAACATGTTTTTAAACTAGTTTAATAATCTTAATACTATTCATGCTCTGGGGTTGGCAGGGCTTTCCAAACGTTCACGTTAGTAGGTATAAGACACAGAAGAGGTTATTTTGCCTTCCCTGTGTCTTAGAGTCTTGCTCATAAATTCTAAGAGAGCAGCTTTTGCTGCTGCTTCTGTTGCTGTTGCTTGGTTTGGTTTTGTGTTTTGTTTTAACTTCAGTTTTTTTGTTTGTTTTTGTTTTGTTCATTCATCAGAGGATTTTAATGAAACTTAAGTAAATTATAACATAAAAAAAATGCTCAGGCTAGTACACAGCACATCTGAACACTTTGTAAAAACGTTGTTGGCAGCATTCATCAAAACCTTTACTGTAAAAAATATGTCCTTAGGGAACTAACTACCTCTCCCATGTCTGCCATCTAGTCAACTCAATAATAGCCGTAGGAAGGATATTTCCTAATCAAATGTGTTGTTAAACACTTATGGTGAGCATCATCTGACTCGTTTTAAACACGTTCCCATGTTTTATTTCTCACTGGCACCAACAATTACACAGTTGGGCTTGACCTTGTGCATGCTGCTAGTTCTTTGCTCAGCCCTTCATTCCTTGTTTAGGGTATTTCTTCTTTGACAATTTAATATTTACCAACTTCCCTATGTTTTCCTGAACAATGAGTCCACCACTATTATGCAGACTACGAACTCAGCCTCACTCACATCATCCCAAAGTTTTATGAACACTAAACTTAAGTAATGACAGATTGTTTTGAGAGAAGGGAAAGCATCATTATTTTACTCTCTTTATCATGGCACCCTTCTCAGAAACAACATATGTAATTTGATAGCTTGGAGAGAGATAGATCTCTTATCTTTGACATCTTTGAACATATTTCTGGTTTCAGTCAGTCACTCTGTTGTATGAGTCTGACTTGCTCATATTAAGCAGCCCCTTTGAAGGATGCCTCTTTTGTCATTTTTTTTTCACCTGAATTGTATTAGCTTAAGAAACAATCATCAAAGGTATTCACAAACAAGCAAAATATTCTCAGGTGGCACTTGATGCAAATATTACCTTAGAGCTATTTTAACTACTCCGTCCTAATTTCCTACCAAGGTGGACATCTAGCATATTTTGTTTTGTTTTATTTTCAAGTTTCAGACATAGCTTGGAGATATTTTCCCTGTACTCACTCAAAAAACTAGAATAGAGCTGGCATGTGTTGTCCACATGATTGATGAATCCTCTGTGCTCATGTGGACACAAGGAACTTCTATATCAGTGCATCCCAAACTGCACTGAGGATGCACAAGGGGCTTGCTCAACATTAGTAAGTCCCAAACATCCCTGTTCTATCTTAGCCACTGCAGTTTTCCACCAGGCACAAGGAGTACCAGGCTGGCTCTCTCAGCTTCTCTTCAGCCTCAGTGAGGTGGGCAGCTGGGTGAGGTGATGGATTGTTACCTGTTATATTACCAGTAACAAGCACTGGAATTCCAAACAAAGATAAGGTGTTTTCTAAGAGCATTTCGTTTAAAGCCATTTTAATGTAACTAGACTCGTGGGTGGGAGTTAGTGGATAAACACGTATGCCGTGCAAATGTGAGAACCTGAGTTTACATCCCCAGGAACCATGCAAAGGTTGAATGCAATAACATCTGTTTGCAATCCCAGTGCCTCCTTGGAGAAAGTGGGCAGAAGAGACAGAACACTGGAAGTGGGTGAGCCATCTAGTCCTGTATATGCAGTTGAAAAACAACAAAGAGACTATTCTCAGACAAGGTCAAAGGTGAGAGCCACTACCTGCACAGATCTGTATATGAATGTACACACACACTGTATGTGTACACATATGTACAAACACACATGCACTCTATGAGAATGCACAAACTGTAAATACACCTAGATGCATCAGTTCAGACTTAAATTACGCAAGTTTACATGTGAAGCTAGAGACAGTTTACCTGCAAGTCCAGGAAGCTTAAGTTCAGAGCTCTGCCCCTGCCTTGGCTCCTTCTGAGACCTTTTCACATGTTATTTGCTCCCTCAGAGTGTCAAACCCATAGTCTGAAAACTTGGATCCTGTGCAGGTGAGGATCCAAGTTTTCTGAACTGAGTACTTTTGACTTCACACACAGACTCCCATTAAGAATGACAGGGCAGCATTGCTGTGTGCTGTTAAAAATGTCAGTTCCTCTTTCGACCTCACAGATTTACAAAGACTACTGGGCTGGCTCAGAAGGCTTACCCTGATATGACAAATTTTCTCACACTGAACTCCCCCTAGGCTCGGAGGCATATTTCTAATTCTAACCAGTTTATGAAGATGGATTTCTAGCTTAAAGGCAGGAACACATGAAGCATCACCTTAGAAGGGTCGTAAGGAGGGTATGAGCTCAGAAGGTACTTGCTGAAGCGCCGTGCAATGAGAAGCAGAACTTTGCTGCATAGCCTATCTCACAGGAACTTTCTAGACAATCTGCCTTGAAGGAAGGAAACATAATTTGCCTAAATTTCTCTACAAAACTACCTTATAATATCACAGATTTCCTATATAACAGCGGCAGGAAACTAAGGCTTGCCTCACAGGGGTATGGTGACAACGACAATTCCAGTCACATAGAAATCCTACCCCTCAAAAACCAAAACTTTAGCTTCATCTTTATAAGTTTATTTGCTTTTCATGACAATGAAGTTATATACCTCTGAGATCATTATCACTTTGAAAATATCCCATGGCAACAATAAAAATAACAAAAGCAGAAGAGAGCTAAGAGCTTCCTGGAGTTTGTTGGGAGATCATTTCTCTCTGTTAAAGTACCTGTGACCTCAAGTGTGTTAGTCAGTGTTTCTCTTACGTTTGCCACGAAGCATTAACTTTTCCGACAGAGAAAGCACAATGACTAGGGATTTCAAACTAAAGAAACTAAATCTCTTTGATAGAATTTCCAGAAATGTGTTTTTTGATTGCTTCTGAATAGAAATGCAAATAAATCTATTGAGCACATATAGACTCAAGAAGACTGCCACTGGGTTTCAACTTAACTATTTTAGCCCAGGGGGAAATGAAGAATTAGAACAGTGGCTAGTACGAGATATCCAGTGCATATAATGAATCTGGTAAGCATTGAGAGGTTACCCCTCCAATTCAAGAACACAGGTATAAGTTCCCAAAATATTAAAAGAGATTCTTTAAACATTATAACATTACACTATGGCATAATATAGCATGATAATATTTCTAATAAAAGAAAAACATAAGCAGGCAGCAAGCTACACTGTTAGCTGTATTTTAGGAATTTCAGCTCAGCGGCAAGAAATTCTTTTTTACATTAAGTTTTCTCATCTCAGTTAGGAAGGGTTTTGTGATGTATGGTCACAAGTTCCTTATTTGGGCCTTGGAATGTTGTTTTTTAAGAAATTATCTTTCTGAAGTAGTGCAAGCTTTAAATGGTTGTGCATAGCAGCAGCTTGGAAATGTTGGCTAGAACATCACACGTGTTCCAGTGTGATGACCCTGCAGTAACCAGTTTATCTTCAATGGGAAAATGTCATCCAAAAAATGAAACTGAACTTCCTACTGTTCTTGTTCTTATTTGAGTCTAGAATAATCCCTGAAGGCTGCGTATTGAAGGCTTGATACACAGCAGCTGACAGACCTTCCATGGCTGACTGGATGTCGAGGGCTCCAATCTCAGGATTTATATAATGGCATTATTGGGAGGTGGGTCTAGTTGGAGGAAGTAGATTACTGGGCCATGCCTGACAGAAATCCACCTTGTCTTCCTCAGCACACCCACTCTGTCTCCCTGATGCCTCCTCTCTTGGCCACCACACACGTGAACCCCTGCTCCACTGTTCCTCTCCTGGTAGTACCTGCCTCACTGTGCCTGAAAAACTTTGGAGCCAATCAAGCATGAGTTGAGACCTGGGAAACCATGGAGACTATTTCTCCTCCTTTGAATTTGTTTCTCTAAGATATTTGTTGCAGCAATGCAAAGTCTAACATTTCCCCATAAATCGGAGAACATGTGAGATATAAACAGCATCACCTAGTAAACAGAAGCAGGAAACATTCTATGTTCTTTAAAAACCCTGTGGGCACATTTATTACATAACTGCATTTATCAGAGCTGGAGTGCACACACACACACACACACATACACACACTTAAGTACTTAGAGCTTATATAAAAAGATAAGAAATCTAATTAAATTTACAGGTATCCTGGCTTCATACAAATGCACTCAGCAGTATTTCAAGTAAACTTAATGTCTGTTTCCCCTTCAAGGCAAAATGTACAGAATTGTTCAGGTGCTCTGTGCTGCCCTTTCCATCAACCTGATCCTTGCACACGGCTGACAGGTCTCTGTCTCTGGAGCCTAGCTTTCCCTCCTGCTGCAGATGGAATGATCCTTGAAACCCTTTGAGTCTTCCTAACCAAAGGCATTCACAACCTGACGGTGACTTGGAGCCCACTCTGAACTAGCCACTGCTCATGTTGCTGTGCCTCTCCAGTCTGTCTCACAGTTTAGACTATAACCAGCTATACAAAATTGCTAAGATTTCCACACATGGTAGGTGTGCTAGTGATCTTTCTTCTTGCCATAACTCCCTTCCTGACTACTTCAGCTTCAGGAACACTTCCACTGAATTCTGAGGTCAAGCTAAGTTCCACAGTACTCCATACTTTTTTTCTCCTAAACCCCAGCTTGGACACACAAGGGTTGTCAGGTGTTGGAAACTGGGGAATAGTTCTACCCAGTCTGGGATTAAGTGTAGTCATTCTTGGCTATATGGGGGATACTATAAATTGTTCTCAGATGCCAACATCTACACATAAAATGATACCTGTATATAACTTTAAGCATCCTTCCTTATTCTTTACCTCACTAGGCATCATGGGTAATATAGTGCTACACTGCTACTCTGCACCACTGTAAGGCTTGGGCACAGCTATGAGATGGAATCTACAGAAACATGCACAGTTGCAATCGTCATAGGCCTACTTTTGATCCTGTGTTGGTTGAATCTGCTGATATGAGACCTATAGATATGAAAGGTCAGTATGTTAAAAGGCCCACTTGTTATCTGACTCAGATACCAGGAGAACCATCTGCAGGCCCTACTTTGCTTAGTTAGCTCATCCACCATTCTGTTTTCACTGATTCGTAGTTTATTCAGACATCAGATAAGACCATAATGTAATTTTTACTAGGCATTCTCTCAAAATTATCAATGAGTAGCCATATGCTGCCTTTGCTGGTAATTTTTAATGTTAGTCTAGTTGTCTAATATAGCCTGCTAATAGTCAGTTCTTTATAATTAAGTGTATTGAGTAATATACAAAGAACAGGTATATAATTAGAACCTATACCATCATTAAATCCAGTATTTTTTGTTACTGCCACTAATTAAGTTGTAGTTTCTTGAAATAACCCACACATCATTACGTTAGTAAATTTTAAACTCTTGATATCATTGAGACATACCTTGGACATGTACAAGACAGGGTAAGGTATTTAAATACATTCAAAATTGGACACAAAAGATCTAGCACATTAAGAGTTCACAAATTTGCAAACCTTTCTCCTCCATTAGTTCATTGAAAATATTATACATTTAGAAAGTAGTTTAAAAAAAGCTATTTTAAACATAACACGTCCAGTTCATAAAGTACAGTGTGCAATGGAAAGAACAGTTCAACATACCTGGATGGAGGTAAGCTATCATCTTAGAAAATGGAATATTTGGTTAACGAATTGCTACACATGGGGAGTTTCCAGTATTCTCATCTTTGATTTAAAATTCTTAATGAGCATAAAAGAACACTTGTCAACATTCTACATGTTGTGAGGAAATTTCATGGAATTTCTATTTACTGTTTAAGCATACCATTTTAAAATGATAAATTCGGCCTCTTAGATGACTTCATATTTCATATCAAGCAATAAGCTCACTGTTTCATAATGTGAATATAACTGAAATCTTAAGAGAAAAATATAAATCCTCTGTTGGAAAAATCTGCTAGGATATTGCTTGTCTCTTGTATCTAAGTGAGGCCTGTCCACAGCCTATTTTTGTTGTCTCAATTGTATTTAAGAATGCATGTATATTTGTGAAGCACAGCTAAGCTCATTAAGAGGATTTGTCTCTAGACTGAATGGAAGAACAGTCTATGACAATAATTCTATCATGGAAAGCATGTTGAAGGGTTATGGATCAAATGTGTTCTTTTATATTTTTGACATAAAGAAAAATATTGCATAGATTATTATAAATGGGGACCTGAGTTTCACAGGACAGAAACAAAATGAACAGTAAGCAGGAGACTTTGAGGAGATATTTTTAAACAAGAGGTTTTGCAAGCTCCAAATTTAGCTTCAGAAAAAAAGGGGTAGTGCAAGCGTGAAGCCTGCGGTCACTCTGGAGGTCAGGGTGCGACTTCTCTGTGCACCTATATAAGGATAAACGAAAGCTTCAGAAATGCATGAAGCAGGAACCCTCTAGTTCTGTTATTCACTTTCAGTCAGACTGGGAAGTAGCCCACTGTTTTGTGAGGAAACCTTCCAAACACTCAACTAACATGGCCTGCTGAAGGAAAGTCAACAACTTTACATAGATACAGAGTGGTTTAAAAAGGATCAGGAGTTTTGGTTTGGTTTTGTTAGCCAAGAAAGGACTTGTATCAGTGATTTTTTACCACCTTTCAATTTCCTGGGCAGTTTGGTGTGTGTGTGTGTGGGGGGGGGTGTTTTAATTCAATGCCCTTTGTGTTGACCTGTTAATCTAACCTTCATCATTCTTTCTCTTCCTTCCGGCTTCCATTGGCTGGCTTCCATTACTGTAATTATGATCTACTCTCGCACTTCCTTAGAAATCCCATTTCTAATAAACTCTCCACTCACTTATAATTCTACAGATCTTGATCACACTTTGCACAGAAAGCCCTGCCTTCCCTTGGTGGTCTGTGACAGAGCAGTGATGAGAGGAATACTAGGAGGGAGCCTCACATGTGCATCTCGGCTCCACCAACCCCAGAGAATGCCAGCCCTTCCCACAAGCCCCACAAGGCTAAAACTGGAGGGAAACCAAGCTCATGCATGATACAAGTCAGTCTACACTGACAATTTAAAGGTGGACTTCTGTCTATTTCTGGAGTACTTTGTGACTTCAGGCTTGCTTTTGGAGAAGTATGGTCCCTGAACAACCATTATTGTTCTAGATGTAATTTGAGATGGATGTACAGAAAGCAATCTGCCAATAAGCATGAACCATGTGTAAAGAAGACTAGACATTCAGATGCTAACAACTCATTCGTCACTGTCTTTGGCACACAGAACAGTCTTGGCTTGATGATACTGAGAGCACAAAAAGAGCTTATGAATGAGAAAAGCATTCAAGTTTTCTTCTTAAATATTACTAACAATTAATTCACACCTGCTATCAAGATAACATACATTTCAATAATGATTGGGGCAATTCATATGTAACATAAGAATATACTTAGAATAAAATGTTGAAAATCTACAAGTCAACTCCACAATTTATTTAAAATGTGAACAAAGAGGCATATAGCATCATATGCAGAGAGAGGTCAGTAGAACAGGACTACTAACTGTACTACCACTAATAGTATAATGATAAAGTACTTTGAAGGGAAATTTTTTACCCTGAAGTTAAGATATTGATTGATTCTGGAAGGAAACACTTTTAATAACAGTCATTAGAATTTTTTAAAAGAAAAATAATGAGGAAATCTTCCCTTCAAAAGCATAAAAATAAAGTATTCTAAAAACCAGTGAAACTTAATTCATGTAGTGATTAATCAGTGTAACTTAAGCAATATAACACCAGACAAGCATAAGTCAAGTACTGTATTAAAAAGAGGGAGTCATTTATAAATTTTAAAGGCCCTTGCAAGATAAATTAATGTATTATCAGATGATAATAAGGCAAGTAAACTTCCTGTCAATTAAGGACTATGAGATTTTTTAAACAAAAATGTGGAAATATTAAAGGAGATTTTGTTGCTTGTATTAATAATCTTAAAGTTTTGGTGATACTGAAGTCTTGATTCTGCAAGTGAATGTGGAAGCCATAAGCAAAAAGGACAGCGTGTGAACATCAACCTTTGGGTACTTATACAATAAAAATCACAGCATAGGTAAGACATAAAGTTTGTAAATATTTACAGCAAATAGTTTAAATTATACACTTAATGATGCTGAAATAGGGAAACAAATAATAAATATCTGGCAACTGACATGAAAAATTACAAACGGAGGTTATTTTTCAAGAGTAAATTCCAGTTTTGTAGTGTGTGTGCGCGCGCGTGTGTGTGTGTGTGTGTGTGTGTGTGTGTGTGTTTGTGTGCATGTGTGTGTGTGTGTGTGTGTGATGTTGGTGTGTGTATGTGTGTGTGTGTGTGTGTGTGTGATGTTGGTGTGAGAGTGGGAACATGCTTGTTTGGGTGAGTAGGTATGCGTGTCTCTGTGTGTGTGGTGTTTCTGTAAGGATGGAAGCATGTTTATTTGAGTGAGTAGAGGTGTGTGTGTAGTGTGTGTGTAGTGTATGTGTGTGTTTTTATGCAAATTCACCAGCTCTATTTTCTTATCTATGAAAAAACTGTCTTTTTTAAAAGATTTATATGAGTACACTGTACTTGTGTAGATAGTTGTGAGCCTTCATGTGGTTTTTGGTAATTAAATTTTAGGACCTCTGCTCGCTCCAGTCAGCCCTGGTTGCTCAGACCCAGATTGCTCCAGCCCAAAGATTTTATTTATTTTTATACATAGGTACATTGTAGCTGTCTTCAGAGGGACCAGAAGAGGACTTCAGATCTCATTACAGATGTTTGTGAGCCACCATATGGTGGCTAGGATTTGAACTCAGGACCTTCAGGAAGAGCAGTCAGTGCTCTTACCTGCTGAGCCATCTTGCCAGTCCACTTTCTAATGTAATACTGATAGGTAAATACATTTTAAGATTATAAAATCTTCTAAGGAATAATTTATACTTCAGGCATATGGAAATGTAAAATAAGTATTGCCTTAACAACTCTATTTGTATAAATGATTCTTTGTATAAATATACATATTTACATATGTTTAATAAACATGTATAATGTGTTATACACAGCTCTATTTGTATTAATCCAATATAGGATTAATTCCTATGACAGAGAGATTCATGCAGCACATACAAAAGAGGTATTTTATTGAAGTAGCAAAACAAATCAACAACTTCAGAGGCCAATCTATGACTGTTCAGAAGCTCCCCTGGTAAAACACCCCTAAAAGCCTGTCATAGTCCACATAGAAAAATGAACCACACTTACTTGGTATTTTAGATTAAAAAGGGGCATATTTCCAAAGCAAACGTTTTAGAAGAATATATATGTGGGGGGGTGTATATTTATTATATACATATATCCATAATACTAGGTCATCTGGTTGAGTGGATTTTGGGACATTTATACTTTTTCATACATACATTTCAGCATTGTCTAAGCACATTTAAATTTTAAACAGATTTTCATTTAAAAAAGATTAAGAAAATTGTAATAATGACTTTTCTAGTTTCCAGTGATCACATAATGCTAACAGCTACCTGCCTTCTCAAAAACACTTCGCGTGGTTTTAAATAAGGTTCTTGTCAAGAATTAATAGATACTTAAGTGTTAACTTCCTTTTTGCAAAGAACTACAATTAAAAGAGCCATTTACAAAGGAATTCACAAGCATGTTTCTCAATTCGGAGTTTAACATGCACGTAACATCTCCATTTGTACTTGAAACCAAGAATTATAAACCATATCAGGATTGCATTTATTGAAATCTTAATAATGGGAATGGGGCCATTTTAATTCAACTTTCAAACAGATTTTCTTTCTTTCTTTCTTTCTTTCTTTCTTTCTTTCTTTCTTTCTTTCTTTCTTTCTTTCCTTTAACTTTAGAAACTAAGAATCCCCTGTATCCTGTAACCCTGTACCTTTCTTCATCAGTTTTTAAACGAGGAAAAGTCACCTCTTATCTTAGAGATGGCATACTAATTTATGTCTATCAGAAACTATAATTATATGAAATATTAATGATCATTGTAATGGAAACAAAATAAGACACTCTCATCAACGAAGAATAATACAATGCTCTTGAAATTAAGGCTTTTGCATTTGGGGTGACTTTTAACAGTTTAACTAAAGGGAGCTCTATGAGAGGTGAAAGGTCACCACCCAGCATAGCAAAGAGTCCCACTTCCTCTGGAAGGAGGAACAGCTCCATGCAAGACTCTGTCTCTCATACAGGATCACTGGGGTCCTCCAAGGAAGGCTCACTTCCCTATCTGCAGAGAGTCGTGAGCATTGCTGTGCTTCAGGAACTCCTGTGTCTCCCTGCCAAAACTCTCATGCCCTTTAGCTTTGCTTGAGGAGCATCTGAATAAATCATTTAAAAATTCAATTTTACAGTAAGATAAAGGACAAAGAAGCCAAGGCTTAAAGAAGAGGGAGGAAGGGAGGGAGGGAGGGAGGGAGGGAGGGAGGGAGGGAGGGAGGGAGGGAAAGGAGAGGGAGATGGAGAAAGGCATAGAGAGAGGGAGAGGGAGAGAGGGAGAGGGGAGAGGGGGGGAGAGAGAGAGAGGGGGGGAGGGGAGAGGGGGGGGGGGAGAGAGAGAGAGAGAGAGAGAGAGAGAGGCTAGAACTGACTGTCAAATAAAAGCCTTGAGATTCCTAGGTCAACAGACAGCGTGGTTGACTCTCAAGTTCCACTCAAATTCAAGGGCAAAGTTTCTTAATAAGAGTGATTATCTGAGTTGGTTAGCATGGAAATATTGTTCTGGAACAAGAACAAAAATGGTTCTCTGAGGGGATGTGCCACCGAAGGGCCAAGCAAACAAGCAAAGGTCATGCTATCACATGGAAACACTGAGGGTCCGTGTCTCTTATTTTCTTCATAAACACATCTCCCAATTATGCATTTGGCCTTGACAAATGTTTTTCAGAACTCACCAAATATTGGCAGATGGCTGGCAACAGGAGATTTTAAAAAAGAATCTTCTCACTTTTAACCTATTATTCTTGCAAATGTCCAATCAGTAAACATAAGGAATGGAAATTCAGTTTAGGAATCAGCCCAGTAATTTGCCTTGTGTTTCGAAAGTATTTAAGTTTTTTAAAAAAATTTTTTACTACAAAATACTCCTATTGTATAGAAGATTCCAGTAAGAGATGTTCTCAATGTGAACAATATAATTCTTCTTTACAGAGAACTGAATCTACCTATAAAAGTAATTAGGCCTTTAAAAAAATCATGATAAATAAGGCCAACACTATTAAAATTATTCATCTTAGTAAACCTCAATTAAATGCTGTATTCACTGAAATGACATTTAAAAACCTATACATACCTAGTTCAGTATATGTGAAGTACAGCACTGTCTTGTCAGGCCAATGAAGTGCATAAATTTGCCATAGTCTTGTGGGAAATATTTTGGCACTGTGTGCATGAAGCCTTAAAATGTTTATATACCTTGACCCAATAGCAAGGAATTTATTTTAGGTAAACCTTACAAGTACTAAAAAATTTATGGGCAAAGGACTATATTCCACAATTTATAATAGTCAAGTACTTGAAACAATTTAATTATCAAACAACATTAATAGATTGGCACAATAAATTGCCATGCCCACACACTGCATACCAGAAAACATATAAAAGCCTTGTGTTTTAGAACACTGCTTTATAACATGGAAAGTATTTAGGAGCTGCTGTTACGAAAGTGGGGACAAAGCAAGCAGGAAGCAAGCAGGAGCCACTGCACATGGGCCTTTTCCATTCTTCTGTTGGTTTTCTGAATAGCCAGCAATCCTCAGTGTCTGATACTCATGTCTCTGTGCTATCATTTCCAGAGGGGCATAGCACGAGGGACACACTGTCACTCCTGAGGGCTGCTCTTACAGGACACTATGACTTCTGCCCCCCTCTCTTGGATTACTCACTCTGAAAGAAGGAAGCAGTGAAGGCCTGTGGGACAAAGAACTGAGGCTTCTGCCTATGGCCAATAAGGAACTGGGGCCTCCACCCAGTAACTAAGCCAACATGTCAAGTGTATACATGGAACATGAGCCCCGTTTAACCCTTCATAGGTAGCCTTAGTCATGCTGTATACACAGGTGATATAAAATGATGATAGTGGATGAAAAAGAGGGGACGGAAGGCCTGAAGGGTGTCAGTGTAAGAGATACCACCATGAGACGCCCGAACATGTATGTTTATAACTGACAAAAATCACTTGTACTGTGACAGTGAGACCAAGGGAACATAAAGAGACATTTTCAGCACAATGCCCATCTTGTCTTCAAAAGGCCAAAGCCAAAAAGTTGCCCAAGGGATCAAAAAATAAAAAATAAAAAGATGTTCCTTATAAATAAAATCTTTTAAAAAATAAAAAAAATAAAAATATGTTCCTTATTCTACTACATTTTCCAAGTAATTCACTGACTTCCAAAACCTACATTGTTCTGGGACCACACCTTAAATCTCATAGGTCCAGTGCCTAACTTGTTTCACGCCTACAGTTCTGTGAGGATAAAGACATGGCCACCTGCTAATGCTCGACACTTACCTACCCTCTGATTACAGCAAACTAATGATAAAGCACTAAGCCTTCATGAAGTGGCAAGGAGCACTGTTTCTCCACGAGCAAAAGCAGACCAAGGCACCACAGATCATTCTTCATGTATCATTTTCTCCCTGGATGCAGAAGTTTAGCCATTACTAGAAAATCGTGTGTGTGTGTGTGTGTGTGTGTGTGTGTGTGTGTGTGTGTGTGTGATTAGAGACAGGGACAGAAACAAATAGTGAGATTATATAAGCCTTTTTGGCTTAATCTCATATAAATCACTCTACATTAAAAAAGAAAGACTAAGGCCCTGAAGCATTTATAATTTAGCTCATCTCATACTAAGACTTACTTTTCAATTAGCCAAAACAGGTATTAGATTTCATATTAAAATGCTCAAATGTATATTTAAATGTCGGTAGTTTGTGAATTACTAAAAGCACGTCAAAACTATTGTTTAAGTATTGCACAGTAGAGCGGGGCAAAGTAAAGTAATCCACATATTAGAGAATATGTTGTCTTTTGAGTTCTTTTAATTTCAAAAGAAACCAAAAATATCAACACTTTATTAATAGATTAAGCCCATTTCTAAATGATAATCTGTGAATCTAAATTTTAAGTCTTTCAGAAATAACATCCTATAGTTGTATATAAAAATAATATCAATACTATACTCTTCCCAAATAGTAACTGATAGTAAAATCTTTCCCAGGACCAACCAGTTTGCTTTGAGTAGACAGTATCATGAAATACCCTTTACTTGGAGAATCTGTTTGACTTCCTTCTTCCTGTAACACATGAGCAAGTGTGACTTATTAGTAAATTCCCTTATTCGTATTGTAAAAACTAGGGTCATCACACAAGTGCATACCAGTTTCTCCAAGTACTGCCCATCTCTTTGATTCTTGATTTCATATTGGAATGCACACAAACAAAACAAATGACATTTACCTTTCTAACAAGAATTACTGTCAAAGTACATCAGTGCCAACATGCTTAAGGAATCCGGGTGAGAGACATCCAGATCCTTTCACGGATCAACCTGAGCTGAAAATAAATTCTAAGAAGTCATACCATAAACTCATTGAAGCACATGAGGCTGGACAGAGCCACGTATCTGCCTCTGAAAACACAGCTCTGCTTCAGGCAGATGCCAGCGGTTCTAGCTGCAAACTTGAGTAAGTCATCATGAGTTAGGCAGTCTGATAATACAACAGTGGCTTCAAATCTGGCTGATGCTTTCCGTATGATGTTGAATAATTACCATGCAAAGCTAAGTCCTCATCTGTAAATCAAGATAAAAATATCTACCTTACAATGCTATTATTCTGTTGTAGGTTTTGTGGAATACTGAATAAAGTGATTTCCACAGTTCCAGGCCCTATGGCAATAGCAAATAAGCCCATATCTGTTACTACAGTGGTGTTTAGGTTCTAACATCACTAACTATATAGATGAAGTGCCCTTTCATCTGGGCAAGGAAAACAACTGCTGGGCGCTTGCTAAACTTATCATGCTGGAAGCCTTGCAATTACAGAGAAATTATGACACAAGAGATCCTTGAGAGGTACTCAGCAATCTGTTACACACTGCCTGGTACATGTCCTAGGGAATAAACTGCACAGTCCCTTCAGTGCTTGCATTAGGAGTCTGGGGCTTAAATGCTTTCTTAAGAAGTGGCGTTACCCGGGAAAGGGAAAGACCTGCTGTTTTCAGCTCTTAAAATGAGGCTGTGTTTGTGTTGAGGTCTTCTGGTGTGAAGAGCAGCAATGTTTTCGCTGTTCTGTTTTATCGAAACAGAGTGAGAGCGGCATGAAATTAAAATTCAGCCAGCCAGTGTCTGTTTGCAGCCCTCAGCCATAGGGAATCAGCCATTGTTGCACAGGGCTACCTGTGACTAGTCATTAGGAGGACAGTCATAGAGTACCATATCAATGCTGGACCATGGTTAATCAATGACCTAAAAGCATTCTCATTATTTATAGTAACCATCTGTATAGAAATACATGATGAACCAAACAGAATAAAGCAAACATAATCTTAAACATGAAGATCCTAGAGCATCCTGTGTAAACTAGGTTTTCGGGAGCAAGTGGCAGGCGCTGGGCAGGAATATGCTCCTGCCTTACTTCAGTGCCAATTTTAAAACCCAGCCACCAGTCCACAGTGACTTTTGAGTAGTGCTCCAGCCTGTGCATAGATACCTCTGAACCTGGAAAAGCATTTTTTTTATTACTCTGCAGGGAAATAATAGCAAAATAAATTAACATTTTACTGGGTTTTTAATTGGAAGTGGCTGTTCTCAACAATATGTTTATCAAACAGTGTGACTGGCAAAATGTATTACTGTAGCTGTAGTTATCCAAATTACATGCTGTCTAAAGCAAAAAGGGCAAAAGCCATCTGGCTCATATAACTCGCATTTTCTAGACAGCCTGCAGCTGCTTCTGATTAAGCCACATCGCAGAACTCCGGGCTCTATTTTTAGCCACAGAAGCGTATTTTTAGGACTCACACATCCAAGGCATGGGGCATTTACATTAATAAATGAAAACCACCTTCAGTTAGGAAGCCGTTCATATGACACTTTGCTCTGCTCTATATCAGCACAGAAAGGATTCCAATTGAACACAGCATTCTGAAAACCTACTTTTTAAACCATGTGTCTCCTTTGCCGTTTTCAGAATTCTCGGGGAAGGACACAGAAAAGATGCATCCTCTCCGCATTATGACATAATCAAAAAACTGTATTACAAGAAAAGATATAACAAGAAACTACTTCCCCATACTAGAAGGCAAGCACAGTTGCCCCTCATTTTACAGATGCTTGTTGTAAACCACTGCATAGCATTATGGGATCAGGCCACTGCTTCTGTCTACAGAACCTAAGTCGCTAACACCAAAGACAAGAAAAAATAAAATTTTAAATTTTATTTTATTGAAAAACTATAATAATATATTAGGAGGTATCATAAATTTGATTAAGTAAATATATTAAAATACTCTAGAAGTGAGCAATATTCACAGAGAAGATAGATAACAAATTTTTTTCTTCTAATTTTAAGTCTTTATCATGGTATTATTTATCACCACCTGATCAAAATCTTGACTCTCAGGTTGGATGAAAAACAACATTTGGATGCCACAAGAAAGGATGCTGAAACTGAAAGTACCACAAAGACATGCCCACCCTACCTACTATAGGACTTCTGTCTAGAGAAATACAGCAATGACCCACTAAGCTCAATGCACAACATTGGTCCCTTTACCCAAGAGAATCAGCCCACTACTTTCTCCCTGCTCACTAACCACAGCGGCCCTCTGTCCCTCAAGCTCCGAACCCTTGTTCTTTATGAACTAAATGATCACATGTGGTTCTGGGAACCCCACCAGAGTCCTTGGTAATAGGAGCAGGTCATCTTAACCACTAAGCCATCCTCTTATCCCCTAATGCCATTTATTGCTTTAAACTTCATCTGCATCTATGTAGCTCTGCTATCAGCTCAGCCATCCTGGAAGTCAGTTCTCACTTGCATATTTTTTTGTATAGGAAGATATTAGCACTAGCCAGCATTCACAAGTGCTTGTCTTGTACATGAGAACTCTGGGAAGCAGACCTAGAATACTCAGTACCCCCAGTTCTCTTCAGGTTAAGGCCTCTACCATTCTCAGCATGAGCTAAGTAGACACCAGTGAATGCCTATGTAATTTTGCAAAATGAACCACATCAAACAGTAGCCATAGAATACTATGAGCATTTACGTAGGGGAGAATGATGCTACTGAGTCTTCTACAGAAGGTGATCATTTTTTACATGTAACATCAAAAGTTCAGATGGCTGCAGATATCCTTGAAGTTGGACCTTCCTCGTTGCTCTGCTTCTAACAAACATCAGAGCTAATCTACCTTGAATTTATAATGATGAAAACTGTGTAAAAGAATTTAATTAGCACAAACTGGCTATCTATCTATAGATAGATAGATAGATAGATAGATAGATAGATAGATAGATATAGATATAGATATAGATATAGATATATAGATATATATAGGTGTGTGTGTGTTTGCTAGATTTTAAGAAAAAAATGAAAATGTAGGTCATTATTTAATGCCAACCCTAAAAATTAACCATGAGCTTACAATAACTCTTGAATCATATTTGATTTACAAATCAAGACCAAAATATATTCTTCAAGTCCCCATAGTCTGATTTAAAAAAAAGATGGGTTATCAGGTTTCTTCCTACAGGTAGAAAGACAAGGAAGCCCCCACAACAGGAGCTCCAGGGAGAGGCTTCAAAATGGATGAACTGTTGCTATGCACACACGTGCGGATGACGGACTTCCAAATCATTAAACCCAGGTTGACATTTTTCCTCTTCCTTATTAGGCATCTTCCTTCCTCCGTTTTAATAATATGCTTTCAAGTTTCCAGGGGGCTTCACATGGCGGCTGGTAACTACATGAATGCATTTTAAATAATTATGGTCATATTACCCATCAGGACTCCAAAAGGAATGCCACCCTGTGTAAAATGTCAGTGACTATCTCATTCTTGTCCTTGACGTCATTGCCATGCACTCTTTACAAATAAAGCCCTTCTGATGCTAAAACGGATAATAATGACTAGTTGCCAAGCGTTCTCTCCCCCAGACTGTCATGGAGGATTAAGTATTAAAATGATGAGCTTGGCTATAAATAAAAGGGATTGTTTCATTGAAAACAAATAAAAAATGTCAATTTATTCCATGAGAGTCTTCTCTGTGTCCAAGTTAGGCGGAGAAGAAAAGAGAATTGTAAATAAATACCCAAGCTTAAGTTTAAAACCACTCACCATATCACCTTTGTTCTGCATGATATAGAAACTGCCTAAAAGCAACAAAAAACAAGCTCCCTGAGATTGAAAGTCTATGCATCATATAATATAGGAAGGAAGTGAGTTTCAATTATGATTTTATGTTTATTTCATGTGGGTGTGCATATTCCACGTGTACTCCTGGAAGTTATCAGTATTGGTAGTAAGTGACTTTACTGGGCTAGCTCTCTATCATTGACTATTTACAATAAGCACAAAAGACTCAACCATGTTACATGTGCCACCAGAGTGGTGCACTCTACCCAACACCCAAAGCCCTTAAGTTCCTAAGTTAAAATGGGGCTTATATTTGAAACAGATTTAACATCTATTTCAAGCCAATTTACCCTTCTTTGAAACAAAACCTTCTTAACTGAAATCCATTACAAAAAATTATGCTTATAAAACTTGTGGTTACACTAATTGTAAACAATTCAGTGAAATTCAAGTTTGCAAAAACAAGTGATCTCTTTATAAATCAAAGCCTTCTCCATTGTACTATAAATATTATCAGCTCCATAATTACATCATCATATTTACAGTTACAGCAGGAAAGGCATCCAAACAGCTCCGTTGCATTAGGTACTCAACAGACATCGGAGGAACACAGTTTGATTTTAAAGTGCTTCTCTTTGTACACTATACCAGCATGTACTGTTTACAACTGTCCATAAGGGTTAAAAGGAGCAATAATGGCAGTGTAGAAAAGATTTCATGTCATTCTTCCTGTAAAGGCACAGTTCTCAGCTCTGTTAGTTTTCAATTACTCTGATTTTAACCCAAAGAAATGTGATCTGCCTCATCTCCAAAGGACTGCAGAGTCTGCATCAGATCAGGTATGAGTTCTTCACTTCCAAGACCTGGCCCAGGTAGCAATGACAACAATGACAGTCTTAGATTGAATATAAGACTACAGCTCACATGAGATTAGTCAATAACAAAGAGAAAAGTGCAGAGTAAGCAGAAGTCAGAAGTGCTTTGCAAGACGCGTGCGTTTAATAGAACTGACTTGGAGGACAAGAGCTGGGCTGGAGCCAAAATCCAGCCCTGACCTGAATGTGACCCAGGCTGCTTTGTCCGGAAGCTTTAGCATTCCCTTGTATTAAGTGAGGACCGTAAAGTACCTAAGTCTTGGATTTGGTACTGGAAAAAAATATATGACACTATACAAATGATCTGAGGAAGCAGCTCACTAGGAGAACGCATGCCTAGCATGTACAAGGGCCTTGGTTTGACCCAAAGAACTCCTGCCATCACTACATCAACAACAGATATTACAAAGCCTGTAATCAATAAAGTTCTGTTGGCCCCAATTTAAAAGTATGCAGCAGTCATAGCCTGAACACAGGGTCCCTAATAGAGGAGTTAGAGAAGTGACTAAAGGGGTTGAAGGGGTTTGCAACCCCATAGGAAGAACAATATCAACCAACCAGACCTCCCAGAACTCTCAGGGACTAAGCCATCAACCAAGGAGTACACATGGCTCCAGCTGCATATGTAGCAGAGGATGGCCTTGCCATGCATCAATGGGAGGAGAGGTCCTTGGTCCTATGAAGGCTCCATAGATGCTCCACTTTAGGGGAATTGAAGACAGGGAGGTGGGAGTGGGCGCATGGGTGGAGGAGCACTCTCAAAGAAGCAGGGGGAGGGAGGATGTGATAGGGGGTTTCCAGGAGGGAGGGAAACTGGGAAAGGGGATAACATTTGAAATGTAAATAAAGAAAATATCCAATTAAAAAAGACTCGTAAAAAATAAAAAATAAATAAATGAATAACTAAAAGCTGCAGTAGAGCTCTGAGTCAAAACGGGCATGGTCCCTACCAGACATGACCATATGCGTTCAGGTGGCATGGTGGTAGACTGTAGTGTGGACTCTCAGTGGATTCAGCACTCTTTACACCTTGCCTACAACACATATGTTTTTCTCTCCATCCACTTTTGAATACTCTTTACAGGTATTAGGAAACTAGCTCTTAAAGGAACCCATTCACTGTACTGTTTAGCACATCTAATGGTATAGTCTATAAAATGTCTGTGTGCAACAAATCAGAGATTCACATGGTTGTATACCTAGTGAACAGGCGTGCAACCTGCATTTTAAAAGTGACATACATATGAAAATCTAATAACTTTAATAAATAATTATAGGTATGTGTGTATGTAGCTAGGAGACATAGCCCCTATATCTACTATTGCATAAATGCTAGAAAATTTAAGGTCAAAATACATATAAATCTAGATAAAAGGGTTAAAGTTATCTATTTATTTACCTCTTTCCTTAACAGCATTCCCTTTTCTTCCATACAGATTTTCACATTATTAACTGGATGTTTTCTTGTGTGGTATCTCAGAGCATTTCTGAATGTGGTAGTGTAGCAATTATATGAGAAGCACTTAAACTAAATCTATTGCCAAGTCATGCCACTCCTACCACTCACTAAAATAATTTCCAAGTATCCCCAGGAAAAAAGAAAAGAAAGGAAGAAGTTCCAAATCGGTGTCCTGTGTATGCCCCTATTGTCTTTCGTGGTTCACCCAGGAAGCAAAGCCCTCATTACTCTTCTCATCTCTGTGACCATAAGAAGAATCAAGTAATTGAAAGGCTGAAATGTAAGGACTCTCCCTGGGAATATCCCCTTACACACACGCACACGAACATGCACACATTCACACACACTCGCATGAGTACAGAGAGAGACAAAGTCTGATAGACAGACAAAGACACAGAAACAGACAGGGGCAGACAGACAGAGACAGACAGACCGACAGAGAGCCAGAGACAGAGATACAGAGTCAGAGACAGAGACAGAGAGACAGAGACAGACAGAGACAGAGACAGAGAGAGGGAGAGAGACTCCTATCTTTTCCTTTTAATAACAGGATCCTAGCCAAGAGACATGTCCTTGTATATAAAAAGAACTACACAAAGAGAAAGTCCAAAGACAATCTTCCCCTGGGAATTGTTTACTTACGTCACCGAGGTCCTGCTTGCTTCTGATCTAATTTGCAACTAAGGAAACATTTTAAATAAAGCAAAGTTTAGGAAACTGAAATAATAAAATAAGGTCTATTGCACATTTTAAGAAGCAATACATATACAACCTACAAGAGGAGAAATTCAAAAATAATGACTATTTTATTTGTATTTAAGCTTTGCTTCACACAACTCCTTAACACCTTTTGTCCCTTTCTTATTGCCAATTAACAGCTACAGTGACAGACACTCTAATTCACATGCCAAAAATAATCAGCCGCAGGTTTCCATAACAATAAAACAGATTGGTTTTTATTAATTTCAATCAAGTTTTCATGAGAACATGACTTTGTCGGAACAAGAAATTTTCATTTGCCAATCACTTGTTCCAAACAACCAAATCATTAAAGTGTAACTACTAACAACCATTTTTCAAAAAATTAATTTCAAAGACACTTGATTATTTGTATCTATGTGTGCTAGATGTTATTAAGTCCAAAAAGTATTCCCAATGAATTTCTAAATTCCTAACTCAGTAATAAAAGAGTGTATGTTCCAACCTTCCCTGTAAATATCAAACCCTCAACAAAGGGCTTTTGAAGAGATAGCTACATATGTAAAATTTGACTCCTAAGGGTCTGAGTGGATAAAGTACCTGCCAGCAATCCTGATGACCTCAGTTCACTCCCGGGGACTAAAAGGATCAAAGGAAAATATGGATTTGCTTTAGCATGTACATGCCCACCACACACCTACATACATACATATATAAATAAATGAATAAATAAATAGATATAACTTTTTAAAGAGCTCATAACTTAGCATAAAACAGAAATGAATGTTTTCTGACAATATGACAACACTCGACCTCCAGTCAATAGAAAAACAAGAAGATATGCATTTTTAAACCATCGGGGGTTTTAAGATTTTACATATTTTATGATTTTCAGTGGTTACCTTGCATGTATGTATACCACCTGCATGCAGTGTCCCTAGAGGCCTGGTCACCTCTAATTGGAATTGTTGTGAGCTGTCATGTGCTTACAATCAGATCTGGGTTTGATTAATGCTCTTAACCACTGAGCCATCTCACTAGCCGAAAATTTACATGTTTAATAGTTTAATCTTTCACATTAAGAAAAACAATAATTATGGAGAAAATTTTAAGGCATATTATAAGACTATGTCTACTAAACAAAAGGAACGGTAGGGTCTTTTCTGTGTTACAGAGGTTTAAAAACTCTGACGGGAAAACAGAGAAGAAAACTCATGAAAGAGCCTGTGATATGCACAAGAGCAACGAGAATTAAAGGGGCCTTAAAGGAACAATGAACATTCCAGCATTTTATTTATCAAAGGAAGGCAAATTAAAACCACAGTGAAAAGTACTTTTTATTAAATAAGTTGGAAACAGTCTAAGAAATACACAACGTTGCCCAAGTTCTCAAAGAAGAGAATGTGATAAGTCCATGTTGCTGCCTCCAGCAATAATCTTGGAGCACACAGTAAATAACTGAAACAAAGAGAAAGAGGCCACGCAAACACAAGTTATGGTGACGTAATTTATCAGTACCATTGCTTGAAGAATCTATTTACAGCGTCTGGAGAGATGGCCCGGTGTTTAAGAGCACTGGTTACTCTGAACCTCCCAGACGACCCAGGGTCAATTCCCAGCACCCACGGCAGCTCACAACCATCTGTCATTCTAGTTCCAAGGTATGCACCACTCTCTTCTGGCTCTGCAGGAGCACAAGTGATACACAGACTTACATGCATGCAAACCCTCCCATGTAACAGAGAACAAATAAAAAGAATTTAACGATCTACATCGGTATCCTTGTAATGACTGAATGAACATGAGTTATAAAGCACCCAGGCTCGAAGGGATCGAACACGACAAAATGATTAAAGCACACAGCATGTAAAATAGGGTAGGCCTGAACACATCCTGAAAGGCAAAGGGAGGTGGGCAGCGGCCACCTGACAAGTTATAGAATGACCACTGCTCATTCTATAACTACAGCCTGGGTTAAGTTACAGGTATTCCATCATGGATCAGGGAGGGGATGGTGAGTTACCATTCTCCCTGGAGGAGCTACAGGAAGCTTAAGGTCACAGAGAAAGGGGATACACTCCTTAGCAGTAGCTGCTGGTACGATGCCCTTGCTCGATACCCCCATGGATGCTATGACCCTAAGGGGGAAAAAGCCCTGAAACTATAAGAGGAGTGGTGCTTTCTGGGAAGAAAGGGTGAACAGTAAGAAGAGGAAGAAGATAACAGGTGACATATGATCAAAGTGTATGTACAGGTATGTGTACATGTGTGTGCAAGACTGTGTATACATGTGTATGTGCAGGCATGTGTGCATGTGTGTGTGGGCATGTGGGGGGGCATGTGTGTATACAAGAGTGTGTGAGTGTGTATGTGCAAGTATGCACAGGCATATGTGTGCATTTGTGTACAGGCCTCTGTGCAGTTGTGTATGCGTGTGTGTGGGGGTGAGATTGTAAAGGAAAGATGGTATAAATGTTCTGTTTTGGATAAAATTATAGTGAAAATGAAATTTAAAAAGAAAATGTTAGGTGGTATTTAAATTACAAGTTGATGTCAAAAATCAGGGACCCAACAAAAGGTCACAGATAAGACCTAAACTAATTCATTTCACAGACTTCCCCACTTCTGAGATGTGGTACTTGACCCAGCAGTTCAAAACAAACAAAGAAGAAATTTAAGCTATAATAAATACATGAAGGCCAGAACAAAAATACCTGTAAAAGCATTTCCTTTATGGACATAAAGAACTAAATCTCCTTTTAAGTTAAGACCCAGCAATCTGGGACTGACATACAGATCAGCAGCAGAAAAGTTGCCCAGCATGAGTGAGATGCTGGAGTCTGTCCTCAGCATAGTGGGGGCCCAGGGACCTTAGTAGGTAAATTAACCAATTCACTTAAAGAACCTGAAAAATGGAAAGACTGGATTATTTTTTAAAACTCACCCTAGCACTATATTTTTTTCTTCACTTCCCTTAACCTTTGCTTCCCTTCAGTCCTCTGCCCAATAGGATCTCATTAGTTAGACACATCTAAGCTACCAGAAACAAACCAGGGACCAGTGTGGGTGCAAAGAATATTTAAACTGGCAAATATATTTCTTTAGGTATTCAACATAACCCATTATTCTCATTATTTCCATGGGATTGTCTCACCAAGTAAATTATAAAACCAACTTCAGTAAAGCTTTTTTATGCTCCCGACAGCTTTCCTCCAATAATTCTTTCATGACAAATGAGCCTTCTGCAGAAGTCACATGCATACGAGTGGGTACGTTCTGCATTAGGAATTTGTGGGGATTGTGACCTGGCTATTAATTTTTCTTTCACTTCTAAAAGTGTCCATTTTGTGCTTATTGAGATCTGTCAACAACTGCCCTTTCATTTTGAGAAATTGTGACGAAATGCTGGATGAAATAAAATACAGGACAAAGCAAACTTAGTGACCGGATCAACAATGTTGAAGACAATAACTATATCCAGCAGGGGGAAAACCCTTCGAATTCCTCAAAGTATTTCTTACAAACTACTGAAGAGCTCAGATCACTTCTTAAAACTAAAGCACATGGCCCTGAGACTTCTAAACTCTGGTGCTCAGCCCACCTTGCACCCCTGAGTTGGGGTCGGAGGGATTGCAGACTGATGGGTCCCCAGTGTTCTCAGGGCGTTCCAGAGCCAGGAATGCATCTTGGTACCTGGGGAAAAGGCTAAATAAAATCCAAGAGCTTTTAGTCTAGTTTTTCATTTCAGCCTAGCTTCCCTAAGCCATAGCATTCAGAACAAGACACTTGAAATTACAGGGGGACCTCAAGCAGTTTACTCAATTAAATATTTGATGAATGCTTATTAGCTTCCCTTTACAGGCACATGAAAATGTTCCTAAAGTGTTACACATGTATTTAGTCATTGAACCCTCACGAGGACTTCTGTGGTATCTGAAATAATTAGCATGCACATTGAACAGATGATCAAAAAGGAATAGCTGTAAGAAAACTGGAGGCATGAAGTCTGGTGACACAGGGCTGTAATCTCAGCTACAGATGAGGCTAAGGCAGTAAGACTGAATTCAAAGCCACTGGATGGAATAGAGTGAGTTCAAGGCCACTCTGAACAAGTTCATGAGACGTTGGTTCAAAATAAAAAAGAGCTGGTAATTTAGCTAAAGGTTAGGCAATAGAGCTTGCATAACATGGGTTCAGTATACAGAACACACACACACACACAGAGTGAGAGGGGGGAGGGAGGAAGGGAGAGAGAGAAGAAGAGGGAGGAGAGAGGGAGGGAGGGAGAGGAGAGAGAGGGAGTCGGTATTAGATCTGAGAACTGAGTTTTATTTAACCCAGGTACACACTCCAGAATCAAAGTAGCACTTTCTAACCTCACAGATGTCATCCCAGGTGAGCTGTGACTACTTGAACAGTAGTTTCTGAATAGAGTCTCAGTTAATCCTACAAATGATATCTGGCATGCCATTGCACAAAACATTACATTCTTCCAGAGAAGTCAGTTAGCCCACTCCCACAGAAATGCTCATCTGAAAGGCAATTATTTCTAGCCCACAGTCTGTAAGTGTGAAATTCAGCGTGTGTTTGTTTAAATGGCCTTCCACTCAAGAGGAGGCAGTATGGCATGGCTGGGAATGGCAGGGAAGCACAAGGCATCTGTAGAACATTAGAATTTTAAATCACTTGTAATTTACCTCTGAATTAAGCCCAAGTGTGTGAACACAGGTGCACCCTGCTCTGCAAGGCAGGAAATTCTAAGTGGAGGGAAAGTCCCTTAATAGGAAAGAAATTTAAATAGTCTCATGGCTGACAGTGGTAAATATTTTGAAGAAATCTAATAAAGAAAGTAAAGAAACATGATAATCATTTTAAGGAATCCAGGAAATGTGAAATGGTGAGACGCAATAGAAAGCTGCCTACAGGTCAGGGAAAGCCTCAAGAGTGGCATTCTGTGAACTCCAAAGCCGGCAAGGGGGTAGGAGCTGAAGATAAGCTCCTTCATATCTACTTGAAGGAGGCTGTAAATGTCCAGTTATGATACAATGTGCTCACACTGGCAGTGGTGGAACAGGTGTCGCGGTCTTGTCCAGCCTTCTCCTCCACACATCAGCAACACAGCCTGGCTGGGGGAGACAGTACTGTTCTCCACACTGCATTCCTGTACAGTATTCCGAACACATTTCTACCCTATCCTCCCTCATTATCAGCTCCCTAACTCTCCATTCTGCTCAACTGTAAATAATCAGCTGCCTAGGCTGTGATCCGAACCTAGGTTGTTTTTCAACTCTACCCAGGACAATGGGAAATAACTCATTAAGAGGGGAAGAACAGATATAAATGACACTGGCTCAAGAAAGCTAGTGGCAATAGATGAAAAGGTAAGGAAGAAAATGAAGGCAATCTCCACAAAGAGAGCGGCTGAGTGACAAGAGTCCTCAGAGTGAGCCAAGGCTGCTTGGCTTGAGCCTGTCGGGAAGGGCCCTGGGCAACTCCATGGGTCCTGGATCTCTTGGAGAAGCTACTGGGCCCATGCTGAAGATAGGCTGCCACCAGAAACCCACCGTTTCTCTAAGGCAGAGTATTCTTTAGATGCCATCAGTACTCCACATGTCATTCCTGAGTTGACTATGACAGGGAGCTCCTGTAAACTGAGAACTCCAACCCATATCAGGCCAGCTTCAAGAATGAACACAATCTACCAAGAGCCAAGGGCTGGCTGTCTTTGAAACAGAGAAAAATGCTGTTTATCTGCAGTACTGCATACAGGTGTGTAATTGACGTACAATATTAACCTCAGGGAAAAGGTCAGATAGAAGAAACAAGTCACTCCAGGCTAAAGGAAAAGTACTCTCTGCTTATAAATTTTAAAGTTATATTCTTAAAAACATTATTATCATCAAAATCCTTGTCCACTATTGTCAGCCTGCATGAAAAAAGCCAGCTATGTCTCCTTAGCTTACAAATCCACTGTTGTTTCTCTGATTCATCTGGAACTCGAGAGATCCTATAAATAGATTAGGCCAAACTTCACAGAAAACAGCAAAAAACATTTGATCCAGTCCAAAAAGTACCAAAATATTCTATTGAGTCACAACCCCTGAATCAACATGATCCTTCCTGTGCAAGCCACGAGCTAAGAGCAGCTTCCAGAGATGCAGGCCGAGCTCAGACTGCTGGGAAAACTTAAATCCAACATGGCTCCACATGGAGATGCCCCTCGACTATGCCTGGAAACTCAACCACTCAAAACCAGTTGGCTCAGATGTTGATCTAATTGCATAAGAGGATTTTAATTATGCTTAAAAATTCACCACAAATTATAGGTAATCACACCAAACAGAACTCAAACTTTGGTGTATTTTTAAACAAATACATTATCTCAATGCAATAAGTACATTATTTCCACCAGGCAGATAATTGTTTTCTTGTTCAATTGTATTACATGTGTGTATTCAGGTATAAAATGCTGCAAAAGGAAAATTACTGAGAAGGAAAGCAGTCATTAGTATGACTTTATAAATGGGGCAAAATTGTCACAGAAGTGTTATTGATGTTTTTTTTATGACTGTGGGTGTGAAGACCCTACTTTTTTTGTATTTTCTATTTGATTTTGAAGCATACAAAATATTGTCTATATCTATATGTGTTGGTATTCTGTCTGGACTCCACCCCCACAGTTACCTGGCAACAGTCAGGTATGCTCCTCCCCACAGTTACCTGGCAACGGCCAGGTAGGCCTAGCACTATAAAAGGGGGCTGCTTGCCCCCTCCTCTCTTACTCCTGGTTCTCTTCCTTACCTCTTTCCCCCTTGCTCCCTCTCTCTCCCTATTCCATTACCCCTCTCTCCATGTGGCCATGGCTGGCCTCCTCTTCTCTACTCTCTCCTCTCTGCCTTTCTCTGCCTCTGCTACCCTCGTAATTCCTCTCCTCATTCCCTAAATAATCTCTATTCCATGCCATACTCGTGTGTGCCTGGTCACTCACGGGGAAGGAATGCCTTGGCAAGGGCTCGCTGAGGCATCCCTTCTCCCACACCCGACAGGACATATTCTTACAGCTCTTTCTCTTTTTATGATCACAACAATATATATGTAACTATAACATATACATAGTATAACAGAACTAAGAGGTCATCTAGCCAACATGTTTACCCAAATGTCCTGTACAGAAACACACACACACACACACACACACAAATACAGAGCAAAGTTTATCTCTGGCTAAAGTGCTTCACAGAAAAAAAAAAAAAGAAGTTTGGGAAATGCGGAACATTAAAAATAACATATTTTAAAATACATCAACTGGAAATAATGGTTTTAGTGGTGGCATCCTGATAGTGATTTTATCAGTGTCTGTCTAGGCCCCAAGAGAACTCTTCGCCACTGAACTCGAGTAAAGAACTGCAAAGTAGGTAAAGGGTGTGTCCAGTCACAGAGCAGCAGCAACACTTTAGTACATCCAGACAGATGACTCCTGGATGGAAGCTGAAAACTGCACATAACCTTAGTACAGACAGACTGTGTAGAGCATGCCTCTCCGCTCTTATCAGAGCTAGATATAACCAATGATGCTGGGGTCCTGAAAAGTCATAAGGCAATGCTGGTTTCTGCAGTCATCAGTTCACCCATTCGAATTAAACTTTATGACTCCTGTTCTCCAATTGGTACGTAGTATTGGTGTCATGAATACTGTGCTAGTTTAAATAATAAGCCTCAAAGGCTTATATGTTTGGGTGTTTGGTTCCCAGTTGGTGGAGCAATTAGAAGAAAGGTTAGAAGGTGTGGCCTTGGTGGAGAAGGTTTCAAAATCCCGCATCAGGCTCAGGCTCTCCCTCTTTACCTGAAACTTTCCGATCAAGATACAAACTCTTGGCTACTGCTCTAGTAACAAGCTTAGCTGCCTTCACAGACATAATAATCACTCACTCAGTCTCTGAAACCATAAGCAAGCCCCCAATTAAATACTTTTATAAACTGCCTCGGGCATAGTGTCTCTTCACAGCCGTAGAACACTGACTGAGATAAACATTATCAACATACATGTTTAACACTCTAAAAAGATACAAAGTCACATCTTCCCCCAAACAGTTTTGAAATCTACCATATTTTAAATCACACACACACACACACACACACACACACCTGTTAAAGGACATTGGCTATAAGTTAAGCATCACTTACAGACCAAATAACAAAGTTGATACTAAATATGGCCTACACTGAAAATGTGCTTCTCAGAACAGAAAGCTTTCACATCAGTTAAAACAGCATTGTGGACCTGCGTGATACCAACATAGGTTCTACAAACCTATAAAAAGATGAGATGGGATTTTAGTTGGAGCATGTGTAGAACATATCATAATCTCTTCCCTTTTTCCTGTCATATACTGAGTCCATGATAAGACTGTAAAAGTGGAGGCCTGTCATTGCACTTTCCTAAAATCAGACTCCTGACAGTGTTAACATTTACAGAGAAGTTTCCTGTTTTTCACACTGTTATTCACTTAAATGTATATAGAGTTCAACCTCATAGACATGATTCTTTAATTATGCCTCTCATATTTAGACAAGAAAACTTTAAGCCAAAAAAAAAAAGTTTCAAGACGACTATAGGAAAGTTTTGACTTATCCAAAAATATTTTGATGAATGTTAAACAATTAAACCCTGTTTAAAGATGAGAAGAGTGATTTGATATAAATACGTATGGATCTTCTGAATTCACTAAATAAATGACCATTGTTATTCCCCTAGAAGAAACTGACTTTAGCCTCTTTGGAGAGGGAAAGGAAATAAAACACCCTGTGAATTAGCATCGCAAGTTTCAGTCTATGCAAATGTCTGCAGTTGTTGAGGCGAGGAGGCCATCCTTCCTGCTTCAGAAAGCATTTAACAGACATTACCAAGTGGATAATGAAAGAGAAATAATGGACAGGGCCTGGGTATTGAAAGCTGAGCAATCAGACGTGCCTCTTTTCTGGCTTTGTAGAATCCACATTCTTGTGCGGGAGGCTGGCACACCAGTGTCCAGGATGGTGACTGCTATTACTAACTACTCGAGTGGGCACATGTTTGTTTTCTGGCCCTGTGATTCCCATAGCAAAATACAGTTATAAATATTAGCCATAGGCCAGCAGTCATAAATATTAGTCAGCACACTATAATTTTACTTTCTAAAGGTTTTTTAGTGGTGGTGGTGGGGTTTTGTTGTTGTTGTTGTTGGGTTTGTTTGGGGTTGTTAGTTTGTTTGTTTGTTTTTAGCTTTTTCCCTATCTTCATTTCTACCTTATCCATTGAGGTCCTAAAATCTCTAACTTGTTCTGAGATAAAGACTTGAACAAGACAATTACAGTCAACTAAAATGCAGAGTTATGCCAGGCGTGGTGGTGGCGGTGCACGTCTTTAATCCCAGCACTCAGGAGGCAGAGGCAGGCGGATTTCTGAGTTTGAGGACAACCTGGTCTACAAAGTGAGTTCCAGGACAGCCAGGGCTATATAGAGAAACCCTGTCTTGACACCCCCCCAAAATAAATAAATAAATAAATAAATAAAATGCAGAGTTATAGAATCCAGTTCTTATAGATACATCTACAAAACACTCCAGCCCCTAAAGCCCAGAAAACAATGTGGAAAGAGGGTCAAAAAGATCTCAAGAGCCAAAAATCAGGAGCTTGCTATGATCCCATGCCTCCTAATAACATCAGAAGCTGTACCCATAAAGTATCACCAATGTTACTGCCTAAACATAAACTGAACACGTATGACACCAATAGAGATGCCAAAATTGATGGGTGAGAAAGGACACAAGGCCTCCACCCTACATAAAGAACTACAGACAACTAAGGAAAGCTGAGAGTCAGAGAAACAGGCCTCTACAGAGAACACACCAATTGGCTCTCCAATAACAAATGATCAGCCCTGAAAACATACATGTAAGTAACATTGTATAGGCTGATCAGGTAATATTTAGAAACACATATTTATATACATGATGCATGTAACAACAACTAATGAGAAAAAGCTGCTATGAATTTGAAAGCAAGCAAGAAAGTTATATGGGGGAATTTGGAGGGAGGGAGGGGATGGAAAAATGTTATTATTATATTATAATCTCAATAATCATCTTAAATAAAAGAAAATAAAGATATGAACCAGAAATTACCCTCACTCTGTCTCTATTCTTTACCTCAAGCACTGATGGTATATTATAGCGTATTTATATTCAAGAATGTTGTTTTAACCATATAACTTATATTCTGATTTTTAACTCATTGGCACATTGCTTAAAAAACTCCAATTTTTCTGTTTTGTTTTTCTTATATTGTTTTGAATAGTAGAGTCCTATGTTGCCTCCTGAACTTTCCCTACAATGTTGTCCTAATTCACTACTGACATCATAACTGATTTATATTTTCTGTTTTTCTGTTTCTTTTCTACCCATGAATACTCATTCTCTCTTGCCACACTTCCTTCTCTATAAAACTGAACAGTCTTGGCTTATCTATGACTCAACCAGCCACCAAGGCTTGTCTCAACTATCACAGCCTTTGGAAATCCCTACTCTATTTTCAAATGTTTCATTTTCTAACCCTTACATTCACCAAACTATTATATACCAATTTACATACACCAATCTGCTGCCTTGTTCTGATTCTTTCGTTTGAAAAGCGTTCTTTTCTTGGCCCCAATATTTCTGCATAGATTCTAAATGTACACCTCTGTTTACACAGCTGAAAATCTCAATCTATGGTATTTCAAACCTTCTGTAAGTCACTGAGTATGAAAGAGACAACATCTTCAGAAATATATGATATAAGACATAGTTAAATTTTAAAAGATCATTGAGAATGTTATTAAATAATACAACATAGGATCTAAGATAATATAAAGAATATAACATGGGAAGCACCTAAATTACCCTAGAAGAACACTAGGCTAGGAGATACATTTAGTAAAATATGTATGTAGATTAAGCTAAACAAAAACAGAGATAAAGAAAAACATTCTAGGCATGTTTAAAGTATTATAAAATATTTACACAGGATAGCAAACATACCAAGAGCTAAAATTCAGAGTCCAAGCACAAGGTATATGGAAAGAGGGTGAGTTGACCCCAGAGAGGAACCATGGGGTAGTAGACCCAGGACACAAAACAACAACAACAACAAAAAAAAAAAACCCACAAAATCCCCTGTTATGCTGTGACTGTCAACTCTGCACTGGAGTGGGGCTGAGAAGTAGGCCTGCTACAGCAAGCAGTGCAGTCAGGTCCAAGTGTCTGAGAGTCGCAGCCCCACAACGTGCAGGTGAGATTTCACCTATCAATTTACACTCATAAGGAACAAGAAGAATATTTCAGAAGTCATTTACTGACAAATCTGAACTCAGCGGACAGCAAAAAGTAACCTGAAAAGATATGAGATTGTTTACTGTCTTTATTTGAACTCTCCCTACAAACATTGTCCTAATTCAGAATTTATACTAGAACTGGCTGACAGTTTACATATGTTCTTTACGCAAGAACACCTGCTCTCTATTCACCATTCTCTCTCCTCTGTAAAGCACCAAGCACTCTTTGCCTGCCATTCAACATCAATATCGATAAATTTTACTCAAGCAATATTCACATTTTTCATCACAGGTAACCATTCCATAGCATAAGGATAACAGGCAATAGGTGTATATGATCCTCTAGAAAACTTAGTACACTTGAAAAATCCTATCAGCTTTTAAAGATCTAGTGATTCTCAATTTCAAGACTTATCTTACCCATAAACTTTGAGATAAGATTCTATATAGCTTAGATTTTGATTTTCCATAAGAGCAGTCAGATACTCTTCCAATGTATAATGTTCAAAATTTTTCAACACTCACAGAAGATTCATTTAGAATTTATCTGTCAAATGAAGGATAAGTTTTCAATGCCATGTGCTCTTTCATATGAGCCACCTCTATGAACTGTGACAAGGTTTATTGAACATAAGTAATATAAGAAAATAAACATCAAAATAATTAATTACTTAGAGTAAAATGTTAATCAACAACTCTTCTGATGCCAGGAAGACCATCAAAATAAATTTTAAGGCAACATCTTTTTGTCTCCTATTACCTTAGTGGATGGTTTCCTAGAATTGTCTATTTAAATAGAAAATTAATTTCCATGCACAGCTGGAAATACTACATTGGCAAGCAGTGAAAATACCAAACATTTGTAGATTAAGTAAAAAACAGAACTACAAAAAACTAAAAGAAAACAAGAGAACTTGCTCATGCAATGGTCTTTTAGAGCAACAGCTTACCTGTTTATTTAATGCATGAATGCTTCTATTTTAATATTTTTGTTTTGATATAACATATTCTGATTATATTTTGCTCTTAGCCAATTCCTCCCAGATCCTCCCCCACCTTCCTATCCACCCATCTTTTAAAGTAGCAGTAATAATATCATCTTTGTAACCTGAGAAATATCGAGAGGGTTATACAATTGCAGAAGACGTTCTAGGATTGTGAAAGAGAGAAGTTAGTAGTCTTGTGGCAGAAATGGAGGGGCCCTCCAATCTGCACTCACATTCACATCTAGAGCTTAGCTATATATTCCATGAAATCAACTGCGCTTGCTTTTGGTTTGTGATGATGGAATAATTCTAGAGATATATAATGGTTACACAACAATATGATTATGGGTTACATCACTAAAGTATATCCTTAAAAGGGTTTAAGATTGTAAAACTTGACAACTGAAATTCCAATTTCCAAATGTATTTTAAAAACTTAGAAATAAATAAAAAAAAATCCAATAACCTCAAAGGAAAATGAACCAAGACAACAAACAGAGATCCAAATACGGGCAGGAAACTCAACAAAGTAATGGGAAATATCCAAAATCACAACAGAGAATGTGCCAAGTAACATCAGAGGACCACTCACCAAGCCTCGGTGACATGCCTGCCCAACTCTAAGCTGAACAAGGACAACACCACTGGACACCCCAAAATGGACAGGGAAAAGCCCCTGAGATCTCAACCTTCCACCAAGAACTATAGGTGACTGAGGAAAGGTGACAGTGTGAGGGGGGGGTCTTCCCCAGGGAAGAGCACACCAACTGGTTATCCAGTGCCAAATCACCTGCACTGAATATATACATGAATATATATATGTGAATATATATGCATATAGTAAGAATTAATGAAAAATAGATCACACATTTGAAACAGAGAAGGAAGTGATATATGGGAGGGTTTGAAGATATGAAAGGAGAAGGAGAAATGTTATCATTATAACTTCAAAAGGAAAAAAGTTATAAAAATAAGTCAAAATGACTCCAAAACAATTTTAATTTAGTGTAGTGAAAAAGACTAAAAAGACTGACAATTAAAATGTTTTAAAGGACCCATCTCCAGCGCCTCTGACAGATCAGGCAGCTTGTGCATCTGAGTCCTTGCCTTGTGAACTAATGGATATCCTTCTCTGTGTGGACAGCCATGAAGAAGCAACCTGGCGGTGGCATCTGGGAACTGTATGCTGCGGTTGTTACTACCTCTCGCAGTGAGTTGCAGAGACAGCACTCAGGTAACATAAAAAACTAAAAGCACAGTAATGAACTATGCAAACATCTTAAAAAGCAAAAGGGA
This sequence comes from Mus caroli, assembly GCF_978045245.1. Classification (NCBI taxonomy): domain Eukaryota; kingdom Metazoa; phylum Chordata; class Mammalia; order Rodentia; family Muridae; genus Mus; species Mus caroli. The sequence continues at coordinate 32,891,128 of NW_028227269.1, forward strand.
GAAGCAGAAAACAGATCAGTGCCTGCAGACATGTGGACGAGATGAGCAAACAGGTAGCACCGGAAGGAGTCCTCTTGGTCCCCGTCCCTTAAACTTCCTTCTAGTTTCAAACTTTACTTGAGAGAAAAGAAAATCCTTGTGCACTTGCGGTATCCAAATACTTCAATTCACAAAGATCAAAGAGATATAAATTTCAAAACTTTAGACCCATTGTAACCCATAGTCAAAACACTACTATTTTATAACCTTGGCAAGACACATTTTATTTTTAATTTTTGAACAATTAATTCTAGAGGGGAAAGGCCCCATTAGCTTCCTCTTCAGTCACTAGGCTGACTGTGCCACAGGTTTTTATCACATCCTGCCACAAGGAATGACATGAAACAAAGAACGATATTCAAAGAGATTTCTCTGAATGGTTTGAAACCATTTCTTCAGGAATCGAACAACAGTGTAAACACAGTTAAATGATGCTATGTGGGGGAACAATCTCATCAGAAAATACCATGTTTTTATTACATAATCTTCCCCCCCCCCCGGTGGTTACTAGGTCTGCAACAATGTCTTGATAGTCACACTTACGTTGCCATGTGACTTTCTTTCACCCAGAAGAGTCATAAATGACAGCCTATGATTTAGTTCCTTCCCTGTTTCATACCCTGGTTCACTGTGAAAACTGTAACTGCACTCTTTTCCCTCTGAGCCTTCTGAGTTTTGTTTTGTTTCATTTCATTTGTATTTGGGGGATCTGTTGTTTGGTTTTCTTTCTTTCTTTTTTGGCTTTTTGCTTTTTGCCTATTTGTAAAAATCACAGCAAATTTTTGTGTATGGGAGGAGAGCTACAAATAGAGGCTGGCAATGAAAATAAGAACAGAAGCCTGACTAATCTTAGCACATCCTAAATCCAGTGGTTACTTAGTGAGCCCTATGCGGCAAGTAGCACGCTGGATACTGGGGACCAAAATGAAATGTCACTCCTCATCTGAGGTGCTGATAATAAGTTTAGAAAAGAAACTTAACACATGAAGGAACTGCCAGCTAGCTTGATAAGTACAACTGAAAAACATTTTCACTCCATTTCACTGGAAAAATATGCACCAGTGTGAAAGACAAGTGTTTAATAATGTCTGAAATAGAAATGATAAAATATCCTCAGTGCTTTACAATGGTAAGAGTCTGTCCAAATCAGAAAAGAGTCAAGAAAGATGGCACTGGAGTAGGCCTACATCTCTGTAGCTTCAAGGCCTATACTCTTTAGAGCAGGATACATCAGACCATCTCACTGTTCATTCTTGGGCTATTGAGACAGTGCCTTTCCAATATCAGGTGTAACACAACACACAGACAACTTGCCTTCACAAAAGCTGTGCCCAAGGCCTGTGTGCTAGCAAAATGAAGGCAGCTGTCTTGGTTTTCTGTCTAGTTCCTACGATAACATGATTTGGTGAAAACAGTGTAGGAGAAAAGGGTTCATTTTAGCAAACAATTGCAGGTTATGGCGCATCACTGTGAGAAGGCCAAGCTGGCAGGATAATACAAGAAACACCTTGTATTATCACCTCCATACAAACGCAGAGAAAAATCAATCAATGTAGGCATGTCTGAAGGTCAAAGCAGACCAGGAAATTCATTAGCAGATGAGCCTGGATGCAAGTTGACAAAATCTAACCATCACTGCATTTAAGGAGCTCTTAAAAGGCACATGTTTAAGACTAGGCTGTACCACTTAGAAAAAAAAAATGAACAGTCTGGAGCCATTGCTCTCACCATGAAATATCATAGGACTATAATGGCTAAAAACACTTTATAACACTTGCAGAATTTACTGTTTAAATACTGCATTAATGTGAAAAATACAAGCATCATTTTGATAAAGTATATCAGTCTAGGATGGTGACAAGAGTATTATTCTACCATCAGCTATGTCAGGGTCAGTATTGTCAGCATTATCCATGAAAACTAAGGCTGTAGCAAAAGCTTAACAACATGCATCTACTCTTACACTGTACATACAAAGCATTTCATTACTACACTGTGGATAGACAGGTGGATGGTTGCATGTGCAGATAACGGGAGGAACAAATTAATATTCACGTTAATTGTTCACATTCAGAATATGTAGTTAGAAATTTCAGTTTAGGGTTTAAAATTATTTCCACATTTCCTATTAAATAACAACCTATATAAGTCAGGCCTCCAATCATAATTTGTATAACAGTCAGAGGATTAAATTATCTGGTTTTAGAAACAAAGCAGATATGTACCATTCCAACTTTAATAATTTGCACTTTCATTTCATAAAAATACTATATTAACTCCCAAAGAGAAAAACATATATGTACATGTAGTAGGATTACATCAATGGTTTTAAAACAGTAGTTTTACCAACTAAGTATAATTAGCAAAGATAAAAGAAAAATGGGAAAAACAGTGACCTTTGTTTTACGTACAGTTACTTTAAAGATAAGATAAAAAATCACAGAATGTTTCCACCCCATCTTGATTTTTCTACTCACAATTTTCAAGTCATTAATGCCTTTTATCTCACCATATTGGGGCCCCATTGTAAGCCATCTTACATCCTTCAGGGCAAAGACAACCAATATACACATATTCATATGCATATCACTTAAATATATGTATATATGTAATTATTCATATACACGTCTTATCTACTTATCTATATAGACAAATATTTCAAAGTCAAACAATTCATATGTCACCCAGCTATTCATAGGTCAACACCAGTGTGTTACAAGATGTGCTACTATTTCAATTGTGCAGTTTACACTTTCATTTCAGTGAGTATCTATGATGTTCACAGAAATAAGAAAGTAAATTTATAGTTTAGCATGGCTATGTTAAACTATAAATAATATCATATTATGCCCACATAAAAACGTCCCTTAGACAAATGAGAGACAACCACTTTTCTGAAGCATTCACTTAATGTATCGTTAAGTGTGGCCCCTTGTTGACAGTAATTGAGAAATGGCGATCAGAAGGGCTCAGCACAACTAATCGTCATCTCAGGTAGCTCTGTCCAATGTCATCCATACAGGGGACACAGAACGCTCACAGTGTACTTGTGCTCAAGGCATTCTGGAGGATCACTCAGTTCATCATGCCTCACACATCTCTGTCAAATGTTGGTGATTCAGGCTCAGTAGCTTCAGGTGGAGCGAGACCTGGGTACTCAGAAGCTTGCGAAGTACGGATTGTATGTGGGAAACAGTGAATTGCAGAGAAAGCTGCAAATGTGATTTGCCCAGTTCCCTGGCCACCAAGCAATGCACCATCAGTACTGGTAATTACAGGAGATCCCAAGTTGCTTCCAACAACAATGTGGGAGAAAGAACATTACAGAAGAAGCATCAGGACACAACGCTGAACGGAGAGGGCAAAGCTCCTCGGGAGCCACTGTGGGAAGGGAGAGGATCTGCTGCCATTGCTTTTGCACAGTGGTTGAGAAAATATCTATGATGTTCACAGAAGGAAGAAAGTAAGAGAGAGAGAGTCATCTTGCTGGGAAACAGAAGTCTGGATTGTGAATAATACTTTGTAAAAAAAAATTTTACACTTAATGGTTTATAGGATAAATTGTTTCATTCATTTCTTTTTTAAGGACTAATTTTTATTTTGTGTGAATTTGTTTTCCTGCATGTGTTTCTGTGTGAGGATGCTGGATATCCTGGAGCTGGAATTATATAGACAGTTGTGAGCTGCCATATGGGTGCTGAGAATTGAACCTAGGTCCTCTGGAAGAACAGCCAGTATTCTTAACTGCTGAGCCATTTCCTCAGCCCCTCTTTTATTGATTTCTTAATTAGAACCTTGAAGTAATGAAATCAAGTTACTATACTATCATTCCGATTTTAAAGATGAGAGAAACCTAGATTCAGGATAGGTAAATGAGCTTTAGGGCATGAATGGCAAAGCCTAGGACTTAGGATCCTTGGAAGAAGTTTGCCGACTTTCCAAGGGACTCCATTCCTCAACCTACTTTATCCAGATGGGTGTTTTCCTCTCTTGCATCCACTCCAAGCCTCCCTCCACACACACACACACACACACACACACACACACACACACACACAATGGATATGAATAATAGGGTTGTAGCTTGGGGAAAATCACAAGAATAATGCTGTTTCCTCGAAGCCTGATTATGACCAGAGTGGCCTGCTTGTCACCAGTCAGGTGCCAGAAGCCAGTGTTCCAAGCCTCCTGTTCTTTGCTCGCATTGGCACAAGTATTTAGTCCAAAAGGAACAATGCGCTCTGCACAAAGTGAGCACACATCACTGTATCCGTGACAGTGCTTCCTTCCCTATGGAGAAAGCACACACCAAGAGTCACTGAATCTTTAATCTACCACAAGTGTCACACTTGCTCTACTGACTCTGAATTATTCATTTGTAAATTAATGTACAGTTCTAACTGAGAGCTTCATGCAGCATGGGGGGTGGGGGCTAGGGGGGAACTTGGCCATGGTTAAAACTCAAGAACAAGAAAATGAGTGAGTTTAGAAATACAGAAACATTTTAAAACATAAATATGTGAGCTCACACATCCTTGCACCAACTGCCATCTGAGGTTAACTGGTCCCCTCAGAACTTAAAAGAGTATGGCTTCCATCACTAACCAGACAAGGCCATCTCCATCATCGTCTCCATCATCTCCATCTCCATCTCCATCATCTTCATCTCCATCTCTCTTCATCAGAAGGCTTCTGCTTATTTACTCTATGCTTCTCAGGTGAGTTTCTTGGCACTGACCCTAACGGTGCTCTTCAGAGCTGGTGGCACTCATAATCAACATGGGGACTAACAAGTTGCCTGTGCCTCTGGAAGTCACATGGCATCAGGATCATGGAGATGGAAGACCTACTTCAGATTCTGTCTTCCCTGCTATTTCTCCAACTAGTTTTCCTACATAGTTCACCTCATAGAAGGTGAAAAACCACCTTCTTCAACGCCATTCAAATAAATTAAAGGTTTTTTCCCACAGCTGACTGATGTCCATCAGTCTCATCATAAAACGGCTTGCTCCCAAAGCCTTGTACTGCAAGGTAGTTTGATATTCCCTGGTTTTCATGCAACCCTTTTGTAAAATTTCCTCTTGATGATTTTCCTATTCAAGCCAGGTGGGACAGAATGTGAAAAAAAAAAAAACACATCATGGAAAGTAACTCACTGCAGTATTAGAGAAAGAGAATATGCAGAGTACATACAAGACTCAGAGTGGGGCTGGCACTCCATTCTCTTTTAAGAATGTAGGTATGGGGCTAACTTCATAATAGCTGAAATTATAAAATTCAAAGAGAAAAATGTAATTATGAAGAAACTACCATAAGGAGTACAGTGTTATACAATTTAATATTTTTGACACATCATGGATCTGTTATAAAGCCTTCTGTATTCAATACCATGAAATGTTTTAATGAAGATATTGTATTCTAAATGTGCAATAATCTGAGGCCAGAGAACAACACAAATCCCTGAATCTTTCCTTGTTGCAGTGAGACATGGCGACAAAGAATGCAGCTTTTATATCTGCAAGGTGATAACCTTAACTTACCTAATAATTTGTTTTTCTGAGCTGAGGACCAAACCCCGAACTTTCTAGGCAAACTCTGTACCACTGAGTTGACTGCCCAGCCCCTTCCTGCTCAGTGCAATGCATCTTGTAATGCCTACTCATTATCAGAGCAGCAGAATAAAATAAGTTCCAAGGCTTGTTCAGAGTGGAGCGTGGGAAAACACACTCACTGGTCAAGACACTTCACACTTTATGCTGTCTTTTCCATATCTTTGCTCACAAACTGCTTCAAAATGACAGACATCATGGCCAGTTCCGCAAGCCCTCTTGTGCTCACACCACCTCTCCACAAGCAATCCTCTTACACTGTGGGCTGCTTATGTAAGCAAAAAAAAAAAAAAAAAAAAGGAAGCCAATAAAGGCCCCAAGGATTTGGGATGGAACCAGACTCAGAAAACCAAGCAACAGAAGTTGAGAAAACTGTTTACATTTGTCTCTTTCAAGCTGTTGTAATTACTAAATATGTATAATCTTAAATCACAGGTAGAAAAATTCAAAACTGAGAAATTGGTTCATTGTTTATTTAAAAATTTAAGAGTCTCTTTTCAGTGTGTCATGCATTCTTTGACAGGAGGCCGTGAGTTTGTAAGGAATTTTAAAAAAGACTAGTTAGCCTCTCCATCAATGTCATTCACCCTGCCCACTTGATTATCTTGAATTTGTCAGTTTCCTTCCTTATCTTCCTCTGTTGTCTGTCTTCCATTCAGTCACATACCCTGGCTATTCTTCATAAACCTTTTGAATAAAGCATCCTGTTTTTATTCTCTTTACTGAAGCCTGTTCCTAATTCTTGTCGGCTAGAAAGCTAGCATATAAATGAATGCAGTAGTCATAGTTCCAATGGTTTTTAAATCCATCAAACCCTCAGGTGTTAAATAAAATATATTCCACCCTCCTAGAGTAGAAAAAAATATCACTTCATTAATTACAAAGCAGGCCAGATTTGAAGGTGTAATTTTCAAGTTCTTATGGTTCCAGACCAACAAGCTGTGTCAAAAGAAAACTTATGTCCAGCTTTGGAACCCTAATTCCCACGGCCAGCCTCAACTCACCACCATCCCCAATGCCAGACCTCTGCAGATGTTCTCTCCATTATCCTACCCTAATAGATGCCTATTAAAATCTTATATAGCCATTATGGGCACTTCAACGGCTTCTTTCTCCAAATTCCCTTTGAGCCAGGTATGAGCTCATTTTCCTACGAGCATCCAATTGTCTTCCTTCTGTGTGTGTCAGTGGGACTTACAGCAGTCTGTCGAGCATCTGCATCAGGACCCATGTGCTTGCTTTCCTGATCAGTTAGAGTACAAGTTTTCTATGTTCAACACTAACATTACAAAATACTCTACTTCAATGTAAAGAACGTGTCCTTGCACTCTGCACGTCTGAGTGAGGAACAGGTTGACGTTGACGCTGATTAAAGGCAGTGTTAATAAAAACCATTAAGAGTAAAAATGCTCTGGGGCAAGAACTGTTAAAATTAGAAATGCTCTGTGTTTTGTGTTTGGATTTCAGAGATTCCTTTAATGGAATAAAACCGGTTCTGATACACGCTTCTACCCGACACTCTTTTACAAATACTTTGCAGCTTGCAGGGTGAGCACACTGAGATTACTGGGATGAAGTACAATCCCCAAACACAATGGTGGCTTGTGCTCTAGGATCATAGGAAAGGAAGTTACCAAGAACAATTCTTACAGCTTCGGTTGCTCTCTTTTACCTTTCCCTCAGCATTTATTCTGCTATGGCAACTGGACTAAGGGCATAATGACTTTACTAAATGCTGCACAGCAAGCAAACTACACAGGAAACCTGGCACCATGTCTGGCACATACCAGAAGGCATGAAATAAATCTTCAGTGAATGAATGAATAAACAGAACAGCAATGTGTGAACAGAACTGAAAGGTAGCATAACTTTGAAAATTATATCTGATCCAGGGTTGATGAATAATGACCCTTATTCCCACCCAGAGATACCTTCAACTTACTGCGAGAACCTATGTATGCTGCCTAAAACTAACAAAAGCAAGCAAAAACAAAAAACAAAACAAAAAAAGGACATTAAAAAAAAAACGTTCACATAGGTTATGGATGATCTTGAAATGAAAAAGGCATCCTTGTAAGGCAGACACAGAGCTGACATACCGGGGAGAAAGCTGAAGTACAACAGCCAGAAACTGGGGAACACGGCAGCCGGCAGGCAGTAGAAGAGAAATGGGTTCTCATCCGGGGCCTCAGGAAGAGTACAGTCCAGCTGAAAATTGCATTTCCATCCAGTGAAACAATTCATGAAAGAAAACTTTCTCTAATTTTATTTGAAATTAAGTAGTAATTTGGCACAGTAGCCGCCGGAAATGAATAGAAGTAGACACTGGTCTTCAAACAGTTAAAGTAACCCATTCAATACCTAGATGTCAATACAATAGAGTCAGTTGGAACAAGGCTAGCTTCTCTGAGAGGCTGCCCAGCACCTCTGGTGTCCCTACTCAATGCTGCCTGCAACATGCTTAGTATCTGAAGTTTTTAGACATAAATGTAAAACTCAGATACAACCTCATCTAGACCACAAGATCGGAACAATGCTAGAGACATATCTGATTTATAAAAAAACAAAGAACAAAGTTTCTAGTACATGGCTCAGAAAGATACTAAGGATGAATTTCTTCATTAAGCCACATGGAGTCAACATACAGCAGAATATGTCCTCAGAGTGGGCACTGTGGATAAGGCTGCTCATGGGGAATACAGAAAGCATACAAGTTCAATGAAAAGGTAAAATGAGGGCACTGAGCTGTGCAACTGAGTGAACACAGAGGGAGATTTACTGAGAAACAGAAATGATGGGTGTTTCCAGAGCTTGCCATTACGCTCTTAACCTTATATGAATAATCTCAATAATCTCATAGTCTTTTAATTAATAGTTGAATGTATGCAAAGCAAGGAAACATAGGTACTTTTAAGGCACTCTTCCCCTTAGGGGCAGTGAGGAAAAGATTGTATGGGATCGAAGGGTCGCTGAAACAGAACTCAGATGTTTTCCTCCTCCTTATTGCTGCAGAGCACACAATCACAACAGGATGTAGGCATTTCCTTAATGATCCTGCAGTTATAACAAGTAAAATAAACAATCTAGCCTTAACATGTCACTGCTCCCTGAAGACGTCAGCTTTCCCTTGCAGTTTTAGAATTAGTCACTCATTTAGATTGGGGTGAGTCCCTGTGGAATCAGGGAGTTTGTGATCAACTAATGGGTTGTGGCATTATTATGAACAGATATTGCTCCACGGGGGCTGGGGCATTGCATCATTCAGGGCTCTGCGTGACAAACAAAGCCTACCCAAGAGGTTGCCCACAGTTCTGAGAGACAAGCCCTGCTCCTGATCCTCATCTTTAGATGCTGGCTACCATCTTCAGAAAAATATAGTCATAGGGCAGACAGGAAAGGAACCAAACTCACTAGCTATATCTAGTTGATACATAAGAGGTTGCTTTCTCCATCAAATAACAGTACAGAACTGAACCAAAAGGTTAATAAATGAATTTGTATAAAGATGCACACAGGAAGTGTAAGACCCAATTAGTCTCTGTGGAAGACTGCAATTATTTGTGTACTTAAAAGTTCATCATTTTATACAAGAAAATCTAAAATTTCATGTAAGTTGAAAATGTATGTTTTGAACTTTTTTGCTACTTACTCGCTGTCCTTGGTTGCTCAGTTAATAAAGTGAATGTCTGTCAAACATGAGGACCAGAGTCTGATCCCTAGACATCCAGGGAAAAATACAAAGCCAGGCATGGTAGCATACGTTTGTAATCTTGTGCTGGGGTGACAAAGCAAAGAGATCCCTGCTGCTCACTGGCCAAACATCTGCCTAGCCTAAAGGGCAAGCTGCTGATCTATGAGAGACTTAAGTGTCTCAAAAAGAAAAGGAAAGTTAGACAGAACCTGAGGAGTGGCACCTGACATTGTGCTCTGGCATCCATAAACATACATGTTCACACACACACACACACACACATAGTTACTAATAAGCAAAAACTGCATTAATTTTTAAAGTTGGAATTATTAGGTCAAAAAAGCCATCAAAAATGAATGGTTATAATTTTTATGGACAGCTTGGCAACCCTCAAGTCCATGACACTTCCTCACCAAGTGGGAATTCAGCCTCTTGTCAACACACAAAGAAAAGAGAGCGAGAACTAAAGGAACCAAGTAAAGGAGGCATAAGCGTTAATTGCAAATGAAGGCTGGAGCCAGGCATAGTGGTGCATGTCTACAAAAGCAGCACTCGGGAGACAGAGGCAAAATGATCTAATGTAAGCTCAAGGCCGTCCAGGTCCCAGAAAACAAAACAAGACAAAGTAAATGTCAGCATAAACATGCACATGTGTTTTACTCCCAATAGAAAATGTTATGCTTCCTCAGTTTACTGCCTTAGGAACAATTCATTCACAGAGATCTTAGCTTCCTAATAATAAATTAAGACACAGTAAATCAGAAATGGAAAAGACTGCTGTGCACTGAGTCATACACACAAATCAAAACAACATAAAGACTGAGCACACACAGGAAACTATAGAAAGTAAGACATTTGAAGGTTATTTTAAAAAAGTTTGAGCTACCTCACATTCCCCTCTGTAGTCCCTTAAAATGATTACAGCTTTGTGAGAGTAGAGGGAGATGGAAAAGAAGACAGGAGGGGTGTTTAAATCTCTTAAAGGCAAACACTGGGCAATAGAGAAAGGAGGAAAACATTGGGTAAGAGCTTCATAGAATGTTGCCAACAGAAGGCTGTCCACATATATTTTGTATCAGAACCACAGCTTCACTCATGAAGTTTCAAAAAATACCCAGTCAAGCACTGCTTTATAATTGTGTTCATAAAAAAAAAAAATCAGTGCAAATCATCTATCATATAGATGATATGATATTTAGCCTAGATTTTTTTTTACTTTTAATTGATTTTTTGTAAATTTCCCATCATGCATCCTAACCCAACCCCATCCATTTGCATCCACCTTCTGCATTTGCAACCTCCCCATCCAAAATAAAATAAGATAGAATATTAAACAATTCTTATAGTGGAAGCGTAGCATGTCACAATGTGTTGCATAGTATACCTACCCCTTTGTCAGCACATCATAATTATGTAAGGCCTAGTCCCTTCTTAGAAGGGTACAACTGTACTACTTTGTTTCTGAGCCTCCTTTGCAGTTAGATATGCCAGGGGATTAAATTATACCCAGTGGTATACAAACAGAAGCACAGAACCTGTTCCCACAAATATCTCACTTCTTCCATAGTTCTTCCATCACTTCAACAGAAGAGTGCCCAATGTCTTGAAACCATATCCTGAAGAAATTCAAAGGACCAGACCTACACAAGGCCTTGTACAGCAACTAGAAATAACAGTCATGACTCTGGAAAGTGTTTCTAGATTCCATGTGACTAAGACACAACCTTGCCCTCTGTTTTAGCCACAGTGTAAGGTTTGTCTATAGTGTTACAACAGCAAAGGCAATAAGCAATCTCTAAACTACCCACACATGTAAATTGTGAAAACCAAAACTGAGAACAAATAAGTTGCCCAAATACATTTACACTGAACAGTGTAGAGAAAGGCATGTGTCTCTCTAAACAGTCTAGAGAAAGTCCTGTCCCAAGCACCATTGCTTGGGAACTGGAAAATGAATAAAACATCATCTCTATATTTCAAAACTAATTTCCAATTTGGAACTTTGACTTAGAATTAGCAAAATAATAAATCATTTCTCTGTTAAATTGATGAAAAATAGTTTAAAATAAGTAATAAATTTATAGCAATGCTTCCCACAAATACTGTAACCTGGGATATAATCTTGTCACAAAAATATCTTCAACAGACTGATCTATTTTACTATCTTGGAATATTTTTGAATACTATTTGAAATAAATAACTGGCTAAGAGTCTGAAGATGTTTGAGCTACTTGGTGCTTCGTGTAATAGGACCTGACCCGCATCTCACTACAAAGCCAAGGTTTAGTGTGTATCTAGGGAAGCCATAACCTACTTCATTTGTGCTATGAGTCTATTTCATTAGCTTTCATTTTTATGATAACATACTGGTTAAAAAAATGAAGAAAAATCCTCACTTGAACATTATGTTATTTGTTTGCAGCTTTGTCCTGGTTTTAGCTTCCTGCTTAATGACCAAACGGCACCACGGTGGGTAACGCGCTGGAGCGAAAGTGGTGAATCATTAAAGAGTTCGTAAATTTTAAAAACAGGGGCAGGCCTTCTGGGTCCCATATGCTTCTAGAAAACTCACTGTTGTGCTGTATTAATTGAACCATGAAGCCTTTATTAGTTCCCTTTAAAGATGCTTGCGGCAAAGCTTTTATTAATGCTTGCCCTCGAATTGTTTATGCTACTTAGCATTTCCATAACAATTTATATTTCAAAGAACTTTTTGATCATTAGTTAAGTCTATTCTACATTTCTATAAGGCAATACAGCTGTTTAGCAAAACCAAGACAAGAAGGGAAATTCCTGCACTAATAATTTTTTTTTTTTTTTTTTTTGCCCAAGATTTGCCAATGAATGTGAGATGGACAGAATACAACATTCACAAGAATGCTGTGGAGCTTCTGCTTCGATAAACAAGCTTGTTCTCTTACTGTTAGCAGGCAGACCGTTTCTGTAAGTATTCCCACAGTGATGAGGAAGGGAGAAGCAAGTTATCATGAACAACAAATTCTATCGGTTGATGGAGTAGAGAGGGCTATAGCCACAGTACTTCAGAAAGCTTCTGAGGAGCCCCAAAGGGCACAGCTTTTTACAGATATCCAGGTGCCATATACATTGGCCCTGTGCTTGAAAAATTCTTATAGATTCATTTTTCTAGAAAATTACATCATTAAAATTATATTTGTCAAAATTAATAATCACACCAAGATCATTTTAAGGTTGATGTACCCAATTATTTTATTCTTGAAACAATTCTAGCTCAAACATGTTTTCTAAATTTTGTATGAAAAATCTCTTCTGTGTTAAACTTCTCTTGAAGAAAAAATAAAAATAAAAAACAGAGACTCAAAAAAAAAAAAAAAAAAAACCAGAGACTCTGTAAGCATCCCATTGGCCCATCTTTTACCCCAGAAAACTGGGATGGCCTAGAAAGCAAATAAGACCTGTTAGGCTCTGGAATTTTCCCCACAAAATATATCTCCTCTAGGTTTCAATGGACTATTTCATGTGGTTACCATATGAAATGTTAGATAACAAAAGAGACTTACCATTTTTCTTCTTTGCAATGCCAACAGATGAGAATCGATAGGGCTTTTAGGCAAATTAAGAGTATTTTGCACTTGGCAGTATCTTTCATCTAACTCCTAGCCCTCTAGAGTTTGATGGTAAAGCTCACTGACAGAAAAGCGTCTGAGAATCTGCATTTTGAACACAGACCTACGTGATTTCTTATCTGCTGTTCGGGGGAACACAAAGCTAACTATGCCCTGGAAGTTTTTCCCTTTGAACCTTGGCCATCCATATAAAAGATATGGAATCTAGACTGCTGTCCAGAAGAGATAGGTTTTGTCATCTTACATTAAAATGCATATGGCACTGAGTGGGCCAAAACTTTAACTGTTTCTGCCTCTGTCTCAAAGGGCTCTGTCCATAGGCAGAATGCATGTTTTAGTAGGCTGTATCCCTGGATAGCACACTACCTGACAAAGAGTCCATACTCAGTAAGTTTTGAATGGATAAATAAATACTTTAGCTGCATCAATCAGCTAACAACCACGGGGAGAGAGACTTCCCTCCGTATTTCCCAGCACACAGAAGAATCCCAAAAAATTCTAACTTTGAACATTATTGGGGTAGCAAGATTAAAATAACAACCAAGTGCTATGTACAAAAATCAGTACTTATTGTTTGACTGAATACATGATCAAGAAAGTAATCATTTTCTTTGATACCAAACTGTATTTGAATATGGATAGAAAAATGTTTCTGAGTCTAGTATTTATACAGGGGAAAATAAGAACTCACAGTACTACAGGACCAGTATTCAAGGCAAATATAAGTAATCTGAAAGAATATTACAAAACTTTTGGAAGCACTGGAGTGAGTCTATTTTTCTGTCTTGTACACAAGCCTAGGAACTGCTTACGGAAGAAAACAAAATAAATAGATGATGATTGCATAAGGCCAATTGAATCCTTGGTTCAGAATTTAGAAAACATTTTCTGATTGAAATGACTGTCTCACCAGTGATATGTGTCTCAACAGGACACCAGCAAGAACAATATTAGAGCACTGCGATGACCACACCAAAAGCATTTTCTTTTACTTTGTATTCTAGGTCTCTGATTAGAGTGAACTATTAGCAATCAATGGAAATGATACCTATAGGAGTCAATGCTGATGAAATTTTGAACTTCATTTGTAAATACTTCCTAGTTAATTGAGACTTTTGCACCATGTCAAGTAGAACTATGTATGTGTTAAAGTGGCCCTAAGATCAAATGAGCTTTATTCATGGCTTCTTATTTATTGACTATTTTTTTCACTTCTCCTAATTGAACAATTACCATAATGGGCAAGAACTTTTGCATTAAAATAGCAGCCTCAAAGAATATTTTCCTAAAATCAGTATTATAAAATCAATATTCTGTGAGGCAGAGTATGTTTACTCTAATTGCCAAATATTACTTTGAGAAAAAAAAAAACTACTTTTCAATATGGTGGCTCTAAATTAAGTACCTTTTTTAACTATGCAATTTTGAAATACTAAATTTAAATTAAAATAAATACCCATATATTTAAATGCTGTGTAGATAATAATGATCGTATTTTGTCTCAATAGAAAGGTTGATAATCCTGTCCTATATCTGTAGTGAACAAGACAACTCACAGGCTCTTTGGAGGTAAAAAGAGAGAAGAAAAAGAGGAAAAACTGAGATCTGCAATTCCAAATCTTGTTCTACACAGAGCGATAGCATCCTTCCCAAAGGACCTTGTACAAATGATCAACTTTGGTCTCCTCTCAAATGCTATCTAAGTTAGGGTTAGAAAAACATCTAATTGAGACTGGCTCACTAGTTCATAGGTTCAGTCCATGGCAGGAAGCATGGCAGCATGGAGGCAGACATGGTGTTAGAGAAGGGGCTGAGAGTTCTGCATCTTGGTCCACTATGGAAGCAGCAGAAGTGAACTGTGATTCAGTAGTGAACTGAGCTTCTAAGGCCTTAAAGCCCACCACCCCCTAGTAATGTACTTCTCCCAACAAAGCCACACCAAATCCAACAAGGCCATACCATCAAATAATGTCACTCCCTATGGCTCTGTGGGGGCCATTTTTATTCAAACAACCACAAATAGATGAAGTAAAAATTTCGGCATATAATGTTTGTTTCAACAACCTTTCCAATAGATGTTACTGCATGCTGAAATTTGGGTGCTGAGCCATCAGGCTATCTAAGGATCCAGGCCTAGGTAACCTTTCACCTGTCCATCTAGACGACACAACCCCAACTATAAACGACAGCCATGATCAAAACTTTGGACAATCTTCACATCCTTTACAATTGAGTTAGACTTTCCTATCATTTCCAGGCAACAGCCTAATGGAGGCCTGGGAAAATGGTTGAGAAGACAGTGGGAATCAAGAGCTGTTCCTCTAGGGAGCAGCACTCCAGAGGATGAAAGCCTTGGCAAATGATTTGCTTTTATGAGCTCTGAATATCATAGTGCATTGTCTTTGACCTAGAGAATGGGGTAACTCAAATTTATCACGGTGCCACAGAATATACGGAGGTAAGCACTCCTATAATGACTAAAGCAGAAAATGCTTTTACAGTCTATTTGTGACTAACATGTGGTAGTTGACCCTACTCCATCTTCTGAAAACTTGGATCGTATTTTGCTCTAAAAGCAACGCCCTGTTCCTGGAGGCATGGGTGTTGGCTGCCCTAATCACAGCAGCACTAAACCACACATATCACTCCGGTCTCATAGGAAGCAGGTGCTGATATTATTATTAAATACGTATATAGGAAACAGGAGGGGCAGCAAAGAAGGGTGGGGAGGAGAAATATCCTTCCTGTGTGTCAAAGAGATGGAACACATAACTGACTCCCAAGACTGACAGCACAATTTAAAAACAAATAGAAAGACTACGGGTATGAATTAAATTCTTGCATCATATTTTTTATAACTGCACATAATTTAATCTGAACATTCATTTAGAAACAGATGACTCAACACCCAGTGCTCAGACAACAATGCAAATGCAATTATTCAGAAAGTAAACTGGGTTAATAGAGAATTCACTATAGAATGTAAAACTCAAAATATATTATTCTATTGTTTAATCTTCATGAAAAATTGTCCCTTGATTAGTTCAATTGCCTGATTTGAAGCAACACAAAGCAATATCCTCCAAATAAAGTACGTTACCAGTTCTCAAAGTACCAGGACTGACCTGGCTGCACCGGTGAGCTCATTGTGGGAATCAGAAGGGCTGACAGTTGCGGATGTAGAGTCACAGCCTGCTTTCAGCTGACAATGGTTGTTCACGTGGCGATGGTAGAGAAGAAACCTAGAGTATAAGAAAAATCACACTGTGTATTATCCAGATTATGTCTGTCACACTGAGAACCAGAGAGCTGGCTCAAGGATTCAGCTCAGTTACAACTTGACTTGGGCCCTTGAGAGTCACATAAACTTCTTAGCTCTCTCACTCTTTAGCAATAGAAGAACAAATGTGAACTGGGGTTAACAGGTCAGTGTTGCTGTGTGTCTAGTATGTATGTGGCCCTAGGCTTGATCCCCAGCACTGAAAAGGGGACAGAAGCCAATGTCCATCTTGCTTGCAGCACCGGGACTCTGGGGGGAAAGGAACCAATAGGAATAGAAGGAACCAGTGAGTGAAAAGGCACTTCACGTGCTACAGATGGCGCCCAATCCGCCACTTCATGGCTGGTTCCATTCCTATAGAAACTGAAAATTGATTTTTTTGAGTTATGGATATAAATATCTCACTACATAGCATTTTTAGCTATTATTGTCAAATATTTACTTGTAGAAAAAAGAACCAGTTGCTGTAGGAAAAAAAAATAATGGCCTAAAAAGGCAACAAATAAGTCATGAGCCATAGGACTGCCCAGAAAGTCCCCATTACACTTTCCAGTTCTTGAAATCTTTTGCAATCTTGTTCCTGTTAAAAGCAGTAAGAGGCACTCTTTCTAGGAGTGCCACTAACTAGATGGACTGACTCCGCAGAGGGAATTTAAGGGGCTTTCTGCTTCGCGTCTGAATGCACACCCACATCCAGGCACTTAGAGAAAAAGCCATTCCAAGGACATTTTCCTAACTGTTTACTGGAAAGTCAAAATAAAAAAAAAATAGAAAGAAAGAAAGAAAAGAAAAGAAACTTTTAAACTGCACTTAGTAAGCATCTAACTAAAATAGATCTGACCTACAGTGTATTAAACAGAGGATACTGGAGCTCTGAGAATCCTGTCTCTCTACCTCAAGAAAACACACATATTTATTGAGACTCATTTCCCATCAGTATTTTGAAAGTGTTATTACTATTTTTGCAAGAAAGTATAAAGCTGGATATAAATACATACTTCTTTGAAGAAATCTATAACAGCACCAAGAACACCGCTAATGCTGTAAAGATCTTAAGTAGAAATATGCAAATGAGCTATTAAAGCAGCCTAGCAGAACAGCATGCCTGTGTATACAGACAGCTTCACACTCTCTTCCTGCTTTGATAACTACAAAGTCTTAATAACATTAAAAATGGACATTTGGCAAATCCTTTTCAAAAGTTATAGTGATGTGCTCATTTTACCAGCACAATCAATAAATTTGTGAATCCTATATCAGTAAGAAAGTGGCATCCCGACAAGAGGATAAACAAAGAGCAAATCCTTTGTTTTTATATAGGAAAAAGGGCCATTCTGATATTGACACCTGAATGGAAGACCTCAGTGTCAGACTTCCTATAATAACACCACCTGCGTAGATCTTCATGGGCACAAGCTGCATTTAAATAGTGTATCAATGTTTTTGAATTATTGCTACAAAAGCTAAACTAATAAATAATATTTATAAATTTTATGTCTCAACCTTTACCTCCCATCACTACAGTTTGCAGATGAAAAACATCAAGATGACTATCTGCTTCATAATTCAATACAAGTAAATAAAAGAGTAAATCTACTAGGATTTAACTTTGTAGATTATTTGAAATAAGCAAGCATGGGCTGAAACATCTCATAAATGCTATGGATACATTTCCAAACACCAGTGACAGCCTGGGTTGGAGCTGCAAACTATCATCCCGAGGAAACAACCCAGAACCAGAAAGACAAAGGCTGCAGATTTTCTCATACATACATGTTAGTTTTGAATCTTCATATATGTGTGTTTTGTTTAGGGTAGCCATAGGAAACTAGACCATAGAGAGGGAGGACTTTCGAAAGATGAGAGATATACTGCCGTGATATGACAGAACAGAGAGGTTAAACAGGCTGTGGGGTGCAGAATAGAACAGGGAGGAGGGGCAGGGAAAACTAGTAATGACATTCTGAAGACATCATATGAAAACCTACTACTGTAATAGATGCCTAGAAAATACATATAAATATACAGTGTGTGTGTGTGTGTGTGTGTTTTAAATAAAATTAAATACAGCTACTCTACAACATGGGACATTACCCCTATTAGACAACATAGGCTAATAAATAAAAAGTTTAGTACCAGAAACAAGATACCTTTTTTGGAATTGGTGGCCAGGGGAGTCCCATAGAACCCCAAATATTATATGCTACTAGCATTGCTTTTGTCTACCCCCATAAAACTTGACAGTATGACTCTATTGCTGAAAATACCATGTATCTGAGTTATAGAACATAGAGAAATAAAGTTGGTATTGACCTGGAAGTCTCATGCTACTGATTAGCCACCATGTTTCTGAAAGACACTATGCCTGCTATTTACAGAAGTCACCTCTCTTACTCAGCTGTGCACTCTGTGAGCTACAATAACAACTGGTGGCAAGATATACCCGCTGGTACATCGTGGCAATGATGTTGAAGTAACCACTTTCTAGATTTAAGGCCCACTCCAAAAGATAGAACCCTACCTGGCACCATTATCAGGGCCCAGCACCTGTTGCTAGATGGTCATAAGTCCTAAAGAAAAACCCATTAGCAATATTCTGCTTAACAAACGCAAAATGAAGGCAACTCCTAACAACTTATTGCTAGTCCCATAGTTTAGTGCATCGCTCAGCTCTTGTCAGAGAAAGGTTTTCTTGCAGGGGAAGGTGATTAGTACAGAGACTCGCAACGACTCAACATGAAGAGAACAAAAGACAGTGGAGTGCAAATCCCTAAATAAGACAACTATATCACGCTCCTCCCAATGAGGCTCCAAGATCATTACAGAAGAGGCGGGGCAAATACTATGAAAGCCAGAGGCAATGAATGACTTCAGAGAACAGTCTAGATACAAGAAGGCAGTTGAAAATATGAATTCACAGCAGTTATGACAGCATACACAAGAATTGTGCAAGTTCAAAACAGACAAAAATCTGAGCATGGAGCAGAAAGGTGGCTATGACGTACTACCCAGGCAAGAACAGATAGCTCCTGGGAGAAGGAAAGTGAATTTTCTGTAAGAGCATGACCCATGGCCAACTGCTTCCCAAGGCAGGCCCTATACCCAAGAGTATTTGGGCAGCACATACTGGACTCTATTCATTTTTAAAAGGAGAGCAGGAGGGAAAGGAGGAGGAAGAGGAGAAGGAGGAGGAGGAGGAGGAGGAGGAGGAGAGAGAGAGAGAGAGAGAGAGAGAGAGAGAGAGAGAGAGAGAGAGAGAGAGAGAGAAGTTTGAAGGGTAAGGAGATGAGAGACAATCTGGGAAGAGTTGGGGGAATGAGGTGAACAAGATCAAAAATCATTGTATAAAATTCTGAAATGATTATTGAAAGTGTTTTAAAGCCCAGCTGATACCCTCAGCTTGGCAAATAAAAGCAAGAGTGTCACAAACTGAAGATCAACTAAGCTATACACTAAGACTCTAGCTCATAAGAAAAATAAAAAATAGGTAAGCAAGTAAGTGTCTAACAACTAGCAAGAACCAGGAAACCTTCCGGGACAACAGATGAAGCCGTTCTAATCCCATCAAGGCCATGGCTGTCCTTCCTCCTCCTCATGATTTTATTCTATAATGCCCCTTGCTAGAACTGATATCTTTCCCATTTACAAATATAACTCATCTCTCCAGATAACTTTCAAAAGCTTAACCATGATAACATTTGTCACCTATCTCCACAAATAATGCACATAACAATTGTCTGTACCAGGCTGATTGTGATAAGTATATAACCATTGGGTTTTGACTTCATAACTTGAGTACAGAGCGAATCTGGCAGAGAAACAAGAATCTGGCTTTGAAATGTCAACGTTTTTAAAATTTAAACAACTCTCTTTGACATTCAACCTTTTAAATAACTGCCTAATCATAACACATTATGAGGCATTCCCAATACATTATTATTTAAATGTTTTACAGAAAACTAGAAGGCCTTTCTGTGTTGCTAGGCGTTGGTTCCCACTTACTGCACTTTCATTTCCAATAAGCCACATTAAGCTGAACTTATATCACTACAATTAGAGCCGTGTACTGGAATATAGTCATTTAAAGAGTGCTCCTGATCTGTTTCGGGGAATATTGATCTGTGTGTGCAGTGATGCATGGTTGATACAATGGTATGTGGCTGCCTGGGAGGCTGGCTCTGTCTCCTTCTGGCTACAGAAGCAGTTGTATCTATACCTTTGTGTTTATTCAGTGCAGGCATGTATATGTGTTTGTATGTATATAGCAATAACTGGGTGCCTGGCTAGACTGGCTTGTCCATAAACCCCAGGGATGCTACTGTCTCTGTCACTGTGCCTATTTTGTTTGGTTGTGGTTTTTTTGTTTTTGTTTTTTTTTTAAAATATGGGTTTTGGGAATCCCAATTCAAGCCCTTAGGTTTGTATGGCAAGCACTTTACAAACTGAGCTATCTCCCCAGCTTCCAATCCACACTATTTAGAGACAAAATATAAATGCAATTAAGAATGCTTTTATTTCCTTAGTTCTACAAGAGTTCAACAGTCAACATCTTTCAAGGTGAATGGATTCTTTTACTCTCAACTCTTCCCCCAGTTCTTTCTCCAACAGCACTGCAGAGCAGTAGACTAGAATATGGAAGTTTTTCTCCTACATTTTTATCATTCTTATCATAAGAGCAGATTATGACTCATATAAAACTGGCCCTCAAATGGGTTGATAACCAAAATAAAAAGGGAACAGGACACAAATGCACATTTTCAGAAAATATAATAGATATCTAGTTTTAACTAGGAGTTTCGATTAATTTGAACATTAGTCTCTAAAAATACATAGGTTTATTCTGAAGAAAATTAACATTGTGTGATAGAAACAAAACTGCTATGGCTCCTTTATTCCTTAAAATTGACATAAGGTGTACAACTTCGCAAGAGCATGATATGTTTGCAACACTTCACTTATGCCACTGGGAAGGGTCAGCACTGATACAATCCACTGCCCTAGCCCTCATCACTGTCCTTCCCTGTCATGTGACCTTCCCATGGGTCTTTCAATCTACTCATATGTTCAAAAACAATGATGCAAGTTAGTCACAAAGAACTTACACTCAGGGTGTGCTCTCTGGCTTTGCATAACCCTCTGAACACACTGAGTAATCTGATATTCCCTCATTAAATCCAAAGCTTAAAGAATTCCAAGTATCTGTTCATGGATCATACTGGAAATGGAGGGGCTCCTCTTCTTACCCCGAGGGCTGTCTCTCCAGCCCACAAAGAAGTGTGGGCATCACCTCCGAACTGTTTAAATATCAAGACTGTCTACCTAGCCATCAGTTTCAGAAGGCATCCACTGAGTTGCAGGTCTCCCATGTTAAAGAACCTCTCTAGCCCGGTACATCCTCACAAAGGATGATGAGTTCAAAACTCCGACTGAAAGGCAACCTGTTATGTTGCAGTAAGACTGAAGCCGGACTCCCTGTTTCCTGAACACCATTCTACCCCTTTGAGGTTTTTGCTTTTTTCTGAGCATTATATTACAGTTTTCTTTTATTATCTCATTTTAGTAATCTGGAACTATTTTGGAAATATGCTATTTTTAAAAAAGAATGCTTTTTCAATCTATGTTACTAACAACTACGATTACTGTCATTTTTCTATGTATCTACTTTATCTTTCCCAGATTTACAAGTCAAATGTATAGTGTAGTCTACTCCACTGTAAACCCTTCTGCTTGGTGGAGACAAGGAATCCCTGGAAGAGGCTGCCACGCTATTCTATCCAAACTGGTAAGCTCCAAGTTCAGCAAACACCCTACCTCAGTAAATAAAGTGAACAGCAACCAACAAAGACATGTGAAATCAACCAAGAAAGACATCCTTGCCTCTACACACAAGTACACACACATACATGTACACCAACAAAAGCATGAAGCCACATTAACACACACACACACACAACACACACACACATGCATATACACCTTTTCTATCACAGGGCAAATTGGTACATGTGCAAATCCCAGTCCTCGGGAGTTTAAGGCAAGATAACCACAAATTGAAAGCCAGTATGGGTTGTGCAGTAAGATTTATGCCAACCTGAGCCACACAGAGGAAATTCTTTTCACATCCATCCCCACCCTCTTCTCTTTCAGAATAACTGATACTTAATCACCCAACACATCCTTTGCTCTTACTTGGATTTTGGTCTAGTCCTCTATCTTGTTTCCATGCTAAATGAATGAGTAAATCTGATGACACAAAACCTCAAGTGACATTCAAGTTCCTTCAAAACTCTAATCCTTTTCTCACTCTCTTTCTTCTCCTCACATATGAAGCCGATGTCTTCGGGCCATCTGGCGTTATTCCTAGAATGAAACCCAACTTTTTTTTTTTAATTGGCTGAAAGACTTAAATATGCTTACTACTGTAGCATTACTTGTAGACCATTGCCTCTTGAACCTAGGATGGTGAAGTCAGTCACTACAGAATGGTGTACAACCGCCAGAAGCCCAACTTGTTTAGCTAGTACAGAGGCTCAGTCATCAGCCAACCGGAATGGACACCAGTTTGTGCAACAGTATGGGAGTACTAAAGCTATTAGCTGCTGGTCCTCATCATCGCCATAGAAATCACTCACAGTCTATGTCTGGACACCTCTCTCTACAAAGGCCACTACTACTTTCTCTCTCCTTCCTGCACTGACCTCTTTAAGGTCATATTAACATGAGCTTTCTTTTTCTTTTTTCTTTTAAGGTTATTTTTAAAGTTATTTCTTTTTTTAATTTATTCTCTCAGTAAGAGACAAGGGCAAAAGCAGGCAAAAGCACCAGAAATACCCCCAACTCTCTCTATTAGGAGTTCCACAAAACCACCAAGCTACACACTATAAGATACATGCAGAAGGCTGGGTTAGATCCACACGGGCTCCTGATTGTCAGTTCAGTCTCTGTAACACCCTATGAGTTAAGGTTTGTTGATTCTGTGGGTTTTCTTGTGGTGTCCTTGACCCTCTGACTCCTACAATCATTCCCTCCTCTCTTCACCAGGATTCCCCAAGCTCCTCCTAATGTTTGGCTATGGGTCTCTGCATCTGTTTCTATCAGTTGCTGGACTGGGTTAGATATCAATTTATGAGTATAGCAGAATATCACTGGGCATCATTTCAAAGACTTTTTTCCCATCTTGTTTGGATCTGTCATAGGTATCTGGGCCATCTGGCCTCTGGTTTCTGGTCCTCCAAACAGTGTCAGGGGTAGGCTCCCTCTTATGGCATAGGTGCACATGAGATTTCTTAGTCAGCCATCTCAAGCAAATAGCTTCCTCACCTACATCCTCACTGCATCCTGTTAGACAATAATGATGCCTCCTCATACAGTGCTTGTATCTGCCATGAGGCTGCTCTGTTCAGGGATTGTACTAAATCAATCTCCTAACTGCCTGTATTTGGTACAGGGCAGGAGCACAATAAACTCTTGATGAATTAGTGAAGAGCAGGAAAATTTTAACCCTATGAACCATGAGTTATCTCATGTGGGACAAAATTGTTTCTTCAGTTTTTAGCATACAATTCTAAAGGACAATAAGACAGTTCTTTCTTGATTTGACCAGACATGTGAAAAATATAAATTTAGAATCTGATCCTGAGGAGTGAGTGCCTTCATGGGCTAAAGGAGACACAGGACAAGGGCTGAAAGTTACTTATGAAACGTGTTGTACAAGGCAGGGCTATTTCCATAGGCCTTTCCATCAGAAGTGATTTCTCTAATTGCTAGAAGGGTACATGCAGTGTGTTACCTTCCTATCAGCCTCCAATGTTTTCCTTCCCCAAGTGGGGACGGGCATGCTTTGCTATCAGACAGGTTTTACCAGCTCTATTTTGCCTCCAAATAAAGAAGATATAACAATGAGAGTGGAGAATGGGATGCTGAGAATTGTCCCTTCCAAAGTTAGCAGCAGTGAGAGGACTGGGCTCCAACATGACCTATGTTGTCCTGAGAAACAGAACAGAGGGGAATCTGGGGATTGTGAGCTTGGGAGGCTGGTACCAGCTAGTGCCACAGCAATGTCTCAGTCTGCAATTTAACTTTCTCTAATACCACAAGCCACACTCAGTATGATGGGTTGCTGATGCAAGGACAACATGGGCCAACCAGCTCCTTTCAGCTCATCCCATCCCTGGTGTCTGGGGGTTTTATCTGTGCAAGAACACTGGCCTCATTACCTACCTGTGCTCTCCTAATTTTACCCTTAAAGTTTAGGTGTGAGCAGAGTGTGGGATGCAGAGGGCCACACGCCACACACACTCTCCATGCTTACATTCTACAAGCAAATACTAAGCTTCTTTCTAAGACTTCGGGAGAACAACTTAAACATGGGCTACATTATGGGTGTAATATAGAGCAAGGAACACAGCTTGGGAGGTTAGTTATGCATATATTTTGCATATTTAAGATAGGATTCAGTAGTCTATACTATAAATATAACTCAATGGTAACATCTAAAAATACACAACATAATCAGAAATGGCCTGCTGGATATTTCATTTCAGAAGAAGAAATCCTGCCAACTACAGTACCTGCATTGATAAAAATAGATCTTTTGTAGTAGCCCTGAGATTTTAAAACAACAGATTTAGTCCCTGGAGTATTCAGTACCCAAATTATATCCTCAACCATCCCTATTATAATAAATATAATTTTATCAAAACATTTCACTCCATAGTTTTTCTTGGATGGTATTTGAAGTTCCGCATCTGCACCTTCCTTTCCTTGGACAAGAAGGAATCGGCCATCAGAAACATCAAATTGAGCTCATGTGAGCCAGAAACTGCAGGATGTACAGGTCCCTTTTTAGTTTTTCAGTAAAGTCAAAGAGGCTAGACACAGAGGGCCAGGAAGGATGACAGGAAGAGATGGAAAGGTAGAGAGGGAAGGGGAAAGGAAGAGGGAGAGGGAGAGACTGCTTTATCTACCTGTAAATACACAAGGGACAGAAGTCCAAAATAGAATATGAACAGGAAGTAACAGTAGAAGTGAAGGAACTTGTAACAGACAACCCCTGATATCTGCACAGCAGGAGGGCTTTGTAACACATACACTATAACCTCCTGCTGCAGAAAACTTCCCCATGAAGCATGCTTAAAAGAATCTGGCTCCCCTGGTCTACTCCCTACCTCTCCTGTACAGAGGGGCAGGCTGTGATCAGCAAGCCAAATACAAAGGACCTTTATCCATCATTGTAATTTACAGTGGGGCAGATCTTCTTTTGAAGCTCCAATATTGTGTACATTAAGGGGTTGGGGGTCTGAGAATTCTTTAATGCGGGAACTTACCTCATGAAGATCTGACAGTACCTCCACACAGCAAAGTGGTCCTGTAAAAAAATGTCTCACTAGTGGGGTGGTCTAGAAGTCAATTAACCTCTCTGAGTTTCAGATGCTTAAACACGAATTATTTAACGTACCAGGTCATGTTGAGGATTAGCGGAAATAATAGGAAGTAACACGAAGGGGAACATACTCAAAAGATTGGCTATTATTAGCATTAGTATACAAATTGTACTTTACTTCAAGCCAGATCCGTTCTAAGAGCAAAGAGTGACACGGGGCACCTCCTGCTGCGGAGCACAGTTCTGTAGCACAGAGATTAATCATCTCCCTCTGCTACAGTGACAAAAGCATCTAATTACTCAAGCTTTTTTCCTTGCTGTCTTTCTTTTAGAAGACAAATGTGTATTCTAAAGGAAAATACTGCGTTATCCTCTGCTTGTGAATACACCACGCTCACTTTAATCTTTCATTGATGTTACTTGCATTGTAAAAAATCACTTGAGTGTAAATGGACAGAAAAAAAAATTTAAGTAAGCTAGTAACAGCTATCACATTGTAGAAATTTAAAGAAAACTGTGTGGTCTATTTCCCTCATGTGGAGAACATTCCCCTTCCAGGAAGAGCTCTTTTTCTTCTGTCACAGATCACTTTAGGATTTTCAATAGAGCCTCGGGCCTGTTACCTTAGTTACATCTCTACTATGGGAAGGCTCTGTGACCAAGCCAATGTATAGAAGAGTTTACTTGTGGGCTTACAATTTCAGAAGTTTAGAGGCCATGACCATTATAGGGAACATGGCAGCTGGCCGGTAGTTAGGCATGGTGCAATACCAGTACCTGAGAAGTTACTAGAGATTTGGGCCCGAGCACAAGGCAGAGAAAGCACACTGGGAGGGGCACAGGTCTTTTGAAATATCAAAACCTGCCCCCCAGTGACACTCAGCATCCAGCACGCCCACACCTAATCCTTGCCAAACAGTTCTACCAACTGGGAGTCAAGAATTTAAATACAGGAGGCTATGGTGGTCACTCTCCTTCAAATCCCCATGCCTGTCTGTGGTGGGCCGACTTGCTGGTCAGCTTACTCAGTGTTCTATCTGCTAGTGGTGCATCCAACTTTAAGTAGCAACACTGCCACTCTAGGCCTGCAGTGATACCCCGAAGGCGAAGAATAAAGTGTGATACCCACACACCACACACCATAGGCTGAAGCCACGGTGACATCAAGTAGCCAGGCCCTTCCTCGGTGACTTACTCCGAGGAAGCCCACATCTGAGATCCTTTAGGGAGGCTGGGCCAAGACATCTTCCAACTTAGCAGACCGTTACTTTGACACCTGCCTGAAAAATCTAACTTAACGAATGAGCTAAACCTGCATCATTTGTCCCACCTTCATCCTCTTGTCCACTCTTGGGCTGAAATGAGCCTAAGATCTAGCTTAATTCTACCTCTCCCTGGCTCTTTTCTTGCCCACTGTGTCCTACAGAGATGTCCTGTTTGCACATAACAACGCACTGGGCAATACCTCCATGCCCTGCCTGCACTAATGTGAGCCCCAGGAATCGTCATCTCGGACACCTTGTTCTCTGAACTTCATCCGAGCAAGGAGTACAGGCCTGCCTATCTTGCACAGGCACCATAGTGACATTCCCACTAAGAGTAACTGTGACTCAGTTATTGCAACTTAGTAACCTGGATTTATCACAGGAGCCTTAGCCATGCAGGGATCTAGCCTGTTTTCACAATGAGCTTCTAAACACCTGACATCCAGATTTCCCACCAGGGATTTCCCAGCCTGTGTATTCAGGGCCCCTCTGAAGATGTAGATTCTGGACTTATCTGAGACAATGAGGTAAGTGCTCAGAAGCAAACATTTTTGGTGTTTTGAGTTTGGGGGGAGGGGTTGTTTTGTTTTGTTGTTTGATTTAAAGCATGTCTGTTTGTTTTGTTTTGTTAAAGCTTCCACATGATTACAATTTAATATAAATGTGAACATGACTGGAAAATAAAGGAATGAGGAAGCAAAACTACAAAATAGGAACACAATGAAAAGCACACTTGGCTTTGGACTGACTAATTTTAATGCAAACTCCACCTCTGGTTTCTCTGTCCTAACCATCCCGGTCCTCACCAGGCAATGGCTAGGCCTAACAGTTACTTGCAGTCCCAGTAGGAATGAGGGACAGGGTATTTAAACTGCTTAGCTCAGTGTTCAATACTTGGATGATAGCATTATGACAGTCAGGGTCTCTATTCTGCGACCTGCCTCTGCCACCACAAAATGCCGACACCCATTTTCTGAGGACTAGGAGAGCACAGCCTACCTGAATGTGGAGAAAGGTGTTTTCATTGTGATTAAAAGAAGAGAAGTTTCATGGAAAAGCTGCCATTCAGACTTAGAATGATGGTTTTAAGCAAACATACATCGTTTGCAAAAGTGTCCTTTTAGTCCAATTTCCCCCAAGTCTTACCTACCCAGATAATTTGTAAATAATTTCAATGGCAATTTTTAAATTATCTAGATATGTCCTCAACTATTTTGTTGAAAAAATATGCTTGTGTATTCCTATTTCATATAAAATTTGTCAAAGTCATCACTTGACCCAACCTCTCCCCGAGAAAAGTTCAAACTAGTCCTCAAAATTAGCTCAATATCTGTGCTACTAACCACACTGCTATTGCCAACAAAATGAAAAATCTTATACTGAATATTTAAATATACTCTATGGAACTGATATGCAAAATAACAGTTCTGTCCTCCCTCTAGAAGGGAACACTCACTGGGTCACTATGCTATTTAGGTATACAGTGGCTACTGCTTTCCTACCATTCCTTGGAAGAACCACGTTGAAGATAGCCAGCAGGTACTGAGGTGGGGTGAAGATGGAATATCTGCCCTAGGAAAGTAACTGGCACGAGAGAGCATCAGAAGTCTGATGACCCCCTCGGGAAAACAGGCCAATCAATTAAGCTGACTCACTTTGGCCAGTCAGTCTTATTAATCACCATTATTTCTGTGAAAAATCAACAGCAACAGCCAGTCCATCTCAACAAGTGGAGAAAAGTTTAAATCATAAAACTTGAGAAAGTAAGACGACAAAAACAATCACTGACTTAAAATACCATATTAGAACTCAAATCCTTCAGCAGCCCCAATTCCACAAGATATGTATTACCTCTAAGAACGGTTCCCTTGGAACTAAAAATCTGTATACATCGGAGGGAGCTAAAACAATTACCATTGAAGGTAACTTCTGTTAATGTCACATAGGGGAAGAGACAGAGACTTTTGCTTTCATATTCCCGTTCTGCAGGAAAAAAATCTGCATATATATATACACATGCATATATTAAAATAGATCAACACATATAAATAGCTCAATGCAACATCTGTAGCAGTCCTTTGGAGTATATTAAAGTTCTTGCTGTTTATCAGGTTAGTAAATCATATCAACTCCTAGTTATTTAAATTGCCAGTTGCCAGGCAACCACATCTTTGTCAACTGTCACTCACTTTTAAGTTCCTCTCCAACACTCCTTTAAGGAAAAAGAAGTGAAAAAATCTTGAGACACTTATTTTGGGCATCAGCAATGTACTTAATTTTATCCCTGAGCTTAAAGAGTTTATAACTGACATAGGGGAAACAAACCCATCAGGGAGGGTGGAGGAGGGGCACTGAGTGGCTCAAGTAGTGTTGTAGATACAGGGAAGTTGCCTGATATCACTAGGCTGAATGTAGTCCACAAGAGAAAACATGCTCGGGGCTGATTATCCGAACGGTAACATATACTCTAGGCAAGCGGTGGATCTCAACCACACTAATGTCCTCTCAGGAGTCACAATGACAATAGCCAATGATGCCTCACCTCTTAGGTACCATTATTCTGGATAGTGGCGGGGGGGGGGGGGTGCTACGTAATCCATTGCCTCCCTATAAAGATTTCTAGCACAGATACATTTTATTTCTATGGCTATACATGAGCAGTCATTATTTTACCCAGGCTCAGTAGCATGAAATGTCTATTGAAGGAGCTGTGGAAATGGTTCCCAGGGGAAGGGCACTTGTGCCAGCATGAAGACCTGAGTCTGAATCCCCAGAACCTATGTAAAAGCTGTCTGTGTAACATGAAGATCTGTAATTCAGTACCCCTGCAGGGACATGGGAGGCAGACAGAAGACCCTGGGAGCTCATGGACCAGCTAACCTGCTGTGCTCCACAGAAATACAACAAAGGGCCACTGTGTCAAGCAAATGCCAATAACTGAGATAGTCTAGTCTTTATGCCTGTATTTGTGTGCAGGAATACACACACACACACACACACACACATACATACACGTTTGACACAAAGACCGACTTCTTTGCAATAAAGACAACAAAATCCAGTGTGTTCAGCACTCTCTGCCAATACAGCAGCATCTAGACCTGCCACTGTATCTCTGGACATCAGTTTCAAACCAGATCAGATCATCTTCAAAGCTATATTCATCAGATCATCTTTCTAGCAGCTATATTCCACAAACCCATAAATCTTTGCTAAAGTCTATATAAAACCAAGATAACTCAATTAATCAGGCATTTTAGGTTGTTATGTCTCAAAAGATATAAATGTTTTAGGTAGAAAGAAAATTATAAAACTATACTTTGTTATACAAACATTTAATGAACAAAAATAAAAATTTCATGACTAGCCAGGCGTGGTGGCACACGCCTTTAATCCCAGCACTTGGGAGGCAGAGGCAGGTGGATTTCTGAGTTCTAGTCCAGCCTAGTCTACAAAGTGATTCCAGGACAGCCAGGGCTATACAGAGAAACCCTGTCTTGAAAAAACAAAAACAAAATTCATGACTTCAAGTCAAAAATGACAGACTCTATCAACTTTGAAATTAAAATCTGTATGCCAAAATAGCAACCCTATCGAAGTATAAAAACCAATCAAATTAGGAGAAAGCACTGTCATGCAAAAAACAAAAACAAAAGACAAAACAAAACAAAAAAAAACCCAAATGAACAAAAAACAAAGAATTTATAACTAATTTTTTGAAGAACTTCTCTAAATGAATAATAAAACAGAAGAAAATAGCAAGCTGAAAAGAGGAAAGGAATTGGTCATGGGGAAAAAGGAAAATGTCTGCTCCAATCATTATATGAAAAGCTGCATAGCTTAACTTACCAGTCTTAACTACCCAGTCTCTGTCAAATTGGATAACGTTTTAAAGTCTTATAATCCCATTGTTGGCAGTATGTGGAACAAACGAATCTCACATGCACTTTCAGGGTGTAAATGTCCGCATAACACTTAGAATAGCTGTGGGAGACAATCTAGCTGATGAATAATGGTCTACATACTATGACAGGCAAAGACCTTGCCCAAATGTTCTGACTTGACTCCTTGAGTCTGTGCATATGTTAGCTACATGGCAAAGAGGAGTTAAGGTTACAGATGGAATTAAAGTTGCCAGTAAAATGACTTCCAGTGGGAAGTCAGTAACTATCCTGGATTGTTCAAGTGGGAACAAAGCACTCGCTAGTTGTGTGTTTATTTGCTTTTTTGAGATAGTGTCTTACTACGTAGCTCTACCTGGCCTAGATTCCAATTGGTAGCCCAGACTGCCTTCAAATTCACACAGTAATACTCACCCTCCTGAATATAGGATTATAGTCATGAGTCACCACATCTATCATTATTTTTTGTTAATTTTCATTTATGTATTTTGCTGTGTGCAAAGGTATACATGTACCACAGCACACATATAGAGACCAGAGGATGATTCTCAGGAGTCAGGTCTCTTCTGCCGCCCTGTGGGATGCAGGGTTGTCAGGCCTATAGAAAAGCACCTCTATCCAGTAAGCAGTCTCTCTGGTCAGATAATCTTAAAAGGGTAAAAGGAAAACAGAGAGGAATCAGACAGACATGGAACCGTGGACTAGACAGACACATATCATGATAGCTTTATGATCCAAGAGAGGTTATAATGCCAGCATGTCTGTAGCATGCTCACTACAAATGGGGCAAGGAAAGAAAACGAATTCTCTACTGAAGACTCGGGAAAAAACAAAGTCCTACCAGAAGCACCACAAATTTTAAGTCAGCAGAACTTCTCTTGGCAGCTACAAGAAACTAGCAAACACCCAGCAAACCTGCTAGGAGAGCTCTTCCATATCTCCTTGGTAAAAGTCACAATGCTCACAGGAAGGCTGTTACGATCAGAAAACATAGAAGCCCATGAAAAGAGGAATGGATTTATAAATCTGATGTAACTGCAATAATAGTGCTCTGTACTGATCAATGCAACAGGCCTACAGTCATATACTGCAATACTGGTACTCCTTCATATTGAATAAATCATACATCATGTAAAAATGCAGAATGATGTGATATATTTGTGAAGTGTTTATAATTGCAGGTGGAAGGATAAGTGAAGGCTAGAGAGATGGATCAAGAGTTATAAGTGTGTGGTATTCACTCAGAGGGCCTGAGTCCTATTCTCAGCACCACATCAGGTCTACAACGCCAGCTCCACAGGAATCCAAAATCTCTGGGCTCCATCTGTACCTGCCCTCACATGTGCCTAGCCACAAACAGACATGCATACATGCACAATTAAAAATATTAACAATCTTATTTTTATTATAGTTGTTTATATGTGAGGGTGTATATAGTGTGTGTGTGTGAATGTTCATGCCACAGTATGTCAAGCAGAGAACAACTTTTGAAAGTCTGTTATCTCCTTCCATCATGGGAGTTCCAGGGATCAACTCGGGTCAGCTGGCTTTCTGGTCAGCTGGCTTGGTGGCCAGAGCCTTTATCAGAACTTACCACCTCACAGGACTCAAGTACCTTACATGGTTTATTTCTTAGGAGAAAGGAGATATCTAAGGATATATCTTAGGAGAATGAGAGAAGTTAATGAATAGATAAGTATTTATTAAATTTACTATTCACATTTTTTATTACTGAAACATAATTTAAAAAATAAACATATGCTAAATGGGTGTATTTTCCATGTGTCCACTGCACACAGAGAAACCGATTCTCTCCGGATTCACAGAAAACTATCTCACCCATGCCAATTAGAAGACAAAAACCGCCAAAGCTAACATCAATATTTAGCTCAAATTTTATAACCTTCCAAATTGCACTGAAGCAAGCAATCTCTATTTTTCCTTTCATGTTAAGCAATTTCAACTTACATCTGAAGAGTCAAAAATCATACACCCCTGGGAAGGGCTTTTTTCTGCCCTTCTCCAAAGAGGCAAAGCCAGATGTAGAGAGTTCTGCCTGAGAGTGAGTGTTTATGAACTGACCGTGATAAAGATATTATTTCCTTTCAGCAAAAAAGTGAGATGGCCTATTTAGAAATAACACTGTTTAAATAAGTTAACCAGAAAGAGCAGCATTCTACAGAACCTTGCTAACGCCTACTAGGAAGGATTATCAAAACTACTTACTAGTTGAAAGACTCTGAGAAGAAAAATATTAATCTACTTTGAGTGGTTTAATGTCTTCCCCTTATCTCTATGAGAAAACTGAAAATTGTGCCTATTTCTGTTGAAAATGTGAGGCCCCAGCGCATTTTGAAACATCAGGATTGCCTGCTTTGGTTTCTCAAGAAGATGATGAACGTAATGGGACTTTCCATGGTGACTGTGCTCCCCCTGGACTGGAAGACTGTCCTGTTGCCAAGAACCAGTAATAGGGTAAAATATGAGGAAAGCTATTTTGCAAGAAAGAAAACAACAAGCACAAGAGTAACCTAAGAATAATGTGTGACTTAAACAAGCACTTTGTTACCATCTACTCGTCTTCATTAGATTAGAGAAAGTCTAATCGCTGCACACAGACCAAGGGCCCCTTTTCCTTTAGGCCTGAAAAAGCTAGTCAATTTTTAGGTTCAGTGCCATACAACTTAATACCTCAGCCAAAGAGCTGATCAAAATATGAAAGGAAGCTGTAAGGGCAGCTATTAGAAAAGGAGGTTCCTGTGTTGTTTTTCTGACCAAGCCAAGCAAATAGAATGTGCCAGATAAATTAACATCTCCATCAATGACTATGAATATTAAATACTTAAACTCACAACATTATGCCTGAAAGAAAATTACTGTTCCAACTAAAGTAATAGTATGGTACATGACTGGATGGAGTGCCTAAGACTGTCCCAGCCAGCACTTACAATCATAGCTTAACAGTTTTCGATGCTTTACATTCATATAGATCACCACTGTGTTCAACATTCCAATTAGTATCCCTCTGAGAGACCCTCTCCTTTGGTCCTTGTCTCTCTTCTCTTGGTTCCTTTTTCCAGCCAATTGGCATGAAACACTCTAGGGCAAGTTAAAAGTGTTACCTGTTTGCAAAATATCCCCTTCCCAGAAAAATGCCATTCTTTCCAGCCACCTCTTGAAGGACTCTTCCTGTTCTGTGTGGATCTGCTCCTGCGCAGGGGTTACCTCATGCCCACCTCACTCACTTTCCCACAACATAAAACACTATGGACTTCTAAAATTACCCAGACTGCTTCTCCTTCCTAAAGGGGAAAATTTCCACGTCCCTTAAACAGGTATCTCCCACCTATACACCTAGGCTATTAACGATACCACATCCAAATAGACTTCCTCTATATAAACTTAAAATACCTCTCTTTACATCATCTATTCATTTATTTACTCTGGTCAATCTCCAGGGAGAATGAGGAGTTTCCCCATTATGTTTTATAATAATTTATTTGGATTCTATTGTTTTTCCTTCCAAGTTTAAGTGAATATTTCCTGTGCATTTAAAATAAGTCTTTAGCCCTAAGACCTACAGCCCCATAATATGAACTTCTATCACTACTGTTCCAAGGTAATAGATGATTGGCATATCTTAACAGTATGCGTGACATTGTAACAACCTTAAAAGTTCAGTTAAGTTAAAAGCATAGAACTTCACACAGTCCTATTCTATCACCTACATTCATTATTTCACATTATTAATCTCTACACACAATCACCTTCTTATTTCTTACCATTACCTTTCTGAGTATGTGTCTCCCACAAGACTGTTAACACCATGAAAGCAAAGCCATCTGTAAATCTACCTCACAGGAGTCAGAAATAAATGACAAAAAATTAGCTAGCCCACATTTATCGCTGCTACCTGTCTAGATAAAATCCACCAAAAGTAGTGACCTTTAAGATGTCCATCTGACATAATTGTTCAGGAGTATTTATTGAATTAAGTTCTACCGTGTCTACATATTTATCACCAAGTATAGAAACTCTACAGGGACCAAATTTAGTGTACAGAAAGAATTCCCAGAGTTGCTGATGATAAGATGGATTCTGGAAGGGAAAAAAATACAAAGATTCTATTTGAAAACCATTTATATAAGCATACAGTATTGCAAAGACCTTTTGTTTCATTTCTTAGACCTTGGGAAACATCAGACACCAAAAATGTTGGAAGAAGAGTAAGGAAAACAGGAAGACACAGCCACTGCTAAAATTTTTAAAACTTCTTGTCAAGTGACTATAGAACAGACTGAGGAGAAGATGAAAAGAAACGAGGCTGGGGAGTTACCAGGGTTCCTGGAGACCTGGAACAAGATAGCATCATTGGGTTCACCTGTAGAAAAACAGGACTAGGCTGATCTTAGAATGATACAGGCAGTGGGGGAGCATCCCACATGGGAAGGAAGCTTGAGCAGGACACCACCTTATGGGTCCAAATAGAAAAGAAGGAGAAGAAGAAGGAGAAGGAGGAGGAGGGGGAGGGAGAGGGGGGAGGAGGAGGAGAGAAGGAGAGAAGAAAGAGAAGGAAGAGAAGAGGAAGGAGAGAAGAAGGAGAGAAGAAGGAGAGAAGGAGAGAAGGAGAAAAGGAGAAGAAGAAGAAGGAAGAGGACGAGGACGAGGAGGAGGAGGCCGAGACCAGGATAAGGAAAGAAGGGACAGACCAGAGGAAATGGAACACAGAAATGGTCAAGGAGGAAGAATCCACATAACCAAGAGATGACATCCACCATGATCCCTGAGGCTTCCGACATGGCACACAGAAAGTGGCTCTAAGTAAGTGGCATGCAACTTCCTCTTTTCGTGGGCTGAGGGAAGAAAAACATCCAAGTTCACTGTTCTTGGAACTAATAGTGGATCTTATCTTCTTTTAGCTTCCAGTTTCCTAAAATAAACATGTATCATTCATAATCAGAAAATTTCCTGATTCCCCACCCCACTGCCGATTTTTTCAAAAACACTGGTTTTACTATACACTTAACCACTGGAATGTCCCAAAGTCCTAAAAATCAAAACTGTGTGTGGCACTGTTGGACATAGGGGAGTTGGAGATTTCACACTTTTGCATAAAGAAAGCCAGTAGTACAGCCTACTTGCTGAGTTCCAGGGCGATGAAAGGCTGTTCCTCCCCACAAAAAGAGGATGGAGCCACAAAAATGACCCTTAATGTTGTTCTCTGTGCCCCCTCTGCACTCCTATATATAAATGCACCTCACAAGACAGCCAGCAGAAAAGGAAGTTACACTACCTACCAACTGACCCATGTCAACTTAGGCACTTCTCCACAAGCAGTATCTATCTAAGCTTCGTTTAACAGCAGTAAGTGTCCTAGAAAGGACAAAGCCATACCTGTCCCTTTCACTAAAGCAGGGAAAGAGAGTAAAACTTCTTATTCTAATAACCACATGGCTGCATTTTATAAGAATCTGATAGCTAATCAGCAAACACACATTGTTAACAGACAGAAGAAATGCAAGGTGAAACATGGAAATTGCTCAACATTATAGTTTATATTATCATTTAAGGGTTCTGTTTAATTGGGCCAAATTAAGACCCTTTTGTAACACTTATTTTTGACTGTGCATGAGTATGAGTGCATGTGTGGGGGTGTGCATGCCATGGTAAGGTGCACATGTGTGGGTGTGCAGGCCATGGTACACAAGTGGAAGTCAGAGAACAACTTATAGGAGACAGTTCTCTTCTTCCACTGTGGAAGAAGAGAATCAAATTCAAGGTCATCAGACTTGGTGACAATTGTCTTTATCTGCTGAGTCACTTTAATTGACCCACAAATTAAGACATATCCAATATCATCTGTATCTCTAAAAATATGTTAACAGGAAGAATAGAAATGGGGGCATGATTAAAATATGAGCTTCAGATTCTCCAAGAATCCTGTGAATAGCATAGGTTGGGGGGGGGGGACTAGAATTCAGCAGGAATGCCTGCTTACCTGCCTGCTTGCCTGCCTGCCTGCCTGCCTGCATGCATGCATGCCTGCCTGCTTGCTTGCCTGCTTGCTTGCCTGCCTGCCTGCCTGCCTGCCTGCCTGCCTGCCTGCCTGCCTGCCTGCCTGCCTGCCTGCCTGCCTGCCTGCCTGCCTGCCTGCCTACCTGCCTGCCTGCCTGCTTACCTGCCTGCCTGCCTGCCTGCCTGCCTGCCTGCCTGCCTGCCTGCCTGCCTGCCTGCCTGCCTGCCTGCCTGCCTGCCTGCCTGCTTACCTGCCTGCTTGCCTGCCTGCCTGCCTGTCTGCCTGCCTGCTTGCTTGCCTGCTTGCCTGCCTGCCTGCCTGCTTACCTGCCTGCCTGCCTGCCTGCCTGCCTGCCTGCCTGCCTGCCTGCCTGCCTGCCTGCCTGCCTGCCTGCCTGCCTGCCTGCCTGCCTGCTTGCCTGCCTACTTGCCTGCCTGCCTGCCTGCCTGCCTGCCTGCCTGCCTGCCTGCCTGCCTGCCTGCCTGCCTGCCTGCCTGCTTGCCTGCCTACTTGCCTGCTTGCTTGCTTGCTTGCTTGCTTACTTTAGAGCTACCTAAGTTCCACTAGGAAGCATTGACTTAATTAGGATTTAGGAAAACTGTCCCAACACAGTTAGGGATGAGAATCAATTCCATAAAGAACCAGAGATCTGTGTGTTGAAACTATGATTCCATGAACTGATGTGTATGCTAGATCCCATGCAATGCTTCGTGGATACTTGATATGTGCGCTAGACTCCACTTATTGCATGATGCATGTACTAGATCCCACACAATACTTGATGGGTATGCTACAACCCCTTGTGTTAGTTAAAATGTGTGTACATGGTAATTGATGCATGTGCTAGAGTCCATATTAGTTGATATGTGTGATCAACTCTATGCATGATTTGAGGGGTGTGCTGGACTCCTCACAACACTTGACCCCTGTGTTCTGAACACGTCTTACTAAGATATATAGGTACATAGGCAAATGATGCATTAAATAATATCTTGGAACAGGATGAAGACTGCGGTCTTTTCAGGTAGATAAGAACCACTAAAAGGGGGTATAGAACTGGAAATAGAAAAAATCCATGAATTCTACCTCTAACCTATGCTATCACCATTGAGAGCTCTCTCAGAACACACAAATGGGCTCCTAATGCATCAGCAATTTAGAATCTCACATGCTGAACTAAACTGTCTTCTTAGCTGCACAAGTACCCCAGCATCATAAAAAGACTGCCCTATTTATTCAGAGTGATTCAGTCTCCTCTGGACGTAGCATTCCTTTCTGAACACCTAAGTCTTGAACTGTTTGCTATGCAGAATTTCTTGTCCAAGCAGCAGTTCAGAGAACAGAGCTGCCTATGGGCTCCGAGGGGTTTCTAGACTCTGTGCACCTGGGATCAAAGGCAGGATTTTCAGATAAATTTAAACCTTTTCTAAGATGGTCTCAAAGTGTTTAAGATTTTTTTTTTTTAAATTCATCACCACACATGGGGGGGAGGGATCTTTTCAAATAGATTTTTTTTTTTTACCATCCTGAAAGTGCGTTTTTAGAAACGATAATCACGTCACTCTGAAGTACAGAAACTAGCAAGGGAACAATACGGTTTACTTTTGAAAGGACTCTGCAAAATACTCATTACTGAACAATAGAAGCTGTGCTGCAGCAGGGCCCTAGGTTCAATTTTAAAATGCCTGGAGCCTGGTGTGGCTGCCTTGCTAATCAGGGCACACACTCCTCACCAGCTGAAGAGGCTTGTGTTCAGAGTGGCTGGCCTCATCCAAACTGCTGTTCACTGAGAAGTTTACCTTTATGAAGTGGTAGGAAATCAAATTCCAGTGTATCGACTCCATTAAAAAACAAACAAACAAACAAACAAACAAAAAAACAAAAAACATAGTTGATTTCCCATTCAAAATGTGAGTGATCCCAGAAAGCCTTTAGAGAAATGAAAAAGGTCCTTTTGATGGCCAGCCTTTGCCTGACCTAAAAGGCCAGTGGCTTACCTATCCAAGAAGTTAGACCCTGTTGCCAGCGAGTGGTTTCTTGCCTGAAAGCTATTGCTGCCATAGCTCTGCTTGTCAAGGATGCTGATAAGCTCACTCTGGGACAGCAAATAACTGTAGTGGCACCCCACGCTCTTGAAAGCATTACCCGAAATCCCCCTGACTGATGGATGACCAGTTACCCTACTGCCCAAGACTTCACCTACTCATTACTGTGCTGATGTTCTGGCAGAAGAAACTGGTACTCAAAATGATCTGAAGGATCAGCCTTGGCCTGAGAGTTCGAGCTGATACACAGATGGCAGTAGCCTCGAGGCTGAAGGACTGAGACAGCCAATGTGATAGCCAAGAAGATCCTAGAAGAAATCTTCCCGAGGTTTGGGATACCCAAGGTAATCAGGTCCAATAATGGACCTGCCTTTGTTGCCCAGGTATCAGGAACTGGCCAAGATATTAGAGATTGGTTAGAAGTTACATTGTGCATACAGGCTCCAAAGCTCAGAACAGGTAGAAAAGATAAATAGAATTCTAAAAGAGATGGGTGCAGACTTGGTGCTCCTTCCCCATGCCCTATTTAGAACTAGAAATACTCCCTTTTGATTCAGCCTTACTCTTTTTAAGATCATTTATGGGGCTCCCATGCCCATAACTGTCTTAAATGATGTGTTTAAACCTACATGTTGTAGTAATAATAATCTGTATGCTAAGTTAAAAGACTTGCAGGTGGTGCAGAAAGAAAGCTAGTCACAATTGGCTACAGTGAACGAGCCAGGTACCCCAAAAGACATCTCACCAGTTCCAGCCAGAGATCTGATCCACGTACACCCACATCATGCCCAGACCCTTAAGCCTCACTAGAAGGGTCCCTGCCTAGTTCTGTTTACTATCCCTTCTTATTCTGTTGATTAAAATTCTAAGATTAGAATTACTTAGTAGAAGAAGAGGGGAATGAAAGAAAATAAAACTTGAGACCTGTGATTCATGTAATGTATGTCAAATAGCCCAAAGAGTTTTTTGTGAGCTTTGAAACATGGGGCTGAGAACATAGCAGAACAGGCCAGGACATGCCCAGGCAGGCCTGTCATTAAGACATTCCTGAGGCTGCTTAGCCATAAAGATAAAGAGAATGACATGCCTGGCGCCTCCCTATCTCCCACCCTTCTGACCGAAGTTAAATGTTAACAGGCTGCTAATGTTTAAATGGACCAATCATGTGAAACCGTGCCAATTCCTCCCCCAGCCCCACTCCTTTTCTATAAAAACCCCTAGCTTCCAAGCCTCTGGGTCGAAACCACTGTCTCCTGCGTGAGATACGTTTCGACCCGAGCTCCGCCATTAAACTACCTCGTGTTTTTAAAAAAACAAAAAAACAAAAAACAAAAAACAAAAAACAAACAAACAAAAAAAAACAAAATGTGAGTGATCTCCACATCAAATGTTGTACCAAAAGACCTTTGCTCCTAGCTTGGTATTTTACTACTAAAGAATCTTACAGAATGAACTAGGTGTGTGTGTGTTTGTGTGTGTGTGTGTGTGTGTGTGTGTGTGTGTGTATGTGTGTACACATCTAATCCTCAGTGACAGAAGTATATAGATTAAAATACTTTATACTTGGTATTGCATACCAAGAAATAACTCATAAAATTATTATTATTATAATTAAAACGATGTGATTATTGTCATGGCTAATTAAAAACCCTCAATCCTCAATTATCTAAACATAGTTACAAATAATTTATCCTATATGTTGCTTCAACTTCCTAATTCTGGTTACTTGTGTTAAAATATGCAATAAGAGATGAAATGACATCCGAGTTTAGTCCTGGAGAAAAAAAAAATGTTATGTTCTGAATAATCTGGTATATATTTCATGTTTCATAAGTTGGTGGACTCTAGTAGGAAATATACATATATAGTAATGTATATTATGTTAGATATAT
Organism: Mus caroli; assembly: GCF_978045245.1. Lineage (NCBI taxonomy): Eukaryota > Metazoa > Chordata > Mammalia > Rodentia > Muridae > Mus > Mus caroli. Next base: position 32,931,854 of record NW_028227269.1, read on the forward strand.
AATTTTTGAAAAGTACAAGAAAATTCACATTGTTTGATCTCTTCTCTAGGCAATTCTGGTTTTCTTTAAAGGATGAAGGCCACGGCCCTGTCACTGAGAATCTCCGAGCAGGAGACTGGCTTCCCATCAAAGATTCTCTCTTCCCAGGTAAAGATCTCTGAATGCTTACAGGTTACATTTGAGACGGGCTTTTCTCTAGGCAATGAGTAGCCTAGCTTTGGGGAGAAGAACTTGCACTCTGCCACTGACTTCCTTCAAAGGCTGGGCTGCCTGAGGCCTCAGGTTTCTACATAGTGCAGTGCTGTTTTCCAGTGGGATCTGCAGTCAATTACCATACATGAGCCTCCTTAAAACAGCCACATTTGTGCTTTTACAGATCTGGGAGCAAGAGGCCTAGCAGCAGGTGAACAAGGTAACTTTCAAAGTGTTCATAAGGCCATCCTCCCTGTGGAGCCTCAGGAACATCCATCCTCCCTATGGGACCTCAGGAAAACCCTTCCTTCCTTCCTACAGAGCCCCAGGAAAATCCATCTGTGGCATGACTTTCCTGGAGGGACTTGAAGGATATCTATTCACCACAGATAGGGCACTGACACACCAAAGGCAGGACTCTACACATATCCAGCTTGGGCAACCTAAGGCATTAGGATTCCTTAAAGGAATGTAGGTGACTGAAAGGCAAGCAACCACATCACTGGAAGGCCCCACCAGGCACGGGATTCCTGAGTGCTATATCACTGACATCTTTACTTGGTCCATCTTCCACTTCCTGTATACTCTAGTACCTACCCTAAGTCCATGGGTACCGGGGCACAATTATGTGAAGTTGGGGGACAGCATGAGAGCACGGTGACTAGGATTTCAAGGGAGGCTCTGGCAATCCACCCCATCTGCTACATGTTACATCTCCTTGAATGCTGAGTCAAGATGAAAATAGTCATGGGGTGCCCGGAAGTCGGCGTTCCACTCTGTTGTGTCAGCTTTTAACCCCATGATCAAGTTTCTCTCTTCTCTTCTATGTGTATCAAATATCTCCTCACCTCCTTCACAAAATAGATATGTATAGTTGTGTTTACCCACTGGAATAATACAGACCTGGAGCTCCTTAATTGAATCACATCTGCAAATTCATCTTTGGTCATAAAAAGATAACATTCATGCTTTCAAAGATTGGTATGTGGGCTCACATGAAGTGCCATTGTGCTAAGCCCACTGTAGGCGTCTCATACAACTTAACATATTATAAAACATTAAACAAAGCCTTCTAAGTTAGTTCTGCTTGCCTCACACAAAGAGTCAAATGGTCCATGTGTACCTGATAAAGCACCATACATCCCAGCAATGGTTTAGTGCTAGGGATAAAATAAATATAAAAACATCCAGATTACAACAAAAGTGGAAAGGCTATCTGGTGAAATCAAATATTTACTAGTTCCAATCAGATTCTTCATTCCCTAAAACGTGCCATTTAAAACAAGGTAATACATTTTGTAGCCACATCTAGAAATCTGCTAGAACCTCTAGGCAGCAGGCATTATCCTGACACGTGCTGACTGGCGTGTTCTATATCTCCGCCTAGAAATCACTATCTTAGGAAGGCAGTAGTAGTAGGCGATGAAGACAGTCAAGAGCTCTGTACTGAGAAACACCAGATACCCATCCAGCCCTGCCCCTGGGAGAAAGGCTTCACGCAAGGATTGCTTTTCTCTTCCCTTTCCCCCCTCAATCTTCTTCATAGACACTCTCATTTGTAGTCATGTGCATGTGTGTGGCCATGTCCACATGAGTACAGACGCCTGAAAAGACCAGGCAGTTCAGAGTGCACTCGCGTTGTCAAACGGGCAGTTGTGAGATGTCTGATGTGTGTGCTGGTTAGTTTTGTCTACTTGACACAAGCCGAGCACAATCTTGGAAAAATGACTCTCAACTGAGGAACTGCCTCCATCAGATTATCCTGTGGGCATGTCTTGGGTGTTTTCTTTATTGCTAACTGATGCAGAAGAGCCCGTACCTCTGTTGGCAAATCGTCCTTAAGCTGGTATCCTGAACTGAGTCAGAAAAGTAGTTGACCAGCACTGGGGAGGCAGAGGCAGGAGGACTTATGAGTTCAAGGCCAGCCTGGTCTATAAAGTGAGTTCCAGGGCTATACAGAAAAACCAAAAAGAAAATATTTTGGCTATGTGTGGTGGCACACACCTTTATTTATTTATTTATTTATTTATTTATTTATTTCTGGATTTTCTTTTCTTTCTTTTTTTTTTTTTTCAAGTCAGGGTTTCTCTGTGTAGCCTTAGCTGTCCTGGAACACACTCTGTAGAACAGGCTGGCCTCGAACTCATAAATCTGCCTGCCTCTGCCTCCCAAGTATGTGCCATCACTGCCTAGCTGGCACATACCTTTAATCTCAGCACTTTGGAGGCAGGTGGATCTCTTGAGTTTGAGCCTAGCCGAGTCTATACAGAGAGTCCAAGGACATCCAGGGCTACACAGAGAAACCTTGTCTCAAAAAACACAAACAAGGGCTGGAGAGATGGCTCAGCAGTTAAGTGCTCTTCCAGAGGTCCTGAGTTCAATTCCCAGCAATCACATGGTAGCTCACAATCATCTGTAATGGGATCTGATGCCCTCTTCTGGTGTGTCTGACAGATACAGTGTACTCATCATATATATAAAATAAAATAAATAAATAAAATCTAAAAAAAAAAAAAAAGAAAGAAAAGTAATTGAGCAAGCCAGTACATGCCATCCCTCCATGGTCACTGCCTAGGTTCCTGCCTCCAGCTTCCTGTTTGACTTCCTAATAAGACTCCCTCAGTGATGGTGTGTGCCCTGGCAGTTGTAAGATAAAGTTGCTTTTGGTCAGAAACAGGAATAGAAAACAAACCAGACTAATGCAGGTGCGAGGAACTAAACATGGGTCTTCTGCAAGAGAAGTAGGCCCTACGGGGCCAGATTTCGCCCCACAATCTCTTCCTCTATAATATGCAAACCTTTCCTGAGCATTTTCCTGCCCAGCAAGATTCACAAAGCAATAGACTTGACTCCTTAACACATTGCCTATCTCATGTTTGCCAGGAAGCCAGCACAGCTGCTTGACACAGCTCCAGTGGTGCTGAGCAGCTATTGCTGCCATTCCGTCTCTCTCTTTTCAGGACTTGGACTCTGAGGGTTGCATTCTTGGGGAATTTCTGCATTATGATTCGTTTTATGTCTTTTGCTGAGAAAAGTAATCTGAGTCTTTTTACGAAAGTCTTGAACTTATAATCTCTTCTGCTTTTAAGGAAATAACTTTATCTGGCCTATTTGGAAGTCTTTATGACCTGGAGATCTTGATCAACACTAAAGGAGGCCATGACTCCAAAACTCTTCTTGGGGTATCTTCCACTAAGCAAGTTCAAATAGAACAGAGTAAACTTAGAGATAATTGAAGAACTCCAAATGGCCAGGCCAAAATGGTAACAGATTCAAGGTCTCTTTTACAATACTCTTAAAATATGTAGTTTAAATATAGGGGGTCATACATGGTATACCCTTGGTGGAATAAAACTCAGTAAATAAGATAGATTGACTAAAATAACATTTTCCTACTGTATAGTAAAATAAGTTAAGTATTAATATTTGCTATTCATAAAAGGACCTGTTCAGAAATTTTCTGTTTGTCTTCTGTGTTTTCAAAGTACAAATACTGCCAGCCTAAAAGCAGACTGTCATATAAAAATGTGTTTGCTTTGATAGAGACATTCTTTAGATTCTTTGAATTGGAATTATAAGACTAATAATAAAAATAAAATCCGTCTATTTGCGCTTTCTAATTGTGACTGAAGTTGTAACCCTGAAAGGTAATGAAAAATCAAATACATGACCAGAGGCAAAAGGATATAATTGGTACCTTTTAAACAACTACTACTCTACCACTGTCCTGTGAAGCCTGTACTAACAAAGAAGCAACTTGACCACTAGTCAGTCTGAGCTGCAAGATTCCCCTGATCACCATGCCTGATTCACTCCTCCCTCGCCAACTCATTATCTTCTTTCGGGCCACCAAGTAATGCTACGTTGTCTACTATAAGTTTGTGGAAATGTTGCAGCCTATCATCTTCTCTGCTTGCTGGGAGCTCACTAATATTTGTATCTATTTGTGCCAAGAGCCCAAATGTATGCATGCACACATGCATGAATATACACATACACACAAACACACCACACACACACACAACACATACATGCTTACTTCTGAAAGCTAAAGGACCTCATTCCATGTGACTCCATTTCTCAGGGACATCTTCCTATGTGACTCCACTTCTCTCCCTATCATCTCTCCATCAGAGAAAGTGAGGAACTCTCAACCCTTTCTTGCACTCCCTTCTCAATGCCATCCTCACCCTGAAGTCTTGACATCAACAAGAATAGGACTTTTGTTGGAATCAAAAAAGCTCCACCCAAGAATCCTCATCAAGAAAATTTTCAAGGCAATCCAATTTTCTCCTCCCCACCCCCCCCCAAAAAATGATTTCTTACTTTTCTCAAATTGATAAGAGTTTTTCTACCTTGTTCTATTAGTAGCTAGAATAATTCAAAGAAAAATATACATGAAATAACAGCACAGATTCTAACATGCATTTCAAACTCAATATATTATTCCTATCATTGACATTATTTCTACTACTATTAAGCTCAGGAACTGAAATTAGATCTGTTAAGATGTTAAAAAAAAATCTAGTCAATATTCTTACTCTGACTAAGAAAACTGTTGAAGTCAGAATCACAGTTTGATTCAGTACTGTATTCTAAGGGGCTGTCATGCATAGAAACAAATGCCAATGAATTCCACTCTGAAAACAGTTTTGCATAGTTTTATTTTTAGCTTCTCAAAACTGGCCTGATTCTCCTTTCGCTGGATGAAAAGAATTCCCTCTGAAATTTCTAATGTAGCAAACAAAGTTCGAAGACCATTTCTGATTTCAGCAGGTGGTCACAGGCATGGGGTTAGGGTGACAGCCAGCAGTGTTGATGTGACTCAGAATCCTGCCAAGGGCCTAGGGATGGGACACTGCTCGCTGTGCTGATAACTCACAAGTGATCTTTCCTTCCTTCTGTGCGGTCCTTGTAGCTAAGTTTTACCTCTAACAATTCATATGCACTTTCTATTGCCTCAAACAGACTGACACATGGGTATCCCATGCTGTGTTCAACCCATGAGTTTTGATAATGTCAGGCATAAGTACAACTAAAGTAGGAGTTAGACCCTAGCTCCAATAGTCTTGAGACTATTGGACAGAGACATAGACGGGTCTTTGTGGGCACCTAAAGGCTCATTTACTTCCCTAGAAGTCATTTAATAATGTTTTTATGAAAATATGCGTGATGCTAATAAATAATAATTTTCTATCCAACTCAACCACACATAATGTAGGTAGTACTCAACCACCTCACTGACTAAAATGGCAAGCTTCACAGTAAAGCGTCTGGGACACTAGCACAGTCCCACACCATAGACACAAAGAGGAATGTGGTGCCCGAAAGCCAGCCCATCCACAGGAAACATCTCTGATGCTCAGAAGGGTACAACGATCCAGAACCAGGGAGGTGAACATCAAAATCAAAGCTAAGTCTCACTCTGGGACTGCTCAAGAAGCAGCACCCAAGCACTTAAAAAAGAAGAAGAACTGGGTGACAGGAGATATGCATATGTACACAGATATACACGTATGTAGATACAGCTATCTCTTAAAGAATAATGTAAGCAAGCAAACAAGAGAGTAAAATGTAATGCCACAAAAATTCAGTGTGCTTCCCATGGCAACTTCCAATAGTCAAATGGCTCTTCCCAGCATAAGTGACATGAAAGCATTTACGGAAACATGTTGCCTTCTATTTTCTCTATAAAAAAAAAATCATTTTTTCCATTTTATGTTTTTGGTTATCTGTCTCAAGTGCCATTTTAAACTCAAAATAACCAACAAAAAAAAACTATATTGGTTAAGTCATTCAAAGGGTGTTCACATATACTTTGCCAAAATAAAATATTCATATCTACTGAGTGATGTGTCTACCCTAAGAGAAAAAAAATTAAACTGGGGATAATAGCAAACAAACAAAAAAAAACCCAGATACCATACACTTCTAAAAATAAGTGGATTCCAAATCTTCCAGACTTAGTTCCCAAGTGTCCCTCGACTGACAAGAAGTCATGCTGTTTCTCATCTCATGGATGTGTGACAATTCTTCTCATATGTCACCCAGAATGACACCAGTGCCTAAGAGCTTAGGATTATTTTCCTATGAGGCTGATGTGAGGAATGGATCACTCTAGTTTATTATGGAGTCTTAGCATTTTCAAAGATTATAACAGTTTCTCTGAGTAACCCCGTTTATACTAGCGTTCCCTGTACAACCCTGGAATAGATGTTGCGGTTTACACCACAGTTCACATCTCTATGTTTTGTGTTACTAATTCGCCAATGCAACTTGTGGCAGAAATGAAAGATGGGGAATGAGAAAGAGATGAGAATAAACCAAAATTTGTTTTCACTGGCAGACAACGGGCACAACTGTTTCTATGGTGAACAGTTTCATCTATATTATAGTCCAGAGGACTCACACGTAAGCCAATTGATTTAATTGAGTTATTTCAAAATAGTGCTAACATTTTGTGTTACACACACACACACTCACACATATATTCATACAAATACACACACACACATCATGTACACTCACATGCATACACACACACACACTCATACACCCCCACACACACAATAACGCACAAATCAACTAGAAAAGCCATGTCACCTTACTCAGCAGAGGGGAAGGAAGGTACCCTGGGAGGCTGACATACAGAAACAATCCCATTTGAGAAGGGAGGATGTGTTCCTCATTATCAGCCTTCCATGAGCCTCAAAAGACCAACAGGACAAATGCTTTATTGTACAGATAATAAAACCAAGGCCAAACAAGTCCAAAGAACTTAGCCAACATCACTTAATGTTTCCAGTTGAGCCTTTGAATGTTTCTTGAAAGAACATGTTGCATTTTTTGAAAATGATTCATTTCTTCCTCGTAATTCATGGAACAATTCTTTTCTGATCTCCATTTAAAAAAAACAGACTAAAAACTTCAATCATAATTTTTGAATGTATTCAGAGATGACAAAATATTTTTCCTATTGTTCCTTCATATTGTTCCAATCTTATGAGCATTTCTAAACACCTGAATGTAGTTTCTTTTTACTTCCGTACTTAGCAATTTGGAGACCATTGTGGATTTGGAAGCTACTAATTGTCTAAAGAAAAAAGAAACAACGTCAGTGGTACACGTTGGCACACTGAAGGCAAGAAAAAGCACTTAATTGCTATGACTTGGGAGCAAAGAAAAAGAAGCAAATGAACACGTAATACAGTTTTACAAAGAGACACGTGAAGGTGCTCTTCACATGGAGAGGAATGTGAATACATTCAACACTGAGTCCCCAAGTCTGTAATTACTACCTGGTCCAAAGACCAAGCAGAGAGTCTCCATAACCTATCCATTGCCTTTAGCTAAAATAGCTCTTACACTTGATGCCAGCTAGTTCCTTACATAAAGCAAAATGGAGAAGGGGGTTTCTTTACATCGTGACTCAAATTACCAACCATTACAACTATGTTTTTTAAATGTTTCAAGGGTCAGACCACAAAGGCCAAAAGTAAGTGAAGCTGCCTGGCTCTGCCTAGGGAAATCTATCAGAAGTTCTTCCCCAGGTAAGTCATCTCATTACCTTGTGTAGGTTGTTTGTTTTGAGTACCTCCCCAGACTGTGATATCAGCCTAGTTCCTTCTTTGGTCAGAAGCAGGAGGTATTGACATTGGCCAAAGCTTTTATGAGAAACGATGTTGAAACCTGAGCTTACTTCAGGTTTGTCCAAACAGCATGTGTGTGACTCCTACACAATGGTCTCCTAACTCTGTACTACCACTGCATTCTGATTTTTTTCAGCCAACAACCAAATAGCTCTAATAGCTATCAATTAATCCACCAATACTTATTTGGAGCATGTATTGTGCAAATCATTCCAGTTGCCAAATTTTTAAAGCATTTCCACCTTCAAAAAACAGCTTTGGCTACTTCTCTTTGCACCAGCCTTCTCAAACTTCTGAATGCACCTGGTCTGTATCAGTCAGCTTTTCACTACTATGAAAAGTGTCTGAGATAAGCCTCTTAAAAAGAGAAAATGAGGTCCCATTTATCAATTCTTGATCTTAGAGCATGAGCTATTGGAGTTCTGTTTAAGAAATTTCCCTTTGCGCCAATGAATTCACGATTCTTTCCCACTTGTGCAAGGTGACAAATATGGGTCTATTTTCATTTTTCTAAGGCAAAAGACAATAAGACAATAAGACAAATAGGCAACCTACAGATTGGGAAAAAATATTCACTAACCCAACATCTGATAGAGGGCTAATATCCAAAATATATAAAAAGCTCAAGAAGCTAACCACCAAAAAACTCAAACAACCCAATCAAAAGAAAAAAAAAAAGGATATAAAACTAAACTGAGAATTCCCAGCAAAGGAATCTTGAATGGCTGAGAAACACCTTAAGAAATGTTCAAAGTCCTTAGTGGTCAAAGAAATGCAAATCAAAATGACCCTGAGATTCCACCTTACACCAATCAGAATGGTCAAAACCTCAGGTGACAGCACATGTTGGTGACAATGTGGAGAAAGAGGAACACTCCTCCATTGCTGGTGGGATTACAAACTAAATCAAACACTCTGGAAATCAATCTGAAAGTTCCTCAGAAAATTGGCACTAGATCTACCTGAAAACCCAGTAATACCATTCTTGGGAATATACCTACAAGATGTCTCACCATGCCACAGGGGCACGTGTTCCACTATGTTCATAGCAGCCTTATTTGTGATAGCTAGAAGCTGTAAACAACCCAGATGTCCCATAACAGAAGAATGGATACAAAAAATGTGGTTCATTTACATAATGGAATACTACTCAGCTGTTAAGAAAGACAACATCCTGAGTTTTGCAGTCAAATGGATGGAACTAGAAAATATCATCCTGAGTGAGGTAACTCAGACACAAGGACATGCATGATATGTACTCACTAATAAGTAAAAAAAAAAAAAAAAAAAAAGTCCCAAATACCCAAGATACAGCCCACAGAACTCAAAAAGGTCAGCAAGCTGAAGGGTCCAAGTGAGGATGCCTCAGTCCCACTTGGGAGAAGAAACCAACCACAAGAGGGTACAGAGGGACCTGGGAGGGAAAGGGGATGGGGGGGTGGCACAGGGAACATGATCGGATATTGGGTGGGGTAAAACGACTGAAATTCCTAAGGGCCAGCAGAAAGAATGGAAACATGCAACTTGGGGAAGTAGAATGTTTGGGGGAACTCTCCAGAATATACCAAAGACATGGGAGGTGAGAGACTCTCAGGACTTAGAGAGAGGGACCTTAGATGAAATGCCCTACATTGGGGAGAGGGAACTTGTAGAGCCCACTTCCAGCAGGAAGACAGGGCATCAAGTGAGGAATGGGGTTGCCATCCCACAGTCAAAACTCTGACCCATAATTGTTCCTGTCTGAAAGAACTGCAGGGATGGAAAGGGAGAGAAGCCTGAGGAAAAGAAGGTCCAGAGACAGGCCCAAAGTGGGATCCAGCTCAAGGAGAGGCACCAAGACCTGACACTAATACTGAGGCTACAGAGCACTCACAAAGAGGGACCTATCATGACTGTCCTCCTAAAAACCCAACAAGCAGCTGAAAGAGTCAGATGCAGATATTTGCACCCAACAAATGGACAGAAGCTGCTGACCCCTGTGGTTGAATTAGGGGAAAGCTGGAAGAAGCTGAGGAGGAGGGTGACCCTGTAGGAGGACCAGCAGTCTCAATTAACCTGGATCCTGGAGAGCTGTCAAACACTGGACCACCAACCAGGCAGCATACACCAGCTGATATGAGACCCCCAACACATATATGGAAGAGGACTGATGGGTCTGGGGTTGGTCAGAGAAGGTGCACATAACCCTCAGAGACTGGAGACCCCAGGAAGTTTAGAAGTCTGGTATGGTAGGGGTTGAGGGTAGGGATGTCCTTGTGGAGACAGGAGGCGGGGAGGAGGTATGGGATGTAGAACAGTTGCAGAGTGGACTGGGCAGGGAATAAAATCAGGAGTTTAAAATAAATTAATAAATAAATAAATTCCAAATACCAAAAAATAATAATATTTATTTTGGCTCACTTTCAGGGATTCTGGTCTGTGGTCTCTTAGCCCCGCCACTCTGAGCCAATGGTAGGGCAAAAGGATCAAGGTTATCTGTTCTCTCATGTGGCCAGGAAGCATAGGCAGACATAGGAAGTGTTGGCAGCATATTATCCTCATCTAGGGCATATCAACAGTCACAATTTCCTCCCTCTAGACTCACCTCTTAAGGCTCCACTACATCCAAACAGTGCCACAGGCTGGTGGCCAAACTTGAACATCTGGCCTTTGGGAGACACTTAAGATCTGATAAACAAATACAATAAACACTCTCCCAGTTGTCCTCTTCCCTTCATGGGCATGGACATTTCGTATAAAATGTCTACTCTAGATGACAAAGCTTCACTGGCCATTCCTCTTAAAGGTAGAAGCAATCAGACTTCAATAACAAACAAGAGAAGACCAAATCGTGAGCAGTAAAGATTTCCAAGCTCTGAACAATGATAAGTAACAAGAAAGGAAACTTTGGTTCCTCTCAGTTTTACCACTTCATTTAGAAATTTGGTTTGATAAACGCATGAAACTCAAGAAGAATGAAGACCAAAGTGTGGACACTGTGCACCTTCTTAGAATTGGGAACAAAACACCCAGGGAAGGAGTTACAGAGACAAAGTTCGTAGCTGTGATGAAAGGATGGACCATTTAGAGACTGCTGTATCCAGGGATCCGTCCCATAATCAGCTTCTAAACGCTGACACCATTGCATACACTAGCAAGATTTTGCTGAAAGGACCCAAATATAGCTGTCTCTTGTGAGACGATGCCGGGGCCTAGCAAACACAGGAGTGGATGTTCACAGTCAGCTATTGGATGTATCACAGGGCTCCCAATGGAGAAGCTAGAGAAAGTACCCAAGGAGCTAAAGGGATCTGCAACCCTATTGTTGGAACAACATGATGTACTAACCAGAACCCTGGAGCTCATGTCTCTAGCTGCATATGTATCGAAAGATGGCCTAGTCGGCCATCAATGGAAAGAGAGGCCCATTGGACTTGCAAACTTTATATGCCCCAATATAGGGGAATGCCAGGGCCAAAAGAATGGGAATGGGTGGGTAGGGAAGTGGGGGGCGCTATGGGGGACTTTTGGGATAGTATTGGAAATGTAATTGAGGAAAATATGTAATAAAAATATAATAAAAAAAAAAGAAATTTGGAAACTGCTGGAATTTTTAAGCTATGGATGGTATAGAGAAAAATCAGAGAAGTACCATTACTGGGGTGAACAGGGGAGGATGTCTCACCTGTGAGCCTGGTTGTGATGGATTTCCTGGGAGTCAAGCTGTCTCTGGATATGGGAGAAGGTCTGCCCCTGTCTCTGGGTGTGGGAGGAAGTCTGCCCCTGGAATAAACAAATCAATGAAAGAGAGAAGTCCCTCATTTCAGTAACTGGAGCAAAGACTAAGAAGAAAATGAACATATTATATGGCTCTATGTATACAAAATGGCTAGAACAGAGCTCACTGTGGCAGCAAAACTATAACCCCTGTAACCAGGAGGTGGAAACAAGAGGACCAGCAAGCTGTCCAATGCCAGCCTTAGCTATATAGCAAGTTGAAGCCACCCCGGGCTACTTGAGACCCTGTCTCAAGAAAAGTTAAATGTCATAACAGATCACTCTAAAAAAAACAAAAAGTAGAATAGTTGAGAGATGGAAATATTCAAATATCAAAATGCTATCATTTGATGGTATCACTTGGTATCACTACCAAGGCATTACACAACTCTGAGCATAGACTAAAGAAATGGTTCAGTTTACATGGGTGAAGTGTACGCTGTGCGAATTATATCTCAGTAAAGCTATAGCCAAAGAACACAGACACATTTTGGTAAATAGAACACCAAGAAAAGCATATTCAAGGTGTAATTTAGTAAAGTGTGTGATGACCCTCTCTCTCCCTCCCTTTCTCTCTCTCTCTCTCTCTCTCTCTCTCTCTCTCTCTCTCTCACACACACACACACACACACACACACACACACACTACTGCCCCTCATGCCTGTTCTCATAGCTCTGAGACAACATGGCCTTTCCCACCTGAAAGACTTGCTGTTCCCCAAGTATTAAGGCCAGTTGGTTTGTTTGACTTTCTTTTGGCTTTTCTCTAGCCACGCATTATGCATCCTCAAGAAATCTCTCAGCTTAGTCCTCTTTCCTCCAAGAGTTTTAACACAAGTCAGCCTAAAGGGAGCAACACAGTGGCGCCCCCTCTGAACTGTGGTTTCTTCCTCCCCAACAGTGACATCAATGTTCAACTACATGTTCAACTGTGTTAGCATTTTAACTGCCTCCCTCTCCAGTGACTACATGTCTCGTGACAGGAAAAGCTACACCAGTCTTACATGCTAGGAAAGGAGAAAGTGTCCACTTACTTAGCCACTGGGTGAGTAAGAAGATTGGTAATACTTAACTGGTCAACACAAGGAGTTCACGGCATGGCTTCCAAGGTAGACGGAATTTAATGTGCAAAATGGATGCGTGGGAGGTAAAACATTCTAGTCAACATTATAATGAAATCAAATGTCCCATTTCCTTCGTGGTTAACCATTTCATTAAAACCAGACAGAATCTTAGGTCAAATTCAATCTGGTTGAATTTAAGTATACACGCTTTTAGGTACATTAGTATAATCAAAACCCACTAAAAGGCTACTCACTAATAGGACTATTAGCTGGTAATTTTTAAAAAAGGACAAATAAAAAAGTCCTTTTGGCATTGAACTTAGCATCTAGCATGAGATGAAAAGTCGAGCTACAACAGTGCTAAAATTCGTGTTAAAAAAATAAAAAAACAAAAGAAAATCTAACTAGGCATGTAAAGAAATTCTTCATGCAGTATATATGAGTTTACAGTGTTTCCAATACAAAGTTCAGTGTTCAAAAATAAAACCTAGGAGTTCAGTGAAGCTTAAGCAGTGTGGATTTTAACTACAAAGTCTTCTGCAATAGCCACACAAATAACAGACAGGAAGAAATCACAGGACTCAAATCACCATCTTATCACAGGGTCAATTTCCTCAACGTTTCTAGGAGACTAGGGGCATGAATTTTATTTGTTCTCTTGTTAAAATGAAATTCAGAGAGAGGGAAACAAACACATCATCTTTGGAGGATAATCTCCTAAGAGTCTTGGTCTGCAGTGGTAGAATGATAAAGGGAAGAAGAGGCGGCATGAAAGGCATAGGAGATGGCGCCTTAAGATGAAGAGGTGCGTACCATGAGGGGAAGAGAAGGAGCAGGAATCAATTCTCCGATACATTAATTATAAAGAATAAAGAAACAAGGCACAAATAAAGACTCAGTAGGTAGATCTCACACATAACCCTGTAATTTAGTTAAAGCGTGGTATGAAATCCTTTATTCCTGCTATGTATATTATGGAGTCTCAGAACACTGCAGAGACCTTAGAGACAGCCTTCCTGGAGCTCCTGTTACGGTCAAGGGTCTGCCTACGATTGACATGCTTCTAGCAATCACTTGCACATGCTGTGGTCCTGAGGCAAAAGTTCTGAACAGAACAACCTACAGCTGAGTCTTCCCAATGCTACTGTAGGCCTCAGAGACCATTCATTCTGGCTCCGTCTTGCTTCACACCTGGGAAAGCTTGGCTCCCTAGAGCTTAGATGTGCTGCATTCATATCATCACAGTTAGCACACTGTTTCTGCTCAGTTGTCCAAAACATTTGGAACAGCAATTAAAGTCCCTAGAGTAATCAATAATTGTCCTTGTGTTGCTACAGTTTTCCCAGCCCAGGGTCCAAGACGTTTGAGGTAAAGAACTGTTTCCTACTGGATCCACCTATGGCGGTGGCTCTGACACAGAGAACTCTGACATCTGCAGCTGTATTCAGAATGTAAAAGATATGACAAAATGATTGTAGAAGCTTTACATTTTGCTAAAATTGAAAATACAGCTCAAGAGTAACTGGATCTCAATTGTGCACAAGAGTTTTATGAACTATTCTGAAAATTTGTTCTGTAAAATGGGCAAAAAATATTGCCTACAAAGCTTATGATATATACATAAATCAAAGCAAAATATCAATAACAATCAAATTTCAGGTGGAGTCTAAAATACAGTTAATTCACAAAATGGTTTCTTAGTGAGAAGCACACTATCAAAATAAAAAACTAAAAGAATGGCTGGAAAACACTTCTTTGCATGGGGTTTTAAATTATGACTTTTGATACATCTCTGAATTCAAGTATTAATTCCAGTAGTTCATTTTACATAAATATATAACTGGCAAAATCTATTGCATAGCGCTATTAGCACTAATAAACAGGCTAATCCTAGTTATTGCACCATTAAACACTGGATGTTTTGAACATCAGAGGGATTAAGGTTCTCACTTACCAATCTTAAGCAACTCAACTTAAAATTCCAAAAGCAAAACCAAGGATTGGCCCAAAGCAAGAGGGATCCCTGGGCAGCCTTAACACCCGGAGAAGCCAAGAGATAGAAGCTATGGAAGCAGAGCTATCAGATTCTGCAAGGAAAACCTAGTAATACAAGATGCCCGCTTCTGGCTTTGGCGGTGGTGGTGGTGGTGGTGGTGGTGGTGGTGGTGATGGTGTGTATTGTTTTGTTTTGTTGTTTGATACAGAGTCTCTCCATATAGCTCTAGTTGTCCTGGAACTTACAAGTAGTAAACCAGATGGTCCTGGGACTTACAAAGTCTCTGCCTCCAGACACAAGCATTAAAGGTATGCCCCACCACCACACCCAACAGGATGCTCGCTTCATTTTAATTTCACAAAGAGGAAAAATAAGTTTGTTGTTATAAATATTGCATAGGACATAGCTCTACTCCACAATTACTTGTTCTTAGCATGAAATTTAAATTTAACTGAGTTTCTTGAAACTCATCTGCCAACCAAGACAGAGGTAGGCACACAGACTCTGATTCACAGTCTATATCCAACAAGGACCTTGGACATGTTCTCCAAATGCTGAGAGTTTGGAATCCAAAAACCTTGTTACAAGACCAAAATTAGATAATGTACACTTATAGATTTTCACTTATATTGTTGTGTTTAATAATTCTGTCTGATTGTCAAGTGAACTGAAAGAAGGGCTTACTTCCTGCCTCACAGACTGTGGTAGAGACAGAAAAGGGTTGTGGGGTTAACTGTACTGTGCAAAACCATCAAGAGAGCTGCTGACTTCTGAAGAAGGCGTGGCCCTGCTCAGTTGTCAGGTGATATCCATGGAGGATATGTTCCAGGAAGTGCTCTGGAGACCAAAACCTGAGGATGCTCTGTTTCATCCAGTGCTGGGGGTCAAACCCATGGCCTTGCATACGTGTGTTACCCACTGAGCTACACACTTCCAGTCCTAAGTGTCTTGTATAAAATGATGTCTTCCATAATAAATATCATTCAGAATATTTAAAAAAAAATAATTCTGTCTGGGTTCACCTAAACTGGGGAGTCATTTTACAGTGAGATTATTAATTTTAATCTCAATTTCTCTTCCCTGAACCCAGGAGGCATAAGCAGTATTCAAAAGTCTTACATTATTAACCCAGACAGAAAACTCAGATTCATTTGGAGAAAACTTCTACAGCGAATTGATAGCCATCACCAGTAAACTCCTCACCTTCAGAAATCGGTGCTTTCCACAGAAAAATGGGGTTTTCTGTGGCCAATAAACTAAACTGAAAACTCTCCAGCCAACTGTAATAAACACAGAATTGAAAGCTAATAAAACACCATGGGGCATTTCAAGGTAACTCAGCAGGAGAGAGCTCACCAGTATAGATGTGTTTACAGATGGTGACTGAAGATATAATAATAATTAATCTGCTTTTGAACTAATGAACAAATCACATGCTTCCTTAAAATACAAAGCACAACACTCTTAGCTGCTAATTAAGTTCAGGAGTGGAATAAACACTTGACTTGAAGTCAAGAATAATGCTGATAAACAATAATATACAGCTGTCTGCACCCTACCAGCCTCACTCAGAAGAAACAAGGGCCTTATTCACAAAGCAAGAGCTGACCCATAGCTCTCATTCACCTGTGGCTTCTCTATGGTCATTTACTGCTGGATAGATTAGACTTCCTTAAGGAGTTTTTGTAAAGTTAATTACTCTAAATGTGGCACAAGGATGCTAAATGTAGCATTTTAAAAAGTAGTGATAATATTTAAAGCATGTTCACTTCAACAAAGAAAACAAAAGGGTAAATTCAGTCTGATAAATGAGGTACTCTGCCTCTTTTGTAAGTTTTAGAGTTGGCTACATGAATAAGCATTCCTTGTCCAGAACTGATCAGAATCAGACTGACTCTTGTTCGCAGACAACAGAAGAAAGAAGGAAGATGATAGGCGGGTAGATATAGAGATGAAAGACAGACCAGCAATTGACATACTACATTACAGCCTACACCAACAGCAGGTTTTTTTTTTATCTTTTTACTTTTTGTAGGGAAAAATCAAAACATAAATACTTTATGATACATGGGAACTAAGACACTAAAGAAACCATAAGGAAGTTGTCCATAGCCAAAGCTCTATTAGAATACAGCTTTGCGGTGGCTAACGCTGTTTTCCTGCACCTGTAACCCAGAGCCCAGATTGTAGAAAATCTAAAATATTTATTATATTGCTCAGAGAGAATGATGTGCGAATGATGACTTCTGAGATGGATAAGAAGACAGATGTTACTTACCACAACCTACTACTGTCTGCAGGAATCGATATGGTGAAGACCAAGAACTGAGAATGGGCAGGACTCCTTAGCAGGATGCCTTGGCTATCTCAGACACTGGTAAACTCTAGTTCTTTCCCTAGTCCTCCTCCATCTGACTATGTGTAGAGTTTCCTTCTACAAAACTGATGAGAATGCACTGCCCTTACACACCGGCCCGTACCTTCCTCTACAAGTCCAAAGAGAAAAAGCAGGGAGGCTGCAAACCTCCTTCCACCCATCACCACCACTGATTCCCTTTGCTTTTGGTAATATATTTTAGCTAAGGCTACTTAGTGAGCTATCTCAAAAGATTAACTATTCCTTTTTAAATAAGAAAACAAATTACATGTTCTTTGAGAGCAACAGAAGTATTGAAGGAAAATGTTACGACACTGTGTGTTGTTCTAGCAATGGAAATACAGAAATCTTATAAGAAATAACAGTTGGGAGGCAGGAAAAACAGAATCAGATCAAACTCTTTGATTCTCAAAGATGTGTGTGTGTGTGTGTGTGTGTGTGTGTGTGTGTAGACCCATAAGCATTCCTAGAGTCACACTATCAAAAGATTTGACCATGTATACCATGCCTGCTTACCTCATAGCTTCACCAGACCCACAGATTTTCACATGGAATTACTAAGAAACAATAGCTAGCTAGTCTGCTGAAAGGCCACTGTGGCATTCTCTGTTTCTAAAATACTGCACTCCTTGTAATAAGGTATGGCTCCAGATAATTTTTGAATATTTCTCATTATTTTATAGGCTAGATTTCTGAAAGGGAAAATTATTTGAGATTTCAAGTCCACAGAGCTGCAGGAAAACTAAGATAAAAGCAGGTAGTACCACCACGCCTCAGTCCCAGGCCATCACTCTATGGTGACAAGAAGGTGAAAGACTTAGACAATAGTCACCAGATGGCCTACCTTCTGCTTAGTCAATAGAATCGTAATTGCCTCTAACCACAATCAAGAAAGGTGATCATCATCTCACAGAAGATAAACTATGCCTCCTTAAAAACTCATCCTCAAAACACTACCACCCTCAGACTGTCTGCCCTTCCCAAAATCTGATTATGTGCGCAATGATTTATTCCAGGCACTCTGTGAATTAGTTATTTCCAACACACATAAAGGAAAACCTGTATCTGGAGAAATAGTCCCTAATGTGCCCCCCAACTCTATAATCTTTTAAAAATTCTTATATAAGGCTGTATTTGTGGCTATTTATAGCTTTTAAACAATGATATCATAAAAATTTCCAAGAGCCCAACAGAACACAAAGCCAAGGTCGCTGAACAGTTAATCCTGTTGACCCACGTCTTCTAGACATCTTGGAGGAGAGAATAAACTTACCAGGTTGTGCATCCTTTTGCTTGCATGGTAGCTCTAATATCTACACTTGGAGAAACCCTGTCTACCATCAGAGCCTTCACCCTATTGCCATCTTCACCCAGATCCTGTGACTCACAAGGAGCATCTTAGAAGTAAAATATTGTCATCCTCACTTCCAAATAGAAGGATGATCTCAAAGTGTCAGTTCAACTTACAATCAAAATCTTGCCTATTCCAGGGTAAACTCTACAAGCATTTTCCCAATAGAATTATCAAGATATATGTTGTGTGGGCCCCATGATGATTTTAGAGCAGAAATTATACAATATGGCTTAAATAGGCTTTTGTGGGTTGGCCTGGAAACCTAACACTGTTACTATGGAAAATGTTCAAACTCCACAAACAACTCTGTTCCCAGTGAACTTTTGAATGCAGCCTATTTTTTTTAAATTAGGGGGTTGCATATTTATTTAGACTTAAAATATACAAAATGAAGTTATTAGGTAGAAAATATTATAATTAGGATTCTAGACTTGCATTGATAAATGTCTCTCTACCATCTTAGATATGATGGATTTAAATAGAAGAGGTTGCATCCTCTTGCAGTGCCAAGCAATGATACAAAATCAAAATTAAATATGTACCAGATTATATTTTAAATTTGTATTAGGCTATGTATTGGAACATAATCACTGTACCAAAATCGTCCATTTTCACATTTTGGGATCATTAGGAAAAATGTTCAAAGCAGTGGTAAGAGTGGGTATCTAGGAAGCCTCAACTAGCTAGCAAAAAAATCTTTGTGAATATGTAAAGTTGAATACAAATCTTTAAAATTTTGTGTTTAAAAAATCAGCAAATAGCTATACTGGTCTCTTTTTTCCCCATTTCTTCTCCTTCCTGTTCCTCTTCCTGGTCTTGTTTGGTTTTGTTGGGTTTTTTTTTTTTTTTTTTGGTTTTGTTTTATTTTTCTAAACAGAATCTTCCTGTTCTACTCAGACTCATTTAAGGGATCATCAGCCCCCAGAACAGCTGAGATTGCAGGACTACAAAAACCAAGACAGGAGGTGAACTTCTTGAGCCCATACTAGCCATAGATTAGAATGTATTAAGAGACCACTGGCTAGCTGGCAGGGCAAAAGGTATTGAGGTTTTTATTTGTGGGTAGTTGTGGCAGTGGTGGTGGTGGTGTTTTTTTCTTTATTAGTCAAGATGTGAACAGTGTAAACAGTATCATCTAAGGACCCAAATATATTGCAACATTGTTATTGTTTTGTTTTTCTCTTTATTATTCAAGGTAAAAACAGTATCATCTAGGGATCCAAACATATTGCAACATTTACTATCTTAGCATCCCCAAGAGCTGAGCCTGGAATGCAGCAAGTATCGAGTGTCAGTTCTTTTGCATTCCAACCTGTTCTCTACCACAAGCACACTGCCTTCACTGGAATACATGCGGCAGTTCTCACCAAGCTAGTCACCTGACAGCCAGACTCTATTCTGCTGACACATGTTATGTACCATCTCTAAAAAGTAAATTCTAGAAGAATCTTTTAACTGCAAGTGAAAGTGAATTAACTTATCTCTACCTTAAATAAAATATTATGATTGGATGCTATGGGGGCTTTTCAATGCTATAATTGCTATAACATATTTAAATTCTGATGAAATCGTAGACCTTGAAGTCAGCTTCTGGGGAACTGGCATGTTGAAGAAACAGAAAAAAAGAGCTTCACTTCATAAAAGGCTAAGATGAAAATAGCAACTCCAATTGAAATCAGAGGCTAATATAATATAGAAAATTCTATTTTTGTTAAGATCTTTTCATCTTTTCTTTGTGAATTCTTGGTTTTTAAAGTTTCCTACAATTCTTTCTGTAGTGCAATTTTTACCTTTGACATAGATCACAAAGGTCAGTAAATACCTGTAAAAGTAACATAAAATATAAACAGTGACCCCATCAAACAGTAAGGCTTAGACCTAGGTGTTCATAATGCCTTGAAGATCAGCAGTGAGATGCTGGTATGTGTTCGCTTGGTTAACTTGACTGCCCCTCTGAGCACATCTCTGTGTACTGCTCCCTGGAAACCTGGAAATGCTGTCTCCCAGTGCTAATTAAAGAATGTTTTTAACTCCTCATAGATCACTTGAATGTTATAATGCACATCTTCATAATCACTTTTCTGCCTTAGTTATATTCACTATCACCCTGTCCTTTCTCTCTTCATTAAGTCTATGAAATGACAGAGGCCCCACCAGGTAAACTATGGAAGAAGCAGCTGCTACGTTAGGTGCTTGTCATTAGGCAAAACTGAAGCTGCAGTCGCAAAAAAGGCCAGTTCTGCACAGGTGAGACCTGGAGAATCCAAAAGCCCACACAGGGCAGCTAGCTCATTCTTCTTTCTCAGTGTATAAGTTCCAAAATACACGACTTTAAAAAGTGGCTTCAATGAAAAAGCATTAATCTTATAAAGGAAAGAGACTTGTCAATGTCCCTAAACTATACTTTTCATTCACAAATTGTTAAGTTTCAAACGAAAGCATTTAAATAACCCCCCCCCCCCCCGCCCAGGCTGGCACCAGCACTCCAGTAAACACATTTATCTCCCAGGCCTTATTCCAAAGTTGAGAGAAATCTGTGGCCAGAGATGTAAATAAAACAGGTTCTCTGTGAGGCTCTCCATGCTTTTCTCCCCAAAGTGCAATTTGTCCTTCCTCAATAATGTCTCTATCTTCTGTTGTACTTCACGTTCAAAATTCTCCAGTCCCACCTCACTGACAGCGTAAAAGCAAACTTGCATCTTCTCGGACCCACGAGGAGCCTCCAATTTCTCAACAAGCAGGAAGCTCTACAAATCACTGACATGCCCAAGAGAAGAGCAAATCAAATTGCTTTTGAAAGCTACAAAGAGAAGCAAAACCTAAAAGCTCTCATTCTTAATCTAAAAACAATGCATATGTATGAGCGACACTGAAGTCTAAATATATACTTTGTATTTCACCCACACTGCTTATGACTACAGATTTTTGCCAAAAATATTACATTTAAGCATAATACCTCAACTTTTTGAAAATCTCCAAATCCCTCATTTCCTCCCCACTGCCTACCCCCATCCAAATACACTACTACAAACTTCTGGTAAAAGACAGAAAATCTTCTTATCTGAACAATGAAGAAACGAATATGTCCTGACAGAAAAGGTCTGCGCTTGGGGACTGTCCCTTAGTTGATGAGGAAATGGTTTATAGAGCCTCTGCCCCTAATGAAATCATAACAGTGAAAAATTTACTTAATATCTCTGAAGCTCCACTACACAATGTCCTCTACGGGCAAATAAACATATTGAGAGAGCCGATAAAGCTGGGACTCTCAACTCCAGTACGATTGGGGCCACATAACTCTTTTCTAGAGGTGTGTTCTACACATAGCAGGATATTTAACACACTGAAAGCTAGCAGAACCCTCCCTCCTCTTATGATAAACCATAAGTCTCTAGTCTTTGTCCCAAATGTTCCAAGGCAATTTTTTTTGCCGTTTTGTAGCTTATGAATTATCTGATAATAAAAATGTTTAATCAACAGTAATTACTATTAGTATTGCCCTTATCCGTACATATATCCACTAAACATTGGTTATAAGATAAAAATTGTGATATAACCCACATTTCAAACTTTTTATATACTGCCTTTGAAAATATCCATCACTGACAAACATGCCCTAATTTGCTTTTGGTTGCTGTGATAAACACTGACCAAAGCCAACCTGGAAGGGGGTGTTATTGTTGTTGTTGTTGTTGTTGTTGTTTATACTTCTACATTGTAGTCCATTATCAATAAACTCCAGGATAGGAACCAGGAGGCAGGAACTGAAGCAGAGGCCATGGAGGGACACTGCTTACCAGCTCATCCTTCCTTCCACAGCATAATCCCACCTGTCCAGCAATGCCATTGCTCACTGAGGACTTGGCCGTCCCACATCAATTAGAAATCAAGAGCGTGCTCCCGAAGACATGCTCACAAGCCAATATGATAAAGACAATTCCACAGCGGAGGCCCCTTCTCCTCAATGTACTGACAACCAAGATCAGCCATCACCAAGGGCAGGAATGATTGTTGACACCTGAATGAGATCCAATGTGATGCCTATGGTTTTATGAGCAGAAAGGAAATTTGAGAGAAACAGGAAGGAACATAAAAGCCCACATCTTTGACAGGTGAAGAAAGGATGACCACAAAGCACCACTTTCCAGCCATGTTAATTTGGAGCAGGGCTGTGACAGAAATACTGACACACTCCCCATTTGGCTAATATTTCACTCCACCATGACAGGTATATTGGGAAATTCCATATTATACTGTCAGACTTTCCAGCAGCTACCCACTGTCCGGTGTGTTTTCACACTGAGTCCCTCTGGTTCTGGCTAAGCTCCTCAGACTCTCTTCCTGTTTCCATCACCTTTCTGCCCAGGTCTCAGAAGACTGACAGTTCTCTGGTTAGACGACAGAAGACAAATTTAACTGAAGCAAGGTCGGGTAGCAAGAAACCGGTATCCTGTCTGTTTACTGTGCCATGACAAACATTTTCATGGCAGCCACCATCCACCAAGGTAAAACAGTCAGCCTTTCATAGCCCCACTTAATCAACAGACAGTGGTTGGCCAGATTGATTTTGTCTCTGGAGTCCACACAAATACTACTTACTGCCTGTTAAATTTTCTAAGAATGTTTGATGGTGTGACATAGTAACTACCTGTTTTGTACAAACAACATGGAATGGATTTATCGGCATTAAGATTAATACACATCATCTTTCCTCCCATAATTTTTTAACTTATACTTACTAAAAGGTTCATGGTAAAGACCCAGTGTCAAATGTGTTACTATGTTCTTGAATTAGAAAGTAACCTACCAAAAAGTTAAACAAAAATTAAAAAAAAAAAAGACTTGATTTTTGTCTAGTCACTAATTACAGTGATTAAGGATACCAAGATCATCTTTCTCTTCCCATGGTCACGGCTGGATCCCTCATCTGACCTGTCTGTCACTGTTCTCCTTGAAGCATCAACCCAGATGCTTCAAGTTGGTCAATTTGCCTGATAAATGGCTCCATATTGCTGTAGTGCAGGAATACACAAAAATTGCCTCATGGGACAAAAAAGGGGTGGAGACGTGAAGGCTAGTAAATCTGACCTCCTCGTTTCATCAAGCTTTGGTTGTCAAGACGGCAAATCCTAATTTTACCCATCTCACTTTGCTTTAAATAATGCTGTGACTGTCACATAGTGAATGTCAATAATGATAGCTAAAGCATCAGACTTCTCTATTACATCATTTCCAAACGAGGAGCTCATAAAACAAGATTGTCAGGCAAGCTAGAAAATACAGCTTACTTACAATGTGTTTTACAATTGACAGGTTCAAGTATAATTGAAAAGAGATTTTAAATTTTTTTAATTTGTATGTATGCATGGAGAGCTGTGCAAGTTTATGTTCACCCCAAACATATAGGTGCCCACAGAGGCCGGAAGAGGACACCCTGGCACTAGAATTACAAGTGGTTGTAAATCAACCATCATGGTGCTAGATGAACAGTGAGTGCTGTTAACAACTCGGCCGTCTCTCCAGCCCCATGAAGATAATTCTTGATGAAAGCATGGGCTGTCTTAAGACTAAAGACACAGTGGCATCACCATCTATGTCAGCCTAACATTAGCATCCTACCCATATAAGTTAGGAACCTGTGCCTTCCCGTCATAGAAGCATAAGGACTAATAGTCTTCCTGGCCTATTTGTCAGCCTCAAAGTCTTGGAAGCAATAAAGCAAGAAAAACTGAGAAGTCACAGAGGATTCCCTTATTTGGCATTTCTTATTTGTGAGATTGGGATATCGAGACATCCCTCACAGGCTTCTTGTGAGCAGAAAACGAAAGAACGAACGTGAAACACAGATGCCCAGGTCTGGCTCAGGAGAAGCGTCATAGAGGCTCAATATTCTGACCACTGGAAACAGTCCCGGACATCCGTCCACTGCCATGCAAAGTAAGTAAGAACCAGAGAGATTATTTTGTTGCCACATTAAATGGTGAAGGAGAACACACAGTCCAGTTCCCAGAAGACAAAAAACTGTAAGAACATAGAAAAAACTCCCTTCAGCTTTTCAGATGTGGTGGCAGCTGTGAGGTAGTGCCCATGCTTACTCCGGAATTCGCTGCCTGGGGCTGTCATAGCAAGGGACCACACACCAGGTGGCTAATATCCACAGACATTTATCTTTTCCATACTTTAGCAGATAGAAATCTGGCGTGATGGTGCCCATAAGGCCGTGCTTCCTTTGAGATTCTGAGTAGAAGCCTCCCTTGCTTCTCCCACCTTGTGTACATCAGCATCCCTAACCACACAGCAGCACAGCTCTAACCTCTCTGCTTACGTGGCTGCGTACCCTTGCATGTCAGTCCCTGTGCCTTCTTGTCTTTCAAGGACATCAGGCATACTGGACCCATGGCATGTCCTACTACAATAGAACCTCATCTTACTCTGATTATATCTGCAGACATCCTTTCTATTTTAAATGAGGCCATAATACCTGGGAATTTGGCTGGTACACATTTCTTGGGGGGTGGGGGGTGGGATAAGAGGGCAAGCCAATCTCCTATATCCCTCTAACCAGAAAACAGTTTATTTTACTGTGGTTTGGTTTGGCTTTTTTTGGTCAGTGTTAAACCTACAAAACGTGAAGTTCTTGAAATGTTATTCATGCTAACTGGCCAATTCAGAAGGATTGTAACAAAAAACAACTATACCTACTTAACTATGTTTACTTCCCGAGCTCATTAGTGGTTCCATGTGGTGAGAAAAAATTTCCCACTCACTGTATCAAATTTAGCACATTTATTTAGTCTGAGTCAATGCCTGAAATATCCTTTCATACATTTAAGCCAATTTTCCCCAAGGTCATGTAGCAAGAGAGAAGTCACAGATCTTGCTCCTGTGAGTCAATCACTATGAAATATAGAGCTGAATTTTATGAGAGGGAGCTGGGCTACGAAACGTGCCCAGAATTATGGAGAGCTGATTTTTATGTAATTTTTTTATTATTCCATTTAATTCACATTTGGACTAAAATCAAAGTAGGACTGATGTAGAATGAATTAAAACATTGAAAGAATGCTGCTGTAACAAGGAAGCATAAATTATGAGACTGAACAACAATCACAGTCCTCTCCAGTCACAGTTCAAGATACAAAGGGGGCGCACAGTAACTTCCTTCAGTTATTATCCTTTAAGCAAGTGATAGTTGAAGAATAACATTTCTCAGCTTACCCTTATCAGAAACATAAAACATGACTTTCTAGTTTATATGTAAGAGTTTCCCATCTGGAAACTTTTCTAGTAGGTATTTATTTAAGGAGGTGACAATGTAGCTGTTTGTGAACCCAAATACTGGCAAAGTGGAGGCAGGAGGATTCAAAGCCACGCTCTGCAATGTAACATGTTTAAGGCCAGTCCCTAGGCTAGGGACTGTCTCAAAAAGGAAAATAGTCGCATTTTAGTTAATTTTAATAAAATAAAGAACACTACATAAAAATGAGCTAACCCAGTCTGTGGTAACAAAGCAATCTGTATCAAATTTTTTATTAACATACTTCAAAAAAGAAAAGTCACTATCAAACTGAAACCAGTAGAGTCTTCTCACAGCAGGAAAGCAGTGAGCCATGCACACCAGCCTTTTGCAGAATTTCACAATTTGGATGACATTTTCCTGTGAGAAATAAACCACATTTTATAGAAATCTCTATCAAACCTTCTAATTGATAAACTAAATCAAAATTACAATAACGCATTCCCATTTAGGCAGTACAAGACTGCCTGTGTTTGCTGTCACACATACATCCCAGAAACTACATGATCTTGGGACAGCCCAGAAGAGCTGTCAAGCACACAGTGATAATGATGGTTGTACCAATGCTGAGGGTTTTAGTGCTGAGGTAAAATGACCATAAAGTCCACACATCTGGCAGATACAGCAAGCTTCCTGGCCTCAAAGTAAGTTGTTATGAAATATTGCCCATACAAATAATATATTTGATTCATCAATGATCAATACCATTAAGATATTAATATCTCTCTATATATATTCCCCTTTCTCTCTCTCTCTCTCTCTCTCTCTCTCTCTCTCTCTCTCTCTCTCTCACTCACACACACACACACACACACACACACCTGGATTTAATTTTTCAAATACCTTAATAATTGTCTTTTAATTGTGCTGACATTTGATCCTTCAACGATCACTCCCATGAGCCTCTAGCAGTACATGAGCATCAGAATTTCCCTCCTTCCTAATATTTTTGACTCCATAAAAGTCAATTAGCATATTTAAAACAAGAATCTTGATAAATGGTCCCACATAAGTCAGAAAACTACTCAGCAATGGACATAGTTAAATTTTTATTTTAAATTTTAGAGAAAGTTTTACTTGAGATTTGAGAGAAAGAGGAGAGGATGTGTGGCTATGGCCGGATACATACACATCATGTACGTGTATGGAAGTTTATGGAAGCCCATTCTCTCCTTCTACCCTGTGGATCCTGGCCATCAAATCCAGGGTCATCGGGCATCTTCACAGGAGCCTTTACTCACTAAACCATCTCACTGAGTCCGTTGCACTACCTTAAATCACTCTCATGTAAATACCATCAGCAAGCACTGTCAGGCTGCTTTCTTCTTTGCTGATCATTGCCATGGGAGCCTTTGAACACCAGCCATGTTTTGTAAAGAGATGCAGATAACGCCAGTTCCTGTTCAAATCGTGGGTTTTGTCTTTTCTGGACTGATCTATCTAGATTGACTATGAAGAATGAAGTCCTTTGTCCAAAAATAAAATTGTGTCAAATCTTTTCTTACTAACCAAAAATAAAATCTAGACAGAAGTCAACAGAACCTGGAGATGCTTTCTAGTGAAGAGGACTTTAACTTGATTATAGAAATGCAAAGGTTAGGACTAGGCAGACTTTGGGATCATCTTTTAGCTGGATGGTTCTCTACTGACTTCTTTGCTGTCTCTGATGGTAAAAGAGAACGGTGGTTAGGTTGTACCAGATACTGTGTATCCTGTGTAATACCAAATACAAATTTACTAGAGAAACTTCTTCAGCCAAGCTCTGCTTAAATCTCACTGGTCACCGAAGTGACAAGAATCTTTGGAAAAATAATAAACCCTGCCTCCCACTTTTGCAAACTTAAACATGGCTTACACTAGCAGTGGTATCTTCAAACCAAGAGTCAATCAACAAACAAAATGAGTAGCTCTCTGAGTGGGGCACAAAATATTCTCATTGTAAAACTCTGTCTACAGAAAGAAGGATCATGCTTCCAGTGTCATCAAATCTTCAGCCAAAAATCTGAAACACCATGAGGGTGTCAGGGTGCTGTCAGGAGGCCAGATAACCCCAAGGCTCAAAAGTGGTAGTTACAGAGACTGGGCATCAAGTTAGCTCAGTCGGTACATGTCACACAAGCCTGAGGACTTGAGTTCACTCCACAGCATCCATGTGAAGGGAAAACGGGTGTGTGTCGCTGGAGAGGTGTGTGGAAACTGGATCCCAGGGGACTTTGTGGCCAGCACTCTAGGCAATCAGTAAGTTCAATGTTTACTCAGAGAGGCTGTCTCAAAATGTAAGGGGATGACTAACTAAGGAAGACATTGTTGTCAACCCCTAATCTCCACACACATATGGCATGCACACACACACACACACACACACACACATACACACACAAGTGATAGTTACAATCACACAGAAAAGGGAGGTTGCATATGCACATTTAATTACTACTATTCATACTTGTCATCATCACAACAAGTATCTTTTTGTTTTGTTGGCTGTTTGAAACAGGGTATTACTGTATAGTCCATTCTGGCCTCAAATTTTGATCCTCCTACCTCAGCATCTCAAGCAGTGGAATTACTGATGTCCACCACAATGCCCACTCTAATATGAGTGTCTGTGAATATTGAGGGTGATTGTTTGAAAGCTAGAGAAAACAGGTCTGAAAAGATGAGAAATGTCAGGGTAGTGAGCAAATTTAAAACATCTTTATCTTATAGTTTTCAGCCAAGCAAAACCAGAGACTGTAAATTCTAATAATGGAAAATAAACAGAATGTAACAGCATGAGCAAATCTTAATGCATTTTTCCTGTGTGTGTTTGAGTGAGTGTGTGTGTGTGTGTGTGTGTGTGTGTGCCTGTGTGTGTGAGTGTGTGTGTAAATGTGTATATGCATGTGTGTATGTTAGAAGCAAGAGCCCAAGTGAAAAAGTCATAAATTATAATGCTGAAAAAAATTCATGTTCCAAAATAAGACTTGTTTTCTTCAGCAGTCTGGATAACATTTTACCTTGTGTTCAAACTATCCATGCATGCAACGAATGCAACTTAGTCAACCTCAAATTATACCCCACTTCTGATCATCTTGTGGAAGCTCAATCCGTGTCCATGGAAATGTAGCATCGTGCTGTAAAGCCAAGCAAAAGAAATAATACTTGGCATTTAAACGCAGGAGGCACCTTTAAATTGTCTCTCATTTTTGTTAAATATTTCAGCCTACAAAACAGGCTAAAAATATAATATTTCAGAGATTCAATCAGCACGAAAACTGGCTCTGGTCACCACAGTGCTCACCTTTATGATTTATTCATAAATGACGAGTTTCTCCTTCAACTCCATCTGCCTATTTCATAAATCACACCTCACTGAGGTAACTTCACTCTACATGGACAGGAACCCGTCACAGCTGAAGCGTATCATTCCTCATCCTTTAGCAAAGAAGGGGGGGGGTGTCTTACTCATTTGCAAGGTTGCCGTCCCCATGAGCATCTTCTACATCTTTCCTTCCATCTTGTTTGCCACCACCCCCAGCATTCATTGTACCACCTCCTCTAGTCTTCACCTAGCACTGGCTTCTCACTGTAGGACTATAAATCCATCCATATACAAAGACAGTGAACAAACAATGGTCTTACAACTGCAAATGTCTTCTAAATACAGGTATAGTATCTAAGGCTCATACCTACCCTACCCCACCAACCCCAAGTACCATCCTTTTTGGAAGAATAGATATGACCTGCTTTGTGACATCTCATACACATAGCTACTGTGTGCTGGTAAATGTTTAGCTCAGGCTTTGATAGAAAAAAATTGTGTGTGTGTGTGTGTGTATGTGTGTGTAAAATACATATATTTGTCTGTATGTCTGTTATAAATTGTGCTGATATAAGAGACTCATGACTCCTAATTCACAAATAATAAAATTGTCTCACTCATCATTGACAGGAACACTTCTTTCTTGAGTTTGGTAACAGTTTACAAATACTAGAAAAATGTTTCCACCATGGTATCCCAGGTTCTCTCTATCTGACACAACTTAATGGTACCCTTCCATCTTTATTCTGTTACTTTTTCATCTAGAAAATAAGCAAAACAAAACCTGTGATTTAGAGTCAGCATTGTCAAGTGTTTGTAGACATTTCTGCTGTGGCTAATGTAGAGTCAGTGAGCAGAGGTTAGGGAAGAGGCATGCCTAGCCCTCCGACAAACAGACACAAAAGATAGAAATCATAGCAACCTAGGGAAGGCGTGCTTTTAATGCTTACTGTAATTTAGTGTATTTAGTCATAAGAGCACCGTTTCTTTTTTTGTCCATGGCTGTCCTTAACAACCAATGTACTTAATTTCTCAAAGTTCAACCAGTCTGGCCCCCACAAGCCAGCATAGCCCAGACCCACCACAGCCTGTCAGATAAGTCATCTGTACCCACCCAGCTTCACAGTGCCTGCTCTTGCTGCTGGTACCTACATGGATAGGTAGTCTTAAAGCCAGGGAAGCAGTACATGTCCTTTATTTGACTAATGTAATTCTGATATAGACTAAGCCCATTCCATTTTTCTCTCTCTATTACTCTCTCATTCCTTTCCTAACTTCCCATGCTCACCCACCATCCTCCTGAAAGGCTCCCTTCCCTTCTCTGGGCATTTTGCAAAACCAGTCACCAGGGCTTCAATAAGCAACTACTCTCCAAAAACCCCCAAGTTCCTCTCACACAGCAGGACACTCTGATGTGCTGAACTCCATAACATATTGCCCGCTGCCTTCCTAGGTAGCTCCCCTTCTTGCTTTCTTACTAATTAAGTAATTAGTTGGGTCATCATTAATGCCTATCTCTCCCATTAGGCTGTTTCACACACACATGGAACATACTGATTCTTTCTCCCATATTCTCAGAAACCAATGCACTATCCAACAGAGAAGATGTTCTGGGAACAGATGAAATCACAATCAATACTTAGTAAGGATTTCAAACACAGAAAGCCTATAACACAAGTAAATGCCCACAGGGGTTTGTTTCTCCTAAGTCTTACATTCCTGAAAGGTACCCAGGTGCAAACCTCACCACTGGGAGAGAATTCCAGGCTCTCCTCCTATACCAGGTGACCAGTCACCTGTTACTACCCACCTCCTTACTTCCTAAGTATCCTTCCAATCTATCCACTTGTTGCTGTCTTTGTGACTACTACCTCATGTATGCTCACATTTGACTGGACCACACATTAGCCTCCAGAGCCCCTCAGCTTCTGTCTCTCCCCACTCCAAATCAACTGCATGCTGCTACCAAAACAAAGTTAACAAGAACTATGCAACCTTCTGTTTAATAATCTATTAAGGCTGCTCAACCAATTATGTAAACGCTGAAGTCTTCACTCCAAACGTTGCAAGCCTTTGTAGTCAGAACCCATCCAGCTTCCCAGGCTTAAACACCCTCCACTTGCCCATAGTCCACATTCCCCATAGTCACCTACTCTCCTTCAAAGCTCTGGGCCGTTGCCCATTCACTCTGCCCTGCCTTGACTACCTTCCTCTTTTCACATTGTTATCATAGTGCATCCTATATCTTCGTGCTGTGGAGTATATTTCTGAACCTGAAGCAGAAAGCATGTCTTCCACTCCATTTTCATAACACTTTGATCAATCCATCACTGTTCTTATTGCCTGCAAGGGTTGCTCCTTTGAACCTATGTCTTCCCCCAACAGGATCATAAACTTCTGCCAAGCAGAGACAATGCATAGGGTGAAGCTGGAGCTCCTTTTACTGCTATGAAATGACAAACCATTTGTTCTGCAAAGAAAGCAAGCATCCAAGTAGCTGCTCTGCCTTTTAAAGCCACTCACCTTGAAAGTTATCCACTTACTTTAATGATGATGGCATAAATCCAAGAAGAAAAAAATTGAAACAAACTTTCTGAATTATCTGGGGGAATGTTTTCATATTCTCTCAAGTAATAACTTTAAAAAGAAAAACTTCTAGAGAGGTCTGAGATCTAAGAAGACAGGGTACAAAGGGTAACATAATTCTATGTAGAAAATTAAATGTGTAAAAGTTTGCACAATGGTTGACACAAAGACTCCTGATAAACTGTCTCACATGAGCATCTAAAGGGAGACTCTAAAATATAAAGAGCATATTGTTTTAAAGGGAAGAGCTGGGTTTTCAAGCATGGCACCCACCCTTCAGAGATTAAGTGCCAATGCTGTTTCACTTTGTTTTTTAGAACTAAAGATGGAAGTCAATCCTTACACATAGTAAGCAAGTGTTCTACCACTTAGCTACACTCTCAGCCCAATGGTATTACTTTTTAAAGACATTTACAATACTTCAAAAAGATTGCTGTGGTAGACCATCTTAATGTTGGCATATAATTATTAGTAAAACATTTGGTCTAATAGAAATAAGATTTTTTGAAAAGTAGCACGAATGGGTATTCCCTTAAAGAGGCAAAAAAAACTAGGAAATGAATAAAACTACTGCACAATATTAAACAAAGTAAATGTTTATTTATTGAGAGTCTTCTCAGAGTGGCTAATATCTCATTGTAACTCTCCACGAACTCAACCTATAATGCTCGGTTTCTCAAATTGTTGTTATAACATAATCCTTTTTCATGGCTGACACTGGGGGACTAATATACCATAAATCTTGGGAAAGCTTGTTTTACTTGGGGCTGAAAGATTCTCAGGGAAACCTGACTTACAATCCCAATTAAGAGCCACAGAAAAGCCAAAGGTGAGACTTTGACCTATCCTGGTACTTTCAGGACTGCTATGGTTTATATGTAGGTGTCACCCAGAGGCTCATGAACTTGGTCTTCAGTGTAATGGACTTGAGACATGGTGAATCTTTAAGACGTGGAGAACTAGTAGAAGGCACCTGAGTGGTAAAAGCAATGTCTTTGTGTAGGGATTGATGAAGAAATGTGTTAGTTGGGCTAACACTGCTGATGGGCTGACTGCTTGATAAGTAATTGGCCCTGTCTTTGAAGTACCATCCAGACAGTAGGATGCAGCCTGGAGGGTCACACCAGCACCATGTTATTTGGACTTTCCAACCTCAAGAACAGTGAACCCAATAGTCTTTCCTCTATAAATCACAGTCTTGGAGATTTTGTTACAGCATTCCAAATGGAGTGAGACAGTGATTTACCTGAGTTATTCTTACACCATGTCCTTAAGACAACCTGACAGTATAAACAGAGCTACTAGCTATGGACAGATCCACAGCTTCTCCTGGAGAGCCCTGTGAGTTCAAACACTTTACCTGAGCAGAGTGGGCTCCCATCTGTGCTGCCACCATGACTGCTCCGGTTCTCCCAGAATGCACTGTTTCTTCATAAGTCCTCCATTTCTACACGGCTAATTCCTGCCTCTTACTTTAAGGTTCATTTCATCCACTTTCCCTGGGTTGTCTTCACTGCCGGTGGCTAAAAATAACCATCCCCATGGTACCTTTCTTGCTTACATGGAACTTAGAAATTCGCTGTTACATTACACAGAGACCAGATTCATATAGCCCAAAGCAGGAGTGGGCTTTGCACAGGTTAATATCCCTGACAGAAGAGTCTGGCTGATATGTTTCTACACAGCAGTCTCAATGTATGTAAATTCGGGTAGCTATCTTAATAAGTTTGAAACATTTTCTTAAATCTTCTAAGTATTTTCAAGAATGTATCTAATTTGACTCTCACCTTTGAAAGAAATGAAATAAGTATTTATGTAAGAGAACCTAAACTTCACAAAACCAAGTGTGTCTACAAAGTAATTAGTATATCCTGCTGTGGGTGCTTATCTGGGCATAAATTTTCTTCATCATCATCATCCTGAGAAAGGCTAACTTCAATTTTGGTCTTTTTCACAATTTAGCCCTCTTCCTACAAGGATCACCACCTGTATTTACAGTGGATTCTATTAGTGCCACCCACACTCCATTACTGTTCGAGCATATGCCCACGGGCTTCCAACTGCCAACACATTCATTTCTTTGCCCAAAGACTTTCTCTAGACGTGCATTGCAGAATAGAAGCTCAGGGGACTTCTATCCTCTGGAAGCTGTCCTCAACTAAAGAATAACTGGTTTTATGGTAAAAGACCTTAGGTCGGTTGCTTCTGAAGGAGAAAGCTCCAAACTGTGGTTTCCATAGCATCCCCAGAACTCTGTTTCTCTTGTTCAGACCAGCTCTGATTTAATACAACCTCTTCCTGTCTTCTCCACTTGGAGGACTACATGTGTACTTTGCATTTTGCCTCAAAGCAAATGACCTGTGTGCAAATCTGCCACAAACTGTAATAATTGGACCCCAAAAGAAATACCATATCATAGAAATGAAATGCCTCTCTGTGAAAATATCAAAGGTAAAAACAGAAGGAATCCTTTCAAAGCAAGGATAATTGCATTTTTCCAAAAGAAAACATCAATCAACCATTATTTACCAATGTACAAAAGACAAATACAAAGTAGATCAGTGTTAACATAAGAATTTTGATGTAATGATTGCCTGATTATAAGAAATAAACATTGTTTGCAACAGCAAAACACATATTTAAGAAATTGTTGGAGAGAGTGCTGTTTTAATGTCCACTTTACGCCTTAAATCTAACCTTTCTCAGGTCCTTATATCACAGATTCTAACAGGGCCAATGCAAAGTCTGTCCTACAGCTGCATTGAGCATCATTTCAAAGTTGACCAAGTACTTTCCACTGAGAATGAACAGTAAAGAGGAAAGGGGGAGGGGAGGAAAGGCTATCCCCAGGAATTCTCAGACAAGATGGAGATAGGAAGATACATGGTTACTATTTACCATGATGTCCTAGTTAGGGTAACCACTGCCATGATGAAGCACCGTTACCAAAGAAACTTGGGGAGAAAAGGGTTAATTTGGCTGACACTTCCGAGTAACAGTCCATCACTCCTTGGGAAGTCAGGGTAGGAACTCACACAGGGCAGGAACTTGGGGGCAAGAACAGAACCAGAGGCCACGGAGGGGTGCTGCTTACTGGCTTGCTCATCCTGCTTTCTTACAGAGCCCAGGGCCACCAGCCCAGGGGTGGCACCACACACAATGGGCTGGGCCCTTCCCCATCAATCACTAATTAAGAAAATGCCCTACAGTGGGAGCTTGTGGAGGCATTTTCTTAATTGAGGGTCCCTCCTTGAAATGACTCTATCTGGCATCAAGTCAACATAAAACCAACAACAGAGGCTTGCCTAACCAAGACAGGGGAGGGGAGGACAGCCATGACGTCTCCCACAGAATCAATTGGTTGCCTGAGCTGAACCAACTAACACTGAGATGTGGCATACCCATAGATTCAGATAAAAGGAGCTGCTTTCCAGCTTCTCGAGCTGCAAGTTCTGAGGGAACACAGCTTAGCTAATCTCTTCATTTCTAGGCTGTTGGGTTTGGTTTCATTCTATTACCTGGTTTCTTCATCAGATATAGCTTATATGTTTAAAACTTTACCTTTTAATCTATATAATCCAATGGTTAATACTAATCACAAAGACAATGCAACTGTAAGCCCTATCTAATACCACAGCCTTCCTATTGCTCCCCAAAGAAATCCCATACCCATGTAACCCCAGTCTACTTCCCCCACAGGCCATTCACATACGTGGAATCATACAATATGTGGTCTTAAAAGCCTAGCCTATTACATATGGAATAATGTTTTTTCATGAGGCCCATCCACCCTCAGTACCCCATTCCTATTTATTATGTACAATAATATCTTAATATGTAGGTATAGCACCTTTTAAAAATCTTTGCAAAGGTAGTAGATATTTGGATTATTTCTGTTTGCTATAACACATAGCTACAAACATTCATACTCACATTTCTATCTGAAAACCTCCTCCCCATCCCTTTCTCCCTCTCTCCCTCTATCTCTCTCTATCTCTCCCCCTCTCCCCCCCTCTCTTGATCTCCTAACCCTAAGAGTAGTTCAGAATTTCAGAGAGATCTACTGATTTTAAAACTGTTTCTCAAAGGACTATGACAAACATATTTTTATATTAGACAAGTCTCTCTGTGAGTAGTATGAAGGATGATTAAATAATTCAGTTATGACAAGAGGCATGAAGGTCAGAATTCTACAAGTCAGAAACGTAACAGAAGCAGAAACAGGAAAGCAGAACAGGAACTGAAATGAGGCAGAAAACGGAAACACCCTCAGAAAGATGAGAAAATAAATGATCGCTGGAGAAAATGAATTTGACAGACTTCAAATACATAAAATAGAAGCAATTAGGAAAAAAATAAAATATGCAAGGCATAAGCAACAGAGTATAACAGTCACTGAAGCATGAAGCTAGAAACTAAAAGATGCAGCTGTAAGCCCCCCCGCACCATAATGCTCTGAGAAATGCAGGTAGCGTGTAGTCAGAGCTTCTTCCAGGTCACAGAAATGAGTCTTCACTTGCCATATCCTATTAATCAGTATTACAAATTGCTTTAACATTCCTTTAAATTTGTACACAACCCTCACAACACATGATAGATTTGCCATCTGCATGACCCAGGGGGAAGACAAAAAATCTACCCACTCTACAGAGCTGGATAAGAGGATCCACGAAGCAGATGAGAGAAGAGAGATGGCAGAGGAAACTGTCAGCCTCTGGGCTATCTGAGTGGCTGCGATGGCCACCTTCAGAAGTGGAATGTCACAGGCAGAGTGAAACAGCACAAAGAAGCATTTCACACTGAGACTAAAAGGAGATGTTGCTATTTAACATCTAAGAAATATGGAACACAGAAAAAATGGGGGAAATATTTGGTGGGTGTCTGTAAGAAAACAAAGTTCTGGGATTATTTAGCTTTGCCTTTCTTCCCAAACCTAGATAGGTAGATAATAAGAGAGACAGAGACAGAGACAGAGACAGAGACAGAGACAGAGACAGAGACAGAGACAGAGAGAGGTTAGAGATATATGGGCTGGGCTTGAAAGTTTGCATCTCTATGATGCATGGTAGTTTTAAATTCAGTTTAAAAATCAACTATTGACATATTTTAATGCAAAGATGATAGTAACAAGGAATATAACTTTGTCTCCAAATGACAGACAGCCACAGTAACAATTTAGATAGGATTTCAATCTATTTTGGCAACTCTACTTAAAGCAAAAATTCATTATCCTGGGCCCAGATCTTTGTTAAAAAAAAACCTGTTGTCCATTGGTCACTGGTCTCCACAGCAGGGACTAAGTGTTTATCCACCCTCTACTAACAAAGAAAGAAGAGGAGATGGCTCTGCATATCTCAGCCCTTCCAAAGCTGACCTGGAAGTCCCACACATTATATCCATTTACTTCCTATGCACAGAATTCTGCCATGTGTGGAGATACCTATCTACAAGGGAGCCTAACAAATGTCATTCTTAGCCTATAGGAGGCGCTCTCTAATGACCTAAGAGGCTCTGCATCTGGAAACAATAAGGAAAAAACACTGAGAGACAACCTGTGGTCTCCCATCAGTGAGGTATTTTCCTATTTGAGATTCTATGTTTCAAATTCTACAAATTATTTATACGTTGCTTCAGTTTTACAGTAGTGTATAAGTCTAACCTTTATGCTCAGATACTGGAAGCAGCAATATAATATCGCCACAAGTTTTGGCATCACGGTGCTGATATTTATTTCAGTGCTGAAGAAAGTGAAAGTTAATTTTAATTTCTTCTCACAAAATTATTTGCCTTAGCATTCTAAAGCAACTCTGGTC
The DNA here is from genome assembly GCF_978045245.1 of Mus caroli. NCBI lineage: Eukaryota > Metazoa > Chordata > Mammalia > Rodentia > Muridae > Mus > Mus caroli. The sequence goes on from NW_028227269.1 coordinate 32,969,242, forward strand.
TTCTTGCCATGCCTAACAACTAGTTTTCAAACGACTACATTAAAAACTCAAATTGCAGAATTAAAAAATCATTGACATATTCTCACAGCATATGGAACTATACCTCCTCAAAGGATTCTTTTACATTCTCACAGTCAATTGTGCCCTTACTGCCAGGAAACTCTCAAAGTAGCAAGATGTGCTCACTATGGCAAGATATGCTCCTGAATTCTGTTGCTTTGCTCTCGTATTAGTTCACCGTGCTATATTTTATCACTCAAACATGCGAGTGGATTAAAAATAATGTAATTCACTAGCACAAAGTTCATTACTGCTGAATATGTGAGCATTCTAGGGGTCGCTGCGCGAACTGTAGAACCCTATAAACAAGATCCATAAAAGATGATCCTATTTAAAATTCAGTAATGCATACGCTGGTTCATGCTCATTCACATATATTCAAAGCTACTTGGCTTCTGCCATTGTTTTTTTAAATGATGGTATTTTTCTACACTACTATCTTTTTTTTTCATAATGATGCTTTCTTGATTCATTGCAGGGGTCATGTGTCATGGCATACAAGTGGCATACAATAGACAACGTGGGGAAAACAGCTCTGTCTTCCTACCTCATAGATCCTAGGCCAAACTAAGGTGATTAGGCTTGGAGGCAAGACCTCTACCTGCAGAGCTATCTCACCAGCCCCTATAGTAGCATCTCATCTGCACATAAAAGTATGTTATTATTCGCAACCAAGTTAACTTCCTAATCTCTGAGTAGCTTAGGAATAATGCCTTACTGACTATTGTTCATGGGTCTGAAGGTACTCTGCTCACTATCAAAAGAGAAAGGTAGCCACCAGCACAACAATAAACCCTGTGGTCTACAAGTGATGTGCCCTGTGACACGCTAACGCACTGGTGGCATACATGTTATGGATGTAACCACTCATTCTCTGATTGTATTTAAAGCCCACTCTTCAAAATAGAACCCATGCCTGGCACTGCTGGGGTAGCCAAAAGCCTGAGACAAGATAGGCCATGAATCTAGAGGAAAACAAAATACCAAGTACTGCTAGAAGAACATAACAATATAAAATGACTTCCAAGGACAAGCTGCTATGCCCACAGACCAGTGCTTGACTTAGCCATCATCAGACAAGCTTCCCCTTGTAGTAAATGGAAACTAAACCAGAAACCCACAACTGGACAATGTGTGAAGAGCGAGAAATTTCTGGAACACTTAGTCATAAATAAGATATCTTCATTAAAGCCCTCCCCTCAGAGCTCAGGGAACTAATGCTGAAGAGAGAGAGAAATATAGCAAGAACTAGAGGGGGCCATCATGGAAAGAGTGCTTCAGAAACTCCAACCCAACAGGGTTAATGTGCATGTGATCGCACAGAGACTGTGGCAGCATGCACAGGGCTGGCACAAGTTCAAACCAGATGGGGCCCCAGTGGGGAGGGATGTTGGGGGGGGGGGGCTAGATATTCCAAGGCTATCTCCAATGACATCTGCCTGCAAAGAAAAAAAAAAACACTTTTCTCTAATGAAGTTTCACTGGGTGTGTTAACCACACTTAAGTGTTTGACCAGGGCCCAGCAGAAGATTGCCAACACAAAATTGTCTCAGTTATATTGTTGTAGACAGTCTGTCTCATATTCTGTTGCTTGGGCTTTTTTTCCTATTGGTCTTTTGCTTGCAATATGTTTATGATTTCTAATTTTGTGTTTGTGTGTGTGTGTGTGTGTGTGTGTGTGTGTTTGCGCACGCAAGAATGCAAGTGTTTGGTTTTCTTTGTGCTTTGTTCTTAATTCTGGTTTGCTAGGGGTTATTTTTGCAGAAGAGAATGAGAAACAACCTTATGGAGGTCTGGGCGTGGGAAAGTAAGGAGAGTCTCAGAGAGGGGAACCGTGATCAGAATATATTTTATGAAACACAGTAGGTTTTTTTTTCAGCAAAATCAGAATTATTTTTGTTTTCTGTTTTCTTGCCTTTTTATTGTTTGTTTGGAATTTTGGTAGGGGTTGATGTGGGGTCTTTTGAGATAAGGGTCTGTGATATATACCAGGCTGGCTCTGAACTCATGTGCCTCCCACCTCAGTCTCCTCAGAAGTCAGGATTGCAAATACCTACCAACATTATCTAGTTATTAAGAATAATTTTGAATGGGAAGGGCTATGATAAAACTATCAAGCATGATATATGAAACCTTCATTTATGCTTATAATCCAAAATATTCATTAAAGTAAACTTGGAAATGGTTAAAATAAAAAATAGCAAAATAAACTACATTAAATTGAACATTATATTTGTGCAAGAGAGACTGGATCTGCCTTCCTGTTTGAGAAAAAATTAAGTTGTGCACAAATTACATAAGACATTGAATACTAGGAAATAATCCTTTAAAAATACAAATATATTCAATAAACCTTAAGAAGGGAAATTGAATATAGAAGAGCCATGATTTTGCCATCTTATGGGTCCTAAACAATGAAGGGAAAAAAATCTAGACTTAGCCTTCTCCTGTCATGAAAGACAGGGTCTGAGAACCTAGGGAAACCAGGGAATCTAAGAATCAACAAAAAGTGTAATAGACATAAGAAAGCTGCATAGAGAACTGTGGAGAATTTCAGATAATCCTCACTAGATATTCAACACAAAGGTGACCAGGAAACATCCCCCACCCCCAACGGCAGGAAAAGAACCAGAGTAAAAAATACAGGGCATGCTATACGCCAGGGAGCTGTGCCTCTATCTACCAGACACACAGCCACAGCGAGAAAAAATATCTCATAATTCATGCAGTGTTGAGGACAATGCTTAGAGATGAATCTCAAAAACAAGACCAGAAAGGAGCAGACTTTTTTCTAATCACTAATTGCATCCCCCAAAAAAGAAGTGCTGAAGACAATCTACAGGGGCATAAAAATACTAACAAAGCAAATGCCATAATGCCTGCTCTCCGTGAAACATTACTAGACAAGGCTACTGCTTCAGGTCAGCAAGAGCACAGTGCTTCTCTCAGATGCATGAGTCCTGGGTTCAAGCCCCTCCACTGCAGGATGAAGAGGGAGAGATAAGAGTTATATGAAGACAAAGACGGAGAAGGAGGAGGAAGAGGAGGAGGAGGAGGAGGAGGAGGAGGAGGAGGAGGAGGAGGAGGAAGAAGAAGAAGAAGAAGAAGAAGAAGAAGAAGAAGAAGAAGAAGAAGAAGAAGAAGAAGAAGAAGAAGAAGAAGAAGTCATCAAACAAACAACGTAGACCAAGAATTTAAGAAGACATTAGAACTTGCACTCACGGTCATCAAAGCAGTTATTATTATAAATCCATTAAGTAAGGTCATATGGTTAAACAGAGTTGTGAAGATTTTTAAAGTGTTCAAATAAAACTTTAACAAATGAAAATTTACAGTACTGACGAAAAGCAAACTCCATATGAATACTGGGAGCAAACCTGAAGGCACAGGTATAGAAACTATCCAAAATAAAGCAGAGGAAATGGGAAGAAAGATAAACACAGTCCCCAAGCTTCATGGAGCTCTAGTCCATGATGGAGATTCAGCAAATAAACCATCAGGAAGAAGGAATGACATAAGATTTGTTTTTCCCCAAATTTTACAGCAATTACAAACCCACACATCTAAGTGCAATCAACAAACATAAAGGAAAATGAAGAGCAGCTATGGCATGGCAAGTAATTCACTCAAAGCCAGTCATAAAGAAAAAACCTATAGGACACTGAAATATATTCACTTACTCCATATGTATTACATTTATCATATGTACATACATATTGCATGCAGACATACATACATATATATACATGCATATGGTATATAAGTATACAGATAGACATGCATATGAACAAAGATAACTTCCGATAAAATACTATGCAAGTGAGAAAATAGTGAAGTAGCTTTTTTAAAGGGCTATTAGAGATTCTATAGCAAACAAAAACAATGCAAAAAGAAGAAAATAAAGATGTTTCTAGACATACAAACACTGAAAGCCTTCATCACCATCAGATTTGTGCTACAAAACACGTTTATAAATCAGACTTTGAGGCCTGGGAAGATGACAGCATGAGGGACTTAGGATAAGCACACAGTGAAGAACACTGCAAATGGTAAGTACATGGGGAAGCGCAGAAGGTAATTTTACCATGGAAATGTCTTTAAAATAGTATGTATGTGCTCTTTAAAGTAAGAAGATAGGTTTTTAAATATTTACAGTTGAATCAGTTGTGTATGTATGAGGTGCTTGTGTGGAGTGCACGCTCATGTATGCACTAGCACATGCCTGTAGAGGTCAGAGGTTGACATGGGGTTTCTTCCCTCACTCACTTTACATCCAGATTGCTCCCTCCCTCCCCCCAGCATTGCCCCTCCCCCATCTCACCCTCCCCTTCTCCTCCAGCCCACCCCAGCATATCAAGGTACATCTGCTCCCACCAGACAAGGCAGCTTATTTAGGGGAACTAGATCCACGGGCAGGCAGGGGTAAGCACCCACTCCAGTTGTTGGGGAACCCACATAAAGACCAAGCTGCACATCTGCTACATATACTGGGGGAGGGGTTGGTAGCTCTTCCCCCATATATTGAGCAAGGTCTCACGTTTGAACCCAGAGCTTTCCTATTATGATGGACTAGCTAACCTGCTTGCTCTGCCTTATCAGTGCTGAGATTACAGAGGCTGCCATGTCTGTGTGGGATTTACATGATGCTGGGGGTTTGAACTGTGTTCTTCATCCTTGCCAAACGAGTGTTTTACTCTCTGAGGCCATCTCCCTGGCCCCGGAATATAAACCAACTTCCATGGCCTTTCAGTCACTACTTCAAAATCACAAACTCACATCAGAATATTTTAGATCTGACAGTCTATAAACATTAAGACTATGGCCATATTATTTCAAAATGCTATCATAATTGACTTTATTCTTTTGAGAATATAATAGAAGTTTGGTTTATTGCATTTGTTTCCATAGACAAGAAGCAGTAGCATCAAAGGACTATTATAGTTAGCAGGCAAGTCAGCACAGAAGTACAGGATGTGGCTTCCGCTGAACTTAGTAAATAGCAAACACTACTGTTCTGTATAATACTAAACTCAAACATTTGTATTCGTGTGGGTAAATGTTAAAAATTAGGTCAGACAAGTAGATAAGAGATTTTTAAATATATTTATAGCAAACCCTTCCCTTCCCAACCACTGCAAATGAGCACAGGCCCAAATGCACAGCATCAGGGCTTTCTAGGGGAATTGTTTATCAGGGAGGTTTGGGGAAATGGTAACAAAGGTAGACTAGATTTTCCATCTTCTGAGGCTGGTGAAAGAAATAACAGCATCAAAACTTGGCTGTGGGTGCAGGAGTCTAAAATTCTATAGACAGGTTTTCTCTGGGTACATAAAATCTATTCGGAGGTACATCCACAAGTTCTCTCAATGAGCAGTCGTGCTGAAATGGAAAGGAAAATACAGAGGAAGTGCATCTTTTGGGGATGAGGGCAAGGCGGATTTCAAGATGAAAATCCAGTACACACAAGACTGACTTGGGAGCAGGAGTGATTCATCACAAAGCATAATGCAGAGTCTTTTGTGTAGATCATTGTGAATAGAAATGCTGAGGGCCCATAAAGCCCGAGGGTGGCTAAGTTGGGCTGAGCAAAAGATAAGTCTCTGCGGAAATCTGTGCATTCACACATTTCCATGAAAGTCGAGTATGAAAATGCCAACAGGAAATCAAAAGTAATAGAAATTTCTAATATGTTGCTACATGCCATCAGAGTTTGCTTTAGTTAATCTGCAGAGTTAGCCTCTAAAATAGTCTCAGTGTGTGTGTGGGATTAGATGAGACAGAATAACTGCATGTCCAATACTAAGGCTAATGTATGCATGAAGGATGATAACCTTAGTCTTGTTCTCACAGACCCACGAGTTTTGTGAAAGACTCTGGTCATTTGAAAGAAGAAACCCCTTCCCTTCTCGACAAGACAGCCTATGGTATTGATTTCATGTCTTTTGGGGAACATCTGTGAAGCTTAAGATGATGGAATTACTTATGTAACAAATGGATTCTGATACATTTAAATTCACTTAATGCTCCCCACTTTTCCCTAAACAGAGAAAGGTCAAAGGGCACAATGGGCAAAGAAATCAATACTAAAGAGGGACTATCCAAAGATGGCATTTCTAAATAACTAATTGTAAATCTGTTCAGAATACCAGCAAACACTGTAGGTAATCTTAACTATCAGCTACCACAGCATAAACAATGATGTTGGAGGTAAGGACGGTGGTGGAGGTAGTGGTATTAATGAAAGTAATGTAGATAATCCAAGTTTAAATGGCTTATTAGGAAAGATAATGATTAAAATATAGAGACTAGCAAATATAAGAGAACCCAGCTCACTAGGGGGAGGGGTCAGAGAGGGAGAGAGAGGGAGGGAGGGAGAGAGGGGGGAAGAGGAGGGGGAGAGGAAAAGAGAAAGGGAGAGGCAGAGAGAAAGAGGAGAGGGAAAGAGGGAAGGAGAGATGGAGGGAGAGGAAGGCAGAGAGACAGACAGAGGAGATGAGGAGAGGAGAGGGGAGAAATAGAGGGAGAGACAGAGAAGGAGAGAGTGAGAGAGAGGGAGGGACAGAAAGGGAGAGAGGAGGGAGAGAGGGAGAGAGGAAGAGAGAGAGAGGGAGAGAGAGAGACAGAGAGACGGAGGGAGAGGGGGAGAGAGAAAGGGAGAGAAGTGCTGAGAGAGGGAGAAATAGACAGGCAAACAGACAGACAAACAGACAGAGAGGGACAGAGAGAGGCAGACAGGCAGACAGAGAAGGAGGTGATAAAGCCTGGTTTGGGTAAAATGGTGAGTAAGGCTGGACCTCCAGATTAATAAGGACATGATGGAAATCACAGGGTCCTGATGGAAAAGGTGACATGCAATATTGCTGGTCATTTGAGGAAAGAATGAAAGCAACCTGAAGAAATATGTTGCAGTTTTTGAACTAATATGGCAGAATCCATTCATCTAGTAATGACGTAATCAAACAACAATAGCCTACCACTGCCAAAAATGAGTCATAGTATTGAATAAATGAACAAATGATTCTGAGACAAGACATTATCCTTGGGCATGATTGTCCACCAACCACATGAGACTGATAGTTAAATCAAATGAAGTAGACTCAAGTCTTTGTCCCCCACTGGGTATAGTGCTGCTTCTCAGACACACGTGGCAACTAGCTGTGGTATTAGGAAACATGGGCATAGATCTCGATAGGTAGAGAGTCCTACAGAAAAGCTGTGATGCCCATCCCTGTGAGCAGGAGCAGGCCAGGGGTGAAGAGATCTAAATAGCATGCACTAAGCCAGTTAGAACACTTACTAACAACATTTCATGTGTGAGTCCGTATATTAACCGTTAAGGTTACACTGGGCCCCACCCCTGGAGGCCCTGCAGATGTGGCTGCTGTGTCACATGTGTGTCAGTAGGAGGCAGAGAGGAGAGAAGCCATGTCTCTGCTCAGAGTTCTGATCTATGAACATCTGAATGATTAGTAGCCCAACATTCCCTGAGAAACGAGAGCCTGAGATGATCACTCGTCCATTGCCAGGGTTATTCAAGACAGAGAGTTCGCCTAGGGACCACTAATGTGGTGCCACAAAGGCCCAGACATGCTTCCAGCCAGAGACTAGAAGAACTAGAAGACTAGAAGTGAGTCTGAAACAAACAACCCTTGCATAGGGTGACTCAGTTAGTCTTGGTGAGGAGCAATCAGGAATGACCATCAGACTGGTGCTATGGGCCCTGGACAGGGAGCTAGCCCACCAGTCCTGTGCCATGTGGATCTGGAGGGCAGATCATGTCTCAGATGACCCCTGCCTGGTGTCCTAGTGCACAAGAGAGACATAGCCCTACTGAGACCACTTCTGAGATGACCCCAGACACTTAGAGACCCCACGTGCCACAAAAAGAGCAAGTAAGTACTGGAAAAACGGAGAAATAGAAAGATGTGGGCACAATGAACAGAGGCAGAACTGGAGACTTGAGGGTAGTGAGAAACAGTCTGATATGAGTAGACAGTAATGTCACCTGGGACCATGGTGAGATCCTACCCTGTGCTGCCACTGGGGCCACTTCTGGGTCCATGGCCCTGAAGCAGCAGGGGTCTGTTACTATCAAAGGCCAAGTGGTCTGGGCTGCCTTCCAGGACATGTTGATGACTGAGGGCTGTACAAAACTGGCCCCACTCCTCACCTGGGCATCATGGGAGAGCGGACCCCAGGGACCTGAGAGCAGGAAAGCTGACTCCATCTCTAGCCAGCTAAGGTACTCAGGAAAACAGGCCCTACACATCTCAGGAGTTGCAAGTGAACCAACCCCAAGGATATGAGCATGGGAGGGCTGGCCCTACCATTCATCTCCCGTGCAGTGGCATGAACAGAGTGATTTCCTCCTTACCTCTTACCCTTCACCACCTGGGGCATACAGGAGAGCTGCACCTGCCCCTAACTACCTAAAGCACCCAGAAAAGTGGGCCCTGTACCTTGCCTGGGCAGCACAATAAAGCTGACACTGGTTGCAGAGGCCCCAATTGAGCCATACAGAGGGTGGGAGTGAAAGAGAGCTGGCCTCATCTCTTGTCTGCTGGGTGGTGGCTCAGGTGAGAAAGAGATGCCTTCCTCCCCTATGTAATCCCCCAGGAAAGCAGGCCTCCAAGGACAGAAGAGCAGGAGAGCTGGCCCAAACCCTCACCAGCTGCAACCGTTGAGAGAGTGGTCCTGCTTCTCCCCTGTGCAGCACGGTAGAGCTGGCCCTGTTGCATGGAGGAGGGGGGCTGCTGATGAGCCAGCCCCAAAGACTTGAGAGCAGGTGATCCATTGGTCTGACTGGCTCAGATATCTCACAGGCTCAGAGCCAGGTCTTTTAATTGATCCACTACAAACTCCGTCTATGAACTACTGGAATACATGAAGGGGTCAGTCTTACAGATCCAAACCTATATGATCTCCATGACACAGAGCAACAACAGGATATCTGAGAGGAGTCTCAATGAGGTTCCACAATTGATAGTGTAGCAGAAGCCAGAGGCCTTGTACCAGACCAATGAGTCATTGAAATGAACATTTGTAAGCAAAGAAGTATGGACAAAAGGGTGTACTGTGACACATTACAGCTTCCACAGTGAGACTTTTTTCTCTGTTTTGGGAGGGGGATGTGTAAGGGTGGGTAAAAGGGGAGGGCAAGGAGAAGATGAGTGATATTGGGGTACATGATGTAAAATTTACAAAGAACCAACCACAAGTTACATACACTCACACACACACACACACACACACAGAAGCAGTGGTGACAGAGGCCTTTAATCCCAGCACTTGGGAGGCTGAGGAGTGGATCTCTATAATTCAAGCCTGGTCTATAGAGCAAGCTCTAGGACAGCCAGGGCTACAAGAGAAAGCCTGTTTCAAAAAAGAAAATCAAATCAACTCCTGCCCTCATAGACTCACAATGCAATAAGAAATAAAAAGATATAAACAGCTGGTAGATCAAACAGTATTACTGAGGCATCAGCTGTGAGGCATATACTCCATGCTGTGAAAAGCAATATGACGGGCACACTCTCTGGCCTACAGAGTTTCTATCTAGCTGATGCCCGCAAGAGAAGGAACACGATGTAAAATGTGTTAATTAGTGAATTAAGCACAAATCCGTGAGTCAACTATGGAATTCTCTCTCCCTTATGGGTTTTTATTGAGATGATAATCTACAGAGATACCGTATTTCTGATACTGATTTCTGAATACGTGTTTAAAAGGAATTAGTGCTATGGAGCAGACATTCCACTTTTCCTATTTGTGCTTCAGGCATAGCAGACAAAGGCTGGGGTGGCTCATACCTGTAATGTAAGCACAGAGGGGAATGGCTACGAGTTCAAGCTCATCACCGGTCACTTAGTGAGTCCAGGGCCACCCAGGACAAGGCACTGCATCAAGCAAAACACAACACAAATGCCTGAACAGTGGAAAGATGAAGATGAAGTCCTCACCAAAGAGCAGGCATGAACGTCAGCATCCAGCATCCTTGTCACATGTCACATCTCCACGTTTGCTCTCCGGCCATTTCTGAATAAAGCTTGCTCATTGACACAGAAGAAGTCAGAATCTCCACAGGGAGAATCATATTTTTTTTTCAAAAAACAAAAAACAAAATCTACACCCTTTTCAGTGGATTGCTTAGTGATGGAATTTCAGTCTCAGATGCATATGGAGTCTGATGACCCTGCACCAGGGCCTTGAAGTTAATATTGCTTATTTTTCTAAAAAAAAAAAAAAAAAAAAAAAAAAGCCTACTGCTCCAGGGATATTTACTGCACTTACCCTGATAGGAAATGAGGAGCAGAATTTGAGGCTCCATCCTGCACCCTGAAACCCAACACTGGCAAGGTTGCTTCAACTGCTGCATGACTCGATCCAATTTCCTCTCACTTCATCCCTTCTGTTGCTCACATGTAGTGTTTGTTCACTGGGTTTGGGTTTGACTAACTCCTAAAATCTATAAGCAGAAAGCATTTATATTTTATGTCACCGCCTACTTAACAAAATGTGCAGATCAGCAGTCTAGGCAAAACCAGCTCACTCTTCTTGTGGCTTTTGTCGGGACTGCAAGTGCTACCTCGTCCTTCCCATCAAGGTATAGTCAGGAAGGGGTCATAGCTCTGGAGTGAGGCTACAGGATGGGTGTAAATTGCCCAGTACCTTAAATGCATCGCTACATTTCAAAAGTGTGAAAATGCTGCCTTCTGTAAAAGAAGAAGAAGGAGAAGGAGAAGGAGAAGGAGAAGGAGAAGGAGAAGGAGAAGGAGAAGGAGAAGGAGAAGGAGAAGGAGAAGGAGAAGGAGAAGGAGAAGGAGAAGGAGAAGGAGAAGGAGAAGGAGAAGAAGAAGAAGAAGAAGAAGAAGAAGAAGAAGAAGAAGAAGAAGAAGAAGAAGAAGAAGAAGAAGAAGAAGAAGAAGAAGAAGAGAGTTTCTTCATGCAGTAGCTTCTACTATGGGCTTTACACATTAATACACTTCAATTCCTAAGCCTCCAAGAACCTCAGCTGTTATCTCAGAGTACTGCTAGGGATCTCTGCAGAGAAGATTGAGATGAGGAGAGCCTGCAGTGATCAGAGAATTTGTCACAGGGGCAGGGGAGATGGGATATGCATCGAACCCCTAAGAAAAGCAAACAGGAGCTCAGCTTCCTAAGGGGCACAGTGTCCCAACAGAGCAGCAGAGGAGTAAAAGTCCAATATAGCTACAAAACAAGGACTTGATCTCTCTAGTCAGAATATGCATTGTGAATGGAAACAGGAAAAAAAAATGTCCTCTCATTGCAAAGGGCAGAGGCTCAGCTCTGATGGTGTGTTGCTTGCATAACATAATCCCAGGAAACTGAGTGGTAGAACTGGCCTTGGAAATGCCCAGCTCAGGAAACAAAACAGTTGGGTTTTTACAAGTTGGTAACTCCCTCAGTCTGTCTGTTCCCAACTATCAAAAACTCAAGCCCCTTGCTAAAAGCAATAGTCTAACCTACAAAGACATTAGGTCTGGTCTGTGAATGAAACAGTGTCATGCAGGGATCATCAGTCTTTTACAGCTGTATCCCTAAATGAAAAACTAAAACTTACAAACAGAAACAAGTTTATTTCAGGGCTTTCTGAGTCCTGTTTGGATTAGGATATTTCTGTCCTCGTCAGTTGAGCTGAGGGTAGCTCACCATTCCTCTTTGTAAACTGCAGTGCTTGAGAAGGGTAGGCACCTGGACCTGGGTGAGACAGTCGCCATGTTCCAACAACCTGTCTTCCATCCACAGAACGGCCTAACACAGTCCAACTTGGGATATTCAGTTTTAAATGTTTGCAAATTGACTAAAGTATCCAGGAAAATCTTAAAGGCTTCTCATATGTATCAGGATATATACTACAACTCTGTAAAATTAATAAAAATTAGAAGTGGTTTCCAGGGTCCCACACCAAGCTTGTATCTCCCAGGAAAGCAGGAAGGGGATCTGGGCCAATGATTCTGATCAAGGGGACAAGAGCCATTTAAAGAAGAGATTTAAGTACATAAAATAGAAGAAAGGGGCAGAGTGTCTATGAATAGAATTCGAGGCACCACAGAGTAGAAAGGACTGCCGAGTAATAGAAGAACAAAGGAAGAGCATCTCAATAGACTTTTCAGTAGATCAAAACAGTGGCATCTGAAAAAGCCATAGAAAGAACCCCATGGCCAAAGAGGCGGTGAGAATTCATAATGTCCCCCGATTTAACTTAATAGTAGAAATCTACATACAGGAGGGGGGAAAATGGACTCAGAGCTTTTGATTTTAACCAAAATGGAAAGTTCAAATAAAAATTGAACAGCCTCCACCTATTCTTACTTTTAGATCTAAGCGAGACCTATAATCTTTGCTGCCTGCTGGGAAAATCAAACAAAGCATGATGCAGCGTCCGCTCTCACTCGGATCTTTAACCAGCATCTTCCAGTGTGCACTTCTCTCAAGGTGAATGACGGACCCCAAGAGCAGTGACAGCAGAGGCACACTTCAATGTGTGCACGAACAGCTTCCCCCGGAGACTTCACTTACTGCTGTGAGTAGAGAATGTGAGCTCAGACGACAGGCTCTGAAATCAGACCTGCATTCAATTTCTGATGCCACCCATAGTTGAATGACCCCGGGCAAGGTAGTTAACCTTTCAAACTCTCCCTTTACCTGGAGGTGGGAAAGAAAGCAGCAGAAGAAAATGTGGACCAGGCTGCCAGAGTATAGGTCTGGATTTGATAAAATTGCCCCAGAAAAATGAATAGGCTGTGTTCCATAGGCCTGAAACGCCTATAAAGCAATAGCACCCCATTGTCTTTGGGTCACAGACAGTATGGTGATTCCAAGTAGCTCTGCGGTCTGTTTTCTCTAGAAAAAAAAATTAGAAGGCAATGCTATGAGCTCCAAATCACAGTGCTGAATCCTTGAAATTATTAGTGGACCCAATCGGGAAAGGCCTTCTGCATGTGAAATAACATTTAAAGTGAATAAAGTCGGAGCCTAGGCTAGTGCGTGATAGTGATTCATCTGAAAGACTTCCATTCGGCTCTCACCACCATCATTCCACTGTGTGGTTCTACCATGATCACCATTAAAAACCCCAGAAGAGCTCTTCTTCAAGGGACTCGCACAACTCCAGTCAGGTGGCCTAAGCCAGTCAAATTTAAACTGTTTGTTCTCTGGGATGATCTTCTTCTTCTTCTTCTTCTTCTTCTTCTTCTTCTTCTTCTTCTTCTTCTTCTTCTTCTTCTTCTTCTTCTTCTTCTTCTTCTTCTCCTCCTCCTCCTCCTCCTCCTCCTCCTCCTCCTTCCCCTTCCTCTTCCTCTCTTCCTCCTTCTTCTTCCTTCTTCCTCTTTCTCTTCCTCCTCCTTCCTCCTCCTTCTTTCTTCTTCTTCTTCTTCTTCTTCTTCTTCTTCTTCTTCTTCTTCTTCTTCTTCTTCTTCTCTTCCTCCTCCTCCTCCTTCTCATTCTTCTTCTTTCCCTCATCAGTGAATGTATGTCATTATCTCTTGTCATGATAACTGAACCTCATTCTTATGAATACACAGAGAACATAACTTCCCTTACAAAAGCTGGGTATGGGTGGCCACAGCAAAAACATCTCACAGGATCAGTTCCAAGATGGTATTTCAAGTTTTGCTCCTGAGGGGGTGGCTTCTGGGGCCAGTCCACTTATTGTACTAGAGATTTTATGAGCCAGACAATGTAGTAGCCACATCTTAGGTGACCTCCAATGAGTCATGCCTTTGTTTAATGGCCTCCTTTAAATATAAGTGGAACTAACAGAATGTTACAAAGGTGATGATGTCACTCTGCTGACTGCATTATATGTATTATATTAGTATAGTGTATGGGGGGGAGAGGGAGGGAGAGAGAGAGAGAGAGAGAGAGAGAGAGAGAGAGAGAGAGAGAGAGTTCTGTAGTCAATACCAGGCTGTTCTTCCAGAGGACCCAAGTTCAATATCTAGTCAGAATCCATATGGAAGCTGACAACTGACTGTAACTCCAGTTCCAGGAGATCTAAAACCTTCACACATACATGCAAGCAAAAACAACAACAACAAAAAATACAATGAGAGAGAGAGAGAGGAGAGAGAGAGAGAGAGAGAGAGAGAGAGAGGCATATATCATCATTATATCATACCATACCATATTTACCATGAGGAAAGAAGCTGCCATGTTTTAAGGGTGCCTGTAGGGGGGTTCCCTGACAAAGAATGACCAGCAGTTTACAAGAGCTAAGATAGCCTGGGGCTGACAGCCAAAAAGAAAATGGCAACCTTCCGTCCTCCACAGGAAGATAATAATGCTAACAGCATAAGGAGAACCGGAGGCTTATCATTCTCCATTTGAGCCCCTGATGAAACTGCAGCCCTGACCAAGTCCTGAACAGAGAGAGAGAGACCTGATTACAGGGTCTAGCTGAACTGTGTGGAATTCGGGTTGGTTTATGCCCTATCCAAAGCTTACCTGTCTTGAAAATGCCACTTATCACTGCTCTCTAGGCGTTGTTATACTCACCTCCTTGCTATAACCGTGTCTGTACAAACTGGAAGAATGTCCCGCATCAGCAGGATCAGCAGCAGCAGCTTTGGAACACCCTGCTCTTCTCTGCCTGCCACATCACACAACAGGTAATGAAAGGCATTGTCTCTTTAAGGCCGCAAACCAAATCCATTTCAGTTAACAATACGTCATCAAATTTTGCCCTGTGCTTCATATTGGAAATCATTTAGATGGGCATCTATGAAGTATGCAATTAGGAGAAGCCATAGTGAAAATGTATTAACTTAATAGAAAGTGTCTGGTACTGTCTTCTTAGTTTTTGATTAAAAAAAACTAGAATTGTTTTCAACAGTTATGTGTACGCTTACATAAGACTTCGTTTTCTATGAAACTGCAATGCTTTCTTCTGTATCCTGGATAATACATTTCATTTCTGAGTCTAACAGCACAATAGCACAAGTCTATCACCTTGGCTGCTGTAAATCATGTGCGCAATTATGTTGAAATTTCTGCTGAGATTTGATAGAGGGAACACAGAATGAGGTAAAGATGAACAAGTTGCTGTGTGTTTTCATCTATTTATTAAGATTCAAAGTCTAAACAGAATAAAAATGGTGAGATTTTTTTTTCCCGTTAAACCTCTTGTTCACAACCATCAGACTATGAGTTATACTGAAGCATCAGACCTACAGACAGAAAGAAGGAGAGAGGGAGGGAGGGAAGGAAGGAAGGAGGGAAAGAGGAAAGGACAGAGAGAGAAAGCACAGGCCCTTGATACATATTGCATGATCCCTAACCAACATCTGGCTCTGGAGTAGATAGATGTTCCATTACTGACTTCTGGAATATTCTTTCTTCTTAAAAATCACACCAAGAGGTTCCTCACTGCTGATCCTCCAATTGGCAAGTGAGCTGATAAACCCAAGAGTGTTTTGACCAAGAGAGGAACATTATGAGGTTGAGAAAGAAGGCCAATGAAGTCAGGGCAAGGTGTGGGCTATGGCGTGCCTACAAGAACACACACCACTAAGAGAAACTCTGATGACTTAGCTGTGTTCAAATGAGGGGCTAGAGTCAGAGCTCTCCAACAGCAAGACCCTATCCATAGCAGCAGAAACAAATGACTCAAAATCTGTTCTACACACCTGTAGAGACGCGGCTGGAAAATCTAGTGACAACATCAATGAGACTGCCATAGTAGCTTGCTCTTGTAATTAAGAAGTGATAAATACATATCATTATCCTTAATGTCACAAATTCACTAGTGAATCATCTTGGGTCTATTCATTTACCTGTCATCCTCTTTCTAAAGTCTCTGTCTCTCTGTCTCTGTCTCTCTCTGTCTCTGTCTCTCTCTGTCTCTCTCTCTCTGTGTCTCTCTCTGTCTGTCTCTCTCTGTCTCTCTCTGTCTCTCTCTCTCTCTCTCTCTCTCTCTCTCTCTCTCTCTCTCTCTCTTTCTCTTTGTGTGTGTGTGTGGAATTATCAAGAAATCTAAGAATAACAAACCCTGGAAACAATTATACATATCTGTGAATGCTTGTAATAAAATTAAGTATGTTATCCTTACTAGGAGAAAAGAACTTCAAGTAGTAAAAGTCCCCACCAACTTAAACATAAATATAAATTACATTTAAAAAAATCAGTTGAAGTAAAAATAAAAGATCCACATTTGGATGTAATCACACACACACACACACACACACACACACACACACACACAATGTCCATAGCTTCACTATTCACTAATGAGAAGGTACAGATGCCGCATACAGAAGGATTTTAACATGTCCATATGTTTCTCGAATGACTCTCCTTGTTAGCTATTTTTCCATATCTCTATTTAAGAATAACATACACATTCCCCTCTGAGAGGGCGTAAAGTATAATATGTTGTAATGTTTAAACAATTCAATAAAATCACCCTAATAAAAATGAAGATCATATAAACTTAATATACCCTTAGATTAAAAATATTAACATAATATGAATTATGGGTCTCGTTAATGTAGTTAACTTTTTATCTTGTAGTTAGCCTTATGATTTAAAGATTTAAAGATTAAGCTTTAAAATTCCTCAAAGAGAAGCTAATCTATAGCATGTGTGTGTATGTAAGTATGTGTATGCATGTGTGTACGTGTGCATGTGTGTGTGTGTGCAGTAATTATGGACAGTTAGAATAACTTCATGAAGTCTATAATAAAATAGTCACAAACAGTCATAACCTTTTAGTTTCAGAAGCCTTATCATTATTTTTACAGACTACGATGATTTAATATGACAGTCCCAGGGCATTGTGAGTTATCTGATTTTCCAATAAAGGCAGCTCAATAGGCTGCACTTCAGAGGGGCAGGAACAAGAAGACTGAAATAAAAAAGAAAATCTGCCTCCTGTGTATAAACCAGTAACTTCCTCCTGCATACCTCTGTCCACCTATGGTGCCCACGCGGCAGTGGAGATCATTCAGTTAGGAGCAAACCAGAGGTGATGACTCTCTTCCTGTAGCTAGTAACCCATCAAAGGTCAGGCCCAGGATCCCCGCTGCAGATGCACCTGTTTGCTGGGGGAAACATATCTAAAGACCGTAGCTTTTCCCCACATGTGACATGTTAACAGTGAACGCTTCTCCTCTTGAGAATTGCTCCATTCAGCCAACATAAATGAGGGAAATGGCAAACCGCACAACTAACTTACTTGTTCTTTCTGAAATGCAACATTTTTTGTAAGCATTTTCAACATGAATAGTTTCCAGAAGGCACATTAATGACTTGATGTCTGTGTAATTAAATTGGTCCAAACTGGAACAGTGGTTTAAAGGCATAAGAAAGACCATTTATTTATTCTTAGTAAACAACACATATATAAAACAACAAATTTTCAGTCACATTAATTTCCATAATAAACATCCCGAGTACCAAAGAATAGTTCAAATTGTATCTTTTTCCACACACGATTTTTAAATTGCCCTCATTTATTAACTGCAACTTCTTCTGTGCTGTTACTAATTACAGAATTAAAAAGATTTCTGGGGCATCAGAAAATAACACCTAGTCTTTTTCAAATGTCAAAAGACTTCAGGTTGGTTTTTTTTTTTTTTTCTGTAACATCGATTCACATGAACTTACTCTGTTTTCCTAGATTTCAGTAATTCCTACAAGGTTTGGAAACATGAACATGCTCCAAGGAGTCGGAGTTCCTAATCTGTACTCTATAAACTGTCTCTGTCCACCAAGAATACTCAGTTGCATAAGCGGTAACCATTGGGGGAGGTGTTTAGCTCTTCACTTCTTTTCTGGTATGAGTTAAACTTTTTAAGTCCATTGTATCTCACTTCCATAATATATATGTAGTCGTGAGATACGTATATGTATCTATGCTGCATTTCTCACAGATTTCAAAATATTACAGTTAATCTGAAAGTTCCTTAGAGGAAAACACACACCTTCCTGACAGGGAAAACAAACGTGACAGAATTCTCTGAAATGGGAGCCTAGGAAACTCACTCACAAGAGATGTCTTCAAGACCACATCACATGAACTGCAAAGCCAGGGTGCCTTGGATCTGCAGGGCGGCTCGGTCCCACTGTCTTCCAGAGACACACAGGCCTCTGACACCAGCGCCTCTCACTGCCGACAAGTGGGTGATGTCCTCAGAGCCAAGCTACCAGCTAAGCAATCAGGGATCCGGGAACGCCCCCCTCTCCTCACTGCATCCCATCCCCACTGCGGTACCCCGAATTTACCTTAATGAGCTTAAGATTCATCCACTGGGCACTTCACTGCTTCATCTCCAATCCTCCAACCTCCTGAACTTTTCTGAAAACCCAGTACTCTGCTGTACTGACTTGGAACTGAAGCGCCCCTCCAAACAGCAAAGGTACCCCACTAAGTATTTCTCCCCTCAAGCAACACGTTGGCAGTACAAACTTTTCATTCATAGCTTGGTTCCGACAGGAATAGGGTGTGTGTTTGGGTAAGGAGGGAGACAGGAGGGCGAGGTAAAAATCTGGCCAGCGACCCTCGCCTCGGCTTGCCTAGCCAAATGCCAAGGTCTTCACCAAAACCACCACCCAGCACCCAACTTCTGACAATGGTACCCACCAAGCTCCGGGCTGCAAGATGCAAAGCAAGTGGAGTGGAAGTCCCGGCAGAGATGCTGCCAACCCGGAGAGCCAGACAGGGAATGCCGCGGTGCGCCCGGAGCACGCGTGGCCCCCAATTCCCAGGGCTTTCCCGGGCAGAGCCAGCCCCGGCTGCGGTGCCACTCACCTCCGCCCGCTCCCGCCGAGGCTGCGCGCCCTCCTCCGCCCCGCGTCGGCGAGCCCCTAACTTCGCCCCCTTCTCCAAACAGCCATCTTCCGCAGCGCAGGAGGGAATGGCGAGGCAGGAGGCCGAGAGCGGAGGGAAAGTTGCCGGCGGGGCGCGGCGGGGCGCGGGCGGCGGGGGCGCGCGAGGCTGAGGCGCTGCGCGCCGTGCGGGAGGCGGGCGGCGGCGAGCTGCGCCGAGCGGGCGGCGCGCGGAGGACGGGCTAAAAATAGCGCGCGCTGGGGAGGGGCGCGAGGGGGGACGGGGGTGGGAGGGAGACCGCGGGGCCGGGCCCGAGCCCCGGAGCGGCGGAGCGGGGCGGGGCGGGGCGGCCGGGGAGGCGGCGGGGCCCGGCTGCAGGGACACCTGGGGGCGCAGCGGGCGGACGCGGAAAGGACGCGCGCGGGCAGCGGGGCAGGGGGCTGGAGGGAGATGGGGAGAGCGGGGGATGTCTGGTGAAGCTCGGGGACCTGGGAGACGGACAGAGGCGGCAGGCGCCAGGTGACAGGCAGGCGACCGGGCTGGTGCGGAGGAGGAGCGCGGCCCCGGCCTCGCCCTGCGCGCCCTCCAGCCCAGGTCGCTCAGGTGCGCGCCTGGCCGCGCGGACTGTAGGGAGCGGAGCACCCTGAGAACTGAGAACCGTGGGGCAGGACCTAGCTCATCCCTACACCCGGCGTGGAGCTTCATGGGGGCCGGGGGGCGATTAAAGAAAATGCTGCTACGTTTGGGGTTGTTGTTGTTGTTGTTGTTGTTGTTGTTGTTGTTGTTGTTGTTGTTGTTGTTGTTGTGCCTAATGGGAAATGTGAGGAAACATGGTGATGGAAGTATGATGTAGGTTTGCCGTGTTTGAAGGCTGCACGGAAGAGAGCAGCATCGCTCTGGAACCCGCCCTGGCAGAGAGAAGGCGCTGCTGGGTTCGGGAATTGCCTAGAGGGCGTCTTCGGTGCTTAGTATTTTACCTTGGAGACTGAAAAAGAAATTACAGCTATAACTTGTCTATACTAATATTCCTAATGTCTGTAAATCGCTTTGTAAAGTAGGCAACATTAAATATTTAATTAAAAAAGGCTAATCCTGAATATATTTTTTCTAATGCTAAACACCTGCCCACTCAAAAAAAAGGCTAATAATTATAATTTTTTTAAAAAACGGTGATCTAAAGACCAATAAAAGCAAGTGTCTACATGTGCATTTATGGTTTTCCTCTGTACTGGCTAAAACACCACTCGTTCACAGATTACACACACCCAAAGAACCTAACCCAGCACCCTCATTTCCAGCTCAAGGACCTGAGACTACAAGATCAACATGATTTGTGCAAGGTCTGGTAGTGGCAGTGTTCATCTCTAGAACTGAATTGCATAAGCCTGGGACAACTTGAGGGCTAGACATTCCATGTCATTTAAGATGACTCAGCATTTGTAGTGGATATAACTATGATAGCTAGATGTGCCCCCACAGTTTACCCCAACTGTAAATTTGTACCCCAGGAGTGAGAGTGGACAGTTGGTTTTATATTTGTAAAAGAAAAGAAAGCTGGTTGAGGCGAGGAACCAGTGGGGGATCCAGACTTAGGAAGAAAATAAAAGTCACTCTTAATGATGTCTTCCAGTGGTCCGGCAGCTTGGCTTCATGTCCATACTAGAAAGTCAATCTTGATATCAGGCCCTCCACGGTGAAACCATTGGTGTTGGCTGGACCATTTCAGACATGCTTTTCAGACTATTCAGGTTTATTTATTCAGATAAATACCTAGCGACCTGCCACGCCTTGCTTTCCAAAATGGAGTCTTTGGTCAAGTGTCCGGGCCTTTTCTTTCCATGTCTGTTTGCCTTCCACCGATTCCAAGAGGAGCAATTCACTCTATCATCTCTCAAAAAGGACTTTCTAGAAAAGTGTCACTGAAACTCATAACAGTATACATTTCTAGGAGCTCAGCGGTCATATGAAATAGACCCACCCATGTGTAACAATGTGGACAGAATAACTTGGAGTTTGCTCTTAATATTTGGGGAAGGTTGGGGGTTTTTTGTTGTTTTTTTTTTTCATTTTTTATTAGATATTTTCTTTATTTACATTTCAAATTTTATCCCCTTTCCTCATTTCCCCTCTGAAAACCTCCCCATCCCATCCCCCAACCCCCTGCTCTCCAACCCACCCCCTCCCACTTGTTTTTAACTTACCATTAGTTACCTCTACCACATAAGGCATAGTTCATAGCTGACAGCTTTCTTCTTCATCATTCCAGTACCAACTTCAGGGCCAACTCAGAGAGAGAACTTGCTGGTTGCTACTGCTGATTCACGTATTTTAAGTTATAATTTAAAGTATTATAATTCCTTCTAACAGTTCGTGTTCTCTGTTCAAGCCTGTACTATACTCTGTGTGGTTCTGTATTTTTTTTTTCTGGCTTCATTTTCTCCTCAACTGAACTCTAGGAAGACCAGGTAATTCCTTTTTTATTTCTGGTGTTTTTAGTAGGATTTATTTTTAAAGAAAAGTTTTAGATTTGAAGGGAAATAAAGACTACATTAGGTATTGGGCATCCCTAATTCCCAAACCTGAAATATCCCCATATCTCAATGTTTTTTAGCTAACATGACAGGAGACCCAGAATGTCATACCTGACCTCAAGTAATAACTGGTTGCTGTGAAAACCTAGATACCCTAAAAATATTGAATGAAATTACCTCAGGCTATATGTTTGGGAATATGTGAAACAAATGGATTTCATATTTAGACTCAGCCTCTTCCCCCAAGAAATGTAATTATGTGAATATTTCAACATCTAAAAACAATATAAATAATAAAAAAAAACTAAGCCACTTCTGGCCCCACACATTTTTAACCTGCATGTAGAATTTTAGTGTAGCCAATCACATGCAATACTACTATCATGAACTGCTCTCAGTAGCTTAGCACGTTTCCTAGAATTAGCAAATGGTTAATCAGATAGAATGAACCTAGAATCATGGTTTGTCATATATCATTACTTTTTACATAACTTCCCTTTTCTATTTAGGATCCCAGCTAGGATCCTGAGTTGTACTTGTCATGTCTCTTTAGGCTATTCTTGGCCATGAATTTCTCATATTTTTCTTGTTTTGAAAACTAACTTTGAGAAGCACTGGCCAGCTATTTCATAGATTATCTCTCTATTGGAGTATATTTGTTTTTCTAACAAGTCCTGAGTTGTAGCTCCTAAAGTTCCATCCCTTGATATTAAATCATCAAGAGACTATAGCAGTGTCATAATGTAACACTGCAGTGTTGACACTGGTGTCTGTCGGTAATAGTATTTGCCCATGTCTACATTGTAAACATACTCTCTTCTCCTTTTTGTTCTCTACAAGGAGTCATATAGTACAGCCCACACTTCAGGTGTATGTAGAATGCAATTTAGAATTAGACAAATCGTCTTCCTTTCACAAGAAGCTAATTTGATCCAGACAAAAGAAAGATGACAGAAGAGGAATATCTGATACTTATCCCCTATAGAAAGATGAATGTGTTCAGCACTCAGTGAATCCCTAGAGCAGTCTGCACACAGACAAGCTCAGGACAAGGTCTAAAGGCTCCAAAAGAAAGAAAGGGAACAAAACCACTTATGGGATGTACACAATTTAGCATCTAAAGAGCAAAGGCTTGATGGATAGAAGGGAGGAAGCAGAGAATGAGCCAGGACGACTATTTAAAGAAATAACAGCAGAAAACTTGGCCCACCTGAGGAAAGGTGAAAATACCAACATCCTGGAAGATAAAAGTTCTCTACTCAGATGCTATCAAAACAAGACTGTGGACTACAGTTAAGTCTTAGGAAAGTAAAGACTTAGCCGGGCGTGGTGGCGCACGCCTTTAATCCCAGCACTCGGGAGGCAGAGGCAGGCAGATGTCTGAGTTCGAGGCCAGCCTGGTCTACAAAGTGAGTGCCAGGACAGCCAGGGCTACACAGAGAAACCCTGTCTTGAAAAAACAAAAAAAAAAAAAACAAAAAAAAAAGGAAAGTAAAGACTTTTGACTTGGTTATTTTTATAGTGAGGGTCTCACTCTGTACCTATGGCTGCTCTTAAACTTTCTATGTAGATCAGGTTGGTCTTGAACTCTTAGATCCATGAGCCTCTGTCTCCTGAGTGCTGAGATTAAAAGCACGCACCTGTGTGCTTGGCTTTAAGGTTCTTAAAGGTGGAGTGAGTCTTTCATCGGGACCATATAGTTGGGCCCATCTATACAATGATGAGAATTTTTATTAGATTCAAACAAAAACAAGACTGTATGTCCACAACAGAAGAATTAAATTGGATTTATTTTGCACATCATACATAAAAATCATTACAAACTGGATTAGACCTCAACATTAGAATCCCCCCCCAAAAAATCCCTATTAGAAATACATGAGGGGGCTGAGGAAAAAGCTCACTTGCTAAGGTGCCCACCTTGCAAGCATGAGGACTTGAATTTAGTCCCCAGAACCCATGTAGAAAGAGCCAGGAAGAGCAGTGCATGGTTGTAATCTCAATGCTGGCAAGTTCGAGTCGGGCAGATCTCTGGAGTCAATGTCCATGCCGCCTAGCCTATTTGATGAGTTCCAGGCCAGTGAAAGACTCTGCCTCAAGAAAGGCTGAATGGCATTTGAGGAATGACATCCAAGGTTGTCCTCTGACTTCTACATTAATGCACATATTTGTAGAGACATATGCACATGTGCACATATGTACAAAAGACAAACAAACAAAAACAAAAACACAGAGCAGGCTCTGTGACATTAGTCTGGATAATGGATTCTTGGATGGAATCAAGAAATGCAGACTATTAAACAAACAGATAGATAAATGGAAAAATGCCAAGCTACAACTCTCAAGCAAAGCCAAAGAAACCAATCGACAGAAGAGACAAATCCATGTGTTGGGAGAAAATATTTTCCAAAGGTATATCCACCAATAGGCTCACATCCAAAACATATAAGGAACTCAAATAATCAAACAGCAAGAAAACAGCTCTATCAAAATAGACAATGGAGGGCACAGACATTTCTCAAAAGAAGGTATACAAATGCCCAGATGTATGAAGACATATTTAACCTCTCAAATCACCAGAGAAATGTGAATTTTAAAACAAGACAACATATTCCCTCATACAAGTCAAAAGATTGCTCATGGAAGCAAAAATGGCAGTAGGTGTTTATGGTGGTGGTAGTTGAGGTAGTTGTTTGGTAGTTGTCTTTACAAAGAAAGTTCTGTAAACTTTATTTTGTGAAATATTTGTGGCATGTCCTAAGGGGCCATGCCTCTCACCCACTCACTGTTGCTCTGGGCACTTTCCCACTAGTTCAGCCATCAATCCTCCAGATGAGGACAATCTCTTCTTCTAGGAAAGACACATCAAGAAGAGAAAGGTGAGCAAAACTCACAACTGTGAGATTCCAGTGTTGTCAGCTAGTATCACAAGGTTGGAGCCTGGCCTTCTGTGCCTTTATTTTGGGGTGCAGCCTTGCAGAGCCTGTTTGTGATTGTTTAGGGTGCATGTGTTAAAATGTTTCTTTAAAAAAAATCATTGTTATTTATTGAATGAAATAAGTCTTTTTATTATGATGTCAACAAAATTAATTGCACACCCACTATGTGCAGAATAATATGACAGATACTCTAAATCATTTTTTCAAATGTTGAATTTGCACTGTGCCATGGCAAAGGTAGAGACACTTTATTTAGAAGTAATAGAGTATGAAATTTAGCCAGAGTATATTTCTAAAGATGGATGGTGTTTCCCCCTCCTCCTCTGCTCCACTCCACCCACCATTTAGCCTACACTGGCCAATCCTCAGCCTCTGTCTCCTGTGGAGTAGGATTACAAGTATTGATCACTATCTTAAGCTCTCAGGAGTGAATTATACTATGAATCTATTGTGATTTTGGCTCTGGGGGTCCTCATTTTACAGAGTCTACTACAGCCATAGAGTCTTACAGTAGGATCATTTCACTTTACTTACAATGCCAAATGTGTATGAGCATCAATATCCCCCAAACAAGGCTTTTTCTCTCATATATATGAGAGATAGATATGAAAGGGTGAAAGTGGTGACTGATAAGGACCCCAATTAAAGGACAACACTCCCACAGAGCAAGACCAGAGAACAGGTACATCTGAATTCCTAGGGTGCTTTCTGGGGCAGCCCTCAAGTTTGGGTTTCCTCAACAGCTGGGAAACTGAGTCAGACCACTTGTCCATGACTCCTTGGAGAACACCCTGAGCAAAGGACAGTTTCCTGAGCCAAGAAACGACCCAGCAAGCAAAATAGAGGATTCCAAAACCACTGTAACATTTCCCCATGGCTGTGCTTTCTTTTGTTATCCAGAAAAACATTTGGACACATTCATTGGTCCATTTCATGAAAGTTCCAGTTCTCACCAAGCACGTTTTTTATTTTTTTCCTAGAACTCCTCTCATTTTAAAAATAATTTTTCTCAGGGTTGCTGCTAATGCTTCCTCTGGGGGGGATTAATAGACAATTTTCCTCAATTAGTTTAATCTGTTCATAGGTCTGCAACAATGGGTTCCTATGGCTCAGGAATTTCCCACTGCAAGAAAAGTGCTATGCAGTAATAGAGATGATAATGAGACCCATTAAGGATTTCATTCCTTTGCTAAACTTTCAACAAAACCTGGAAGATACGCTGTCTCTATTCTAAAAATCTCTTTCTTTTAAAAGTACATGTATCTATCTATTTATTTATTTATTTTGGAAAAGAGGGTACTTGCACTGTGATACATATATGGAAGTCAAAAGAAAACCCAAGGGAATTAGTTTTCTTCTTTTGATAGATGAGTCCCTGGAATCAAACTTAGGTAACCATCTAGCTGGCCCAGTAATCCCTTTCTTATGGAAAAGTATATGGAACATGGTAAGGTTAGTCACAAGTCATTGCTCTGTTATGAAATACTGTGAACCCCATTAGGTCACATGACAAATGGCATGCTGTAATTATGTTAGCAGGCCATCAACCAAGATGCATGAAACAAGTGACGAAAAGCCTTCACATGCATGCAGATACTTCAGGGTGAGTTTCATTAACTGAACACTTTAATACCCATTTTATTAATATTTTATATTAAGATGATTTACATAGCTTACATGTAATATGCTAACATTGCAAGACAATATTCTAAAGTAAATATATGTTTATATTTATTTACATGTTCTTAGTAGGTAAATTACAGTTGCTACCACACCATATATAAATTTTATGACAATTAAATCAAAGGAAAAGCAGTAAAGCAATGGAGGTAATTTTTAAATTTTCATTTTGATCTATACAATTGCACACACCAGGCAGTGGCACTATTAGGAGATGTAGCCTTGTTGGAGTAGGTGTCACTGTGGGCATGGGCTTTAAGATCCTTGTCCTAACTGCTTAAAAGTGAGAGTCATCATAGCAGCCTTCAGATGAAGATGTAGAACTCTCAGCTCTGCCAGCACCATGCCTACCTGGATGCTGCCATGCTCCTGCCTTGATGATTATGGACTGAAACTGTAAGCCAGCCCCAACTGAATGCTGTCCTTATAAGAGTTGTCTTGGCCATGGTGACTCTTCACAGCAGTAAAACCATAAGACAATAAATAATATTGAATTTTCTTGGATGTTAAATTTGAACTTGATGATCATTTTTCAATGTGAGATGACTAAATTTGAAGTGCCTTTTCAAGGAACACTATTTTTGGTGCCTCTAAGAGTTAGTGTTAATTAAGCTATAAACAAAAGTAAATAAAATCATCTGGGTCGTGGTGGCGCACACGTTTAATCCCAGCACTTGAAAGGCAAAGGCAGGCAGATTTCTGAGTTCAAGGCCAGCCTGGTCTACAGAGTGAGTTCCAGGACAGCCAGGGCTACACAGAGAAACCCTGTCTTGAAGGAAAACAAAACAAAACAAAACAAAACAAAAGAGTAAATAACCAGAGACTTGACAAACTATTTTTTTTTCTAATTTAATCTTAGGTCTGGAGACTTTGGTATTGATTTGGTGGCTCAAAGGCAAGGTTTTATGCTTTTTGCAAAACTTTTTTCTTTCGCAAAATGGTTGTTGCTCCAGCCATTAAATCTACTTTCTAGAAAACAAACAAACAAACAAACAAAACAAAACAAAAAACTCCTAGGCGTTAAGGACACATAAGATTGGCAGCACGTGCATCCAGAAAGCCAATATTTTCCTCAAAATGCTAAACAGGCTTAAGCCTGATCTCACAGTCTCACTGAAGGCTGAGGTGGGGTGCTACCAGAGAAGACTGATCCTTATTTGCAAGTAAAACTGAGAGGAACATGTTGCATTGTGTTTATTATTTCTAATAGTGCCAAAAATTGAACCTGGTACCTTGTAAGTTTTCAACCTCTGAGCTACATCCATAGTCCAGCAAATATTTTCAATTCATTATTTTCCCAGCCTCTGTACCAGAGAAAGACAAGGGAAAGAGACTTATAATGGATCAGAGAACCATCCTACGGTATCTTCTATCATTCCTAAAGGCCAATTTCCCCAAAAGTGAGGAATGTATTAGCAAGATTTTGTAAACAAATGCTTTTTAGAGAGTGTGCTTTGGCTTGGGGAGAAAACTCACTTGGTAGAAATGAAACCTGGTTAATACTCCCCTGGTTAATCACCCACCTCTACAGAGGCATGAAAGCAAAACCCAAAGCCAGGCATGACCGCACACACATGTCATTCCTGTGATAGAGACAAGCAGGTCCATGGGGCTGCCTGGCCAGCCAGTGAACTGAAGTCAGCAAGCCTCAAGCCAGTAGACACTTCCTCTAAGAGCAAGGTAGCTGAGGAGTGACAGTTGAGGTTGACTTCTGACCTACACATGTAGAGAGATAGGGGTATGAGGGACACAGATGTGAGACAGGACATATTTTGTTACAGAATATCATAGGTCGTCAGCAGTTCATTCACCTGATTTTTAGCAAGTACAATTAGTTCAACTCAGTGTTACAAACGAAAATGAGATCCAGGTTTAAATAACAATCATGTTGCGGTTACTCAGGAGCTAGGACAGAGTCTGCTCTGTTCTAATGCAGTCCTCTACCAGAGTGCACCATCCTCCACCCAGTCTAACTATGCCCATTGTGCCTGCTTGGATTAAGTTTGTACTTTTGTTTCAAGTTCTTAAAAAGTAATGTTTCTCATCTTTCCATCTTCTGAGCCAAGTTCCAAACTCTCAGGGTTGCAAAAACCCTTTGGCGCTGAATGGGTTAATGTTATGCTATGACCTTCACTTTCCTGCTGTCCCCAATCTAAATCTTCCATTATTTGATTCTGAGACTCTTTTCCTGTGGACATTAAACTCACTGAGCATAGTTTTCCTTCCCCAAAGAGAACCATAACTGTCTACAAATGAGGATGTTCCCTCTGCAGTTCTTTGGAGCCTGCGAAGACACAGTATGTTCATAAAACAGTTTAGAGAAAATTCTAATAAAAAGATCCCTGTTTCACAGTGATTATTAATACAAAGTTGTTTTGCAATAGCTTTGATTATTAAGATTTTTAGACATATATTTCTACACATCATTTCACACACTATAATTTTTCTTAAATTTTATGAAGAAATATTAGTGTCTGGAGTTTACATATCATGAGTTCTAGTTCTTTATTTATATTTGCATATAATTGCAAAATATTTTCAAAGTTCCAAGTGACTTAATTTCTGTTATTACTGATTTATATTTAAAATATAAAAATATTATTTCATCTAAGTTGAAAAATAGCAATAAAAAGCTTTTATATTACTCATGACTGGCAAAACTCTTTTAACAGGTAAAATACCAATCACTTCAGCTTAAATTTATACCGACTTCCAGGAAGCTCCAAATGAGGGCACAAGGAATGAGGCAATGGAAGAACAGAGCACAGAACATGGAGTGTGGACTTGTCAGAACATCATTTCTCTGAAGTCAATACTCAAAACAGGTGATAAATTTTACTAACCTTGCCTTCCTAATATTTCTTTATAAATCTTTCTCTTTGTAAAACAAAAAAAGTATAATGCAAGGTTTGCAAATACCAGGATAATGAGCAAGTAATAGCAATAGACAAGCAGTTATCATAAAAACCTGTAGACAATTGTAGACACCCTTCCTCCTCTGACAGGTTTCTTCCTCCCCAGGAAACTGGCCTTTAACAGCTGAAGCACCAGTCTATTCCATGATGTCTTGCTTCCTGGACTCATGAGCACAGCTGCTCTCACTAGAAAAGCTTGCCCTTCCAAGTCCCATATATCAGGTCAGTTGACCATGCTTATCTCTGGGGAGTAGCTTAGAGAAGGAAATGTGTACTTCCCATAGGAAGGAACCTCAAGTAGTAACAATTCAATACTCACTTTCCTTACTGCTGTAACAAGATCCATGATAAGAAGCAGCTTAAGGCAGAAAAGGTTTCTTTTGGTTTATAAGTTGAGAGTCTAGTCCATCACAATGGGGTTGGCATGGCAACAGAAGCTGGGGGCAGCTGGCCACATAGCATTTTTTGATCAACTAAAGCAGAAAGAAGTTAATGCTGGTGTTCTGCTCAGACAATAGGATGGTACCACCCACATTCAGGACAAGTCTTCTCTCGTCAGTTCAACTTTCTGGAAATGCCCTCATAGACATAACTAGAGGAATAGTTCCTTTGTTCTAAATGTAGTCATGGACGAAAATGAAGGCATTTCATTCTTTAAAAGTTTACTTCAGCTTCATAATATGAAATACTCTTGAATCATCTCTGCTTAGTACCAAGCACCATAGGGTTTAACAATCCCACACTATTCAAAAATCTGAAGTACAAGGCAATCTCTTAAGGGTGAACAACTTAAAAAAAAATTTAAAACCAAATTATAGCCGGGCGTGGTGGCACACACCTTTAATCCCTGCACTCGGGAGGCAGAGGTAGGCGGATTTCTGAGTTCCAGGCCAGCCTGGTCTACAAAGTGAGTTCTAGGACAGCCGGGGCTACATAGAGAAACCAATAAATTGTCTCAAAAAACCAATAAAACAAACAAACAAAAAAAAAAGTATATACTTCTAATATACTGTAACACACACACACACATACACACACACACATACACACACATACACACACACACATACAAACACACACATACACACACACACACATACACACACACACATACACACACACACACATACACACACACACACATACACACACACACATACACACACATACACACACACACATACACACACATACACACACACACATACAAACACACACATACACACACACACACATACACACACACACACATACACACACACATACACACACACATATACACACACATACACACACACACACATACACACACACACACACACACACATTCTAACAGGAAAAACAATAGATCACAGCAAGAAAAGCTTGATCCAGAGGAAGACCTAGACTCAGGAGGGCAAACTGTGGCTTCATATCCAGTATCTGTGGAGTTCTTGAGAGAATATTCCTGACTCCAGTAGCACTGGCAGCCCCACTCCTCCCGGTCTGCTGCCTACAAAGCAGGAGACTTCTCTCCTAAGCTAGCTCCACTATATCCCTTCAACTATCCCTGACAGTCCTGCATCTCCAAAACCTTACAGTCGCTACCACAGCTTGGGCTTCATCATTCCAGTCTCATGATTGGCCCCTAGTGGCTTCCTCACAGGAAGTCTAACCCTGTCATTCGAGCTGTTTTCTGGAACCTCTTGGTAAGCTTCCATGACTCTCAATGCCAATACCATGAAGAACTACAGACAACAAAGAAAGGGTCATATTGAGAGATATAAAAAAGTCTTCACTAAGGAAGAACATAACAATTGTCTATTTAGTGGCCCAAATGGACAGCCCTGAAACATATATAAGCAACATTATATAGTCTGAGCAGGTTATATTAGGAATATATATTTTTATGTGTTTGTATATGTATATATAATGCATATAACAAGCATTGATCTATGAACAAAAAGGCTATGAATTTGAAATAGAGCAAAGAGGACTACATGGGAGGACTTGGAGAGAAGGAAAGGAAGGGAGTAATGATTTGATTATATTATAATCTCAAAAAGAAAAGGAGATAAAAGACAGACTTTTAAAATTAAAAATTAAAAAAAAAAAAAACCCAACCCAGCACCTGGGTGACATCCACAGTGTACTGCTGCCAACCTCAGATTCAGCCTGGTCCCTTGAAGCACAGATTTGGAGGCCGTTGTGTGATGGCCCTGAGATGCTTTCCAGAGCAGATCTCTGCATGGGGAACCTCACCAGCGACATCTGCCACTGAGTTCTTTCCTTTCACAAAGTTTCATTTTCCCAGAACGGCCTTCCACGGATGAGATTTTATCCTTGGAGAAAGTTTTCTATTGTCCCAGAAGAGAGGACGGTTTTCTAGTATCTGTTCTCCCCTCTTCCAAAACTTCATACTTGCCTACATCCATCTCCTTGCCAAACTTTACATTGTCACTTTGTTCTGCTTTTCTTTTTTTTTTGTAGAGAGTTGATTAAGTGCAGAGAATGATGGCCATAACAGTCCCAGAATGCTGTGCTATCTTGAAATTGTCTCCACCCAGAGAAATAAGCCCACTACCTTTTAATTCAGCCTCACTCAAGGTTTCAGGATACAGGCAGAATTCATCCAGATTCTCTGGATACAGGCAGAATGCATACAGATTCTCTGAATACAGGCATAACACATACAAATTCTCTGCCAGAATGGAACACAAATGCTCTCTAGCTTAGTTTTTGAGAGAGTTATAAGTCAGCTCTCCACTGTCCACCTTTTTCTTAACATTCTGTTCTTCCAACCCCCCTCAGAAATGACCCATCCAGTTATGCTTACAGCATCGAAGAGTTTCTTTAGTGTACAGGCCTGGAATCTTCCACATGTCTACTATAAATCCATTCCAAAGGCCTGTGAACCACACTTTCCAGTTTCAAGTTGTCACAGCAACAGCCTCACCCCTTACTGCCAAGTGTTGACATTAGTTCCTTAGTTAACTTTACTAGTTACTGTGACAAAATACCTGATTAGAAGCGATTTAATGATTTAATGGAAGAACAGTTTACTTTGGTTAATACTTTATAGGTATTGTCCATCCTGGCAAGAATGCTATAGCCATAGGAGGGTGAGATGGCTGGTAACAACGTATCTACAGTCAGGAGGCAAATAAGAATTAATCATCACATTTGCTTTCTCCTTTCTAGTCAGTCATGGATGCAAACACTGCATAATAGGTGGGTTTTCCTTCTTCAGTTAAACCTTTCTCGAAATACACCCATAGAGACACATACATGGCAGTTCTAAATCCATACAAGATGACAATGAAGATTAACCATCGTAATATTCTAATCATATTAATTAACATTTTCTTATATAATAGACACTAGAGATGATTCTATTATCCCGATTATTCAAGTCCGTTTTTATAGCAACCCTGCAACTTAGGTACTTATAATTGTCACCACTGAAGAAGACTGAGTCAAGTTAATTACTACCTAAACCCCACAGCTAATGAATGAATAATGGAGCTTAATTCAGACGCAGACAGCCTGACTCTAGGGCCCTGCTCCTAACTAAGGTGCTGAACTAGCAACATCGAGTCCTATTGCATCATTTTGAATGCAGAAGACAAAAGATTTAGTACGAAGAAATAATGAGAGAAACAAGGATGCTCATAACACTTTACCATACAGTCAGCAAGTCCTGGGAAGACTCATATTTGGTAATCTTGATGACTTGCCATCTCTTGGCTCTTTGCAATAGCTTAGAAGAAATGGGAAGAGGATCGAAAACAGCAGTCCTGGGCAGCAAGGCCAAGAGAACCCACAAGGATAGCTTGAGACCGATTATGTTTATAGAAAGAGAGCAGAGATCAAGACCAAGGGGAAACAAGGAAATTAACTGGGATGTAGATCTTTGGCCTTTCAGGACATGAACTACTTCTTCAGTGGGAGGCATTTGTAGTCAAAACTGCACCTACACATTATTCTCTTTGAAGTATCTCTACTGAAGTGGGAACTTAAATCTGAATTTTGTGATACTTCCCTGTGTGACCCACCTTCTGACTCACTCATCAGACACCCTTTTACTAGTAGGAGTTTATTATTCTTACCAATATCAACCAGGAACCACCTCGACATGGCGATATAACCACTGTGGTCACCATCTTCATGCTAGATGGAATTTTCTTTACTTGTGTAATTTCAGTACAATGATGCCCTGCTGAGAAATGCACTGACCTCAGCCAGGGGGAAATGGAGTCTCGGAGACCTTGAGTAACACACAGTACCAGGCACTGATTGCGTTGAGTCTTTGATGCTTCTCGTTCTCTATAACTTAATCAATGGCCCTGCTCCTTCCCTCCTTCTGCCCTTTTCCTCTACAGGCTCAGGTTCAGGAGCCCCTTTCTCAAGCCCTTCAACATCAAAGTATCCAGGATATCTGCAATATGTCTTTTGAACATAGCACACAAAATGTTGCCTATTTCATTTATCCCTGGATCCTAATATTGGACTCGTGATACATTAGTAAGGGGAAAGTTTGCATTTAATTAAATATTAAGTTGTGGGTCTGGGGAGATGTCTCAGCAGGTAAAGAGCTTGCTACACAAACATGAATAGGGACTCTGCAGAATTCATATAATGCCAGGCTTGGCATTACCATTACCATCTGGAATCCCAGTGCTTGGGTGGGAAGGGGTGGGAAGGTTCTGAGATAAACAGATCTTGAGAGTTTGATGCCCAGTCAGTCTAGCCAAAATGGCACATTTCTGGTTCAATGGGGGCCCTGCCTTAAAAATTAAAATGTAGCCAGGCAGTGGTGGCACGTGCCTTTAATCCCAGCACTTGGGAGGCAGAGGCAGGCGGATCTCTGAGTTTGAGGCCAGCCTGATCTACAGAGTGAGTTCCAGGACAGTCAGAGCTATACAAAGAAACCAAAAAAAAAAGTAAAATGTAAAATGATAGAGTCAGACATTCAACCTCAACGTCAAACCACAGCTTCTAGACTTGCAGGGATGCACACAATTACATACACGGGTACACTACGCATAGCACACTCACAGCCAGAGGGACAACTTTGATTTACGCTTGCATTACATGGTAAAACAAACAACTCGCCCCGAGTAAACAAATGGGTGAATGAAAGGATCAAGAACCGAGCACACTCTTAAACGTGTCACTTCTTCCTGGATTTTATGCATAATTGTTCGTTTGTGCTAAGCCTTCATTATTGTGACTTTGTGTTATTGGTAACTAGTAACCAGGTCACATTACCACTTAATTTCAATGTAATTTTAGATTCATAGTAACCAGGTCACATCTTTCATTTAGAGTTCTATCTAGCCACTCCCGGTCCTTTCT
This sequence comes from Mus caroli, assembly GCF_978045245.1. NCBI lineage: Eukaryota > Metazoa > Chordata > Mammalia > Rodentia > Muridae > Mus > Mus caroli. Next base: position 33,003,491 of record NW_028227269.1, read on the forward strand.
AGTCCAGCCCCGGACCCAGAGCTATTGTCTGCATGGGTAAGGGTTCTATTTGCTCATGGTAGAATCTGCCCAACAGAGAAATAGCAGAGAAGGAAAATTCAGGCCCTAATATTTAGAACCACCACTCCGAGCACTGTTACTAGGCCACTGTATGTTTCTCTTCAGCCTGAAACCCCACAGCCACACTGTGCATGAGAGTTTGTTCATTTGCCCTCTGGCCTCTAAACTTCAGACCTGGGGTTCTTAAGAACATGGTACCATTGCTGCAGAAATAGCAGAAGTTCTCCATCCCTGGGCCCTTTTCTTTCAGGGTTGACCCCTTTCATCTTGCTAGTACCGCCACTCTTCGGCCCTCATGCCTCTCTGCTCCTAAGACAGCACCATCTGTTTTTCTGTCCAAACTGCTGTATAAGCTAGGTTCTACTTTAATAATCTTCATATCAGGCAACCACAAAATGTGTGCAATGCAGCTGTCATGTGGCTGATTGAATAGTTGTTCCAGGGCACGCACCAGGAAGCTTCATCAAAGCCGGGAAGTCTAAGGCTTCCCAAGAACAAATACTGTATTTTTCTCACTCAACTCAATTCAAGATATCTAGGCCATGTTTGTGTTCCTACAAGCTTTGATCTCACTGGTAAGAAAATGTTCTCTCTCTCTTTCTCTCTCTCTCTCTCTCTCTCTCTCTCTCTCTCTCTCTCTCTCTCTCTCTCTCCCTTTGCTCCCCTCTACCCCACGTGTGTAGGTATGTGCTTCAACTTAAGATGTGATTCAGGTACTTAATGTGTGTTGTCATAGGTATATCTAACAATAATACTATTGACATAATAAGTACAAGCCTGATTTTGCTTGTCACAGAAAAGTATTCTTTCCATTGTAATTTGTTCCAGAAAGTCACATTAAAGAAGTGATATTCCTGTAAGAAGGTGGCCAATACATCCAAACATTCAAGTTTGGAACACATTAGGAGACCGACAAAGGCATTCAGGTTTGAAGCTAATCAGTATATATAAAGGAAAGGAAAAACATTTCATTAAATATTCAATTACTTCATTAGCATGGCAACAATTTTAAAATACAGTATAATTTTTTAAAAAGGCCATTAATGACCACAAAATGTTAAAGTCAACAAAATACAGGCAGTGTAACAATTGGAGATTAATCTAATAATTCAGGAAGGAGGTTTTTTAATTAGTTATTAATATATCAGTTTGGGTTTATATATTTCCTCATTATTCTCTCAGTCTTGCTGAATATTTTTGAAATATTTAGAAATAATGTCAATCCTGTGCTTCCTGTGTTGGCATTTATCTTCGTACTTAAAAGAAAAAAAGTGTGACTAGAAATTGAATCCAAGTCACTGCCAATGCCCTGAGCTATTGACAGCGTCTTCCTGCCCCTCAAAGAAAAAAGACTTTGAACTCTTGTTCTGAAGCAAAAATTTCCTAGTGATCATCCAATGCTCTTGGAAAAATAGCTTCAACAGCCACACTTGTGGGTACGCATTGCTTTACAGTTAAAAAATAGTGCTATGCATTATATATAGATATATACACACACACATCTATCGATATGTGTATATATATATATATATATATATATATATATAAACATATAATACATATGTGTGTGCGTGTGTGTACATATTACATGTTTGATAAAGCTGCATCCTCCAGTCTCTGCTGATGCTTTGCTCAGGCTTGTCCATCAACACTCAAGAATTAGGTGTATGTACTTCAGCTAACTCTTTGACTTGCTGATAAGAAAGGTACAATTCATCATCTTTAAATATGAAACGTATCCATGATTTTAAAAATAAGTTACTTTATTGCCTGCCTGACAAAGACTGAGGTTAGAATAAATGACACAGAAGATAAAAATTAATGTTAAGAAAAAGCTCACTGGGGAAAATATTCTTTTCTCCTTGTTTTTCTAACTTAGAAAGTTTGAGAGTAAGAAGCAACTATTTACCCAGAAAAGGCTAAAAAAAAATATAGGATAACATGCAATATTTTAAAATCCATATAGTGAAAATGCTATTTTAATATATTTCATATGGAATTATAAAAATCCTCTTTACTCTTATTTCAAACTAATTTAAATTCAAAGTAGCCAAAATATTAATGCTACCCAGAATACTCTTGGGAATTAGTTTCGATATTTCGTAATTTTGACTTTTCTACAATTTTATGATAAAATTAAATCTGTTATAGAAAGTTGAACTGTTTGGACAACTCGGAGTTAAATATAGTGTATTGAAGATGAGTTTACTTGGCTTCTCTCTAAAATCCACTAAAACAACGAGGGAGCTTTTTTCTGTAAAGCGTAAGTCCACAAAAAACTAAAAGATTCAGGGAGAAGACCACATCGCAAGTTTAGAGGCAGAGAAACAATACGGATAAATGACAACTGACTTTGAAGATAAGCTAAAGCTAAAACCAGAACTAGATTAACACGAAACTTGAGAACTGAGGTGACAGGTACTGGTAAAGGTGAAAATGGGTAGGGAAAAGGGCTCAGACAACATGGCCACCCTCAACTGTTTGGCACAATGCAAATTCTCCACAGTAAATATGACACCAGGCTATGCCAACGTCAGTATCATGGCGGAGAATTTTCATTTGTCTTTTGGGGACAACTGAACATGAATCGCTGAATAACAGGGAAACTAAGATGATGCATCTGAGAGTTTGAAAATAAAAGCATGCAGGGCTGAGGTGGAATGCACCTTTAATCCTAGCACTCTGGAGGCAGAGGCAGGCAAGTCATGGAGTTTGAGGCCAGCCTGGTCTACACAGTGAGTTCCAGGACAGCCAGGGCTACACAGAGAAACCATGTCTCAAAACAACAACAACAACAAAAACAAACAAACAACAAAATAAAAACAAGCAAGCAAACAAAAATAGAGCTCCCAAGAACTAAACTGCCAACCAACCAAAAAATACACATGACTCCAGCTACATATGGAGCAGAGGATGACCTTATCTGGCATCAATGGGAGGTCCCCTTAGTCCTGTGAAGGCTTGATGCCCCCGCATAGGGGAATGCTAGGGCGGGGAGGTGGGCGGTGGGTGGATGAAGGAGCAGCCGCATAGAAGCAGGGGTAGGGGGACAGGATAGGGAGTTTGTGGAGGAGAAACCAGAAAGAGGGATAACATTTGAAATGAAAATAAATAAAATAACCAATAAGAAAATGAGAGAGAAGAAGAGAGAGAGAGAGAGAGAGAGAGAGGAAGGAGGAGGAGGAGGAGGAGGAGGAGGAGGAGGAAGGGAGGCAGGGAGGGAGGGAGGGGAGGAAGGAAGGGCAAAGTTCAGGGAATGTGTCTCTCTGAGGGCTTCTGCTCAATAAAATTTCAGAATCTGTTTTGGACTTTGAGTTCTATCACATTTAGCTGTAGTAACTTTACTTGCCTTCAGTCACCAGCCAGATCCTTTAAGCTTAGAGTGGGCGGCCCAGAGGCAAGAAGGCTGTAGGAAGGCTCCTACTGGAGAAAATGGTATCACCACAGTCCAGAAAACTGGTGAGCAGCCAAATGAGTTGCAGAAGACAGGGACCAAGAGATCTGAGCTACTCCAGCGGTTGGGGGAGGAATACTCGTTCTCCTAGAATCTTCCAGGGAAAGGTGAGAGGGGGCGCTGCAGATGATTTTCCCAGAGAAGTCGCTAAGGCTGACATTGGTGTGCAGGCTGCTAATCAAGCACAACACTGGTGACCAAGTCTTGCGAGGGAAAATACGCAGACGCAGGCGCAGGCGCAGGCGCAGACGGCATTAGGCAGAGGGAAAACTGAGCCCAGAGGTCGTCCTTAGCAATGTACCTGAGCCATGGAGCTCTGAAAACGGGGTGGCCCTTCCCAGCTAGCTAAAGATACAGAGGCCTGAGCCATTTTTATCTTCAGTTTGACCATTTGGATTCAGGTTGCTCAGAAAAAGAGGCATGGATGTAGGGAAAAGGGGGTGGGGATGTCTTTAGTGAGGGTTTCCTGGCTGAAGGAATTTGGGCAGCACAGCCCATTATCCACAAGTGTTAAAAATTTTAAACTATCAAATTATCCAATGATGCAGATTTATATGGCAGGGAAAGAGAACTTGAGAATAATTATATTAGCATGAATAAGTAATCAGATGGTAAAGATGAGTACAAAGTTTGTGAAGATATGATCAGAATTTTCTTGGCATTTTATATTGCTCTTTATGCAAATATGACCAAATAAAAATAATACATTTTCAGCCTACGTTGTCGTTGTCGGCCTTATCCAAATGAGAACAAATGTCTATTGACTTAGAAAATCCTCTCTCTCTCTCTCTCTCTCTCTCTCTCTCTCTCTCTCTCTCTCACACACACACACACACACACACACACACACACACACACGTTAAAAGATTTTCTTTGTTGGGTAGATACTTGAAGAAGCATTTTGCTATGTATAGATGGTCAGTTAAAGGCAAACAAATCATAAAAGGATGGCACTACTGGCTTTTGAGAAAAGTGAATTTAGTCAAACACATGCAGAAGTTTGTCTTTCAAAGGAAAGAGCAAGGATTTTGGTACGTTTTCCATGGCTAACACAGAATACACGAGACTAGAAGATCTTCAAAGCAAAATATAGAGTTAATTTGGATGACAGCACTTGGCCTCTTTTGATGACATCCTAGTGACTCAATTAATGACAGAAGACAAATGGGCAACCCAGGAGCTGCCAGAGAAAGAATACAAAGGATGGGGTTGCTTAATAACAACAACCTACCCTTAGAATGAAAACAGGCACTTCATGTGAAACCCACTCAGGAGACTCCTGTCTTTCTAACCCAAGCACCTCCCACGAGGCAACAAGGCCCAGCCCTGCCACACTGGGGACCAAGCACCAAAGTGAGTTTTGCTGGGAAGAAACAACATTCAAACCATAAAGTAAATGATTCCAAACCATGAAATGAAGGCTTGTTTAGTGAGAGCTCAGAAAAGTATAGAGCAGGTGAGAAAAGGAGGAAGTCATGTGACCTTTGGTAGACCTTGAGAAGAGAAAGAGCAAGGGAGGACCCTTAATTACGTTTAGCTGTGTGTGATGTTGGTGTTATCTGTCAGTGAATTTTCACTGATTCACAGTGGGGCTGGGGGTTTTCTGGATGCATTGTGTGAGTGTCATTTTCTGTGCTTGACAATAGAGAACTGTGACAAATGCATCTATCGTAAAGATGGCAGCAAAAACTGAAACAGATAGGACAGGAAATCCTAGGCTTACTGTGGTCACTGAACACATTTCTGTATATCAAAGCTGTGGAAACTGAAGCGTTTGCATGACTGTCATGAGTGCTTGGGCTGAGAACCGGAACAGGTAAGTGCCCCTAATCCAGTCACCTGAAATATAACCTGTATGTGGACAACTTCCAAATGGGTAGCCCAGCTCTGATACCCCCTGTCTTAATTCAGTTTCTATTGCTGTGATAAAACACCCTGAACAAAAGCAACCTAAAGAGAAAAGAATTTATTTCATATTAAGCTTCCGGGTAACAGCTTATCACTGTAGGAATCCAGGACAGGAACTCAAACAAAGCAGCGACCTGGAGACAGGAACTGAAGCAGAGGCCATGGAGGAATGCTGCTTACTTGCTTGCTCCCCATGGCTTGCTTAGCCTGCTTTCTTATACAGGACACCTGTACAGGTAGGCACCACTTATAATGGGTTGGACTCTCCTGTATCAATCACTAATTGAGAAAATGCCCCCACAGACTTGCCTACAGACTAGTCTTAAAGAAGCAGTTTCACAATTGTGGATCTTTCTTTTTAGATAATTCTACCCTGTGTCAAGTTAGCAGGGGGAAAAAGGACATCTCCATTCTTGGTTTTGAGTCTGCTACCCCAAGTAGCCACCAAATCATTAAAAACCAAATACAGTAACATTTAACAATTCCCATCTAAGAGTCCAAACTCCAATGACTCACTACAAAACTTTGGATTCATAGGTATTGTCTTTCTCTCACATATGTCATCCTGTTAGCTTTAGCTTACAGTTTAACCAGAACTTGACCAGAGCTCAGCCACCTCCACTGTTCATGCTTGGCTATCACTACCTCCTACCTGCTTTCTGTAAGGACCTCTTAATTGGTCTTCCTGCATAGACCATGTCAGATTGCTTCTCAAGATGTCCACAGAAATACAGGTCAACGTTTTGGCAAAGGTCTGCATAAGATTTCCTTCTCTGTCATGTATGATCTTCTGTCTACAGTTTCATGTGTCTTCTTTTCCGCTGGTTTCTTGGGGTTTCTTGAGTACTCAGGGACACTGCTGCCCAGACCCTCGTCTTCACTATTTCCTTAGAGTAATGCAGTTCTCCCAAATACACACACAGCATGGACCTCCTAATACTTCCCCTTACTAGCAAGTCACATCCTTAGACTTGTGGATCAATATTCCCCAAATTCTGTCATTCCTTATTCCTTTCCCTGCATGTTTCCACAATGTCCTTTTTATCTGATGATACTTGTTTCCTGGGATTTTTTGATCTACCTTGTATCTTTCCTCTATTTCACTATATACAAACACCCGAGATCTCTCTCTCTCTCTTTCAGTGTTACACTCTTGGATCCTAGAACAACACTGAGAATATAGTGACCGTGTGTGGAAACTGACTGACTGAATGAGTTTGATAAACAAACCTCACACTATGAATGTTTGAGGATGTTGATATCTTTGTGTTGATCTTTATTTGCAGAATTTTGTTATGTCTCAATCTTCTTATCTTATAATCTGCCTTTGCAAACAGAAGAGTTCATTTGTCTATTCCACCTTTTAGTGCTTTTAATCCAAGTTCCATGGGGCAGATGTTAAGGCAAGATACCTGCTGAAAATAATTTTACTATGAGTATACAAAGAAGGCAATTATGAAAGATGCTTGTGATGATACAAAGCCTCAAGTCCCAACCCTGCTTCAGTGCATTCCTTGTGTAAATGCAGGGTTGAGCAGAACATTTTTAACACAATGGGATTGTTTGGAAAAAGGTGGAATGGAAAACTAAGTGGGTAGCTAGAGGAAAAAAATACTGGAAGTCAAAATTTGCCTTTCATAAATTCACACAAGTAAGAATTTCATCTAAAAATGGAAATTCTAAAACAATCAAAAATATGATGTTACAAACTAAATTTTTTTGTTTTCTTTTTTTCTTTTGTGTAAGTGCCTTCCATTTCCTCTGATTTTATCACCCAAAAGGGACCATCTGTATTGGTAAATATGCTCTTGGGACACATCTATCCTTTCTTGTCCCATCAATCAGCAACACTCAGTGGCTGTCCACTGCCAAGACAGTTAAGAGACAGTTAAGATACTGCGTTGCATTTCAGATGAATTATGCAATAATGTCTTTGCTCTTCTTATTTATCCAATTACAACCAGGAACAGTGGAATAGCAACCATAATCCTTTAATTCATCCTCCACTAAAACTGAATATGTAATCAGAAGAAGGCCATATCATTGTTTAGGCTGTTTTTTAAAACTAAGTTTGTGTATTCTTCCTGAAAATATGGTAACTGTATATACTGCTTTAGGTCATTATTTTTAAATACCTCAAGCATTTGAGTACATTTGTTAGGATATGAGTAATCGCCATGCCAATTAGAAGTCTCTTTGATCTGTGCACTAAGAACAGCCAAAGATAACTAAATCAACACTTCTCTTAGACTTATGTGTGGTACCTTCTTTAAAAGAGTAAAGAACTATGATATTTTAAAATGATGCAAGCTCCATCAGAGCATACATATACATACATGTCTGTATATAGTGTATGTATAGGTGGTCATGTTCATACGATTGCTGCTGTGGAGGGCAAACATCAATTTCTCCATCACCCTATACCATATTGTTGAGATAAGATCTCTCACTGAGCTTTGAGCTCATCACTTGGCTACCATAGCTAGCCAGCAACCCCCTGAAATGTTCTTGCCTCCATCTCCCAGTGTTGGCATCACAGAGGCCCAGCATGCTGGATTATTTAACATGGGTGCTGGGGATCTGAACTCATATTCTTATGATGTAAACATTTTAACTGCTGAGCCATCTTCCAGCTCTAGAGATCTTTTCCTGTACTTGCAACAGCATACTTATAACTGAAGCTATCCAAAAGTGCAAGTACTGTATAGGTGCATAGTAAGAAATGGAGGAAAATAAAGATGGAGGATGGGGAAAAGAAGGCCACAAGGACTGAAGGAGGTAATCAGAGAATGATAACCTGAAATTTGTAACTAATAACCAGGGTCTATAGGGTACAGCTCAATGGTAGCATAACTACATAACATGGGTAACTGCCTAGGTTTGATCCCCACCATCATAAACTTAAAACAAAATGTTTACACTGTATGCCCACTCAAAAACTTGATGTAAAAATTGGAATAACTAAGACCTGTCATTGGTTACGTGATAGGCTCAGGAGAGAACCTAATACCATTATTCTGCTAAATGAACATAGTATTAAACTGTCCCCTGATTTCTTCCATTTATACCCATAGATTAGTCCAGCTCTAAATGCTCGTCAAAGAAGCTTCATTTTGAGTTGATGGTGATTAATACAGAGACCCCCTCCCAACTAGACAACATTCAGAGAATAAGACACTATGGAGTGCTCATCTCTAAAAGGGACATCTATACCATATCATTCCGCCAAGGCTCAAGGATCATCTCAGAAGAGGGGCAGAAAGGTTGTAAGAGCCAGAAGTAGTAGGCATCTGTAGCAAAACACATAATATGTATTTGCTACACATAATAGGGTCACAGCATGCATGAACTCACACTGGGTGGACTGCATGCACAAGACCTGCATAGTAAGTCTAGATCAATCTAGGTAAAATCCAAACTGAACAAGCAAGGAGCTCATGAAGTCCCACCACTGAGAAGCCATGGCAACTGATGGCTGCTGGGATGCAGGTTTTGAAAGGCTACTTATGTTTCAGTAGTTGGCTCTAACCCGATTCACAAGGAGAAAAGGGCAGGGATACTATGAAGCTAGGAGAAAAAAGTTGCAGGGAGATAGTGGAGAAATCAGAGGGGGAGGAATAGGACGTTAATCTGATTGAAACAGTATTTACATAATTTCATATATATTTGTATATGTATGTATACATATATGTGTATGTATATATTAAATTCTCAAACAACAAATTTAAACTTTTTAAAGTATAATAACTCACTATACAGCTTAGTACTGTGTTGGTGGTAACATCAACCAAGTGTGTTACAACTATTGAGTATTCACCAGGACAATCAAACCTTCCTCAAACTGCTTGTATCTTCTTCAGTTCATCTCCCAAATAAAGGTATTTTGTGAATGTATTGCTTGTCTGGTAGATTTCCCCAATTGCGACCATACAATTCCCATCTTTTATAAGCCTGGAGTGCTGGTTAAATTTTTTGTCAACATGACACAAACCAGAGTGATGTGAGAAGAGGGAATCTCAACTGAGATGTCTCCATCAGATTGGCTGAAAGACATGCCTATGTGACATTTTCTTTATTAATAGCTAGTAGGTACAGCCTAGACCATTGTGGACCATTACTCTTCAGTGTGCTAACTATGCTATGCTCTTCCTCAGCCAGGGGCAACAGGCAGGGACACACCTGTCCAGAAGCAGAGGCAAGCAAGTCTCTTAAGGTTTAGGGCCAGCTTGGTCAACATAACAAATTTCAAACGAGACAAATGGCTCACAAGTTCAGTTTGCATCACTCGTATCAGGTGGCTCCTAACCAGCCTCTCACTAAAGCTCCAGCGGACCCGATCTGCTCTTTGGAAATTTGTATTCACATGTGCACATACCTACAAACAGACACAGGCACATAATTAAAAGTAACATATATCTTTAAAAACCTGAAGAGAAAAATGGAAGAGAAGAAGCAAAAGAAAAGGAAGAAAGGAGCAGGAGGAGGAGGAGGGGAGAAGGAAGGAGAGGAGGAGGAAGGGGAGAAGGAAGGAAAGGAGGAGGAAGGGGAGGAGGAGGGAGAGGAGGGGGAGGGGAGGAGGAGGAGGGGGAGGAGGAAAACCTGCTGCAGATGCTGTGGCTGCTGACAAACAGAGGTCATCATCAAAGGAACCTGAAGTGCAGAAAAATGGTGGCCTCTGGGCAGAGGAAAATGGAGTGAGGGGATCTTCCCAACCACTGTCTCATTAGAGAGTGAACTCAGAACCTTAGTACCCTGAAGAATTCCAGATACCTCATGTACTAATTTTCCTCTTTTCCATCACGAGAGACATCATTGCTCTAACATACATGAGAGATTTGTGAGCATGGTCATTCCAATCTTTTCTTTAAGGCTTCCTCTTCTTGTGCAATCCTTCTCAGAAAAGATATGCACATTGGCAGACAAAGTAAAAACTTTTTTCCCTGGAGTCAAAGGAAGCTTTTAGCTTGACAGGAGAGGTACCTCTCCCTTCACAGCTGGTCATAAGCTGGTGAATATGGAGCAGAAGCAGGGCAACATCAGGCACGGGACCAGAAACCGGAAGAAATCCGTGCCTGAGAACTTGCTTCGTTTTCTGGGGAGGTAAGAAACTGTGCAAGATGCACCTCCTTTGCTCTCTGACCTGAGAGATAAAGGAACAAGGAAGCAGTGAGGTCAGAAGACTGGTTTATTTTCTTCTCTTAGAAAAATATTTCAGCATGCATGTGGTACCTGCGCTAGCATTAGTTAATCATCATTTTCTGAAGTGTTCTGTTCAATTCACATCTCTCGCCTCCTAGAAGGAAAAATGTGAGTGGCGAGGAAAGCTGTCAACTTTCTGATTACTGCCTACTAATGTTATCACTTGCTGCTGTTCGACAATGTTCTGGTGAAAATATTACTACTAATAGGACAACACGCATATGCTCTTAGAGTAGAAATAGTGTTGCCACATTCTGTTTGCTTGTAAGTAAATTAACATTGAACTGAGGTGGAAAGCAATTTCCCAATCAAAGACCCCGTAAAATGTGCATCTGAAAGCACGAGTTTCACAGGTGAGTGCCAGCAGCTTCCTCTGGACAGGATTCGAAGGTACACTTCTCATGTGACATATTACTGCTCTCTGAAGGCAGTCAACGAAGTTCTCCGAGACTCGTCTCCTATTTCTCTGTAAAACATGTTAAATGTCATAAATTCTCTGATGACTTTGACAAAGAACTGAAGATAAAGCAGAAAACCACCATGAATTTTATCTAGGAGAAATGTTTACCTAGATATCAGCTCTCTACCCAGCTGTCTTCCTTAAATGCAAACTCATGTCTGGAAAAGCATGTCACCAGAGATGATGGAATTACAAACTTACATTTTAAAAGACTGTTAGGATATTCTGGATTGGAAAAAAAGGACAGATGAATAAATGCAAGAGTTTTATACTAAATACAAATAGCAGGGAAAAGGCCATAGAAAGCATATAATGTTAATCAAAAGACTTGAGCTGTTCATCACAGTATCGAGCTGACTAGCATTACAAGTTTAGCAATGGGAAGGCAAGATGGCTTTAAGGGTTTAAGAAACTGTTTGCTCATCCAGAGAACCCAAGTTTCACTACCAGCCCCCAAATGACACCTCATAACCATCTGTAAGCTCAGCCTCAGGATATCTGATGTCCTCCCTTGGCCTCCAAACACAGTGCACAAACACACATGCAAGCAAAACAACCATGCATATAAATTTTTTTATGAAATTCTTAGGCAAATGGATGGATCTGGAGGATATCATCCTGAATGAGGTAACCCAATCACTAAATATAACACACATGATATGCACTCACTCATAAGTGGATAGTAGCCCAGAAGCTCAGAATACCCAAGATACAATTTGCAAAGCACATGAAACTCAAGAAGAAGGAAGACAAAGTGTGGATACTTTGATCCTTCTTAGAAGGGAGAACAAAATGCCCATGCAAGGAGTTACAGAGACAAAGTTCAGAGCAGAGACTGAAGGAATAACCATCCAGAGACTGCCCCACCTGGGGATGCATCCCATAAACAACCACCAAACCCAGACACTATTGTGGATGCCAAGAGCTTGCTGACAGGAGCTTGATATAGCTGTCTCCTGAGAGGCTTGCCAGTGCCTGGCAAATACAAAGTGGATGCTCACAGCCACCCATTGGATGGAGCACAGGGTCCCCAATGAAGAAGCTAGAGAAAGTACCCAAGGAGCTGAAGGGGTTTGCAGTCCCATAGGAGGAACAACAATATTAACTAACCAATACCCCCAAGAGCTCCTTGGAACTAAACTGTCAATCAAAGAAAACACATGGTGGAACTTGTGGTTCTAGTTGTATATGTAGCAGAGGACGGCCTACTCAGTAATCAATGGGAGGAGAGGCCCTACATTCTGTGAAGGTTCTATGCCCCAGTATAGGGGAATGCCAGGACTGGGAATGGGAGTGGGTGGGTTGGGGAGCAGGGGGAGGGGAGAAGGGATAGGGGATTTTCAGAGGGGAAACTAGGAAAGGGGATAACATTTGAAATGTAAATAAAGAAAATAACTAATAAAAAAAGGAAAAAAAATAGATTGAAAATATTTAAATCAGTCTTTATAAATGGAGGAGGGGACATTTAGGAATGTTTAAATATACCAGAACACTTATATTCAGTGCAATTCTCTGTGGTTATGGTAGTTTCTTTAACTGATAAGTACCCTAGGTAACTGTTGAAAAGAGCAGTAAGTAAAGGCTGTAAAGCTCAGTGAGATGTTAAAATGTATGATGCAGAAAGCATAGGCTGCCAAGCCTGCATATAATGTACTATGACACCAACATTGTGTGTTTACATATATATTTACTTGTGTACATGCATATAAATTTTGTTTAGATTCATGGGCCAGATTTTGGGTGGATATTCACTGAATTTTCCTGCAGTTACTTCTCTGCGGTGGGCAATGCTTGCTCTACACACTTAGGGAATATTTGAAATTTCTACAACTAGCATGAATTATTCATTTCATGAGAATAGAAAAGAAAGAAATATTCATTTTGGTTTTGAAAACGTATTGTAGGTGTTTTAAAAGACGAGAGAAAATTCTTATTAAATGCAAGAACAGAATGTGATATTGCATATAAAATCAAGTCTGTCGAAAATAAGCAAAACTGAATACTGGGACTTTGAATGACTAATTTTGCTCATTCACGTTTGTTTATATTTTTGAAATTTAATAACTAGTTATTGACACAAAATTAATTAGAAATGAACAACCATAATACTCTGTGTAAATGTGAAACACTATATAAAAGTACTAGAAACTGATATCCATCCTTGAAAAATAACCACCAAAACATCCAGTATGTTCTATGACACAGCCATGTGATCTGCTGTGCAGTATAACATATTCACGTGATAGAGTTTATTCTATACCACAGCCTTATGATTTGGTGTGCTTTATGACACGGCCTCACAGTTTGCCATCCATGTTGTTTGTGACAGGCACTTTTTGCCAAGCATTCATTTCCTTTTACAAAGGATCTTGAAAGCATTGGCATAATCTAAAGCTCCCAAATGCCCCAATTCTGGATCTATTGTACGTTTGTCCTAACCATAATTGAGCAAATCAGTAGCAAAGGAGACTGAGTCTTGAGCTAAAGGATAACCTGTTACAGAATGTGCCGTGGTTGTAGTGGTAAATATAAACAACAGATACCGATGCATCATGTTCAAAGATCAAAGGAATGACGGAGCTGTGACTGCCAGGAAGAGAATGGGTGACAGAGAGAGAGCAGAGTGATGGAGGAGCAGAGCAGTGAGTGCTCTGTGGAGAGAGGCCAAACTGGGGCTGTGTGTGCGAGAGGGCTGAGGTAGGCAGTGGATCACGTCCTTGCCCAAAGGAGTTGAAGGGATGGTGTGCACCAGCCGGAAGCTTAAGCAGATGTGGTCTCATCCCCCCATCCCCAACAAGCTGCCTGCATGCGAGATCACCCTACATCTTGGCAACGATGGATGCCCAAAATGAGGAATGGTCCACTTTCTAGATTAGACCTCCTCAAAGGACCACCATGTCCTGCAATGCAGCTGAGGGCCATGTGTAGTTCAGTGGCCCTGATGTGGTTGATGTCCAGGTTAATGTCTAAGAACTTTGTTGTCACCTGACAGCATGAGGATATTCATGGCCTATGCTGTGGCCTGAGCCCATATTCATGTCTGTAGATAGTGTAGCTACTAGGTATCATAATGATGTGAGCAGTCTGAGCTGCCTCCTGAGACCTTAGTGAGGACTGGGTCTGTGGTCTTACTGCAGCCATGTCTGTGTCGATGTCCATGGCCCATGCTACCATCAAAGGCCACACAGATGATGTTCATGGTTTGTACTGTGAGACCCCGACTTAGAGCATTTCTCCCTGGAAGGTAAAGCCCTGGACGTTCCCCAAGCTTGTTTTCCCTGTTCTCTAAAAATACAGCCAGAAAGAAGCTCTTTGTTCTCTATAACCAGCAAAAAGCCTTTTTGTTTCTGAGCCTTACAGCCAGAGATGTGATAATTGTAATTTTACCAAGGATATCCAGAAGAGAAGAACACTCCTCCCAGTTCCTCAGCTAGCTGTTAAAAGCCCCCTACTGTCATTGCTCAGGGTAGAACTCCCCTGCCCTGCACAGCAGAAGGAGTTCGTCCTCAGCTAGCTGATAATAAAACCTCTTGCAGTTTGCATCACGTGTGGTTTTCTCTCAAGTCATTGGGGTGCTGGCCAGCTCATCCCGGGACTTGAGCAGAGGCCCAGCTTCAGGGGTCTTACAGTGCCACCACCTGAAGCCATGTTTATGTCCATGGGCAATGCTACTGACAGGGGCTACAACAATGTGGGTGGCTTCCACTGACATCTAGAGACATCTAGATTCTTGCTTATGCCCAGGCCTGTGAAGCCATTGAGGTCTATATCTGTGCCTGTAATCTTACTGCAGGTGGGTCTGTATTGATGCCCATGTCCTGTGCTCCCACTGACTTAAAATATACATTTGAGTGTGAGGGACATGGAAGACTTCAGTGACAACCTCTACCTCCACCTAAAACTCACTCCTTCCAAAAATAGTAACAGCCTAGACAGGAAGTCTTCAGAGAGTATTCTTAAAACCTGAGAGGATGCTGGGGTGTCACCCTCCATAGTAGATGACTTACGATAGGGATTCGAGAAGGAAAAGATCTAGCTCCCTTTACTGGGTAAGCCTTTGGCCATGTCCCAGTGAATATATAGATAACACAAATTGGACCTTTTGGGGAGGGTTGTTTGTTCCCTTGGGAGGAAACAGGTATCAGGAGGCAGGTATCAGGAGTGAGGGGAGGTGTGAAGCAAATGTGATAGGGGCATATGATGCGAAATCCTCAAAGGATCCATAAAAACACTATGGTGGAGAAAAGTTTAATACACTGGGGCTGAAGATTCTAAGGACCATAGGTATATGAAGCACTTAAATTAAGCAAGATTTGATTTGATAAAGATAGAATATTCCATGTAAAGACTGTGTACATTTATAGGATTAAAAATTAACACATCGGGGGCAGTGGTGGCGCATGCCTTTAATCCCAGAATTTGGGAGGCAGATTTTTGAGTTCAAGGCCAGCCTGCTCTACAGAGTGAGTTTCAGGGCAGCCAGGGCTACACAGAGAAACCCTGTCTGGAAACAAAACAAAACAAAAATTAACACGTTACCCTCTCTGCAAGAAACATATTTTGTGTTTTGTAGTGGACATCATACGTACCATGCATAACCTTCATGCTGCGTGGAGCTGGAATGTAGAGTCCTTTGGAAGAGCACACAGACGTACCAGGGTCTGGATTCTCAGCCTCACATCCTCTTGCTTAAGATTAATGTGTAACCTTTCAGTGACCTTACAGAGGCCTTTGATACTTTGTATGCAAAGGATTACCTGTTGTGAAGGCTCCAGATTGTATTTCCTTTTCCGCAGATCCTTCGAGATATGGCAGTAGCAATACCATAGGCTTTACAGAGTGGACTTATTGAACTGAGCTGTGTTTATTTCAAGAACCAATATTAGAAGACAGAGAACAGGCTCTAAATCGAGATAAGCAATATGGTTTTTGTTTTTTTTTTCATTTACTGAGGAACTTCTCCCTTCCCAGACTGCAAATGTCACATTTAGTTTCTTCCATTTAAAAGACTTTATAGAGAAATAATTTCTTCTAAGAAACTATGAGACACTTTAAATGCTACTCCACTTTTTCTCCAAGAAAAAAGTTCCAATTCCAGAAATTTCTTTAGGCTTGGTAGTTTAGAAGAGTAAAATCCGGAAGATGAAGATGTAAGGATCCTGTTTCAAGTGAAACAGTCTTCTCAGCTTTCAGCTTTCAGTCTACACTGCCCTGGCCACGGGACCCCAGACTCACCTTTTCAACACCGTTGCTAAAAAGGAGATGAATTCCTTACCACCTATATGACCGCCGCCTACGGCCTCATGACTTATTCACTTCTCACTTAAGAGATTTCTTCCAAGACTCTGACTCAAGTCACCACAAAGAGGAAAGTGGAGTTGGGGAAAGGGAAGGTGACCTGGAGGACCACCTAAATCTTAGATCTCTGGATTCACCCCAAATTACCAATCCGTTTCACCCTCTGCCTGTCTCCAGACAGTACAGGGAAGGTCCAGCCCCTTCGACCCTTAACAAAAGCCCCTTCTCCTCAACCAACGTTCTTTTTTTCCCCCTACTGTCAGGCAACTTTTATTTATTTATTTATTTATTTATTTATTTATTTATTTATTTATTTATTTGGTTTTTCGAGACAGGGTTTCTCTGTGTAGCCCTGGCTGTCCTGGAACTCACTCTTTAGACAAGGCTGGCCTCAGACTCAGAAATCTGCCTGCCTCTGCCTCCCAAGTGCTGGGATTAAAGGCGTGCGCCACCATGCCCAGCTTATTTATTTATTTTTATTAATCATTTTATCTATTTAAAGTTCAAATGTTGTCCACCTTCCTGGTCTCCCCTCCAGCAACCACCCCACTACTTCCTTCTCCCTTTTGCCCCTAAAAGGGTGCTTCCCCACCTACCCACCCAGTCCTGCCTCACCCCTCTAGCATGCCCCTTCTCTGGGCATCAAGCCTCCACAGGGCCAAGCACCTTCCCTCCCACTGATGTCAGATGAGGCAGTCCTCTGCTACATATGTAGCTGTATACTCTTTGGTTGGTTGTTTAGTTCCTGGAAGCTCTGAGGGGTCTGGTTAGTTGATTCTGTTGTTGGTCTTCCTATGGAGTTGCTATCCCCCTAAATTCCTTGAATCCTTCCCCTAACTCTCCCATTGGGGTCCCCAAGGTTCAGTCCAAAGGTTGGCTATGAATATCTACACCTGTCTTAATCTGGTGCTGTCAGGGCCTCTCAGAAGATAGCCATACCAGGCTCCTGTCTGCAAGCACATCTTGGCATCAGCAATAGTGTCTGGGTTTTATATCTGTGAATGGAATGGATCACACAGTGGGGCAGTCTCTGGATGACCTTTCCTTCAGTCTCTGCTCCATTTTTTTGTCCCTCCATTTCCTTTAGACAGGAACAATTCTCAGCCAAAAATTTGAGATGGGTGGGTGACTCCATCCTTCCACTGGGGGCCATGTCTATCTACTAGAGGTGGTCTCTTCAGGTTCTATCTCCCCACTGTTGGGCATTTCAGTTAATGTCATCCCCATTGGGTCCTGGGAGTCTCTCACATCCCTGGTGTCTGGGACTTTCTAGTGGTCCCCCAAGTTCCCCACCACCCATTGCTATTTATTTCTATTCATTCTGGCATCTGGATTTCTCTCCTGTCTCTTCCCATACCTGGTTCTGCCTCCTTTTTTTTCTTCCCCCTCCTCTCTCCCACCTTCTCCTTCCTGTGATTATTTTGTTTCCCTTTCTAAGTGGGATTGAAGCATCCGCCCTTTGGCCTTACTTCTTGTTAAGCTTCAAATGGTTTGTGAGTTATCTTGTGAGTATTCTGAGCTTTTGACCTAATAGCCACTTATCACCGAGTTCATACCATGTATGTCCTTTTGGGTCTAGGTTACCTCACTCAAGATGATATTATCAGTTTCTAGGAACCAACCAGTGATTCCAACCACTCTGCTATTGCCCTGGATGTGAAGCTTACAGTTCACTTTGTAAACAGCAGGTCTATTTTCTCCATATCTGCTCTTGTCGGGCCTGTCTGGGTTAACAGCCACTCGGCAGATGAGCCCCGTGTATCCATGCATGCTAGACTATATGCTTTGGCTTTAGTTGGAATAACAGGATGTAGAAAGATACATTTCTGCTTTAGTTAGGATTTTACTGCTGAGAATAGTCACTAAGTTCAAGGCAACTCTTATAAAGATAGCATATAATTAGGACTGGCTTACAAGTTCAGAGGTTCAACCCATTATCATCAAGGCAGACACATGGCAGCATCCAGGCAGGCATGGTGCAGGAGGAGCTGAGAGTTCTACATATTTATCTGAAGGCTGCTAGGAGAAGACTGGCTTCCACACAGCTTAGGATGAGTCCTAAAGCCCATGCCCACAATGACACAATTCCTCCAACAAGGCCATACCTACTCCAACAAGGCCATACCTACTCCAACAAGGCCATACCTACTCCAACAAGGCCATACCTACTCCAACAAGGCCACACCTCCTAATAGTACCACTCCCTGGGCCGAGCATATTCAAACCACCACAATTACTACCCTAAAATACGATGGTGTGGAAGAAGAAGAACATAAAGTTGAACTAAAGGAAAAGATTTACCCTTTTTGAAGTGCACAGGTTCTGAGAAGAAGCTGGACATGGGAGGAAACTACAAGGTAAACTGGGGTGAGGTCACAGAGAACATTTGACTCTGTGCAAAAAAAAAAAATGATGAAAAGCTACAATCTTCTTAAGCAGGAGTATTTTGGTGATTTATGTCAACAGTTTATTTTTTGAATCTTTTTTAAAAAGTTATTTTGGTCACTTTAAATATACCACAGGCACATTTTTAAACTCTTAGATTTTGTTAACACCTGCAGCTTTGTCATTGTACAAAATAAGTCACATGAAATGCTAAGTGGAAAGCTTAAATTAAGTGTTTCAAGAATAACCTCCACTAGAAGGCGGTCCTTGTGGTGAGCTCTGGCCCTCTATTGCCACACTGTCACACTGATCAGTCTCCAGCTTGACTCTACCACACATGCTTAAGGAATTGTGAAAGACAGACATACAGTTTGTTGATCATTCATCAGAATCATTACTATGTGTGATTTAAGAGGAAGCAACATGCTTCATGCCTTCCATATTTATAGCCCTAAACTAGATTTAATTCAAAGAATGATGCCTGAAATCAAGATTGTTACTGATTGTGTTATTAGTATAGGGAATGAAAAAAGGGGCATAGCCCAGGCTAGACAAGAGTTGCCTAACTCAACTGCAGCCCTCTGCTCTCATGTTAATTATGAACCCACAGTCATAGGTCTCTTATTTTATCTTCCCTTTTGCAAGAAGCTCTGATAATTTTAAATATATTGTAGGTAGTGAGTGCCTGCCTGCTCGGCTCTTTATTTAATGGCTATCAATTAAGTGTCAAGCGCTTACCAATGCTACTTACCTTAATCTTCACAACAGCCCCACTTGAGGAAGACTCCGCTGTCCTCATTTCTAAACAAGGAAGCAACCACCAGCAAGTGATGTAAAATACATGAGTGACATAGCTTAGAAAGAGCTCAAGCAAGGGCCTAACTCAGTTCTGTCTAATTGCAATACTTGAGTTTGTTCTCCATCACACATTTTGTGGGTATCAAGAATACAGTGGATATCACTATGAGAATATAGACAGACCACCAGGGTGATAATGGTGGCATGCCTGGCTCTGCCTCATGTATTCAGTAGCACAAACAGTGGCAAAGAAATCCTCCTGCAGAGAGGCAGGGATGAAGTCCTAATTTTCAAGGATCAACACTTTACTTGATAGAGGTGTGAGTATGCTCAAAGACAAATAGGAAGAAAAGAGTGGGATGTGTTTAGAGGCCTTCCAGTGATGCGGTAATGTTAGATAACAGACTAAGTACGCAAAAGCAGTGCCAAGTGAATCAGGTAGGTGATAAATCACAAACACGTTCCTCAAAGTAACATGAGAAGATCTTTGGTTTGGTCAGGCAAAATAGTGGGATTTGAAATTGAAGTTTGTGGTTGTATCATGTGATGCAGAAGTTTGGTCAGATAGCCAAATATAAACACGATTCAGAGCCAGACTCATTGGCTTAGCCAACAGCCTTCACAGAGCATTGTTTTATGCTTTATATTGTGCTCCCCAGAATGAATAAAATGCATTTCTATAGAGGATACTCTAAGACTGATTCAGTGATCCTCAATCCCAACAATGTAATTCTGAGAACTGAGCCTGGTCACTAATATTAAAGGAAAGTCACCTGCCTTAGAAGTAGTTGCTTTAGAAAACTAGATCTAAGCTGACCAGGCTTCCAAATGACCTTGAGGTAGCTTGCTCATGGGTGGACCCATCCAATGTTTAAGGAACTGACAGATGACTGGTATCCAGTATGTTCCTTATAAAGGTGTGTGGCAGCCTTCAGCTACAAAGGCAAAATAGTGGGATTTGAAATTGAAGTTTGTGGTTGTATCATGTGATGCAGACTCAATGTGGTGTTTTGCAGAGGCAAGACCCATGAAGAGACATATGATGTTTGGAGAAAGTATAAGCAGGACTCAATGGACATCGACGGGGTGCTTACATCGATGGAGCAGCTGTGCAACTCTTCAGTGATCTCATGTCTTTGCTGGTGTTCACTTCGCCAAGAGAGGCACGGCAGAGAACTCCAGGCATTCCTGACAGTCCTGGTTGCCCCATTGACTCCTAGAAATTCAGTGGAGGCCTGGCGGGTCCTACTGGATAGTGGTACCGCCGTTGCTGATTCATGTTTGGTGACATTTTTGAACTTGTCTGTTGGTATGCTGACACTAGTGAACTGGATTGCTAGTATTCTGACAAACTGAGACTGGAATCACCCCAAAACTAGATTTAATAAATATTACTAAATAAAACTACTTCTAAAAAGATCTACATCCCCTTGTTCTATTTGTAATCTTTTCTACCCTACCTTTGGACGGTGGGCTAGAAGTGGAGTCAAAGTACTTGAGAACCCTTATTAAAGCAGGTTTTGAAAAAATCTAAGCCTACTGGGATTTTTTAAGGTAAATTAAATTATTTGAACCTTATATAGAATGAGTGACAGTTTAAGGAGGAGCAAGGAAATATTTGAGCCTCACAGGGGATGCATAGCATTCCTCAGACAGTATCAGGAGAGATGTTTTTCCCAGAAATGCTTACAAAGTTTTTATTTAGATTCTATGAGTATAGATTTTTACATCAGTTGCATAGAATTCCATGTGGTAAAAGTAAAAATGTTTTAAGTATAGTAGAAATTCATGAGGGATAGAGTTTAAAGGCAAATTCTAGATGCTCGGAAATCTCTTTGTAGCTTTTCTTTATAATCTCTGTCTCTGCCAGATAAGTAAGGTTTCCTATTTCAAAACCATCGGCGTAAACTGTGAAATGAATCTTCAAAGAAGACTAGAAAATCTATTTGCCAATCAAATATCTTTCAAAGATACATCTGTGTATATCTTTATGTTATATCTGTGTATATGCCCTAGATAAAAACACTTGTGCTTATATTCTTACGCACATAAATACAAATAATTCATAAAAACAAAACTATGTACATGTAAAATGAATTAAATATTCTAGCTAGCTTGTATAAAGACACAAAATCCTGGTATTTCATTTACAAGCTGTAAGCCTAGATTGGGCAGATTTTGAGCTATTCTAACTTACATCTCAACCATATGTCCCTTGTTGCTTGCTGTTTGATTCTTGCCTGGGGTTATCTTCAGGGTCCACTTCTCCCAGCTTCTACATTCCGTAATAGACAAAATAGAATGGAGAGAAAACTAAAAGCCAGGGCCAGTGAGGTGGCTCCGTGGGTAAAGGTGCTTCATATCATGCCTATTGACCCAAGTTCCATCCCCAGAATGCACATGGTGGAACAAGTTAGCCTCCGACGTCCACACTCCCAAATACATTGCTGTAAAAGAATTAAAGCCTCATGTATTCTTACAGTCAATTATCTTTTTTGCTCATTGACATTCTGGGTTGTTTTCTACTTGGGCAATGATTCTGTCACTAAATTCATAAGTCTGTGCTGCCTATGAGCACAGAAACAAAGCCCCATGTTATAATTTCCCCTGCTCAACCTGAGTCAGTTGCTCTCTGTAGGCTTCCGCTTCTCCTTTTCATCAATAGCTGTTATCAGGAAAGGCTCTGAGCAGCTCATTCCCACCAAGGTTAAGTGCAGGGGAGACTTAATATCCACTTGCATTTCAACCATGGAGAGAACTGCCAGACCCAGCACTTTAAAGAAACGATCCAAGCTAAAGGGAGGACTGGGGAGGGGGAAGGGGTAGAAATGAAGTGGAAAAGTTATAATTTATGTCTCAATCTTATAATGTATTATAAGGGAAATATTGTCTTTAAACAAAGTGGTGTGTGTTTTCACTCTAATGCTACATTGCAGAGGTTGGGACATGTTTATTTTTGCTCAAGTATTTCAAACTTACAGAAATGAAAAAAAAAAAAGTCAAACTTTCTTTTCAAGACAAGAACCACGTGATGTCTTGCTCACTGACTGGTTCCTCTCATGGATTCTCTGCTCTCAGCTTATGGCCATTAGAAGCCTGGGTGTTTTAACCCTAGAACGGATTCCAGAGCAGCTTGGCAAAGATAATTTCATGCCATGTGATGGAATGGGATTGTTCTATGTCATCTACTGTATGCCTTTTTGTTGATTCTTTGTGAACGTTACATCATGCTCCCCAGACCCACTCACCTTCCTGTCCCTTTGAATCTGCTGTCTGCCCTTGCAACCTACTCTATCTCCCAAAAAGAAAATAAAAAATAAAAAATAACAAAGCATGGAAAACATTTCATCATGGAAGCTGCTGTGTGTCTCAGTGCATCACACAGTATACCCTTTTGTCCACACATCCTTACCTGCAAATGTACATTGCTAGGATCTCACATGGATTCTTCTCAGCTATCCTCTTGTTGCCATGTATCATGGAGAGCCTGCAGCATTAGATCTGCAGGACTGGCTCTTTCACATGCTACAGCAGTTCATAGATGAAGTAGATTTGGGAGGTAAACCAACTCAAAACTCTGACTCTGGGGCTGATTGGTAGCTGGATCTAGGCTTGGGTGGTAGCTGAATTGGTCAAGATGCAAGATGTCCTGCATCCATACCACCAGGGTGAGCTCTCTGGCACTGCCTGGCTAGCTTACCCAATGCTGCAGTTAGTAGTAGGCAAGATCAGCTTTCCTGTTCTTATCCCTCAAAGCTGGGTCACCGGCACCTGCCCACATTAGCTCTTCTGTGCTTCCCAGTCGAGGTGTGGGGTCCACTCTCCCAAGTACTACAGCCAGCGAGGGGCTGAGCCAGTTCTGCTCTAGTGCCATCAGGGCTCACTCACCCACTCCTTTGCAACTGGGGGTGAGCGCTACTACTCTGCTTAGGCATGGCACAGACACTGATCAATGGGACCAGTTCTCTGGAATGCCACAGTCAGTGAGGGGT
The DNA here is from genome assembly GCF_978045245.1 of Mus caroli. Lineage (NCBI taxonomy): Eukaryota > Metazoa > Chordata > Mammalia > Rodentia > Muridae > Mus > Mus caroli. The sequence goes on from NW_028227269.1 coordinate 33,027,045, forward strand.
AGGACCAGCTCTGCACAGAACTTAGACATCTACAATGGTCCCAGGCAGCTTCCGAGAACAGAGACGTCTGCATGTTCTTCACTGGTAACATGAATCACAGATATCACCATAGTCCTCTGCTGATTCATGGCCGTGGACCTAGAATGTGGGCCATGGACCTTGAATGTGTGGCCATGGACCTTAAGACACTCAGTGGTAGCATGGGCTGCAATTTCACCATGGCCTCAGATGACAGGGCTGGCTGCTCACAACAGTCTATTCCTCTCCACCCACTGAGTCTCTACTTCCACTTTTCTTCATAATGCTCAAACTGTTCAGGTTCTCTTCCTCTCCCATCTGTCTACTGCATGCCTGAACATTGCAGTGGCTCCTGCTGCAGCCAGGCCACACAGCTGGTGGGTCTCTGATTGTCCTCCCCTCACTGACACCACCATGTGGCATGGAGGCAGGAGGGTCTCTGGGTGTCCTCCTCCCACCTGTGCCCTGTGGCGTGGCTATAGAACCTATTGCAAGTCTTTTTGATGAGCGTCTTTTTTGATAATTCATCTTTACTTCCTTCATTTCACAAAAGGTGTTAATCTACAACGGGTTGGAAATCAAAACACAAAACAAAACTGTGCCTTTGCTACAATTAGATGGAGAAGTATTCTGCTAAAGTGGTGGTTTACAAGTGTTATGTGTGTGCAAGTCATATATAGATTTAAACAACAGCAACAACAAAAAAATCAACCAAGATTCTGAGCTGAGATATAGCTTAGTATTAGAACTCTTACCTGATATACTCCAGTTTCTGGTTCAATTCTCATGACTGCAAAAAGATAGATAGGTAGGTAGGTAGATAGATAGATAGATAGATAGATAGATAGATAGATAGATAGATAGACAGACAGACAGAGACAAATACAAAGAGCTCAAGTATCTCCTAGGCTTCCTGTCATACACCCACTTTGTATGTTCTTGAATCAAACTAGAAATATCGAAGACCCCACATGAAGTGATTTCCTGCATGTTCAAGTTTGAGAAGCACTCTCCTAGGGTTATTGTTGAGGAAGAACAGCATCATTTAATAAATTTACACCTGCTATTTGACAGAGTAGAGAGCCTAGAATTTGGAGACACCTCCAACTTTGTGTCATAAGAGAATGGCATAGCATTAGCTACAACATGAGCTGCTAGCATGCCTGCTTCCTGAAACAAAGGCTATCGTTAATGTTATGGTGTCTGCCTGTTCTCTGAGAGCATGCCTTATTCCCTATCCTCAGAGTCCCATTTTCTGAAATGGACTTGCTTCACCCCCATGTGAAGCCTTTTGACCAATAGAAAAGAATCAGATCATTGATGTCATTCCTTCTGATGGAGTGGTGTCTATAAATAGCCCATCTCAATATGTCAGATATAGTCACCACGTAGCAACTGAATCTCTTCTGGGCTTGCTGGGCTTGCTGGGCTTGCTGGAACACACCCTTTCTTCCCAGCCTCACTTTATTTCTCTCCCTTTCACATTGCCATGTGGTTGCATATATTCAATAATACGTAAACATGCAAATCTTGACATTCAACTCTGACTTACAGAGAACTGGGGCTAACAATTCTGCCCTAAGTCAGACACAGCATCCTGTTTTGCTCTAATACAAATGGCTCTGGGCAGCCAAGGCTTTCAGGAATTTTATGAGAAAAAATCCTATCAATCAAGCCTTTTAGTAACTTAGAAAACTATTTACACTTTTATGTGCTGAAGGCCACAACTAGGAATTTGATAAGTATTATGCTTTATTAGTAAAAGACTAGGTAACACAAGATTAAATAAATGTTTATGGATTGTCAGTGTGTAGGTGAGGTGCCATGGTTGGTGCTTCAATTCCCTGTGTGGCAATGTCCTAAGGCAATGTGGAACCTTTAAGAAGCAGGCTCCTGTGCATTATCAATAGGTAACAAGAGGCACTGCTCTTAAAAGCGCTTATGGTATGTATCCTGGGACCCTCAGTTAACACTGTTTCAATTTTATTTATAGAATTGTTTCTGTCCTCTCTCACATGTTATATTCCAAGTGCAGTTTCCTTACCACAGTTTTCCCTCTCTCCCCTCCACCCAGCCTCCTACCTGCCCCCTCCATCCTCCCCTCTCCCCAACATCTCCCTGTCCCCATGCCCCCTTAGAGAAGAGCAGGCCTCCCAGAGACATCAATCAATCGTAGGTTTGGTCTTCTCATTGTGTCCTGGCTGTTGTGGATGTTTGGAGTTAGGATCTTTTTGCATTTTGCATTCTCTTTGATTGTTGTGTCCATGTTTTCTATGGAATCTTCTGCACCTGAGATTCTCTCTTCCATCTCTTGTATTCTGTTGCTGATGCTTGCATCTATGGCTCCTGATTTCTTTCCTAGGATTTCTATCTCCAGAGTTGTCTCCCTGGGTTTTCTTTATTGTTTCTACTTCCATTTTTAGATCTCGGATGGTTTTGTTCAATTCCTTCACCTGTTTGTGTATTCCTGTAATTATTTTTTGTTGTTGTTGTTCTGTTTTTTGTTTTGGTATTTTCAAAACAGGGTTTCTCTGTATAGCCCTGGCTGTCCTGGAACTCACTTTGTAGACCAGGCTGGCCTTGAACTCAGAAATCCACCTGTCTTGCGTGCATCCATCTCGCCAGCAAGAAAGACGCTGCAACAGGATCCTTCTGCACACGTTTATTGGGAGAGCTTGATTGCAGAGGCGAAGAGACCCCCAGCCCAGAACTAGTGCTGCTTATATAGGCCTAGGAGAGGCGTGTCTCACACCCGGATTGGTTGTGCATTCTACCTCATTTGCATGTTCCTCATCTGATTGGTTATTCTCTCAGTACCTCACAAAACCTCATTAACATACCTCATTTGCATGTCTCACATCTGATTGGTTATTCTCTCAGTACCTCATTATCATACCTCATTTGCATGTCTCACATCTGATTGGTTATTCTCTCAGTACCTCATTATCATACCTCATTTGCATGTCTCACATCTGATTGATTAACTCTCTTAGTACTTTGCAGAGCCTCATTATCATGCCCAGTCCAGGCAGTGTTTTGGCGAAAAAACTTTACTGCATAAGTACGCATTGGTTTCTTGCCCAAACTTATGGGTGGTGGCCAGCAGTAGCCTGTGCCACCCTGCAACGGTACATGTGGCTTCCCACATCTCCCCCTTTTTGTTTTAATAAAATGAGGCTGGTCTAGGCCTGTGCAATTATGTCCATCCACCATGGCTCCTGTTTTAGGTCGTTCCTCTAATGTCACAGCCTTACCTGTCATAGGGTAACCCTATCGCCACCGAGCCCCATGTCTTAGGTTGGCCTGCACATGAGGAAAGTTGCCCGTCTCTGGATACCGCAGTGCTGTGTGACAGTAACTGCTAAATGACCTAGGGCGAACTCTACAAAAGAGGCCAGCCAAAAAATGAATTAGTGGGGAAATCATGATCACCCTATCGCGTGCAGCGATGTGCAAGGGCTGATCAATGATTGTTGAGTCTCTCTCATCCCAGTGCAATGGATCCATAATTCCATGGGGTGCAAGAGCAGAGAACTCAGATGCTGACTAATTCTTGAGCATAGATAACCAAACTTCAGGGGAGGCGCCATTTTCAATAGCTAAAAGTGCCTGAGTTATAATCACCTTGTCACGTTTTTGTTGGGTTCTGAATTTGCCTACCAACCAGAGCATGAACACCAGTCCACAGCATATGGCAGCACCAAACAAAATCACTCCCACCCAATCCTTAAAGTAAGAAAAAGCAGAGGTAAGCCAAGAGGTAAAGTCTCCAAAGGCCACAGGTTCCACTCTGGTTCCATTAAGGTTCAGGATCTGTATCTGCAGCCTCTTCTGCAACCTGTCCAGCTCCTGCGACCAGTTCCCCTTCAGATAATTCGATAGGTCTGTACTTTTAATAAAAGAATTATTAATATACCTATTGGGAGTAATGCGTACATGCGGAGTGGATGCCACACAACTCATTTGAATGACATCCATCATCTGTTCCATGTTATGTTGTAAAATGTCCACTCTCTGATTCACTAACATTAATCCTGAGGCGATATGAGAATCCACCCTTTGCAGGGTAAGCAATGCCTCAGACGTTTTTTCTGCTATCTGACTTATGGTGTCAGCAGTATTAACTTGATTGGCCATAGCAATTCCTGCAATAACCACTGACGCTGCAGACACCACAATGGCAGTGACAATGGCAGCTGTGATTACAAAATCTCTCTTCTGCCTAACAAGACTCATTATTCTCATTATTGGGAACTTCTCTGGATCTGCCTCAACAGGTACAGGGACAAAGATTGGTAGCTGTACCACTAAGGCTAAGAATTTGGTTCCATTCCAACATTGTATCAAAAAACAAGTGATATTTGTACAATCTAACCATTCTGTATCATTTTGAAATTCAGCCAATATAAAGAAAAATGGAGGACTAACACAAACTTCTACTGGAGAGGTAGTCATATTTGTGATAACTCTATTAGTTGTCACATTATCTAAATAAGCAGAGGTATTGGAAAGTGTGGCAGAAACATTCAATATCTCATGAAAGGTTCCAGTCAGCAGTGCAAAGGCTGACAGACTGATACTAGCACCTACCTCATTACTTAAAATCCATTGGTAATATGGCCAAATATTTTCTTTTCCTGTAGCATCTCCTTTATCATCCATTACAGCAAAATCTAATGAAGGTGACAAAACAAAACCCTTTGCTATTTCTTTTGGAGAAAAAATTTTTGATTGACAAGGTGAAAAAACTATAGGAAATGTGAGGTCCAAATGACACCAGGGCACGCTGCGTTTAGCAGTAGCATTGCCAACAGGCCATCGTGATCTTTTGGGAATAGTCACATTTCCCTTTATCATAATAGTGGTGATGTTTATAGGTAAAGTTACATTATTTCCAACATCACCTGAGCCTGATTGTGCTCCTTGGACAACTTGCATTAAAGCATTAAGTACCACTCCAGAGCTCACTTTATTTTGGATAATGGGATCTGCCCAATTAGAGATAATCTTTTTCTTTAAAAATATACAGGGTGTAAAAGGTTTATCCACATTATGCACAAAGCATAGTGTATAATTTAAATGAAAACTCATACTATTATACACCCGTGGCTCTTGAGGAGTTTGTTGTGCACAAGGTGCATCCAGAAAACATTCTGTTGCATAAAACAAAGGCAAGGTAGAAGAATTGGAATGTACCGGTAAAGGTACTGGCCATGATCTTACTATGGCCCACAAAGGTATACTTATCCCGGTCTCAATCATCAAGAGTAAGAATAGCAGGATCATCTTGGGATTCATCTTGCTCTTTCACGGTCCTTGTCAGTCGCGTCGGAACCCAAAGTGGATTATCTTCACTCTGCAGAAAAACACAATTAGCTCCCTGGGATCTGATTCATATAGGATCCGGGCCATACCATTTATTATCAAGGACATTTTTCCATTTGACTATTTCATTGGGCGATTGAGGCCATTGTCCATGCCTTGCGGCTGGTGATCTTCCAGCATCATCCAATTTTAAAAAATTAAGAGTAAATATTGTAAGGGATAGAGCCATCTTTGGCGTCATAGCCTCTATTCCCCCTTTTTGTTTTTGCAAATATTGTTTCAAAGTATGATGGGCTCTTTCAATGATGCCTTGGCCCTGTGGATTATAGGGCAGTCTAATAATATGTTTCACTTGCATTTGTTTGCAAAATTGGCTAAATCTAGAAGAAGTATATGCAGGACCATTATCTGTCTTTAGCACTAGGGGCTTGCCCCATGCAGCCCAAGCCTCTAAGCAGTGAGATATGACATGAACTGCTTTTTCCCCTGACAATGGAGAGGCATGTAGGACACCAGAACTGGTATCAATGGACACATGTACATATTGTAATTTCCCAAAAGCTGGGATATGCGTGACGTCCATTTGCCAAATATCTAGGGGTCGCAATCCACGAGGATTAACGCCCACGGAGGGTGCATTAATAAACTCTGCACATTTACCACACTGTAGGACAATATCTCGAGCTTCTGTTCATGTGAGCTTAAACTTTTGTCGTAATGTAGAAGCAGGGACATGATAAAGTTGATGAAAATTTTTAGCAGTGTCTATAGAATTTTGTGATAGGAAAACCATATCTCTGGTGGCTGAATCAGCAATTGCATTTCCCTTAACCATAGGTCCAGGTAATGATGTATGTGCTCTAATATGTTGAATATAAAAGGGATGCTCACGCATCAAAATACAATTTTGTATTTTCATCAAAATTTCAGATACAGGACTAGACTGCTTAAATTTTCCGGCAGTCTCTAACGCTAGTACAGCATTAACCACATAAACAGAATCAGAGATAATATTTATGGGCATAAGAAATCTTTTAAAGACTTCTAAAACCACCAAACATTCTACCAATTGAGGGGCTCCTGGTGTAAACTGCAACCGTACTGCCTTTTCATTAATCACATAACTTCCAATTCCTGTTTTGGATCAATCTGTATAAATATCAATGGCTCCCTTTATAGGAGTATTAGCCGTTACCTTTGGAAATATCACTGGATGCAATAACAGAATATGTAATAAAGGATGTTTAGGATAATGATTATCAATTAAACCAGAATAACTGCATCTAAGAATGGCCCATTCATCTATAGTCGCACACAATGTTTGCATTTGTGCAGCAGTATAGGGAACAATTATGCTATCAGGCATTTTTCCAAAGTGAGTAATTGAACTTTTTATACCTTTGTGGGCCATATTTGCCACCATGGTGGAATAATGCTCTATAGTCTTATTAGGGGATATATGTGGATGTATCCAGACTAAAGGACCATCTTGCCACAACACAGCAGTTGGCAAATTTATGGTTCGTAATATGCATAGGCAAAAAGGTTTTTGCTCATTTATACGATTTAGCTGTGCTGTTTGGATCGCTTTTGCTACCTTCCTGAGAACATCAGAAGTCTCAGGTGTTAATTGTCTCAATGAGGTAATATGTGATTCTCCTTCTAAAATTTGAAATAAAGGTTTTAATTCCGAAGGAGGGATCCTTAAATAAGGTCTAATTCAATTTATATCTCCTAATAATTTTTGAAAATCATTTAATGTCTTTAGATGATCTTTTCTTATACTAATCTTTTGTGGGGTGACACACTGTAAAGTAATAGTGGCTCCTAAAAATTGACTAACATTAGACTGCTATACTTTTTCAGGTGCAATAATCAAGCCATTATTTTTTAAAGTTTCATTAAGCAAGCCATAAGCTTGTTGTATACTTTCTTCTTCAGGTCCACAAATCACAATATCGTCCATATAATGACAAATTTTTAAGGAGGGGAAACCATCTCTAACTGTTTGTAAAGCTTTTCCTACATATAATTTACATATGGTAGGGCTATTTGCCATTCCTTGGGGTAACACTCGCCATTGATACCTTTTATCAGGCTCCATATGATTAACAGAAGGTAGGATAAATGCAAATCTAGGTTTATCTTTCTTATTTAATGGAATGGAAAAGAAACAATCCTTAATATCTACTACTATAATTCTCCAATCCTTAGGTAGAGCTGAGAGTAGGGGGGAGTCCTCTTTGTACAGGACCCATAACTTGCATTTGTGAATTAATGGCTCTTAGGTCAAGTAACAATCTCCATTTACCTGACTTCTTTTTTCAACAAAAATAGGGGTATTCCAGGGTGATTTTGTGGGTTCCACATGCCCCAGGTCTAATTGTTCTTGTACTAATTCTTTAGCTGCTTTTAACTTCTCAGAGGGTAAAGGCCACTGAGGCACCCACACAGTGTCCTCCGTACACCACGGAATGGGCAAAGGCTCCTCAGAGGCCTCTAGAAAAAACCCAGCCCTTTCTTATCTGCTTTTACTGTGGCTTTAACTGGTGAAATTCTACCTTGTAAATTTTTTCCAATACCTAGTTCAGGTATATATCCCATTCCTTTCATCATTTCCTTGCTTTTCTGAGAATAATTTACTGGATAGAATGCATTTATCCGCTCCTGTATCCATTATACCTTGAAAGGTTTTTCCTTCTATTTGTAAAGATATGTACTTTCTTTTCAAACCTACTCTTTCTACCCTTTGTACACTGCTTTTGCATATGACCTGTTTTCTTAGGTTCATTCATGTTGTTTAGAATGACTCCAACCTTGAGTTTCCAATTTTAAGCTAACTTTCTGTTACAAGCAAAAGGCTGCCTGCCCCTTTAAGAGCTCCATTTGCAATCAGCCCTCAGCAGGGCTTTTTCAGCTGTACTTGAGTCCCAGCCACCGTGCAGCTAACTCATCAGTTTCTGCTGTGCAGACTGAGACGGCTTTTTATATTTTTCAACATGAAACATAGAACAACAATCATTCAATCATTCAAACAAAAACAAACATGAGTTGACAGACATATAGACAATTTGGTGCACCAAAAACAGACAATAGACGGGAATAGAACTTGATGTCTCAAAGGGACACAGATATCCTATCCGGAGCTAAAAATCTCTCCATAGGAGCCAGAGAGGAAGCAGGACGTCTCCCGTTTTCCTTCTGTTCCTAGGAGGGCTCTGAAATAGCTTATTTTCATTTTTTCTCCTTCTTCTGGGAATTCTGCAGAGTGGCTGCTTCTAATAGTTACTCCTCTTTCCCTGAGAGCTATCTTTAAGCCTTTGATGAAGGCTGCCTCTTTAGTCAAAATCCTGAAGAGGAGGGTAAATTGACTTAATTTTTTGTTCTTCATTTTTTATACTATTTTTGTATCTTTACTTTTTGGTTTCTTTTCCTTTTCTCCTTTTATTTCTTTCCCTTTACTTATCTTTCTGCGCGTGCCTTCTTTTTCATATCTCTCTGTTTCTGACATACTTTCCTGTTGCTCCTGTAAAAGTCGCTGCCCTTCCTTAACAGTTAGCTCACATTTCTTGTCCTGGATATAAGCCTTAATTAATTTCCATAACGGCCTTGTTCCCGCCTTCACTTTTCCTTCAGCTTCCTCTCTTGCTATATCTCTCCCTAACTTTTCCCAACTAGGTAGCGTCAGCAACCCAGTGGGGGCAAACCAAGGAGCGAGTCTGTCTATCTCTTTTAAAAATCCGCTCACTGTACTTTCCGAAATCTTTAAACCTCTTTCTTTAAGCAAGGCTTGCACAGGCCCTACTAAGGGCATAGACTGGCCAGTACCCATGATCGTCCTGGACTAAAGTGTTATCTATGTGAAATTATCCCCAGCAGATACACTTGTGCCCTGGGCGGTGACAGTTAAGGCAAAGGCAAACTATCAAGGCAAGAAAAAAAGCGAGCAGCACAACCCCAGCGACAATTATCGGATCTATTCCATAGGAAAGCATACCTCTCAGAGACTCACATTAATTTCTTTATACTTACCGGTACCACCGTTCCCCAGCTGAAGAGTTCTGAATCTGTGCATTCGAATCCTTCTCAGCAGTCTGTTTTGCAGGAACACTTCATTAACACCATTCCCCAGCTGAAGAGTTCTGAATCCACACCAGATCCTTCTCAGCAGTCTGTTTTGCAGGAACACTTCATTAACTGCTCCTTCCCCACGATGCAGTTCTGAACCCTCCCTGTAGCACGGGGTCTTTGCTCGTGCCTGAAGATGTTTCTTTTCCCGGGTTTCGGCACCACTTCTTGAGCACATCTGCCTCGCCAGCAAGAACGACACTACAACAGGATCCTTCTGCACACGTTTATTGGGAGAGCTTGATTGCAGAGGTGAAGAGACCCCAAGCCCAGAACTGGTGCTGCTTATATAGGCCTAGGAGAGGTGTGTCTCACACCCAGATTGGTTGTGCATTCTACCTCATTTGCATGTTCCTCATCTGATTGGTTATTCTCTCAGTACCTCACAAACCTCATTAACATACCTCATTTGCATGTCTCACATTTGATTGGTTATTCTTTCAGTACCACATTATCATACCTCATTTGCATGTCTCACATCTGATTGGTTAACTCTCTTAGTACTTTGCAGAGCCTCATTATCATGCCCAGTCCAGGCAGTGTTTTGGCGAAAAAACTTTACTGCATAAGTACGCATTGGTTGTTTGCCCAAACTTATGGGTGGTGGCCAGCAGCAGCCTGTGCCACCCTGCAACGGTACATGTGGCTTCCCACACACCTGCCTCTGCCTCCCAAGTGCTGGGATTAAAGGTGTGTGCCACCACCTCCTGGCTTCCTGTAATTCTTTAAGGGATTATTATGTTTCCTCTATAGGACTTCTATCTGTATTCCTTTAAGTGAGTTGTTAATGCCCTTCTTAAAATCTTCTACCAGGATCATGAGATATGATTTCAAATCTTAATCTTGCTTTTCTGGTGTGTTGGGGTATCCAGGGTTCGTTGTGGTGAGAGTGCTCGGTTCTGATGATGCTGAGTGGTCTTGGTTTCTGTTCATAAGATTCTTATGTTTGCCTTTTGTCATCTGGTAATCTTTGGTGTTAGATGTTCTAGCTGTCTCTGGCTGGAGCTTGTTCCTCCTGTGAGTCTGTTAGCCTCAGTCAGCACTCCTGGAAGACCAGCTCTCTCCTGAATCCCTGGGGTCAGAGCAGTCCCTGGAGGCCAACTCTCCTCTGATGGGGAAGGTGCAAGGAAAACTGAGAATCAGCTCAGCCTCCTGGCTGAGGATGAAGGCCCGAAGGGACCCTGTCCAGGAAGATCTGTTGATTCTGAGGCCTGCTTGCCCTCCTGCAAGGACCCCGGATAGAAAAAATCATCTCTGGAGGTTTTTATATATTTTGGATATTAGCCTTCTGTCAGATGTGGAATTGGTGAAGATCTTTTCCCGTTCTGAGGGCTGATGTTTTGTCCTACTAATGGTGTCCTTTGCCTTTCAGAATCTTTTCCATTTCATGATGTCCATTTACTAATTTTAATCTTGATGCCTCTGCTACTGGTGTTCTGTTCCAGAGGTTGTCTCCTATGCCAACACATTCATAGCTATACCCTACTTTCTCTTCTATCAGGTTAAGTATATCTGGCTTTATTTTAAGAATTTATTTTTATCCAATTAGACTTGAGCTTTGTGCAGGGTGATAGGTCGTAGTCTATTGGCATTCTTCTCAATAGCAAACACTAGTTGTCCATTTGGTGCTGTAGGACAGCACCATTTGTTAAAGATGCGTTCTATTATCCATTGTATACATCTGGCTTGATTATCATAAATCAGGCATCTATAGGAGGATGGATTTACATCTGAGTCTTCAATTCAATTCCATTAATAAACATGTCTGTTTTTATGCCAATACCAGATGGGTTTTATTACTAAAGCTCTGTGGTACAGCTTAAAATCAGGGATGATGATACCTCTGGAAGGTTTTCAATTGTATAGGATTATTTTAGCTATCCTGAGTTTTTTCTTTCCCATATGACATTGCATATTGTTCTTTAAAATGTGTTTTTTTTCAATTGTATTGGAATTTTGATGGGAATTGCATTGAATCTGCAGATTGCTTTTGGTAAAATGGCCATTTTTTCTATGTTATTCCTGTCAATCCGTGAGCACGGAAGATCTTTCAATCTTCTTCAAGTTCCTTCTTTAACACTTGAATTTTATTATACAAGTCTTTCGCTTGCTTGATTGGAGCCACTCCAAGATGTTTTATATTATTTATGGCTATTGAAAGTATGTTGCTTCCCTGATTTCCTTCTCGGCCTGTTTATCATTTGCATACAAGAGGACTACTTATTTTTTTTTTTAGTTAATATTGTATCCAGCCACTTCACTGAAGGAGGTTATTAGCTATTGGAGTTCTCTGGTAGAATTTTTGAGGTCACTTACCTTATCATCTGCAAATACCAATACTTTGACTTCTCTCTTTCTCTCGTTCTTCCTTTCTCTCGTTCTTCCTTTCTTCCTTTCTTTCTTTCTTTCTTTCTTTCTTTCTTTCTTTCTTTCTTTCTTTCTTTCTTTCTTCTTCCTTCCTTCCTTCCTTCCTTCCTTCCTTCCTTCCATCCTTTCTTTCTTTCTTTCTTTCTTTCTTTCTTTCTTTCTTTCTTTCTTTCTTTCTTTCTTGTATCCCCTTGATTTACTTTAGTTGTCTTATTTCTCTAGCTAGAACATCAAGCAATATGCTGAACAGATATAGAGTGGACACTCTTGTCTTGTTCCTGATATTAATGAAATTGTTTTGAGTTTCTTTCCATTTAAATTTTATGGTGGCTATAGGCTTGCTGTAAGTTGCCTTCTTTGTGTCTCTGATCCCTCCAATACTTTTATTATGAAGGGGTGTTGGATTTTGCCAAAATCACTCAGTATCTAATGAGATTATCATTTGTTATTTTTTTTCAGTTTGTTTATTTGGTGGATTACAATTACTGATTTTCATGTGTTGAACCATCTCTGGAATGAAACCTAATTGATCATGGTGGATGATCTTCTTGATATGTTAGAGGATTCAGTTTGCAAGTATTTTATTGAATATTTTTGCATCAGTATTTCTGAAGGAAATCAATCTGACATTCTCTTTCTTTGTTGAATCTCCATATGGTTATGGTATCAGTGTGATTGTGGCTTCATAAAATGAATTTAGCAATGATCTTTCTGTTTCTATTTTGTGGAAAAATGTGAAGAGTATTGGTATTAGGTCTTCTTTGAATGTCTGATAAAATTCTGCACCAAAATCTTCTAGCTGGCTTTACTTGGGAAACTTTTAATGACTGCTTTAATTTCCTTATAATTCTATATAAATTGCTTATCTGATCTTGACTTAACTTTGTTAAGTGGTATATATTGAGAAAATTGTCCATTTCTTTTAGATTTTTCAACTTTGTGGAGTACAGGTTTTTGAAGTATGACCTAATAATTCTTTATATTTTCTCAGTGTTTGTTGTTGTGTCCTCCTTTATGCTTCTGTTTTTGTTCATTTGCATATTCTCCCTCTGTCTTTTTGTAAGTTTGGATAAGGATTTGTCCATCTTATTAAGTTCTCAAAGAAAACGGCTCTTTATTTTCACTGATTTTCTTTCTGTGTTTCTCTGTTCTCTTTGTCTCTATTTTATTGATTTCAGCCTTGAATTTGAGGATTTCCTGCTATCTACTCCTTTTGGGTCTGTTTGCTTCTTTTTGCTCTAGAGCTTTCAGGTATACTGGAAAATTTCTCGTATGAGAACTTGCCAATTTCCTTAGAGCTATGAACTTTACTTTTAACACTGCTTTCATTGTGTCCCATAAATTTGGGCATGTTGCGCATGCAGAAGGATTGATCCTGTTTTTCTGTCCATTCTGTTATTCTATGTATTTTTGTTGGGGGAATTAAACCCATTGATATTAAAAGATATTATTGACCAGTAATATCTATGATGATCATATATTTGCTGGGTATAAAAATCTGAGTTGGCATCTGAGGTCTCTTAAGAGTCTGCAAGATATCTCTTCAGGCACTTCAGGCTTTTAGAATCCTTTGAGAAGTCAGATGTAATTCTAATAAATCTGCCTTTATACTTTATATGTTAGTTGTCTTTTTTCTTGCCCCTTTTAATATCCTATCTTTGTTTTGTAATTTAATGTTTTGATTATTATGTGGAATGGGGACTGATTTTTTATCTAATGTATTTGGTGTCCTGTAAGCTTCTTGTACTTTTATAAGCATATCTTTCTTTAGTTTGGGCAAATTTTCTTCTATGATTTCATGGAATATTTCTGGGTTTTTGAGCTGAAATTCTTCTCCTACTGTTCTTATGCTATTATGCTGTTCCTATTATTCTTACATTTGACCTTTTAATAGTGTCCCAGATTTCCTGGATGTTTTGTTATTTTTAAATTGAACATTTTCTTTGACCTGTGAATCTATTTTCTATCATATCTTCAACCAAAATCATATTTTCAATCAAAATCTTTCAAGAAAGATTTTTTCTTCTATCTCTTGATTTTTGTTGTTGATGTTTGCATCCTTAGTTCCTATACACTTATATAGATTTTGCAGTTTCAGAATTCCCTCCATTTGTGTTTTCTTTATTCCTTTTTTTGTTTGTTTGTTTCTATTTTTAGGTCTTGAACAGTCTCCTTCACCTGTTTGTTTTGCCTTGGCTTTCTTTAAGGGATTTATTGATTCCCTCCATTTTTTATTTGTTTTTTTTCCCTCAATTTCCCCTTAAAGATTGTTTTTATTTCTTCTTTAAGGACCTCTGTCATCTTCATAAAGTTGGTTTTAGGTCATTTTCTTGTGTTTCTGCTAAATTTAAATATTTCATCTTGTTATCTTAGGATAGCTGGGCTCTGGTGGTATCATATTGACTTGACTGTTGTTGATTATTTTATTATACTGGGGTTTAGGCAACTGGGTTTGGGGTGATTATGGGTATAGAAGCTGATTTCTCAGCTTGTCTTTGTTGGATTGGTGTTTGTTCCTTGGTTTCTGTTTTGTTTCATTGTTGTTGTTGTTGTTTTGTTTCTTTTGTTTTGCCTGAATTTCTGGTGGCTGGCTTGGCTCCTGAACCACTAGGGAGTCTGATCAAGTTGGGAACTGGACTTTTGGGGACTAACTTGGCCTTTGGTGCAGCAGGGAGTCTCTGTTCTTCTGGTTGGTATGGCCTGTGCCTGTTCTCCTGACTGGTGTGGCCTGTACCTGAGCAGGCCAAGTATGCCAAAACTGGGGGACAGGGGCCTGGCCACAGGGCGTGTGTGTGTGTGTGTGTGTGTGTGTGTGTGCTCTAGAATGTGTCTTTGGCAACTAAGTCTAGGAGTGGTTCAGTTAGTGGGCAGGTCATTCAACTGCTCTTCTGACTGGTATGGCCAGCATCTGAGCTGCAGGAGTCTGTTAGAATAGGGCTCAGGTATCCTCCTGCAGGGTGGGTGGTGACATGGAAGTAGGGGGAAGGTGGAATGTGTCCTTGGAAAATAGTCTAAGGAGTGGAGCAATTCAGCTGGCAGGTGTGCCACACACCTGTTGTTCTGTCCTGCACCTGTGGCCTGCACCTGAGCAGAAGGAGTCTACTCTTTTTATTTTTTAAAAAGTGAATTGTTAGCCAGGCGTGGTGGCTCACACCTTTAATCCCAGCACTTGGGAGGCAGAGACAGCCTGGTCTATAGAGTGAGTTCCAGGACAGCCAGGGCTACACAGAAAAACCCTGCCTTGAAAAACCAAAAAAAAAAAAAAAAAAGTGAATTGTTATAAAAGAGAGAAAGCTAGGTTACTGAGATGACTCATCAGGTAAAGGTTCTTGCTATAGTGCTGGAGACCTGAGTTTTATACCTGAGATCCACATTGTACAAGGAGAGAACTGCTTCCCCTGGCTGGTCCTCTTAGGGATGTACATATACATACATACATACATACATACATACATTCATACATATATGCATGCATGCATACATAAATACATACATACATACATACATACATACCTGTAATTTAAATAAGAGAAAGAGTAGGGTGCTAAATGGAGTAGCTTAAAGGAAACAATATTTGCTGCTTAAGTATGAAAAGCAGAGTATGGATCCCCAGTGACTACATAGACACTACCCTCCCCCCAATACATAACCACTTGTAACTCCAGTGCTGAGGATACAGAGACCAGAGGATACTTGGAGAAATCTGAATAGCTAAACTAGCTGAGTAGTGAGCTCCAGATTCAGTCTAGAGACTCTGCCACAATGAATGAGGTGTTGAGCAATCAAGAAAGACTCTTAATGTAAGCCTTGGGCCTTCATAACTTATCCACCCATCTACACGTGCACCTATGCACACACATGCTCCCACATAAGTGCAAACGTGCATGAATATCACACATGAAAATGCATGCAAAATGAAGGTTAAGTAAGTAAATAAATATATGGATAACAAAGCTGAGCTGGCCCGTAGTGCAGTGATAGCGTGCTTAGCTTGCCATGTGTAAGTCCCTAAATTCAATCCCCAGCCTGGGGGCTTTTCCTGTTCCAGCTTTCTGTTCTGCCATATGATATTGTATTCTTTCAGACATCCCCATTATAAGGATGCCATTTAGTTATGATGCACTGTAGATAGGGAAATCCTTACTTGAACTAGCAACACACCATTTGAACTTTCAGCTATAAAACAGTAGGCTAAATTGATCTTGTTTATTTATAAAGTACCCAGCCCCAGATATTCCATTATAGCAATTGAATATGCACAAATATCTGAAAGATTGCTAAGCACAGGAGTCATTGCACCCAAAGCAAATGGATGTTAACACAGAGAGAGATTAATAGAATCCTAAAAAGTTAGAAATCACAGTATTCTACTTCTACATTTTGACAGATGAGCCCAGAATAAGGAAGAAATTGTTGGAACTAAAAAGATGAACGGGTGGGTGAGAAATGCAGTTCTCAGTATATGTACAGTTTACATATATAAATATACCCTTGTTGCTATTTTGTAATATCCAGAATCACACAATATTAGAGTGAGAAAAAAACGTTGCTATCACATAATATAGCATCCAAAATTTGCATAGAAGATAACTAAAAGCTCAGGAGGGTGAGTGACAAACGAGGTTTCCTAGCACTGAAGGAAGGACAGTATGGAAATGAGAGCTGAATATTCTAACTCTCATGTCAGTAATTTCATGTGGTACTGTGGGGTGGGAAAGCTTGTATAATCCAGACACCAGAGTGATTATTGGAAAACCTTATAATAACTCGAGGAGAAAATATTGTTAGCCCATTTTACATATGGGATCATTAAAACTGAGAAAAATCAAGTTTTGCAAATGAGATGAAATCCAATCTGCCTGCACTCTGCTTACTTCTGACTATTATTTCACACTGCAATCTCACTAGTCACCGTGATGGCACAGGTGGCCCAGAGAGCACTGGAGTCACCCTGTGTTCACATCTAGCCCTGACAGCACCCTAGCTATGTGATCCTCAGAAAACTACTTCGTCTCCTTGTCATGTACTCCATAGAGTATTGAGTACCACACCCACAGTCAATATTCAAGTGTTCAATCAACATGTGTTGTTATTACATAGTTGAGGAGCAAACTCAAGCTAAAATTGGACCTTGACCCGATTGTCTTAAACACACAAACATCAGCTTCTTTACTCTGGCATCCCTATAGCCCCTATAGTCCCCTTTGGAAAGAGGAAGATTTTGTAGAACTTCAAGGAAGTTCTCCTGCTCAGATAGACGGATTTCATCACATCTCCACACCAGGAGCTTATTTGGATATGTCAGCCATTGCTTCTCCTAGGAGATCAGAAAAATTTTTATAAACCTAAAAATATAAATATTAGAAGATGATAATTAAAACACTCCAACCTGAGTGTAGAATTCATATTCATTATGATAAACTCCAAATGACACCTATAATCTACAGCTGTTAGCCTAGGCTGCTGATAGGCTAAGCATTTAGACTAAGATTCGGATTATTGTACGGTTTCCCAGAAACAACACATTACAATCTGTGGTTCAAGCTGAGGTAGCTTTTAAAAACTACGTGGTGCAGGAAATGAGCAGCTGAGACTGAGAAGTCTTGGTTGAACGTTACTGGGTGAAAAAAAAAAAAAAAAAAAGAAGAAGAAGTCCTCTGGCTACATCTGTACATCTGCATTTAAAAACGTGATTGACTGCACTAAAGATTGATGGTCTAGAGCACGTAACACTCCAATAAAATTTCCATGTTTAGAGTTTTGAAGTCTAAAAGTGAAAGATCCACCAAGGGAGTTTTCAGGCAGTAATGTGTGATAATATTTTGGATTCTAGTTCATGAAATTAAAAATAGCTTCTTGCTCTTACTGGCCTATAAAATGACACGGTAATTGGGGTAAGAGAAGAGCTTGAATTAATATTTCCCTCTTCTGTTTTACTTAAAGTATGATCAGTAGCGTTGATTTAACATGGTTTCCCTTTTACCTCTCAAGGAGTCGTTTTTATATAAAGACTGTGTGGGATTCAAGCCTTATAATTCCAAAGAGATCGTACCAAAGTCACAGCTGTGTGGCATGGAGGAAAGCAGTGTTGATTTATGAGGCTTCACAGACTTAGAAACAGGTACTAAATATTCATGAAATCCCAACGGGGCTTGCACACAAGTTCTATCTCAGTGATCTGTAATTGGGTTATTGGGAAAATAATAATGTGAGCACATCCAAACCCATGGGGCCTTCCAGGACTTAAATTCCTCTAGTTTACGTGTTGTTTTGCTTTGTGACTTTTGCTAAGTAACTTCCGATTAGTTGTTAATGGCTGGAGATAATTTGAAGATTCCCAAAGACAAAAACAAAGATTTAATTAACAAAGCAAGGGAGTAAACATGGAAAGGAGAGCTTTATGAAATTTTCAAATGCTCCCCCTTTTTTTTAATGATAAAAGCTGGAGTTGGAGCAATGGCTTAGTGGTTAAGAGCACAGGCTGTAGTTCCAGAAGACCTGAGTTTGATACCCTGGGCCCGCAACTGCTTGTAACTCCAGTTCTAGAGGATCCAATGTCTCTTCTGACCTCTGTGAACTCCTGCACATACATGCACTCAACTGTATATGCACACATAAGTTTTTAAAATCTTTTAAAAAGGTGATAGGAACAGGCTGGACAGATGACTCTGTTCCCGTTCTTTCAGAGGACTGAATTTAGTTCCCAGCAAACTTAAACATCCTCCAATAGCCTGTATCTTCAGCTCCAGTGGATCTGATGCCCTCTTCTGGGCCCCTGCACTAATGTGCACACGCAGTGCAAGGGAAGGGTTGAACCACAAGAAATAGACAAGAGCTAATCCAAGGCAGTTACAGTAGGGCCTTTTTATCTGAGCTAGCTCAGGCCCGTCAGTGTACCACCATCATGCAGGAAGGTTTTGTTGATGAGGATCCCCAAATATCTACTGGGGCAAGGCTTTATAGTAAGCAGCAAGCAGGGGCTGAGTGTGCAAGCATCTAATTGGGAAGTTACTATGGCCTTTATCATAATTGTCTGGTGCTGAGAGTCATATCATAAACTTAATTTCTGCTTCCCTCTGCATTGGCTTGCGTTTTGTTGGGGGGTAACTTGGAAACTAATGCTAGGTACCAAGTTTAAACTTAGGTCAGGTTCTCTAAAATGGAAAATGGAGTCTGAATTTAAAGGAATTGGCCTCTCCTCTCTCTCTCTCTCTCTCTCTCTCTCTCTCTCTCTCTCTGTGTGTGTGTGTGTGTGTGTGTGTGTGACATACATACATACACACACACACTCTCACACACACATTACACAAATGGAAAATCAGAAATAAAAAGAAACACAATTAGAAATAAAAAGAAATTATTTTTAAAAGTGGTAGAGACTCTAAGGACACAAAGAAATGAGTAAAAAGGAAAGTAAATTTCCGTCGTTTAGCAGATGACGGAATGTTGCAATGAAAACAAAGTTAAAAAAGACTTTAGACCACAATTTAGATTAAATCATAAGTTCAAGAATTAGTCTGGTAGACTAATACTGATTAAGGGAATCTTAAATTTCATTGAGTTATTATACCAATTTTGGTCTCATTTCCATAACATAATTATCTTAATTTTACTTAGCTAATGACAGATTGCAGACATCAAACAGACACCACCCAGACAATCCACTTTTAAAGCCGAAAGGTCAAAAGCATATCACTGGTGAAATCCAATGCTTCAATTTAAGAGCTGTTTATTTCTTATACTCTTGCTTCTGAAGAGAAACACTATTCAGCTAGTCATTAAAATGTATTCTTCTTGCACGGCATGTGCTTCTTTCAATATGTAATAAACAGCCAAAGCCTTGATAGTTCCAGAACACAGTGTTGTTGTTCTTTAGTAACTACTAATAGGTTATCACAATTACAAACTCTCTCTCTGTATCTCTCTATCTCTCTGTGTTTCTGCAGGTCTCTCTATCTCTCTCACACTTCTTTTGTCCCTGTCTGTCTGGGTCCCCCCTCTTCTCCTCTCTCTCTCTCTCTCTCTCACACACACACACACACACACATTGTGTGATATATATATATATATATATATATATATATATATATATATCACTTCAAAAGTCTTTAATGTATTGGGAACTCAAATAAGTTCTAGGAAATAATGTACCAACTCCAATGAAACATTTTTACAGTTTCTAAAATGGCAAGTGTGACAGTGAGGTGACACATCCAGTACCTGCTATCCTGGTCAGAGTTCTTTAGACACGTTTAAAAAACAGAGCAGTAAAACTGATCAAAAGACTTAGAAATAGGATGAAAGGTGAAGGCCCTGATAAAATAGAGGTCTTTAAAATAGTGGTATTGAGTGTACAAACATAGTCATATGATCTGCCCTCCATCTTCACTAAGAGTGTACAGACAAGAAGAGAATTAAACTTTAACACAAAAACAAGATGCTGCTGTGTGAAATATTAAAAAAAAATTATGCCACATTCTTTCCTTTTAGCCAGGGCCTGTCTCAACCACGCTGGCTCTGCCTCTTCGGAGCTCCTAAGCCACTCTCTCTACCTGGCTCATGGTTAGCCACTGCCACGCATGCCCCATGCTTCCAAATTCTTGCAGGACGCATGCCTTTAATCCCAGTACTTGGGAGACAGAGGCAGGCAGATTTCTGAGTTTGAGGCCAGCCTGGTCTACAAAGTGAGTTCCAGGACAGCCAGGGCTATACAGAAACCCTGTCTCAAAAAAACAAAAACAAAAACAAACAACAACAACAACAACCCAAACAAATCCTTGCAGCTGGCTGAAGTGTCCTCATGCACACCTCACTCTGCCGCCATACCTTTCTCTGGAACCCAGCTGAGTTGCTGTGTAAAGGAAAACACCACACGATCTTAGTTTAGAATCAACAGGTAACACAATCGCTGGGCGCAGAATTTACCATCCTAATTTTGTAAACCAATCTATGTTAAATCCTCCAGTGGTGGATTCTGATAGATCCTGATGGATCTGCTACTCAAACCGACAGCCTCTGGTTTCCTACATCTGTCTGCCTCTCTTCTGCCCATAGTCCAAAAGGGTAATTCATTTCTCTTGCTTTCCCTCTTCCTCTCCCAGACCCGGAAGTCCCGCCTACTCGCCCTTGTAATCTTTATTAATTAGGGGAAGGTTCTGCCACAAAATGTTAGAGGATTTCCTATGTGGTCTACATATTTAAAAGAAAATCATCAAATAGGTCGTGGAGTTTTCTTCCTCCTAAAGATAAATAAGGCTTATATTTTCTTCTTCTAAATATTGCAGTGATATTTTGCTGTGAGAAATAATGTACTATTATAGAACCACATCAAAAAAGATCATGTTTATGAGTCATTTGTTTCTATAAAATATACAAAAAATGTAAGACAAAGAAATAGTCAAAAAGTGTTGTTATTGGTAGTTTAAAGCACACTTAACCCTTGACTGGGAAGGAGAAACATCACGTTCTGCTGTTTACCCAATAATCTTCCACACAGTCTCATGAAGAAATGCTTTCTTAGCTTGTTCCATGGAGAGAGTCTGCTACTATAATTAAAATATCAAGATGACTATAAACACACCGTGGTCCATAGAAGATATACTTCTGTTCAGCTGTAGACCTAGCACCCATGCTTACCTAGACATCCTCACAGACACCTGTTCCTAGAGAGACCAGTCGTCATTACACTCCACACTGTTCATGCTCACCATGTGGCTACTCTTTGGGCCACACGTCCTGCCTTAAGCTTCGTGGAGCGTAACCCTACTGACTGGTGAAACACGATCGCTACCTTGCCCTTCCAATTGGGACAGATGCCTGACTTTCCTACCCTTGCCTGACTTGAGAAATCTACCAGTAAAGCTCCCTTGTCTCAAGATAGCAGTGGAGTATGTACTCCTCTGTTCTGCGTCACTCTGGTTGGCCCTTCAGGAGGAAGACTGTAGAAGGACAAGTAAACTCAGCAGAGGTCCTTATGTAGACTAGGACTTTGATGCCATTTTTAAAAAACTGTTGACACCTATTTATATTTTATATACAAAAATAATGTTCATGGGCCAGCGAGATAGATAAGTCGGTAGTAGCACTTGCCACCAAGCCTGTTGACCTGAGTTTGATCCCTGAGACCCACATGGTAGAAGGAGAGAAATAATTCCCACAAACTGTCTACCCTCTGACCTCCCCACATATTCTGTGGAGTGTCTGAGTACACAGACACACACACAGACACACACACACACATACACACACACATACGTACATGACATGCACAGAACAACTAAATAGATGCAAATAACTTACAAAACCTGCATACAAAGTAGATGTGATTTATGTATATAAAACTTGAAGTGGTTTACATTTAACTTACTTAATCCTCAGAACCCTAACAGATTATTACTGTCATTATTTTACCCATTTTACAAATGAAAAAAAAATATACCAAAGGTTTGGGAAGAAATGTGTGCTGAGTCATCAGATATAGAACTACCTAGATGGGACTCAGGTCGCAATTATCTGTGATGCTCCTTGTACTTATCCACAGCCTGCTGCTCCTCAGATAAACTAAACCTAAGGACCAGACATTGATTATTTCTGTACTACTCATGCTTAGAAATACCACTTACTGCCATTTTTCTAGGCCTCCAACCAATAAAACACTCTAAATAGAGTAAAATACTGCCTTAAAAATACATATCAAGGCAGAAAATATTAGCTTATGCTCATGAATTCACTTACCCATTCACAGACCCTCTTTTCCTCATGTCTACAGAAAGAGTAAAGCAGATTGACACCAATAAGCTGCTTCTTGTTTTTTTCATTGTAGTTTATTTGAAACAGGAGCTCATGAATTGAATTGATAAGAAGTAAATTAACATATAAGGATATGAAGCAGAATGTATTTACACAAAAAGTGACTGTTGGTAAAGTAAACTGCTAAAGTCAACAACAGTCACAAAGTAACATTTATTGTAAAGATGAATTTACAGAAGGTGGTGTATACACCATACATTTATTGTATGCATTCAGTATGTTAGTGTAGGGCAGGAGAATAAAGTACATCTAATTGTAACTCTTATTTCCAAGGGGCTATCAGTCAGAAAGTTTAAATTGGAACTTAGATGTTCTTTTCATTATCATAGAACAAACTTATAATCCCTATTTATGATGTTTAGTTTTATGCCAACTTTACACAAGCTAGAGTCGTCAGAGCGGCAAGAGCACCAACGGAGGTAATACCTCCATAAGACCAGGCTGTAGACAAGACTGTAGGGTATATTATTTTTCATTAGTGATTGGTGGGAGAGGGCCCAGCCCATTGTGAGTGATGCCATCCCTGGGTTGGTGGTTCTCTATGAGAAAGCAGGCTGAGCAAGCCATGGTTGGCAGACCCAGTAAGCAGTACTCTTCCATGGCCTCTGCATCACCAGCCTCAAAGTTCCTGATCTTAGTTCCTGTCCTGACTTCCTTCAGTGATAAACAGAGAGTGTAAATTAAATAAACCCTTTTCTCCCTAACTTGATTTTGGTTCTGATATTTGATCACAGCAAGAGTAACCCTAAGGAAGATAACTAACCCTAAAACCTATCTCATCACTGTGAGCACTTCCTAGTAGTTCCTCAGACTATTGGTTTCTATTATTTCTATTAACAAGATCCCGATCCCGAAGATTGATCCATTGACAGCCTCTACTGCCAGTTATCACTCAAGATGGCTTTTCACCAAGGCACTGGTATTCACCTAACTTCACCATTCTGGAGGAGCTATGAGGGTTGGCTCATGCTGACTGAGCTGTGGAAGTCACAGAAGTCAGTCATGGAAGAACCGCCAGCAACTAACATCTCAGGTTTCATTTTTTTAAACGCCATTGGCCAAGCTAGGTAGAAGTTATGGCTCAGGGGTCTTCCAGAGGTAAAATGTCTAGAAGAGGAAGTTCGGGTTAGCAGAGCTGTGTGTTTTTAGAGTCTTCAGATGCATGGTGAGACAGAAGATCCACCACACAGACTGAAACAGAAAGTGGTGACAGTGAGCGGTGAGAGAAGCACATGATACAAGGAAGGAGAAGAGGGGATCTTTGTGAGCTGTGGCCAGGGGCCCTTTTGGTGATTCTGGTCTAGGGGCGTATCACACCTAGGGAAATTAGTGGCCCCAAACTAATAGCAACTCAGCTGAAAGTCAGAAGTAAATGCTGGAAGGAGAAACTTACAATTTTTTTATTTTGGACAATTTCCTCAAGTAAATTCTCTTACAATGACATCTCAAAGTTAAACATAAACAAGCACAATAACAATAACAAGAGAGAAAATACCATGAACAGAAAGATAAATATCAGCTGCTTCTACAATACATAGATTCAAATGATTAGACAAAAAAAAAGAATCACATCAATGAAGAACAAGTTTGAAGACAACTTGGAAGAATAATGACTTCTAAAGGATTTCCCCAGCAACAGTGCAAAGGGACTCAGTCAAGTGCCTTCCAAAAGAAAACTGCAGTAACGAACATTTAAAAGTCAGTAGGTGAGGTGATAGCATAGTAGCCCCAAGTGAGGAAGAATAAGAGGCCAGTGAGATGGATCAGACGGAAAAAGTAGTTGCCACACAAGCCTGGGAAGTTGAGTTTGATCCCTGGGACTAACTCCACAAAATTGTCTTGTCACCTCCACTCACCTGCAATTACACACAACACACGCACATACATACAGGATGATGAAGAGAGGGGGGGAAGAAGAGGAGGAGGTGAAGAAGAAGAGAATAAGTAAACTCAAAGCAGGTCGCAGAGGAGAGGATATAGGATACAGTAGGGATGAAAATCAGTGAGAAACAGATGGCTAGAAAATAGAATCTAAAGATGTGTTGTGTGTCATCAGAGAGTCAGTAGAAGACTCAGAGAAAATAATTGAAGAGGTAACTCAAGAAGACCTTCCAAGCCTGATTAAAACAACCAATGCACAGATTCAAGAAACCCATACCTAATTACGTAAAAGACATAGACACCTAGAAAATTATATTAAGTCTACAAAGCAGGAGAGATGTTAGGAAAGAAAGGGAGAGAGGAAGAGAAAGGAAAATCTTTAAAAGCAAGCAAGAGGGAAAATGTTGGTCTTCAAAGGAGGTCTTCTGCATTCTAAATAACACAATTAAATCCCAAAGAGTGATTTTGTGCAGGTGAGAGTAATTGCATGGTGGCTTCCATAGTTGAAAATAAAACTGAAGGTTAGGATTGTAAAAATATCTATACCTATCAAAAATATGAGGGTGGAAGTCTGGAGAGATGGCTTGGTGATTAAGGTAAATATGAGCATGCGTAATCACGTGTGCATAGCCAAACACAAACACACACACAAATTTTAAAAATAATAATCTTTTTTTAAAAAAGGAGAAAAGTTAGAGTGGACAGACATATTGGCCTAAGTCTGTGATTCTAGTACTTAGGAGATAAAAGCAAAGAAGTCCTCAGTTTTAAAGCAAACTACGTGTTTGGTGAGACTTCTGGTCAAAGGGGGAAAACGGCAAGGAGACAAGAGGTAAGCAAAAAGAGAGTAGGAGGCAAGACACATTTAAACTCCTAAACATAGAAGAAATCACCAGCAAAATTGAAAAATAGTTTTACCTGAACAAGAAAGAAATGCTGCAAAAATAAAATATATATATATTGAAACACAGTAGTTCCAGTTCTCTAGCACTCAGGAGACTGAGACAGTAGGATAGATGACCAAAAGAACTGAAGACCAGCTTGGGAAAAGTAATGGAACCTGTACAAAGGGACATAGCAAAGCACTCTTGCCTATAATCCCAGAACTCAGTAGGCTGCGGCAGGAAGATTGCCATCTAATGTCAACAATAACAAAGTACACTGAAGACTGGAAATAAAACAACGCAGAATTAAATGCTATGAAAAGCATCTAGCCATGTATTTCTGTCTAATTTGCTTTCCTTTGCTGCGATGAAAAACTGAACACAAACAACTTGGGATGGAAAACATTTGTTTCATCTTACATGACAACCTGTCATTGAGGGAAGCCAAGGAAGGACCACGGAGGCAAGAACTGAAGCCGAGACCAGGTAGGAGTACTGCTTCCTGGCTTGCTTTCTGACTCACATTCAGCTAACTTCCCTAGGGTTGGTACTATTCACAGTGAGCTAGCCCTCCTCTACTAACTAGCAACCAAGAAAATGTTCCTTGTACATGTCAAGTTGGAAAAAAAAAAAAACCTAACCAACACATCTTGACAATTCAGACAAAACTAAATCATAGAGGTGTGGTCAGCATGCTGGTTGCACGGGCATCATCAGGCATCTGGTTAGAAACACAACTGCAGGCACCTCTCCTTGCACCCCAACTAGAGCACTGATTAGAAGCCCTGGGGATGGAGTTGGGCAATCTACATGCCCTCACAAATCTTCCCAGTAGCCCTGATCTCTCTGGAATTGTTGGACGCACAAGCACCCTCAGACGCACCACAGGCAATTTTCACTTATGTGAATGTATAGCTGGTGTCTGTACTTTTTTGAAAAGTCATTCTTCGTAGTAGATGGCTACTGTTGAGGAGGAAAAGGGGTGAAATTTATCTTCAATTTACTGTTTATTAACTGATCAGAAATTACAGTGATACTGTGGGAGATGTCTTCATCCTTCTAGTGAGCATGCTGATCTGGTCTTCACCGATCTCTACTTCTCTGCCTTCCACAAAATAGGTTGTTTGTTTCGCCTAGAGAAGACAATTGGAAAGACCACAGGAGATTATTTCTCCATGTATCTTCCAATCATGTAGACTTCATGGATCAGAAGTGTATGTAAGTTATGCCATATTGATACTTCTGATGACAAATCTGGGGTCTTCCGGAATACAGAGTTGTTTAGTTGGATAAATTAAATGCAATGAATTTAATTGGGTGCCAGAGGTAACCTGGGCCAAGTGGCATCATGAACGGCTAAAGACTAAATGATCATACTTATCTTCACGTGAGGCATAGGCAAAGCCTGCCAACAGTGACACACTTTCTCCAAAAAGGCCACACCTCCTAACCCTTTTCTTCCTTCTCAAGCAGTTCCACTCCCTGATGACTAAGCATTCAAAATATATGAGCCTACGGGGCCATTTTTATTTAAACCACCTCAGATATGTCTCTTCTTTGCCCTTCAAAGCATCAAAAAAGTACACTTTTTATTTTTTTTATTTTTTGAGACAGAGTTTCATTAGGTAATCTTTGTTGGCCTGGAACTTGCTATGTGTCTTAGTCAGGGTTTCTATTCCTGACAAACATCATGACCAACAACCAAGTTGGAGAGGAAAGAGTTTATTCGGTTTATACTTCCATGTTGCTGTTCATCACCAAAGGAAGTCAGGACTGGAACTCAAGCAGGTCAGGAAGCAGGAGCTGATGCAGAGGCCATGGAGGGATGTTACTTACTGGTTTGCTTCCCCTGGCTTACTCAGCTTGCTTTCTTATTGAAAGCCAAGACTATCAGCCCAGGGATGGCACCACCCACATTGCACCCCCCCCCCCATCATTAATTAAGAAAATGCCTTACAGCTGGATCTCATGGAGGCATTTCCTCAACTCAAGCTCCTTTCTCTATGATAACTCCAACTTGTGTCAAGTTGACACACAAAACTAGCCAATACAATTTATCCCCTGTCAACTTGGTACCAACATAGTGGGGGTATTCCTGTGACAATCCAACCATGTTTTTTGGGGGGGGGGCGCTGTGGAAGGACTTTGGAACTTTGGGCTAGAAGATCCATTCGCTGTTAAGAGCTCTGTGGGATGTTGTGTAGGAACTTGGAAGATAATGTTTAAAACAGTGCAGAAAATTGAAACCTGGCTTGTAAAATTTCAGAGGGAAGATTAAAGATTCTTATCAGGACTGTTGCTATTTTGATTGTAAAGATTCTGTGGTTCTGGTTAGCTGGGGCTGAAGAATCAGCTGTGATTAACAAGATATCAGAACTATTAAAGTGAAAACTTTTCCTTACTGGGACTATTGATGCTGGTTAGCTGAAGCTAACAAATTAACACTGATTAAGAAGAGACTAGTACCATTGAGGTGAAATATTCTGGGAAGTGTTTTCTGAGAGCACAGAGGCTGTGTTCCAGAGATAGCCAAGGTTGTACCTTGTGCTGTGGCTGGACTTGGTAATGTGTGTCACCCAGGTGGTACTGGTTTTGAAGGCATGATGGGGTCATGCAGAGCAGCTGAGGCTCAGCACTGTGAGAGGCCATGGAAGGCCATTGGTGAAGGTGCAGCCTCAGTTGCAATTGATGGCCCAGGACTAAAAGGGTCATGCAAAGGAGTTGAGGCTTAGAACTAGGAAGAGAGCCTATGAGAGGCTATTGGTGAAGCCTAGTTACAGCAGAAGACAGCAGTGTTTTGGAGATGCCAGTACCATGAGATGACTACCAAGAACAGCAGTAGCAGTGGAGTACTGGTGGCTGGAGCCTAGAAGACAAGGTGTGTGCTATAAAGGGCAGACCTAGAGAAGTGACTCAAGCCCTTGGAGGAACCCAGAAGATCTTGACTGGATCCTAGACATTGGACAATTAGGTTTGATTTTGCTTTTGATTGTGTCTGTGCTCTGATATTTTTCCCTCTTGAAGGAAGAAAGTATTTTAGTGGAGCCCACGGTTAAGAGACTTTTAATTGTAAAACGACTTTGGATTTTAAAGAGAATGTATATTTTAAAGCGATTGAAATTTTAATATGTAGAATTTGCAAAGGCTGGGGGACTTTTAAAATTATTTAGATCTTGGAGATGAATAAGAAAGTAAGGATTGAGGCTTAATAATGGTGTGTTTGTGTGTCAAGTTGACACACAAAACCATTCAGTATAGTCTGTTAACCAGCCCAGCCTTGATCTCAGAGAGATCCACCTAACCCTGCCTACTGAGTGCTACAAAGGTACATTTTAAAAGAGACTTGCATATCATAAATGGAAGCTGTGTGTTCTTAAAGTTCATGAACATAGCTTTTTATTACTTGTATGAAAGTACACAAGTACTTTAGATTTTAAAAAAAGACCTTCAATTATACACGAAAAAAGCAACTATAAGTCCAGAATCTGCTTTGAAACACTCCCAAATTATTTCACAGAGCTATGAAAGACAGATTTTCTTATTTGCAATGTGGTAGTTCCAGAATCTCTCTACATATTCCTTTGTCTGTCGTTACAATGGTATATTATTTAGCTCCTGGAATCTCATTTTTATTCCATGATTACTATTTCATACTAGGATTGTCTGGTTTACTGGACTTTTAAAAGAAACTCCAATGTACAGTCCAGAAACACCTTCCTGAGTCTTAACACAACACTCACAATCAAAGCCCTGTTTCTGAACCACAAAACTTCCTCCTGGGCTCCTATTTGTTTCTCTCGGCCTTATTTACCTCGCTGTTACCCACACATCTATTATGTAAGATGACAGATTTCCAACAACAACAAAAGCTTGATAGACACAGCCATCAACTCCAATCATAAACAATCACAGAACAAACTTTAGAGCATTTGTATGGAGCATGAACCTCAGCGGGAAAAGTGTTCTCTCCAAGTATTGCAGTTTATGATTATGAGTAAGATAGATGAGCTAAGGCAGTGGGATAATAATGTTCTGGGACTGCGAGTCAATGAGGAAGATTAAAGGCACAAAGAAAGTCTTCCTAATCAACAAGGAGATAACTGCTGGAAAGAAAAATATGTTCCTTGCTTGAAATTAACTGCCACACGTTCCCAACCTACACAAAGCTGTCAGAAAGGACATCTAAATCTGTCCTTGTTTGTAACATGTGTTGTGACAAGATTTGACAGTTTATCAAAGAACTATAATTGCCACCTAAACATCTAGCATTTTGTCAACTGTAAGTGTGTTTAGTGAAAGCATTTATTTAACTTAAAACACAACCATTTTCCTCGCTCTCTGAAATGACTGCCTGGATTTCTTTTCTCCTTTGCTGATCAAGCTGAATCAGAACTGTCTTTGAATTATTTATGTTGGGATTGTGAAGGGTAAAGAAACAATCAGTAAAGCAAGATATGATTACTGAGGGAATGTGTATGTTCTGGTTATTGACTCCAAAGACCTTCGAAGTGCAACAGTTCTCAGGGATCCGTGCACAGGACATTTACACACTCTTGTTTGGGGAAGGGGAAGGATGAGGCCCTTTCTCCCCTTCACCATTCTGAATTCTAGAGCAATTTACTAAGAAGGAACACCTCAGCAGAGAGATGTGTTACACAATGTGTCTCATCCCTGAATGTATCTTTTTCCAGAAGCAGTCCATCATTGGTAAGTTTTCTCCCTCAACCTATAGAACAAAGAGGAGGACTGTGAAATCCCTGGATGATGTATCCAAGTGAGAAACATGTCAGAAGAACAGTGTATCACACTAGTGGTTTGTTTCTTTCTGGAAATTTTAGAAGTTGGTTACGGCTCATATTTGTTCTTTGTTGTAGTTACTTGGGTCTTGGCACATGTATACTTCCTGCAAACTTTTTTCTGTCATTCTAATTAACTTGGGAGTTGGGAGTAGGAGCCTAACAGGACAAAACAGTAAAAGCCATGAGTGAAAATCTAGGAAGCCTGCATCCTGGTACACACTGAGATGTAGTGAGTCAGAAGATCATGGGTAGCTTGTTTCTTTGGTAACTCAGTTTCCTGGCTGTGAACTGGGTTATTAATACATGGCCTATGAGACCACTTCCATCCTTAACATATTATGATTCTAGACAAATCCAAGGTACAGCAGCAGCCAGCTCTTGGAACAAAAATAACGGCAAGACAAAAATGGCTTCTACTTAACAACTTGAGAAAAATATAACCAACTATGGGTTTTAAATGTTTACATTAGTATTCAGTCCTATTTAGGTAATATTAAATCTATTTAAAAATCTGTTTTGTTTTTCATTAAAAACCGAAAATGTGTGTCATACTGAGAACACTAAAAGAAAAATCAATTTAATTGAGGCTGCAAGTACTTTTAGTGCTTCTAAATTAAGCCGCAGGATTTTCTGTACAAATCACTGTATATAGCTCATTTGGGATGAATTACATGGCACAGGTGATTCTGTTGGATTTGCTCCGAAGAGAAGAACATGAATGAAGAGCAGTGAACAGAAAGCAGTTGGCATGGATTGTCAACCCCAAAGCACATGAACTGTAGAGGAAAGGCAGGTATTTCCATGTCAAGAGGGATATGTTCAGGTCACTACCGTGCTTTCTTGGTATAACATTTTAACATGGGCATTGTTAGCTGTTTGTGTGACTTTATAATAATATCTCATTCAACATGTAAAAATAAAAGTCTATAACCAAGTAATAAGTTTCTCAGACTTCATTGTGTGTAATCAATGTTTTAATAATTTACTTACTGATGATCACTTGCTGGATTCCAGACTCAGTTTCTTGAACTATCAAGGTTAGCTACAAGTTCCTACTTATCATCTTAAACTCCAGCAGAGGCGCTGCCATCTACAAATATGTTCAACTACATTCACAGCTATGCCAGCATACATGTGGCCCCGTGGGGAACACATTCTGATACACTTGCAAGAGGTAAAACAACACACAGGAGTGACTTATGGAGTATGCAGCCACCTCTCCATTATGTATCCTGGAGGTGCTTGCAAATGCTCTGGAATAGAATCCCATCTATACCATTTTCCAACCTTTGGTCTTTTCAATCTGTTGAAGAACTAGACTGAACAACACTCTACCCCAGAACTCCTCCAGCTAAAAACTTTCTTTTTTTTTATTTAAACAATTTTTTATTAGATATTTTTTTCATTTACAATTCAAATGCTATCCTGAAAGTCTTCTGTACTCTCCCCCAACCCCCGCCCTGTTCCCCTACCCACCCACTCCTGCTTCCTGGCCCTAGCATTCCCCTGTACTGGGGTATATGATCTTCATAAGACCAAGGGCCTCTCCTCCCAATAATGGCCGACTAGGCCATCCTCTGCTACATATGCAGCTAGAGACACAAGCTCTGGGGGTACTGGTTAGTTCAGATTGCTGTTGCTCCTGTAGGGTTGCAGACCCCTTCAGCTCCTTGGGTACTTTCTCTAGCTCCTTCACTGGGGGCCCTGTGTTCCATCCAATAGATGACTGTGAGCATCCACTTCTGTTGTTTAGAACCCTGTTTTGTTTTTCCATATATTCAAATTTTAAACTTCCAAAAAGTTCATACTGATTAGTCATACCTTTAATTCCAGCACTTGAGAGGAATTAAAGGATGCAAGGCCAGACTAATCATGGAACGAACTCTAGGAAAGCCAGGGCTACACAGGGAAACCCTATCTGGGAAAAAAAGACAACAAGAAAAACTAATAACAATAACAATAAGAAAGTCCCATAGACTATAAAGTCTTCTTAATTTGAAAAGTGTGTAGTAGATGCCAGTCAAGTTTTGTTTGTTTGTTTTGTTCTGTTTTGGTTTTGCCCCCCCCCTCCCCTTTTTTTTTCCAAAAGGCTTGAGGTCAGATCAGCACAACCGTTAGGGGAAGGGACAGTAACGGCTTTGTAACCACCCGCTGTGCAATGCCCGGAAACTGTTAGTCTGTGGTCCAATTTCCCTTCCAAGACGGAAGTTTTGAGTCTAGGATCTCGGGCCAAGATGCCAAACATCAAACTCTTCAGCGGCAGCTCCCACCAGGACTTATCCCAGAAGATTACTGAGCGCCTGGGCCTCGAGCTCAGCAAGGTGGTCACTAAGAAGTTCAGCAACCAGGAGACCTGCGTGGAAATTGGTGAGAGTGTGCGTGGAGAAGATGTCTACATCGTTCAGAGCGGTTGTGGTGAGATCAACGACAGTCTAATGGAACTTTTGATCATGATCAATGCCTGCAAGATCGCTTCAGCCAGCCGGGTGACAGCAGTCATCCCATGCTTCCCTTATGCACGGCAGGATAAAAAGGATAAGAGCCGGGCTCCCATCTCTGCGAAGCTCGTAGCAAATATGCTGTCTATAGCAGGTGCAGATCACATTATCACCATGGACCTACATGCTTCTCAGATCCAGGGGTTTTTTGACATCCCGGTAGACAATTTGTATGCAGAGCCAGCTGTGCTGAAGTGGATAAAGGAGAATATTTCTGACTGGAGAAACTGCACGATTGTCTCTCCTGATGCTGGTGGAGCCAAGAGGGTCACTTCCATCGCGGACCATTTGAATGTGGATTTTGCCTTGATTCACAAAGAACGGAAGAAAGCCAATGAAGTGGACCGCATGGTGCTTGTGGGTGATGTGAAGGATCGGGTGGCTATTCTTGTAGATGACATGGCTGATACTTGTGGTACAATCTGTTACGCAGCGGACAAACTTCTCTCAGAGGGAGCTACCAGAGTTTATGCCATCTTGACTCATGGCATCTTTTCTGGCCCAGCTATTGCTCGCATCAATGGCGCGTGCTTTGAAGCAGTAGTAGTCACTAACACCATACCTCAAGAAGACAAGATGAAACAGTGTAGCAAAATCCAGGTGATTGACATCTCAATGATTCTTGCGGAAGCCATCCGGAGAACCCATAACGGAGAATCTGTTTCCTACCTGTTCAGTCACGTTCCCTTGTAATGCAATGACATAAAGTTTAAATGCAGGAAGATAAAATAAAAATAAACCTTGTTCATTTCTTTGCTTCTGTATATGGTGAAATGTTCTGACAGAGACCCATTTGGGTCCACCGTGGCCTCAGTAGATAGGGGATTGTGGGTTTCCTCACATAGTCATTTCATTCTGGCTTCTTTGATTTTGTGAGCTTTGAAGTTTCACAAAGCCCCATTGCCACAGGGTTTCTGCTCTTGCGATATATTTCGTCAAGCTACCAAAGGACAAGTCAGCTACAAAGCCACTTGATCTAACACACACACACAATCACATGGTTCAAGTTCACCAGAGTCCATGGTAAACTTCAACAGGCACCCTGGGCTTTCTTAACCATCTTCCTGTATTCTAAATTCACTGGAAGGCAATGGCAGCTTCCAGTTTAAGCCACCATTGAGTTCAACGAGTCTGCACAGCAAAGTATAGCTAGTGTTCTTTGAGAAAGAAGACCATGACTATCTCTATTTGAGGACTCATCTTAGAACCTTAATCCTACATCCTTCTTTCACTTTAGCTCTCTCAGGCATCCTCTTCCTGGGAAAATATGCAATTGTGTTCAACTGTTCAATAAATCATAGTCTTGTCAAAAGCAATGTCTCTTGCACCTATCAATGATGCATGATCTGTAATATACGTTTGTTTTGCTGTAGCTGCCTACTCGCATCACGGTAGATTCTAGGTGGTGATGCAGAGCCTTCTGGCTAGTTTCAACATTTGTGTCTCATCTTCCTTCACTGTAGTAGATTGGCCTTCCCAAAGACCTTAGCTTGTATTTTGAGATTATGCTCTCATTTCTGTCTATGTGTGTTGAAGTGTGTGGTTACAAAGACTGTGTGAAGGTTCTCATCTCCAGGAAAATAGAAAAAAGCCCCAAGAATTTCTAAAGGATAAAACAAAACCAAGGCAGATATAAAGAAGCAATATTCAATGTGTTATCTGACTTCTCATTTGAATTACTGGGTAATAAATGGGATGGAATACTGTCTTTGTATTTCTAAAGTAATATTTTAAGCCTTAATATTTGTGTTCAAATTTAAAGGCAGTATTAAGGCACTTATAAATTTTTAGTATTAAAAGATTAAGAAAATTTACCATTATAGCTCCTTTCAAAAATATTGTTTTGAGTTTACTAAAAGCTTACAATTTAGGAAGTCAACGCAGGAGAACTGAAAGTTCAGGGTTGTCTTATTCTACATGGTGAATTTCAGGCCAGAGAGCCTAAGTAATACCCTAAGTAAGTAATACCCTATCAAAACATACATACATACATACATACATACATACATACATATTACATATATTCATAGCCCAAAGCAATAAAACTTATCACTAGTAATAAGCCCCCTTTCAAACTTACAAAACCTTTGCTAAGGAAGACAGAAAATGCCTAAATTGGGTGTACCAGAAACCTGAATAGGAAGAATAAAATTGCATTCTGACAGCGTCTTCAAATTATCTAGTTAGCACAAACCCAATTAAAATCCTTATAGGAATTTTTTCATAAAGCAGACTTGACAGGCTTTTCTCAAAATTCATCTGGAAAAAGGTGAGCAAAATTTATCAAGACCCTTTTGAGGCTGTATTTTGTTACAGTATAATAAATCAAAGCCGTAAGAAGTAGAATGAGGAATATACACACAGTGCTGCAGGGGCGCAACTCTCCAAGCACATCCGCACATGCTCACAGGAATCCCAGACACATGCCCCATTTAAAGGATCAGCTGGTCTTGTTGGGGGAAGGAGGCACATAACTGTATTAAGTTTGTGGAATAATCATTACCACGAGCCCCTGTGGGGATGCTTTCCTCATCTCCCTGCCTTGGCATTCACTCCTACAGACTACTCACATTCTCCAAAGTGGAGAATGAGTGTCTTGCCATATTTTCTAGTTGACTTTTTGCATTCATTCATCTATCCAGAGCATAGCTATGCGTACGGTGTCTTCATGTTGTATCAATAGCTTTGGAATGCTCTACTCTTTCTGCATTTCTGAAAAAAATATGTAAATTCCTTGATTGTGCATATGTATATATGTAATATATACTACAATGTAACTTTAAGACTTTAACACTCATTTTAACATAATTTCCTTATTTTAATGAAGTGTGTCAGTTTCATACAACCAATTATTTGAGACAAATTTCCTCTAGAATACAAAGTAACTCCAGACCAATGTTCTTCTGGTCTCTGTGAGCACCTAGCACACAGTAGGCAAAAGGACATAAAAAAGAAAGCTGCTATATTGCTTTGAAGTGTGTGTGTGTACGTGTGTGTGTATTTGTGATATGAATGCATGAGTGTACATATGTGTGAGTGTATATGTGGTATTGTGAAAGTACATGAGTGTGCACATATGAGTACATGCGTTGATGATGGATGTGTATGTGTTTGAGTGTAAGTGGGTATATATGTGTTTAAGAGCACGTGTGGATATGTATGTCATCATAAGTAGATTACTAGCAAACTATAAATAGTAAATGGATTCCTGGTGAGGCCTCAAAACAAAATGGGCAATAGATTATTGTAAACTAGAAGAATGTCTATGCTTGTTACAAAGTGGCAGAAAACAGTTAAATTATGTTCTACTTTGAACAGAAAACACAATCTGTAAGTGGTGAACTTGGACATCTTTTGGCTTAAGAGATGTTCCAAATGAAGTTTTGATCCTCATCCCTACTTACAATAGAACAAGTGAAAACGTATGGAAGGGACAACCCAGCAAACAGAGCCAGGAGCCAGGACCCAATCACTCTGCAGGTTCACAACCTAGCTAGATTTGCAAAAATGAAAAAATGAAAAAAAAACCTCATATTGGTAAAGCATGCTCTGGATCAAAGCCTCAGGGTATGCCTGGATTGCTGTTTGCAAAATCAATTAGGTATGTGATTCATGAATACAAGCAGCCATCTCAAAAGAGGCAGGAACCGACAGAGAAAAGACAATAGAACATTAAATTCTTAGCTCCTATGTTTCTGCTGATGTTTTTAAGTCGATAGAAAATTACCTAATGGAGGATAAATCTAACAGTAATTTCTTAGATCAAAATCTAATGGTTTTTTTTTTATGTATTCAAAAAAGCAATGGGTCACTCTTGTAGGTTGTTTTTTGTTTGCTTGCTTGTTTTATCCATTTCCAGTAGGTGACTGATGCACTAGAAACTGTAACTTTTGAGGGGAACTGAGCTGCAATGGGCAAAGAAAATTGCCCTGGACAGCATCTACAGCTGGAAACCAACAGCATCTTGGGTAGACTGTCTTTTGAGAGATCAGACTAAACAATATACATTTCTCATTCACAATAAAGATGCGTAATCCCTAATGCGGGAAGGAGTGTTTACAGGAACCCAGTATGAGTATAAATGTCTAAGCGCACCTGACGTATCTCTTATCAGATGACATGATTAATGGTGTTTTCTTCAGAGTGGCTGCAGTTAGGGTTTGTTAACATGCTTCCCAAGTCCTAATGCTGTTTCAGAGATGCAGTCAGGTGATTGTACTCGGAGGCATCCTGCAAGAATTAGAAAAGATAAGGCTGTGATTGAATAGCTTTAAATAATACATTTCACCCAGAGTGGTTGTTATGCAACTAGTGACTTGGTCGGTGGTTTTTGTGCTTATCATCCTGTTTTCTTCTTTTCTAGGAAATCCATTAATTATTAAGCCTGATTCAATTGTACACACTAGGAATACCTGGGATAACTCATCATTTCATGCAAAAGAAAGAGACCTCTCTTTTGCAACATTAGTCTCTGGTTTGGAAATAAGCAATGAATAGAATCTGTTTTATAGACAGAAATTACACATTTCCTCCTTCTTGTTTACTAGTTGGCTGTTCTATTGATCAGCCCTACTTCTTACAGAAAGGTTAAGGAAACAGGTTCTGAGCACTTGGGAAATAGCATTAGCTGTAGAAGGAGAGCAGCTGTAAAGACTTTGAGGTAGGGACATACATAGTGATGTCATCAGCTTTTCATTGCTGCGACAAAACACCTGAGGCAACTTAGAGGAGGAAAGGTTCAGATGTGTTCATGTGGTTCACCAATGCTTTCACGTACGGTTCTTTAGATCCTGTGTTTCTGGACCTCAGCAAAGTAGGACATGACAAGAATCAAAAAAAAGCACCAAAGAAAGAGAGAGAAGAGAAAGAGAGAGCAAGAGAGTGGAACAGTAAGAGACAGCATTATTGAAGCCTACCCCCCAGCATAGCTGTAGCCATTTTGTTCCATGCCTGCCAGCTATTTCATATTGTTGATGTAATATGCCTGCCAGTCATTGACACAGAAAAATAACTTGACTCAAAGCAGGTGCAAGGTGACTACATCCCCTGTTATGTTCTGTATGTTCTGAGGTTTGTTAATCTTAACTCTACAAAGCTTTACATAGGACCCATCAAGTTAAAGGTCAATGTGAACTATCATGTCTAAAATGGCTTGAGTCAGAGCTGAGCCTTGGACAGTACTTCCTGCACCTGTGTATGAGCTCATTGTGGGTTCTGTGTTTTTTTCATTTATAAACCGGCCCTGAGAAATGTTTGTTATTGTAGTTCAGATAATTCTGAGCTATGCCTCTGATCCAATCAGTATCAGGGTGTGTATTCAATAAAGCATCCTTGTCTGGCTGAGATTGGTGTTCGTGTGGTTTGTGGAATGACTCCAACAAGCATGAGAGATGCAGAGAGGTGTGTGTGGAGGGGAACAGAAACAAGATCACAAGACCTACCTTTTAAGGCCATATCCCCAAAGACTTAGCTCCTCCAACCAGATCACACTTTCTAAAAGTCCATTCAGCTATTAATTCATCAAGGAGTCCAATCCACTGTTAAATTTAGAACCTATGATCCAATCAGCTCTCAAAAAGGAGTTTTGGGGCCATTTTTTTCATCCAAATTGTATACACACTCACACACACACACACACACTCACACTAACAAGAAGAAAACTGGGTAAAGTAAAGCAAAAAAGAATAGTAGAATAAAATTAAGTCAGAAAAAGAAGCAATAATGTAAGGCAGACAAAACTGCAATGTGTTCAGTTTCTCTGATTATTGATCACCATGAATATACAAATACATATACATACATACACACACACACACATACACACAAATATACATACACACACACACACATATGTCTACAAATAGCCATCATTATTAAGAAGATTGTATCCTAGGTATTACAGACTAGAAAGTTCATGCTTGTCCTTCGTGGAAGTTTTCTGAAGAACTCAGACAAGCCAGAACTTGGTAACTGTGAAATACTGGCCACTTCCGTCCACCACCTGAACCTCTAACAACAAGGCGTGGTCAGCAATATTTTTCAACAACTACCCTCAAGAATTCTTATGATTCACCAAACTTATATGAGCCTCAGCTCCAAAAGTGAGATTGATAGAGAAAAATGTGAGTGCAGAGATAGCAAAAAGCCCCACAACATGCTCATGATTATGGGATTCTAATTTGCTAAAGCTTGAGGTGTCCCTGGCCAGTACAATGCATAAGCGGCCTCTCCCTCCCCGTGACCACAGCCTTCATCTCCAATGAGCCCCAAGCCTCTTTCTTGCTAACTGTAGACTTAACCTCAGATCGCTTCTCCATCCCAGGGTCCCAGGATCCACTGCTCACGTATAAGACTGATCAGAGGAGATGACACTTAAGTGCCATCCCTCTTGCAAGGCTATCCCTAGACAATGGGGTCTTTTTCTGCAATTGTTAGTTGGGTAATATTGCATTATTATTACTTAGAAAAATGTGTTTATGTGTGGGGCTAATCTATAGGATCAAATTTTATTTTATTTATTCTGTATATTTTGATTATATAGCAGAACTGTAGTTTCTACAAAAAAAAAAATATCACTTTGTACCTAAAATTTTTTTTACACAGATGCAATTCCAAAGAGTCAAGTAAAACCAAAATAAAATGGCCTTTGAAAAATCAAATAGACTTTAATTTTGTTGTGGGGCTTTTGGGTATAGTGGGCTGTATGTAGACATGTACAGTTCATAAACTGTCTACCCAGTAGGATAGTTGCAGCTTCTTCTGTTTATCTCCTGTGCTCTGTGAGTCACTGACCCTGACTGTCATCTAGCTGTTAGTCACTGGCTAGTGTTGCACCCTCTGACCTCACAGCTGCCTCAAACTCTGTTAATTATACTAAACTGTCTTTGTTCTCACATTTACCTAACAGCTTGTGGCTTTGCCCTGGTAGAGAGTTAACTCTCCCTCAGACACCAATACACAGTCGCAATCTTTCTTAATTACATTATACTTAGCTTCATGTCTTTGCGGTGTGGTCTGAGGTGGCTTCATGAAACAGGTGGACGATATCTTTACTTAATCTGCTATAATTAGAATATTATATTTTAATCTGAAGAGATTGGAAAGATGGCTCATTTGCTGCTCTTTCAGAGGAACCAGGTTTAGTTCCTCAAACCTATACCAAGTGACTTACAACTACCTGTGACTATAGTTCCAGGGCATCTGTTGACCTCTTCTGGTCTCTAGAAGCACCTGAATGCATGTGGTATGTACAAAATAAAATAAACAAAGGAATATTTTTAAAAAAGAGAGAGAGACACTAGAAAGATGGCTTAGTTGTTTAAAGCAGTGACTGCTTTTAAAGAGGACCCATGTTTGAGTCCCCAAACTCACATGGAGGCTCACAACAGTTCCAAGGGATCCAAATCCATTTTCTGGCCTCTGTTGGTACTGCATGCATGTGGACTATAGATACACCTGCAGATAAAGTGAAAATATTCATTCATATAAACTATCCCTCTTCTTACCTGTCTAGCTTTGCTATGCCATACCCAGTTACAAAGCTTCGTATTCGTCTTCCCCAGAACTTTAGACTCTACCTCGATTCTCACTGCAATGTGTGCTCAATATGCCCTTTTCACAAAGGGTGCATTTCCCTAAGTAGCTACAGAGAGCTGGCTCTTGCACCTATATTCATCTTGATAACTAAGTGTATTCCTAACTGATTAATATGTTTTTGAACCTCTGATTTTTGTGTCCATAATTAAGACAAAATATTCCATATTATTTGTTTAAGTAAAGCTTTCTTCTCACTCTGAAGTTTAAAACTTCACTTTGTTTTTTCATTAGTGTATATAAACTGTGCAAAGGCTGAGATTTCACTAAGACGTCCCCATACCCACTTAGAAGATACTTCGGTTATAGCCATCCCCCAGGTATCATTCTAATCCCCTCTGTCCCTTTCCCCTTCCACATACACAATATTCATTTTAACTTCAGGTCATTTCCCCTTAAATTCCATATAAGAAAAACACTAATATTAGTCTTTCTGAGTCTACTATAGTTGCTAACATACTGATATCCAGTTCTGACTAGTTTTCTGCAAATGATGTAATTATTTTCTTTATGGATACATAGAACTTCCATTGTGTGTATATATCACAACTGTGCTTGTCTATCATGTTATTGAACACTGAGATTGATTGCCTGACATGATTACTGGCAGTGTGGCCATGTGCAGTATGTCAGGGTATCTATATAGTACCTGGTTTTGATTCTTCTGAACACACACCCAGAAATAATGTAGCCAAAATACAGAGCATTTTTATCTTAAGAATACAATATGGGTTTATTTAGTAAATAATATCAACATTATATAGAAGAGCTTCAACTGCTGTGGTACATGATTTATATATGAAATAAACTCTAGATCTTTTTTCCTTTCCCTTACATGTAACATAGGTCTCTCGGTTAACAAATTTATTTTGATGAACTTCTCCCTCTTGTTTATTTAGTAACAGAATTTGGAAAACACAGCATGAATTTTTTTATTACGTATTTTCCTCAATTACATTTCCAATGCTATCCCAAAAGTCCCCCATACCCTCCCCCCCCACTTCCCTACCCACCCATTCCCATTTTTTTTTGGCCCTGGCGTTCCCCTCTACTGGAGCATATAAAGTTTGCAAATCCAATGGGCCTCTCTTTCCAGTGATGGCCGACTAGGCCATCTTTTGATACATATGCAGCTAGAGTCAAGAGCTCCGGGGTACTGGTTAATTCAGAATGTTGTTGCACCTATAGGGTTGCAGATCCCTTTAGTTCCTTGGGTACTTTCTCTAG
Organism: Mus caroli; assembly: GCF_978045245.1. Lineage (NCBI taxonomy): Eukaryota > Metazoa > Chordata > Mammalia > Rodentia > Muridae > Mus > Mus caroli. The sequence continues at coordinate 33,068,574 of NW_028227269.1, forward strand.
CTCCTCCATTGGGAGCCCTGTGATCCATCCAATAGCTGACTGTGAGCATCCACTTCTGTGTTTGCTAGGCCCCGGCATAGTCTCACAAGAGACAGCTATATCTGGGACCTTTCAGCAAAATCTTGCTAGTGTATGCAATGGTGTCAGCGTTTGGAAGCTGATTATGGGGTGGATCCCTGGAAATGGCAGTCTCTAGATGGTCCATTCTTTCGTCACAGCTCCAAACTTTGTCTCTGTAACTCCTTCCATGGTTAAGGAATACTCGACATTTATATTTATCTACAGTTAAATAGTTAATAAGTGTTAAAACAAGTAAAATCCTAGATTAATCTTTTTATGTGTATATGGATGTATTAGAAAAGCATTAGAAAAAGCATTAGACTCACAAACCTTTCAAGAGAGCCCTCAATATCATTAGTACAATATATGAATTTATGTGGCAAAAGTTTAGAAAGTAACTGAAATTAATACTTTGTGTGTGTGTATGCGTGCATGTGTGTGCACACATGTGCATGTGTGTGCAAATATACATCCATGAACTAAATAAAGGATATCCTGAAACAGAGTTGCTAATCCTTCAGTAGAGTATTGACTATGGCTTCTGTTTAATCCTCAGCTGATGAAGAAATACCAACCTGCATCAACTACACTTCCAATAAGGTGGGAATGGTGAGCCAGCCTAAGAAAAGAACAAAAACAGTTTATGCCCTGCAAAGTCTCAAATATATCACATAATCATCTATCTAAGTGGGTACATAAGAATCCCATCCTGAAACTTGACAATTATTCAAAGTGTACTGAAACTGAATGTTAGTTCTCTGTGTGCTCTATTCCAAATTCAAGCACACCTCCAAGAGTAAAAACCATGTGTCAGGAAGTTAAACTATCAGAGAAAGCTAAATAGTAAACTGATGATCCCTATTCCTGCAGTCTGCTCGTTCCCCCTCTTCGCTGTGTGTATGTGTGTGTGTGTGTATGCACTTGTGCACGTGTGTGCAAATATGCACCAAAGGATAGTTTCAGGTGTTATTATTCCTCATGTATTTTTACCTTTTTTTAGAGACAAGTTCTCTCACTGCTCTGTAGCTTCTAACCACTCGTCTCCGCCCAAACCAGCACTAGGCTAACAGGTGTGCATTGCTATGCCCAACTTTTCTTCCCCCGCCCCCACCCCATGGGTTCTGTGATCAAATTCAGTTTCTCATGTCAAAAGGCAAGCATTTAGCCATTTGGTTGCCTTCTCAGCTCCCTAGCTCCTAGTTTGTGTCGCCCACTTCTTCAGTGACACTCTCATATGAATCTGCTATCTTCTCAGCCAATCCCAACAAGTTTGAGCCTGCAGTCTTACATGAGCTTAGAGGTAATTACAAAACACCACAGCTATCCACAGTATCTGATTTTCTGCTCCCTTCCTTGCAACAATATGGCTCAACCTAAAGTCAGCTCTACAGACCAAGCTTCTGGTTTCTGGGCACCCCTTAGCACTCTGACATACCCCTTCATTAGCCACGAGTCCAGGTTTTTCCTCTGATTCTGTTCTTTTCTATATTATTTCATCAGAACTCCCAGGCTCATCCTTTCTTCCCTTATACCCCAACCTCCACCACAGTGAGCATCTCTCTACCAGTCTTTGCTTTGGCCTGCTTCCTGATGAATTCCCAGGTATTTTCTAACAAAGCTCACCTATTACCTTAAAACCATCATCCACCTCCACCCCCCACCCCCATTTAGTAACTTTTATTCACCTGCTGTAATTGTCATCTCGGTGGCTGACTGCTGAATAAGCTCACCCTTTAGTTCTTTCTGAACTCTGACTACCTGGTTCAGCTTAGCTGTTCTGGTCCAAACTCCTCTCCAAGATAACTGGTTCAATCTGACTTCTCTCAGCTTCTCACTGAACTGCTCTGCTTGTCCTCAAACTAACTTTACCAATCTGTTCTAATATTCTGGCTCCTTCTTATTCTCTGGCTTCAATGGTCTCTGTTGGTCTGCCCTGAACAGCATGAATTCATGATCAAACTTGACTCCATTGCACTCCCTGTACTGACTCCCAACTGACTTAACTCTGAACTACACTGAACTGAATGATTTAAACTCAACTGACTGAGTCCATTGCCTGAGTCCAGCTGAACTGGCTCCTGCTCTCTTCCTGAACTGATCTCAACAGCCTCCCTTTCCTGTCTGTTCTTCTGAGAGGTGGGCAAATCCTATCTCTGAATCATTCTGCCAAATCTTTCTCTGATTCATCACTTTGTCTGCCCCTCAATTAGATATCACTTTCAAACATAGCTGCTTCCTTCTACAAACTAAAATTACCTAACATGAAAGTGTTTAGGACTAAAGGTGTGCACTAAGAGTGTGTCTGTATTCCTGCCAGTGCAACCATGTTACTGGATTAAAATTCCTCTACACCCCCACTCCTCGTGACATAATACTGACAAGATAAATCTTCAAATTGACACCCCTTTATCTATTTATTTTTAATTTTTGTTTTATATGCATGAGTGTATTTCTGTGCCACATGTACATGCCTAGTTCCTGGGGATGACAGAAGAGGTATCAGTTCTTTTGGAAATGGAGTTATAGACTGTATGAGCCTCTATGTGGGAGCTGGGCACTGAACCTCAGTCCTCTCCAAGAGCAACAAATATTTTTAAGCACTTAGGCAACTTTCTAGCCCCTCTAGGTCACCCTTTTAATAACATCTTTCTGATACTAGATTGTCCAAGGCGAGCTAAGTATCCATTATCTCAAATGTTTAATACTAGAAATATTTTTGGACTTTGGAAAGTATTTCTTTTCAGATTTTACAATGGTTTCATACACACATACACAGGGAGAAAGAGGTAGGGAAAGGGGATGGAACCCAGGTCTTAATATGAAATTAATGTATGTTTCATTTGGATTTTTGTTATGCAATACTTCCCCTAGGGACACTCAAGCAGTGTCTAGTTACTCTAAATAGGGAAACAGTAACAGACCAAAGTAACAATTTATTTCTTCCTTCCTTCCTTCCTTCCTTCCTTCCTTCCTTCCTTCCTTCATCCCTCCCTCCCTCCCTCTCTCTCTCTCTCTCTCTCTTTCTTTCTTTCTTTTCTTCCTTCCTTCCTTCCTCTCTCCCTCCCTCCCTCCCTTCCTCCCTCCCTTCCTTTCCTTTTCTCTCTCTCTCTCTCTCTCTCTCTCTTTCTCTCTCTCTTTCTTTCTTTCTTTCTTTCTTTCTTTCTTTCTTTCTTTCTTTCTTTTGTCCTTTCTTTCTTTTGTTCTTTCTTTCTTTCTTTTTCTTTTTATTTCTTTTTGGAGAGAGTGTCTCACTCTATAGCTTTGGCTATCCTGGAAGTCACTATGTAGACAAGGCTGGGCTAAAATTGACAGAGATCCTCCTGCCTCTGCCTCCCAAGTGCTGGGATTAAAGGCGTGTACTAGTACACTAAACTTAGACATTTATTACAAACATTAATGTCTATGGCATGTATTTCAAAAACAGGCAGTGGTGACAGAAAGAGAGAAAGAGCTAGGCAGAGGAGGGTACAGACTCTTTGCTATGAACTGAGAATTTGATATGGGAGTAACTATACAGCAGTTGTTTTTAGCATCGTATGGAATGCTGTGAATGTTTAATAGCCAGCTATCAAGAAACCAAAAGTCCTGATTTTAGCAATGCAGATTTCTATGGAGAAAATGCTCACACTGTCAAACAAGCTGCCAGTGTAAGTCTACTGGAAGAAACAAAGCATGACTAAAACAGGGAAAGCCTGTTCTAGCACAACTCCTATATACAGCCTCTGTATACAGTCCCCATATACAACTCCTATATATAACCCTCATATATAGGTCCCGTATACGGCACCATATATAGCCCATGTACAGCCCCTATATACATCCCCAATATACAGTCCCTATATACAGTCCTTATATGCATCCCCCATGTACATCCCCCATATACCACCCCTATATATAACTCTCATATACAGGTCCCATATATAGCACCTATATATAGTCCCTATATGCATCTCTCCTCTACAGCCCCATGTACAGTTCCATGTACAGCCTCCATATACAGCCCTAATAGACAGCCCAGTATACATGGCAATGACAGTCATATAGAGAACTGCCTGCAATTAACTTGCTGACTTGTAACTGCTTAGGTTATTCAGTTTTACTGCAGGTCTCTTCCTGAAAAGGGCTGAATTGCATTTATAAAAATAAGGCCAATGAAACAGTATTCCAGGAAGGCTGAGTCATGCTCCACAAACTGTCTCTAAAGCAACCAACCAGTGTTGCAGAATACACACAACATTTCCTGACCGTCTGTCCTGATGACGAAATAATCTCGGTTTTATAATTTATATTCATGCATGCAGAATTCCTATGCAGATTTCTAACATTTACTGAGATCTACTACTACTATTCAAGGCTTTTTAAAAAATAGTGGCTGGAGATGTTTCAGTGGTAAGAACCTGGGTCTGATCCCCAGCTCCCACACAAAAGCAGGGTGTATTGGCGGACACCTGTAACACCGGCGCTAGGGAGACAGGCAGGTGGATTCTACAGGGTTCCTGGACAGCAGGCCGAGCATAAATGTCAACCTTTGGTCTCCACATGTGTGTTTCTAGGCAAGTACATGCACACTCACCTACTCACACATGCCCAGAATGAAAACTATCATTTCATTTTATTTTATTTTAGAATAGTACCTTGGCCCTGTATTCAGTTGGACTTTTCTTTTAGTAGAGGAGAGGCCTTCAAAGTTTTTTTTCAAGAAACATTTTGATTTTTGAAATAACACTCATTTCCACATGACCAATAAAAAGAGAGAATGAGGAACTAGAGCTAGAAATTGGGCAGGAGGAAGCTGAGCTAAAGAAGAGAACCTGTGGAACGTGTAACTGGAGAGCTGAGAGTTTCAGGAAAGTTAAGGCTAGAAAACATTTAAAAAGTAGTCGGCTAAAAGGCACACAAAAAAGAGTGCAAACTGACCCAGCTAAAGGTGACAAGCCTAAATTGATATTAAAGCGGTCTGCCCATAATAATTTTGGACAACTTTGATTTATTTAAATGAATAAAAACAAAATGTTAATTTATGGACATAATTTGGTCTGCTAATTAGTCATGCAGCACAGTGTCGCCTTTCGACAGTTTATTTCCATCAGCAGAATTAATCACAGCAGAGCAGATGCTGAGGGGACAACCCAAGGTTAAAACGAATGATACAAAATAATGAACCGCAGCCCAGGATGATAACCTGGAGAAAGCCATGATTTATTGTTCTGCCAGAGTCCTCTGTGAATCGTGCAGCCACTTTAAGGGAGGCTGTCTCCATTTCGACCAGATATCTCTGATTATAGTGATCTTTTACTTTGCATTAATTTTATCTGCCTTTGAAGGTAATGTAACTGTGATAAGAGCCAATTAGTTTTGCACCATCGAGAAACACAATAGAAGAAAACAAAGATAAAATTAACTGTCTAAATGAGAGTACAAGGCAATCTCATCTTTGCGATTCTCTTGTAAGCCAGAGCCCCATACGTTCAGCATCATAAACTGAAGGACGAATGTAAGGATGTGTGAGCTGGTTCAGATCCATGTTGTAATGAACAGAGTTTTTCTAGAGTAACATTAGCCGGTAATTCAATGCTAACTTTCCACAGAACTTGAGAGCTCTATCTATGGCTTGCATTACCGACTGACACAGATGCCAGGTACCGGGTGGGGAACTAACTTGGTTCTTAAATGTTCAAATTTAGGAGTTGATTATGGGAGAAAATGAACAAGATGGTTGTCTGATGTCTTCTGCCATGGTCATCTCCCTAAGTGTTACTAAATGTGGCAAGCTTCCCGTGTTTTGCTGACTATAGTTTTGCCAAAGAGAAACTATTTGGTGAGATTAAACTTTCACAGGCACTTCCTGCTTGTTAGCTTTACCTCTGGTAAGACTTGGGCATAAATAGTGGACCAACTGTATAGTTATATCGCTTAAGGTTTCATTTTTCTATGAGACAACGGCATACCACAATAGCTGGTTTTCTTTTTCTACTAAAAAGGTAGGTAATTAGAATCTTAATAAAGGTTGTTTTTGAAGGTTGAAAACTGATTGTAGTGTTTGTTGGCTGTTTTTGGTTCATTTGTCTGGGCTTCTCTTTGTACTGTAAAAAAAAATGGCACCCCTCCCTCCAGAAGTAGAAAAGGAGGTTGGAGACTTGGCTCAGTTGTTGATCAAAGAATTTAAGCTTCAGCACCTAAATAAATAAATAAATAAATAAATAAATAAATATTGAATTTTAAATATTGACCATTTTGACTTCTTAAGAAATCTGAAAAGAAAAGCAAAATAAGAAAAGCCAAATGCTAAACTTGACTATATGTACAACATCTGATGAAGTCTCTGTAACCATAGCTTTAGTGGATGAAGAGAAATCAAACAGATGATTGCCATGGAGAGAGTAGAACAAACAAATGGTGTTAACTCATAGAAGAAGAAATAACGAGGCAAAATAAACTGAGTGGGGAAAGAATCAAACTTAAGTAACAGCAGTATGTTAAAACATACTATTCATTCTCACCAAGGCAGGAAAGAGAAATCAATATACAATGCTAGTTAAGAAGGGAAAAACAGATTCCTAAGAGCTTGTTTGGAAGTTCTATCAGTGGAATGTAGGTACTGATGCACCCTTGACCAAATAATGATCCTTTTCCACCAGAGGAGGTAGAAATAATTCTTCAACTAAATATGCAGTGAGGAAAGAAATGAGGGAGGAAGGGGACGTTGGTCTGTCTATCCAGCCAAACCACACCAACCGTGAAAATCACTGGTATGACAGATGTCAGAGCCAGATTGCCATCACATCTACGAAAACAGTCTCTTATTATTCTTGGCACAAGTATAAGCTATAGTTGTTTTTTAAGCAGGTTGGGAAATATTCTCATATCTTTACCCAGTCATTTTAGTACTTAGACTTTGTTCCTTGTAAGTCACCAAAGTTATGATAAGAAAACAAATCTTACTAAAAGAAAATTCTTTTTTAAAAGATTTACTTATTTTATGCTTATTAGTGCCCTATCTGCATGTATGCATGCATGCCAGAAGAGACCATCAGATCCCGTTATAGATAGTTGTGAGCCACTGTGTGGTTGCTGAGAATTGGACTCAGGACCTCTGGAAGAGGAGCAAGAGCTCTTAACAGCTGAGACATCTCTCCAGCCCTGAAAGGAAATTCTTGCTAATGTTGTTCATAATAGCGAAACTGAAACAACTGAAAATATGTCAAGATACATTAAATAAATTGTGTGTCTAGTCATTACCACTGTGCAATAGTTTATTATGGTTCCCAAATGTGTCATCTGAAGAAAAAAATTTCAAAACCCAAGATACATTTCATACCAGTTAAATCATAATGTGGGAGATTAACTACAGGCACTGTGATTTTTTTTAAGCTAGTTGGGTACAATGTGCAAAATCCTCTAGTGATTATTACATAAAAAAGGACATAGAAGAATATTTATGATTGTGGATGGATGACCACAATATAATGCTTTATTTAATCATGGATGATTTTGGTTTGGTTTGGTTTTTGTTGTTTGCAACAGATTCTCAAGCTATAACCCACAGTTGCCTCAAAATCATGATAATCCTCCTTGTCAGCTGAGATTGCAGACATACCCAGTCATCATGCCCAGCTATGTCATGTTCTATAAAGAACAAAATGACTCTAAATAAAAGACAGTATTAGTAAGGACACAGCAACACACTACAAAAAATCGTGTCCTTATTGAAATTCTTACTAAAGAGACAATCTGAAGCCTTTAGTGACAGCCTCATCTTCACCCAGTACCCACACAAGTGTCCCCAGACACAACAATATATAAGTAAATATCCAAAAAAACAATAAAAATTAAAATAATAGAGTTTAATACTCATCACATACGCCAATATAATCAGATTAATGTTTAATTGCTAAATACTCAGCATACCAATGATACCCCACACAAACCTCAGTATCTTTGAGAGGCACCATAGGGAAATACCAATACTGAGTTTTCAGAAAATCAATTTTGAAATTTTTTTTTCAAAAATTAGTTTTCCTCCTAAAAACCAATGCACCTATGAATGTGTTTGCCTGTGTCCTGATGACATGTGAACTTTCCTGTTCTTCGCCTTTGCCTAAAGCCTTTGTCCATTTTACCAAACAGAAGCCACAGCTCTTACCACTCAGCTCTCTTAGGTCTCCACTCCTCAGGCTGGATGCTAGCCAACAGGAATTCAAATTTCTGGTGTCTGTGAAACCTCTTTTAGGCAAAACACTATTGGTTGGTTGGTTGGTTGGTTGGTTGGCTGGTTGGTTGGTTGGTTGGTTGGTTGGTTGGTTGGTTGGCTGGTCGGTTGGCTGGTTGCTTTGTTAATTAAGAAAATGGCTTCCAGGAAATATGAGGTACTCAAAAAGAATCGATCTATACCTCTTTTGCATATCTCAAGTTTGAGTAGAAAGGACAATGTTAGAGGTAAGTTAGTGGGCTGTTAATATTTTTTTAACACAAGAAAAATATGTTCACTAAAAATTGCTAAAATTATGACTGATAACATAGGTTTGCAGTTTTCATTGAGGAGGAGTGCACTGGTAACAAAATTTCACCGTTGATGGTTAGTAGAACTTGTTAACAGAAGCAGAAGATTTTTGGAAAAACATGACCAACTATTTCAAATGCTTGTAATGCTAAATTCCCTAAGCTATATTTAAAAGCACTGTTAACAGTTTTAATTTAAAATGTTAATATTTTAATACTATGGAAATGACATGCTTTGTAACTATGAAACTAATAATAAAAAATTTAAATGTCGACTTAAAATTAGTAATGGGTATATAAATTTTTCAAAACATTTTTAGGGAGTAATAAACAAAAATGAAGATGCATATAATGAAACAATCTCTACTTGGGTGTTGAGCATTCTCAGTATGAATGCTTGTTGGAAGCACAGAAAACATGAAAGATATACTGCTTACTAAATAAGTTACAGTATGATGCATCACAGTTTAAAATCTAGGCAAAAGGGATAAATTTCAATACATTAATATTGTTGTCATATCAATTATTTAAATGTACTAATGAGGCAATATTATAAACATCAAAGACTGAAACATTAATGAGATTATCTGTAGGTGGTACAATTATGAGTGATTTTTATTTTAGTTTATCCTTTTTCTTATTTGTATACCCAAAACATATTATTTATAGTCCATAATATATAAGATATAACTTTAAAAGTATTTTTTACCTAAGTATCAAAAACTTAGAAAAAAATTAGTGAAAATCCTGCAGAATCTAACTTTTGGTTATAATTCTGAAGGTTAAGCCATGACAAAAGCTACCATAAAATATTGCTTCTTGATCTTAAACTTTATCCAGAAATCCTCAGGACATTTATTTTTGAAGAAGGAGTGCAGAATCAGACCCCTAATAGCAACACTTCTACATTGACAGAAATATGCTGCATAAGTCTTAAAAGGGCCAATCAGCAGAAAAGATATTTTACACAGACATCTCCTGCATGGCCCTGAATTATAACTCACCTTTCCCAAAAATACATAGCAGCTAAAGAGTACAGAATGGGAGGCAGCTTCCATCCTACACTGAGCTTGAATTATTATTCTTCAAGGAGTTCTGAGGCTGTTCAGTGTGTATTAAATCTTGAACAAGTTTCAGATTTTGAGAACCAAACAGTAATTGGTTTGTAAAATCGGCTTAAGCATTTCCATCTGCACACATAAAATGTTGATTAATTTTCTTTCTAGCTATGTGGCGAGGCATAGTGATGCGTTTTGACATTGAGCTCTTAGCTGCAGAGATAGGACAGAAAGGCCATTATACTTTCTCTCTGTGGGAAGACATTGCTTGGTAATAATATACTACACAAAAATAGTGCCAGGTGATACTTGGCTAGCAGTCAAATGGACTTCTGCTTTGTCTATAATTGCAATTTTCAAAGGACTCTGTTTTCTAAACACTTAACTAAATATTCTGCTTAGTCAAGTCCATCTTCCATAGTTTGAAAACATCCTGGCCAGAGGATTCTGATCAACTTTTGAGACTGCGCTTCTCACTTCTCTTCCTGTTACCCCAGCTCACTACTTCCCCCTATCATTTGGAGGAGGGGAAGTGAGGGATGTAAATAAACCATTACAATAAGCAAAAAGAGATTGTTCACTAATGTGGTTGGGGGTTAAATTAGCTTGAAATTCAAATGCCAAGTGACATATAAGGCAGAGCTGACCATCCGGTCTTGAATTAATACTTACTATAAAGAGCAAATTCTTGTGCACCATGGCTTTTATCTGAATGCAGAGGAAATACACTACTTGAGTTACATTTCATGTAGACACTATGTTATTTCCCTGCAAGAGGGAATTGTTTGAAATAGAAGCAGCTTAGAAAAATAGTAATGAAGACTCACGGGGCAGGCACTTTTAGATGCAATTCTTTGGAGAGGAGAAACCTGAACATACCACTAAAATAAATCCTATATACTTGGTCTACTTTTCCATTTAATATGTGATTTCTTTGCCTCAAATACAACAGAATGCTATCTATCAATGTATAGAATTCTTCATAAGAATAGACTTTTGTGCTAGATTTTGGGGTTCTATCCTTTGCAGTTGTACGCCAGAGTTGTTCGGAGAGGACCTACAGAATGCTTTCCTGCTTTCTCTACAGACTGACAATAACTGCAAGAATTTGTACTAGTACTCCTCCTGGTGGTGTGTCAGAATAATAAACTAGAACATCCCAGCGCTAATACTAATGCCAACCAGGTGTGTGGCATCTGGTGAGTTACTTAATCTCAATGGCAGTATCCATGCCATGTTGTTGTGCAGAATAAGTGAGGAGACACAGGAAATAGTTGACTGATAGCTCTAAAACATAGTAGTCCCCCAAGAAGTGCCCACATATGTAATTCTGTTCCAGCTTTGTTGTAGTTTGGATGAAAGTGGTCATGTAGGCTCATAGGAACTGGCATTATGGGAAGGTGTGGCCTTGTTGGAGGTGTGTCACTGGGTGAGGGCTTTGAGGTCTTAGATGCTCAAGCGAGGATCAAGTGGTGGCGTTTCTTCCTGCTGCCTGCCAATCCATATGTAGAACTCTCAGGTTCCTCTCCAGCACCATGTCTGTCTGGACACTACCGTGTTTCCCACCATGATGGTGATGGGCTTAACCTTTGAAACTGTGAGCCAGCTCTAATTAAATGGTTTTCTTTCTTAGAGTTGCCTTGGTCATGTCCTGACTGTTCACGACAGTAAAACCCTAACTAAGACAGAAGTTGGTTCCAGGACTTGGGTATTGCTGTGATAGGCCTGACTGTGCTTTGGGTTGCAGGGATATGGACTTTTTGGATTTTGGATTAGAAAAGCAGTTGAATACTTTAAGTTATGCTTAGTGGTCTAAACTAATAAGATCATGGAAGACAGTGGTACGGGGGTGATTTGAACTGTAGGTGCCTGGCTCAAGATGTTTCAGAGGAGAATAATATTAATATGTGGTCTAGAAATCTTTCTAGTGATATTTTGGTTAAGAATATGGCTGCTTTTTGCCCTTGTCCAAAAAAAAAAAAAAAAATCAGCTTAAGGCTAAATTGAAGAGTCTGAGATTAATGATATAGGCAGAAAAAAATTCAAAGTAGCCTAGAATCAACTGTCAGGTGGTTATTAATATTTACTCTTATGAAGATCTACAATGAAAATGAGCAAGCTGAACAAGGAAGTATACAAAATGGACAGTTCACGGAGAAAAAAAAGGAATGCCAGGAAGTGGAATGGAGCTAAATCCTGTGTTCAAGGGGATTGAAAAAAATAGTTATAAACCTGATGTTAAATGAAATAAAGGAAATGGTGACAGTGGGGCAAGACTCCACCCAATTAAGCTTCCAACTTGTGAAGAGGATTTAAAGAAAATCTTAGGGTCAGATATAGTGGTGCTTGACTTTAATCCTAGTACTCTCCAGGCAGAGGCAGGCAGGTCTCTGAGTTTGAGGCCAACCTGGTCTACAGTTTGAGTTTCAGGATAGTAAACTTTAGGCAGTGAAGGAAACCATCAAAACCAGAAAGCCAGTGGCTTTTAGTTGAATGAGGGGGTCATGTTTCTGCCCCAGCAAGCAACAGAACTTGGCAGCTTCAGTCACGTGATTCTGGCTTTAGAGTCAAGAATAGAAGAGAGCAGTTATGGAATCTCCCTCCATGACTAAGGAAAGCCACTGAGGGCAGGCATGTGTCAGGGGGTGTCCCTGCATGGAGGTCTCAAAAGGCCATTGTATGAGGCAGTGAAGGTGAAGACTGGGTTGCCTTGGAGACCCCAAAATTTTGGAGATGCCAAGAAAAGCTGCTAAAAAGGATTGAAACCAGCCCAAGAGAAAGAAGTGGGTTGCAGTCAACAAAGCTGAAAGGAGTTGGAAATCTGAATAGCCCTTTGACAGGGAGATGCCGTGTTTGGAGTTTGCCCAGCAGGTTTTCAGTCTTGCTTTGATCCAGTATTTCCTCACTATGCTCGCTTTTGGAAAGGGAATGTATAGCCTGAGCCACTGTGTGTTGGAAGTATGTGATCTGCTTTTTTACATTTTGACTTTATAGGGGGTTACAGTTCAGAGATTGCATGAGACTCAGAAGAAACTTTGAACTTTTAAACACTGTTGAGACTGTGATAGACTATGAGGAGTTTTGAAGTCAAACTAAATGCATTTTGCACTATGATAAAGACATAAGCACACGGGTGAGAGGAGTGGAGTATGGTAGAGTGAAAATGGTTCTATAGGCTCATAGGAACTGACAGACACTATTGGAAGGCATGGTCTTGTTGGAGTGGGTGTGGCTTTGTTGGAGAAAGTATGTCACTTAGGGTAGGCTTTGAGGTATCAGATGTTCAAACCAGGCTCAGTGTGGCAATATCTCTTACTTCTGCCTACCAGTCTGGATGTAGAACTCTCAGATCCTTCTCCAACACTATGTCTACCTTCATGCTGCCATGTTTCCCACCATATCAATAATGGACGAAACCTCTGAAACTATAACCCAGCCCCAATTAAATGTTTTCCTTTATAAGAATTGCCTTGATCATGGTGTCTCTTCGCAGCAACAAAATCCTCAGACAACCTCCTATTGGTTAAAAGTTGTTGAAGATTTGCCATTGTAGGAGAATCTCTATACTGCTAATAGTACAATTTTACTACATACATGAAAACAATATTTTGATGATCAAAATCCACAGGTTTGGTTCATCTTTGTGACTGTCCTTTTTTCATTCTGACAGGATATACTGACCAAAAGCAGCACAATGGAGGTAAAGGCTTATTTGACTTACAGTTCCAGTTTCTGCTGTATCATAAGGGAGTCAAGGCAGGAACAAAAGCAGCTAGTCACACCACATCCACAATGAGGAGAAGAGAGACTTAAATGCATCTATGCTGCCTGCTTACTTACTTGTTGTTGTTGTTTTCTCAGCTAGATTTCTTCATTGGTATGGTTCAAGGCCAAGCCCATGAGGGACAGCTCTTGTTCATCCTGTGTCTTCCTACCTCAATTACACTGAAGACAATTCCCCACAGGCTAACCTGATCTAGATAATCCCCCATTTAAGACTCCCTTCTCAGGTGATTCTAGGTTATGGCAACTTGACCTTAAAAACTAACAAGCACAGTAATCAAATCCCTGGCCCCCATGGCTGTAGGAGCCTGGGACAGCTGCTTGCTCTCCAAGGTCAAGAAGAACAGGACAGGAGGTGGGGCAGGGTCCAAACCTTGGGTGCCAGTCTCCTCCAGAGACATAGTTCCTCCACCAAGAACTCCTCCTCCCAAAGGTTTCACAGCTTCCCAAAACAACATGGCCACCTGGGTACTAAGTGTTGAAACACGTGAGTTAAAGATTGGACAGTTTACTCCAAACCATTCTGAATTCCATACCATAGTTGATCTAATCATGGTGAATATACTTACCTTGTTGGTTCATCTCTTTAAACACATACTTAATAATTTGATAATGTAAAATCTATTTACTTTAAAATTGTTTAGTTGCTGATGATTTTTAGGTAGTACAATGTTGTCATATCAAATAAAATTGCAAGCCCTCAAAGAACTTAAAGGTATTAAACAAATATGGTTTGCTTTGACTAAAAGTCTTAAAGTAAATGGTGAGAAAGAAATCTCTGTCATGGATAGATTTGCTTTCAGAGAAGATCAAATTAATGAAGGCTTACCGCCAGGGAAAATTTATTAACAAAATCCTCCTGCACATGCAGGATTAAACACAAAGCAATTAATGAAAATTGAGTATCATTCATTCATGAGTGAAGAAAGTATGATCTAATCACTTGAATGTTGTTATGACCTTCATTTCCCCAGGCAATGACAACTTAGGAAGCTACCAAGCATAAGCAATTATTATATTAGTGGTTGGGTTAACTCCCATCCTGATTTTTTCCTGGGATTCAGGGTCTCTTTTTCTGCTGGAACTATTGTAAAAATCCATAGATGCAGTAATTTTCCTATGCAGTGTTAGTTTAGAAATTTCCATGTACATATCAGAAGGTCAAATAAATATTAAAAAGAACTATTGGCTTTCTTTATCATCTCCTATCTATGAAGAATTCGTAATAACAGCACACCTTCATTGAATAAAGCAAAGACTCCGGAAACAGAAGGGAGATTTACAAGCTCTTTTCCTGTTGGAAAGGTTCTAGCCCAGCTCCCCTCTAACTGCTACCCCAAGTAGATAAAATCTCAATGTAGTAAAATCTCTATTTATGCAGTTCAGCATCACCATGGAAACCTCTCCCCCTCAGTGACATAATGAGATGGTAATGAAAACAGCTGCCACATAATGAACCTAGGCACAAACAGAGGCCGAGTTACTCATGCCAAAAAGTGAATGGCAGGAGGGTCAAATAGATGGGGGGCGGCCATGATCAGAGAGTAACAAGAAAGCCCATCAGTGGGTGTTAAGGAAAGGGGCGGGCAGAACTGCCTGAAATTGTAATACTGAAACTCTCAAGAGTTTTATTATTGCAAATTTTGATACTGGATCTGTGACATTCCCATGTAGAGACGATAGGATGTAGAACCAGAGATTTTATTATCTGAGCTCAACCTAATATTTCGCGTGTCTAACACTTTATACTCGAAATGCGTGGCTTGACATCTTAGGATTGTTTATTCTGCTGGGTCTTAAGGAACATGTGTAAGATGAGAGCAGCGTTGGGTTGGGATGCCAGGAGGATAGTGCCGTTTTCAGAGAATGAGAGGAGATGATGCCTTCCTTCAAAGCACTCCCAAGTGGGTGGAAATTGCACCCTTCCTTTCAAGGATGATCTGAGTCCACTGACTGGAACTGGCTGATAGACTTGCATGCACTGAGCAAGAGAGACAATTAAAAACTGTCTTGCAGAGAAACCCACATTAAAAGACATGAATTCAGAAAGACTGGGCCAAGAGAAAGAAACAAGGCTTGGTTTGAGGGAATCTGAGAAATAACAAGGAAACTAGAATATGACAACATGAAATTTATATATGCACATATGTGTATCAACTTTATATACCATTTATATGACAGTTGAATTTAACTTGAATCTATTTATCATATGTGCATACAAACATAGGTCACACACATATACACAGAATCGGTTGAAATTCTCTTGGTCTAAGTTGGTCTAAATGATTTTTAGACATTCCCCAGAGGTATCCAAATTCAAGGACTGACAAGAAAGCCCATCAGCATTATGGGAAGGGGCAGGAAGACCTGCCTAAAATTATTGCCTGTCTGAGGTGCTTGTGAAGTGTGGTGAAAGCTTAAGAGAGATGAGGCCTGCTGGAATGAAAGTGGATGCAAGAGGTGTGCCCTAAGAGAGGACATTGGGACCCAGGGCCTTCCTTTCTCCCTTTGGTTCCTTGTCACAGAGAGGTGGGCATGGTCCTCTGGTTCATGCTCCCCACTGTGATGGTCTGCCTTGTCAAATTGTGAAAGCAGCCGAGCCACTGACTGTGGGATGAAATGTTTGAAAAGAAGACCCCCAAATAAAGTCTCCTCCATTATGTGTATATAAAGCAGGAATTTTGTCACTGTGCTGGAGTGTGATGCGCTCCCTTTATGAGAGAACTGTTTTTGTAAAATGAAGGTTTTGGATGAACTCAGGGAGACTAGAAATGTGATAAAGCTAGTCACTAAAAATAAACAGAGAATCTTGCCTTACCCTAGATTTCATCCATAGGTAAGTAAACGACAAATGCTAATACTTTTGTCACTACATTTCATAAGTGATGCTTGTTTAATATAAACGTTTTACCTCGTGATTGCTGTGTATGTATACACATCTCCTATGTGTGTGTATATATGTATATACACACACACACAAGGAGAAAGCTACTATAGAAGAAATGATGTGAAGGAATAGTGGGTGTTCATTTATATCAGTCAGGACTACTGAATCTTTCAAAACATGTTGATCAAAATCGTTCTTTTTTAACAGATAATTTCTTTTTATTTTATAGTATTAAAAGTTTTGCCATCATGAATATCTGTGTAAGGATGTCAGAAGTCCTGGAACTGGAGTTATAGACAGATGTGAGCTGCAATGTGGGTTCTGGGGATTAACCCTAGTGCTTGTAACTGCTGAGCCATCTCTCCAGCCCTGCAAATTATTTTTTTTTATTCCACACATGCATCTCTTCAATAACTTTGGAAGACTATAAAGAATGCCTGTTGCACTAGGCATTATGCTTAGTGTGGAAGGGTGAGTTGGTAGAGCATCAAACAGAACAGATATATGCTCTAGCCTCATGGACCTCACAATCACAAGGACTGAAATGAGAGATGCTTAACACTCTCCCATGAAGCTTGGCTGTGAAAGTCGTTGAAGATTTGATCACCTTCAGAGCCTATGAGGAAAGAGCTAGTAGAGAGAGAAGATAAACATACAGAGGGCCTTGTTGAGCCCTGTTGATTAGACTTTGTGGGTATAGCCCCTGACATTTCTAGGAGACACAATCTCAAACAAACCTCCTGTTCCCTGGATCTTAAAATCTCCCCCCCCCCGCCCCGCCCCCTTCCACAATGAAACCTGAGCATTAGGTGCAGGAATTGTGCTGTAGATGTTATCAGCTGAAACAAACAACCATGATGACACCATGAACCCACAACCCTCCTGGCAACCAAGAATCCCCAAGAGTGGGTGGGTGAAACAGTCTTTTGCAGGGATGAGTCCTCCAAGTGATTACCCAATGCCAAGTGCTTAAAATTGAAGTCATGTGTGCACAGGTAGCTTACAGATATAACAGGATATATATATATATAGTGTAAATGGTGTGTGTGTGTGTGTGTGTGTGTGTGTATACTTGTAAGAATAATTAAAAGAAAATGAGCCCATGAGTTTAGAGAGAGTAGTTATGTGTACATAAGAAGAGTTGAAGGAGGGATAGAGACAGTGGAAGTGATATGACTACATTAAAATTTTAAAAATTAATGTGTACTAGTAGAATCATACGGGAGAAAGGCTAGAGATATGGTCCAGAGATCAAAACCATGTAGTGATCTTATAGAGGACCCAAGATCAGTGCTTCCCACCTACAGCACGCCAGTCATCTCTCAACTCCCTGTAGGTCCAGCTTCAGGGGGATCCTATACATCTGCACTTACACAGAGAGAGAGGGGGAGGGAGAGGGGGGGAAGGAGAGAGAGAGAGACAGACAGACAGACAGACAGAGAGAGAGATTTTTAAAAAATTAAACACAAAGCAATAACTGACAGGCCAAAAGAGACTAGTAAGTTTACATTTGGAATAGGCTCATGCTATATAGTCAGGAAATAGTTTGCAGCTGTGGTTTTAACTGGAAGAAGAAGAAAAAAAAACAGCAACAGACAAATTGTGAAATTGGCTCAGAGTTGAGAGTCTGCAGTCAGGAATGAGGGAAGACCCTTTAAAGATGCTGCTGAGAGACTTGTCATTCACTGAGAAGTGCTTCATAGACAACAAGGGTGATGGACAGTTGGTTAATAGTGAAGGTATTAAGAGACAGCTGATATCCTTAAAGAGGAAGAGAAGCAGAAAGGGCTAGAAGGAGCCCATAAGAGTTAGAGAGAAGAATGCATAAGACAGCATGTAATAAGTCCTCGTAAGAATCCCAGGAGAGCTGTCCATCCAGAGCCAGTGTGCCTCTGGCAACAGCTAAGACAGGCTGAAAACTCCAAATGTCCACAAAAGCCCCCCTATTGGGTCCAAATCCTAAGTATGCCTTAGTACATCACCTCCGGTGCTCTGCCTGTCTGCTGTTTTGTAGGCTTCCTCGGATGGTTTCTAGGTTTTCTCCTGGGCCATTCAGCAATGAACTTCAGTCTTCTCCAGTTGTCCAAACTTCATACCCTAGTGCACACGTCCTGTTCTACAATCCTTCTCGCTGTTGCTCTGCCTGGGATGGAGTGGGAGGGGATGGGGGGGTGTGTGGTCTAATTCCTCATTTTGTTGTCTTCTCAGTTTTTAAATTAGTTCTTTGAGATTTTTGTACAATGAATTTTCATCATAGTCCCCTCTTCCTCCAACTCTGCTGCGATCCACTCCTACTTCCCTACCCACCCAGCTTTCTAGCCTTCTTCCCCCATCCAGCACAGTTGGTGTTGCCTAGATGCCTCTGGGACTGTGTGGTCTTCCACCAGGGTCCCACCCTTAAAGAAAATTTATCTTCATCTCCTGGCAACTATCAGATGCCAATAGCTCCTCGGTTAGAGGAGGAAAGTGGTGCCACATCCTCACGCTTACTTTTGTAGGTCTTATGTCAGTTGTCTGAACTGCTATAACTTCGTAAATTCAATTCACCTACTGAGTCCAGAAAACACACCATTTTTTCTTGTAACCACCCTGTGTCTCCAGCTCTTACAATGTTCCTGAACCCTCTTCCAAAATGATGCCTGAGCCTTTGAAAGAAAGGATATGAGACTCCGTGGTGAGTCTCTGTGTTAATTGCCGTTTACAACAAAATAAAATCTCTTCTGGTGCGGTTTTATAGATGCATTGATCTATAAGTCATTGGGAGTTGGCTTGGCACTCTGCCCATTTAGCAGGGTAATAATAGTAGCTTTGCCCCTAGGGCCTAGGGCTTGTCTAGCCATAGGTTCTTGGCTTTAAATTGGTACCAGAGATAAGATTCATCTTGTAAAGAGGGCTTAAGGTCTAATCAGTAAGTCATTAATTATTCCCACAATGTTCTTGCCACGGTTGCACCAGCCGGAATGTCTTGCCAAGCAGGTCATTGTTGTAGTTTGTAAGCTCCACAGCTAGGTAAGAGTGGTGATTAGTCTCCTCCTCTGGTAACACGTAGAGCACCTTCCGACATTATGAAAACTAGCCAGGAAATATGAAGTTTCCAGGTGGGTAGCAAGCTTGATTTCTCTGTGTTCTGTGATGTAAGTACGTGGTGTCTTCAACATTAGGCTCTTAGCATCAAGTTCTGGAGGCTATAATTATAGCCTCTATAGGCTACCACGGTCTATAATTTTTGGAGGAATCTAGAGACTCTCAATGGCCAACAACTCCAAAAGAGGCAAGCAATCCCTTGCATTGGCTTAGTTATTTGTTAGTCTGTCTTATCTAGTACGAGCATTGTTGCCTTGTTTTAGGGTAACTCCATCTAAGATCTTTGTATATGTATGTATATATTTTGGGAATCTTTTTCAGTTATATGTTTCCATTTGACTTTTTAGGAATGTCTTCAGTGTTAATTATCCATTGACATATTTCCTACTTTCTGCTGTCCTTCCAGGCCCCACCTAATTTCTCCCTTTCTGTTCTATTATTCCTCTTTAACATTTCCTACTAGTGTGTTCTCTCTTCCTAAGACGTCCCACATGCAGAGCCCTTTACTAACTTCTTGACCTCTATGAATATTCCAAATGGAAAACACATGTCTGAAGTCAATATCCACAAATGAGAGAAAAACACAGAATGTTCATCCTTCCGGGTCTGGATTACTTCACTCAGAATGACATTGTTTAGCTCCATTAATTTGCCTGTGACTTTCATAATTCCATTTTAATAGCTGAATAATATTCCATTGTGTAAGTGTACCACATTTTCTTGATGTATTCATCAATTGATGGACATCTAGGCTATCTCCATCTCCTGTATGTTGTGAATTGCAGTGAGAATTTTGGTTTCTTTTAAAAGCCCTATTATGCTATGTGCATATGTTTTTGTTTTAATCCCAGGTGTGGAAGATGAGGCTGCTTCAGAGTATCCACAGCAGCTCCCTCTGATTTGTCTGGTGCTCTGGCAAGGGTGTGATTCTGCCAACTGGAGGCAGTTCATGCTTGGAATTCTGAGGACTCTTTAAAGGGTATAGAATTGCCAGAGTCCTGAGAGGCTGCTGTTCACCTGCTGCTTCTCATTCCTGTTGTGGTTTGTCAAGTGGGCGTGACCAAAGAGCAGAGAAGAAGGAGGAGGGTATCCTGACAATGAAGACTGGACTTGCCCCAAGGAACAAGACAGTAATCAGCAGGAAGTAGTCTAACAAGATTGATGCCTCCTTCCCCCCTAACCTTCTTTCTCACCTACCTAGTGTTGGGGTGAAGGAAGGGACTAGAGTGGAGAAGGGAGGTAGGGAAAAGAACCCAATAAAGTACCCAAAAGTACAGTTGTAGTGAATAAAGCAGCAGTGGACATGGGTGAAGGGTCTTTTGTATGCATTCCCAAGAGAGGTATAGCTTGATCACAAGATAGATCTATTTTCAGCTTTTGGAGAAATCTTCTCATTGATTTCCCTAGTGGCTACAACAGTTTGCACTCCCACCAGCAGCGAATAAGTGTTCCCCTTTTCTACATCCATGACAGCATCCAGCTAAGGTGGGTGACACATAAGAATGTTGAACATTTTCAAAAGTGCTCCTTGGTCATTTGTGTTTCATCTTTTGAGAACTTTCTGTTTAGTTCCGCTAGTGAACTAAACAGAAAGTTTAGACAAACTTGCTGTTTGTTTTATTAATGAGTAGGGTTTTCTCAGTTTTTTGTATATTCTAGCTACTAGTCCTCTGACAGGTGTCTTGCTTATAAAGATTTTTTTTCATTCTGTAGGATGTCTCTTCATTTAAATGATGGTGCCCTCTGATGTACAGCTTCTTAGTGGTCCTAAAAACAGAGGAGGGTGTAGGAATAGGACAAGCCCAAGCAAACAAATTCCAGATGACAGCTTCTTAGGAATTTGACACATTAGCCAGGGTCTTTGGGGTTCTTAGTGGACCATTTATAAAATGCAGAACAGTAAGAACTGCGGGATACCATGTACCAGGCGCTGTGCACAAACATAATCTTATTTCTAACTCAAAAAGACACAGGATTGTATTTTTAGCTTCTTTTTAAAGAAATCCTATCTTTGAGGCAAAGTTTAAATCCTTTATGCATTTTTTTTCTTCTGCTGATACTAAAAATGAAAGAAGTCTGAAGTGAAAAGTTCTTGTGGTATCTGCTTTGCCAGAATTCCTGGGGCTCCTGGGACCAGAGCGCAATGCCCATAGGTTGGTAAAGGGCATGGAGATAAACCTGTCCAGAGACTACTTATAGAATGGAAGCCTATAGACTGTGTTGGTTATCTATGGTATTATCTTGTATTGAACAAGGAACGCTTATACCACCACCAGGCTCACTGTGTGGACAAGCACATAAACAGAGATGTGGAGAGGGCAGTCTCACCTGTGGGCCAGGTACAGGCTATTTGTGCTACTTCAGAATTCAATGTTCTGATTTCTGGATGCACTCAGGAGCCTGGTGTGCCCTGCTTGCAGTTTCTCCTAAAAGTGCTAAAGAGTTATCTTCTTGCATATCCTACTTTTAAGTCCCTTGTAAAAATAAAACAGTACATCCCATGCCAGCGTGTTTCGGTGCAAGGGCTGTGAGGAAGCATTGTTTTGAAAGGTGTAGCACCATTCTTGAATCTTCGCTATCTAAACTCTTACTTTGACTATGTAGGTTAAAAAAAAAAAAGATGCAAAGAAACACAGGTATACGTAATCCTCATTTTGGTTTGTCTGTTTGTAGAACAGTTTTCCTTCAATTAAGTCTATACTCTAAGTAGTCACAGAACACTAAGAGTCCTGCATAACCTTGATTTGGTGAACATTACATATTCATTCAGAATGAGTTCTCTTCTGCATGATGGGAGCACAACTTTGACAGAGAACTATTGCCATGCTAAAGCGGATTACATTCTTTAAAAAAAAAAAAAAAGATAGTTAAAACCTTCATCTCTATCTGTTCTTGTCTGCTTTATCCTATTCAGTCGATGCAATCAAGAATGGCAAGATACATGGAAAACCTGTACCTTGAGCCGTGATTTTATTCTGAAAATCAGATCTATTTTTAACAGATCCCAAGAGCCAGGAACTAATTTTTACACAAAATTATGCATTCATGGAAAAAACTGTGAATGAATCTATTGCCTGTCTAAACAGCTTAAGAAACCATGGAGTAAACTGCCACCTAGAGTTGAGACGGGAATTCGGCTCAACATGAAATATCAAGGCCAGCCGATCAGCCTGAGGGGTCTCCAGCTCGTCTGTCTCACATTTAACATATGCTTGGAAGTCCTTCACTCTGCAGTCAATCTGTCCTGTATCTCTAGAGCCTATGTCTCTATAGGTTTGAAGGTCTACTAAAAGGAGCACGGGACTATGAGAGTCAAAAGGCTATGATATATCAGTTATGTTTTTAACAATAATCTCTGGGGAATTGTTTAAATACTAGCAAATAAAGATACTATGCCAAAGGACAAGTTAGTTGGAATGGTTCATGGTATAAATCCCTGGAAGACTTTCAGCACACTCTGTTGTTGCTTTTGCTGTTTCTTACATTCACACACCAGAGGCTTCCAGGGCATGATGAGATCGCTGTCCAAATCTATGAACTGGACAGTTTTAATGAAGTGCTAAGGTCTGGACAGCTGAAACCTCACTCCCTTATCTAGGTTTCTCTAAAAACACACCCTTAGTTGAGCCCCTGAAATTAGCATAGTAACCAGAAGAAAATACACATGGCTTGACAAACGGTGAACAGCTGTTTCCACCCCCAAACTTTTACCTAATCACAGTGTGGAAATATCTTCCTATGGCTTAACGTCCCACAGGCCGGCGGGTCCAGCCTCACCTTTCTCTAGGTATAAGGTGCCTGAGCTAAGACTATGGAAGTCAGCTTCTTCCTCCTGCATGAATTACAGAATCCTGAGGTGTGTGTGTCTGCCACCTGGGTAACCTTTTACTCTGGCCATGCACCTAAATGATATCTATAAGGCTGCGAGGGAGAGGGAAATGGCTTGTTGACTTTTCACGCCTCATGTAATGGCCCGTTTCTTTCCTACCTGACTACTTCCTCATTCTCATGCCCTCCACCCACAAGTTTATTAGGCTCATTCTCTCCCATAAAACTCTCTTTAACAAGCCTTTCCCCTCTCTCCATTATTATCTCCATAGATCAGTAACCAATGGCCTGGGAGCAGAATTATGCCAAACCTGGTCCCACCTCTTTATTTTCATTAGAATACAAAATAATGACTTAATTACGAGAATTTCATATGTATAAATCAGCAGTGATTTACAGTGTAATAAGCTTACACTTATTCACCCTCCTTACCCTTGCTTGTCTCCCTTCCCCCAGCCTCTGGTTCCCCGTCCTTTAATCCCGGTAACATGCCACGACTCCACCCACGTAGCTTTCACATCACATGTTTACATCTATATTCTCTATTTGAGAAGACACATGGACACACGCTGTCTTTCCCTTGCCCTTATCTATGCTATGTGCATATGTTTTTGTTTTAATCCCAGGTGTGGAAGATGAGGCTGCTTCAGAGTATCCACAGCAGCTCTCTGTGATTTGTCTGGTGCTCTGGCAAGGGAGTGATTCTGCCAACTGGAGGCAGCTCATGCTTGGAATTCTGAGGACTCTTTAGAGGGTATAGAATTGCCAGAGTCCTGAGAGGCTGCTGTTCACCTGCTGCTTCTCATTCCTGTTGTGGTTTGTCAAGTGGGCGTGACCAAAGAGCAGAGAAGGAGAAGGCCCACTATGTCTTCCCGTTGCCCTTATTTCTCCTACGTTTACCCCTTCTATAGTTTTCACCATCTGTAATACTCCTGTATTCCACCTGCCTCAAACCCCAGCAGAATAGACAAACCTGGCACCCCGTTTCCCCCTAGGTATTTCTACATGGTTACACTGCCTTTGCTCACTCCATGTACTTTGCTATTGTGCCTCATTCATTAAGTCAGCTAGCCTAGCAGTTTCCTGCCGTTTATGATGAAATCGTACAGCCTGGCATGGTTACTTTCTGTGGGAGAGGCAATAGTCCACACACTTACAGTTCTATCTCATTTCATCTTTGAAGAAAAAAGTTCCCAGAGCAAGATATTATAATTCCTATCTTACAGATAAAGAAACCTGTGCACAGAGTTGAGTCATTCTCAAAGAGCACAGTCAATGAGCAGTGAGGTTGGAATCTGAACTCCACAACTACTCCAGAGCAGACCACTTACCAGGCAATGCTGCTTCCAGGCCTCTGCAGTCAGCCAACTTTTCTTTTCCGCCATACATCTCAAAACAAAACAAAATCAAAAAAAAAAAAAAAAAAAACATAAGCAAGCCTAGCTCAAGGGTGCTCCGAAAGGATTCTGGAAAGCCAGCCCAACCAGGGATAGTAACAAAGCACCAAGCACTCAGATTATTACATCACTGCAAAGCTGAACGATGCCAGCAAGGCTGTGGATTAGGAAATCTGGGATTTCAGGACTGGGGAGATGCCATCAGTAAAGTGCTTGCCTTGCAAATCCCCAGGACTTGCTAGCCAGCCAGCCTCCACAAATTGGAGACCTTGTCTCAAAACACAAGGTGGATGGGGCTCCTGAGAAATGTGACCTTAGGTTGATTTTTTTGTTGTTGTTGTTGTTCCCCATACATATGCATGTGATTTTACACACAAAGAAGAAAAGGGGGGAAAAAGGGAAAAAATGAAGCTGGGATTTCATTTAAATCCCAGATTCTACAACTTGTGTGGTTGTGTTGTTCCTGGCCACCTATGTTCCCTTTTCTCCCTCTAACCAGTGCCACGATTCAAATGCAAGGTGAATCTTTTCCTCTTCTAAGATTGCCTTTTCTTTTATGCCACTTACTATGTCTTTTCTAACCCAATTACAACTTTGGTTGACTGCCACTTGAACTGATAAAGATGCTGAACTCTGGGCCCTCCCTTTTCCCTGTTTAATCTCTTCCAATTTCTCATTCTGATAATTCCTGACTCTCGATAACATCTACTCACCATCAGATTAAATTTTTTGTTAGGACTTATGCGAAGTAAGTTAATCTGTAGAGTACAAAGGCTTATTTTCTATCAGAAGCAGGTGATAAGTAAATTCTATGTCAATACAGCATGCTTAAATGAAATCTTTAGTCTTTGTGAAGTCATACCAATAAGATGACTGTCCAGTCTATACATAAGGAACACTTACAATCTGCTGCCTTTCAATTAAGGAATCAATTAGCACATAAGTATATACATGGATATGTCATGAGTCAATTGGAAGATTCCATGAGATGATAAAAAGTAAATGCCTAGCCTCATGATAGGCACATGGTACATGTTGTATAAACATCGTCTACCTTTCTCATGGTTGCCCTGCTGATGTGTCTATGACTGGACTATTACGAATGTGACTAGGAAGGCTAGAGATCTGGGTCAGCAGTTAAGAGAGTACTGAGCTTGTAGAATATCTGAGTTTGGTTTTTTATTACTCCTATCAGGTGGCTTATACAGTCTGTGACTAAGGCTCTAAGGGATCTCATGCCTTCTTCTGGACTGAACTTATAGGCACAGACCTACATGCACATGCATATGTTTACACATAATTAAAAGTAAAACTATAATTTTAAAATTATCTTTAAAATGTGACTAGTATGGCATGTAAAAAAATTAATAGGACAAGCCCACTTAGGAAGTGTACATAACTCTGCTTTTCTTTATTTCTTTTTTTTTAAAGACTTATTTGTAATATTTATAGTAGTACACTGTAGCTGTTTTAGGTATACCAGAAGAGGGCATTCAATCCTATTGTGATCCATGATGGTTGTGAGCCACCATGTGGTTGCTGGGAATTGAACTCAAAACCTTTGAAAGAGCAGACACTGCTCTTAACAGCTGAGCCATCTCTCCAGCCCAGCTCTGCTTTTCTAATGGATCTTTCCAGATACCACCACCACCATTACCATAGGCATTTCAAGTTGAAAGAGTGAAATAAGATATCCTTGTCTTTATTCCTTTCAGTGTTGTTCGCTTTCAATATTTTTGTGTCATCTGTGAAGCATCTCTTCTTCCCACGGAGACGTGATATCTTTTCCATCCCCTTTCGACTGAGATCACTAAAGACACACCAGTAGACATTCCTTCACGATCTCAGGAAAGAACAGTCTCCTCTTTACACTGGTTCAAGCCTGAAGGTTTAAAAAAACGCCTTGTCTTTCATCAGCCTGGTTCACGAGAAAGTTGGGCTGCTCCTAAGGGTGTGGTGTTTCCAGAGCACTCTAAGTATCCCTTCGATGGCATCTGTGTGAAGCAGGTCAGCGCTTTCATCTTTAAGAGTGGGTAAACAGGACACAGAGAAATTAAATGATAATGTTGCCTTGCGTCATGAGCTCGCTTGTTTTTGAGCTGACTTCCTGCCTCCTAGTCCCAGCTACAACAAACAACATATCAAAATACTGATCTGTGTATTGTTATATATCGGTGAGTCATCAGAGCGTCCCGTGCTTCATGAAGCTCAACTTCGCATTTCATGTTCTGACTGCCCAACTGACCTGCCTTCCCCAGCCCCTGATTTTTCTAGCTAGTTTCTACTTGTATGTTATAAGCCTTGCCTTAAGCTGATTCCCCCCCACCCCACCCCTCATTTGGGCTCTCTTGTTTATTACTCACATTTATTATTCCTGGATCTCACAACAATTGAGACACAAGGGCCCTATTGTAATATTGGGGAAAATAGGATTGTTTTTCTCTCCATGTTCCCTAGCACTGATGCCTAGCACAGCATAGTGACTTCAGAAATAATTTTCAGCTTAGGATGAAAAGACGATACATACATCAGTCAAGAGAGAATAGACTGTGATAGTAAATAGTGTAGACTTATTGCTCAATGTGACGGTATCTTCATTGTCAAGGTGACTGGACTGGAATCACATAGGGGACACCTCTAGGAGTTCCTGTGAGGGCATCCCTGAGACAATTAAGTGAAAAAGACCCACCCTGAAAGTGGGAGGGACCATTTGGAGGACTAATGGTCCAGACCAAACCAAGGAAGAGATCAAGCTGAGTGCTAATCCTCTCCTCTCCCTGCTTCCTGACCTGTGACCAGCCAGCTCGAACTCCTATGCCACACTTTCTCCACCTCGATGGACTGGATGCCCTCCAACCATGAGCCAAAACAAATCTTCCTTAAATTGCTTTTGTCAGGAGTTTCGTCACAGCAGCGAGAGAAGCAACAAAAGTACACACTTAATATAAATGCCCTCGCAGGTCAGCAGTGGCTCAGTGGTGCAGACAGACAAGGCGGTGCAGGCTGAAATAACTGTGAGGAATTTCTTTTCCTCTACAATTCTTCTACAAAACCATCTGTGTGATCTGTGAACTATACAACACTTTTGTGAAAATTTTACCTAAATAATATTGGTTTTGCATGTATTTTACTCTACGTTGCTTTTATCCCTTTCTCTTATAATTTGGATTTAGAATGCCCAAAGGTCCACAGAGTAAATGTATATTTCCCAGCTTAGCACTATTAGAACGCGGTGCAACTTAAGAAATAGAGCCTACCGGGAGGTTTTAGGACACTGTGATATGCCCCTAAAGGGAATAAGGGGCCCTAGTTTCTTCTCTTGCTTCTTTTTGATATCCAAACATCTGTGGAAAAGGTTTTTTCCCATAGACTGACAGCTCCAATCCTGTGAGTTAAAACAAACCTTTTCTCTTCATAAGGTTGATGATTAAAGGTATTTTTTATAGTATCAGAAAATTGACTAGCATGCTTATAATATAATATAATAAATATAACTACAATATAATATAACTACATTCTATTGTCTACCACAGTTCAATCAAAAGCAATCTGGTAATTTAGACAAGGCAAGGGTTAGAAAACAGTGGGCCCAGCTATCTAACTCTAGCAACGAGGACTACTTGAAGAGAAGAAAGACAGGATTGCATGGGCAAGGGCCACTGAGGGTAGAGAATTACCTAAGTCTGACTGAGGAAGCATGACCAGTAGACCAGAGAGAAAAGTTTAAAAAACAACAACGACAACAACAACAACACCCCAAAACAACCCTTGGGCTTGATTTGAACAGAAGTTATCACTTGAACAGAGTCAATGGTACAGTTAGTATAGAGATGACAAGCAAAACAAAGGCTCGTATAACCCAGGACACGCGTAGTATCTAAATACAAATACCTGAAGAAACGCATTTGATGATAATCAGGTTCTGGGCTATTGCACAGCAGGTCTTAGTCAATAATTAATGGTATGGGGAAATAAGGGCAAAGACACAATGCGATTGCAGGAAGATTATAGAAAGTGCTACACAGGGTTTCTTAGTACAAGAATAACATGCTAGATGCCCTAGTTTTGGAGGAGGATGAGGTCTGAATGCGAGGGCAGAATCCCAGTTGAACGAAATGAGGGTAGGAGTAGGCTGCACACATATAGACAGCTCTGCCCAGTCCTTTTGGGCACTCTTTAACTAGCCAGTCCTGTAGTTGACTTCACGGATTACCCTAGATACCTTTTACTGGCTTTTCTTGTTCTGGTGAGAACAGACAAAGGCTTCAGCAACAAGCACCACAAAGAAAAATATTTTCTGTGAATTATTAGAAATCTGAAGTCTTATTAGAAAAGCTTCACTTACATTCATGTTTTAAATACATTTTACTCAAGTTTTCCTTGAGTTTCTGTGTGATTTCATTTTTCACAGATAGCAGATGTATCTAGGGATCTCTCTTTTGTATGGATGAAGTATGAGGCTAAATTTGTCGTTTTTCTAAAATTCTACATTTTAAATATATTTTTCTAAAAAATCTATCATTTCTTCAACTTATTTAAGTTGGCATTGGTTTTCATTTCCTACATTCTATATGTACTTGGACCTATTTCTGGATTTGACATTCTGTTCCACTGGTCTCTCTATTCAAGCATCCACATTGCACATTTTTTAATTATAGAAATTTTATGGTATAATTATATCATATAAAGCTAGCCTCAACTCATTAGATTGTCTTTATTTAGAATATTTGTATTTTCTATATGAACTTTATGACTAATCTGTCTCTATCAAATAATAATAATTTCGGATTATTTTAAACATATTAACTTTGAAGAAATTTGCCCATTGTGTTTTGAGTTTTTCTTTCCATAAACTAGGAATGTCTTTCAACTCTTTCAGGTATACTTTCAGAATATAAGAATGTTTCAAAGCATTTCCTTAAGTAAATTTAGTACATTTTCCCCCTTAAGACTTCTAAAGACTTCATTTCTGTTCTCATTAACTTTTTCCCCTTAAATTACATACCTTAAGTGGTTATTGTTTCTATGTGTGCAAACTATCCATTTTTAAGTGACTCTAATCTCTACTTCCATTTTCAAAGTTTTACTAACCTCAGCATCATTATGTATTCTAAATTACCAACATAATATTTGTAACTAGAGTTTTGTTCTTTTCCAAGTTTTATACTTTTTATTGTCTCTGTTTGGATTGAATTATCTAAAGACTCCAATTCTAGTTGAGTAGCCATGAAGCTAATTGCCATCCTTGCCTTGTTCCTGGCATTGCCAACATTGCTTCCAGGACTTTTTATCTATATCGTATCTGTATCTGTACCTGAACCTGTACCTGTACCTGTACCTATACCTATCTGTATCTATATCTACTTCTATATCTAATCTATATCCATATCCATATCTATATACATTGTACTATAGAAATGTTTCCCAATTTGTAGAACTTTTAAAGTCTAGTCTGTGTAGACTTGGGAGTGAGGATTGGGTATGTGTTTTATACAAACCTTGAGAAGTGATTCGAAGGTAAATTTTCACCTGAGAACAGTTCCTTGTTGTTCAACAGTAAGTTAACCAACTGTTCATCACATCGCATTTTGTGTAGGACCTCTGCATACAAAGACAGACCTTTCAGTCTGGAAGTTCATTTTAACAGAGGGCAAAGCCCTCAAAAGCAACGGTGCTCATGCAATTCCTGTGGTGTGGCAAGTATGTGATCAGTAGCAGCTCTACCTGAAGTTGAATGTTTCTACAGCTCATTCACAATGTACTCGTCCTATAAATTGCATCATATAAGTATATCATCTTTTGCTTTATAAACAATTCCAAACTGGCTTTCATGAATAGTCCCTGTCTACATTAGTTTAAATTATTATATCTAAGTAAAATTATAAATTTACTGGGGTAAGGGGGTAGCTTCCTTGGAAAAGTGCTTTACTACCCAAGTGTGAGAACCTGAGTTTGATTACTAGCACTCACATAAAACAAAGCCAGTCTTGATGGTATAGAGTTGTAATCCCTGTGTTAGAGAGTTGAACTCCACATCTCCATGAGCCACTTCGGAAAGCAAGGGCCTGGAACAGGCTATGTAGACCAACTGGCTTTGCGCTCACAGAGACATTCTCTCAACTCTCACCACCCAGCGAAGGGATTAAAGGTATGTTCCTCTATGCCTGGCCATACTTCCCTTTTTGTTGATTATTTCCCTACGCTTGGGGAAACTGTACTAAGCCTAGCAAGTTGCGTGTCATTTGCTCATAGTTTTCTCTGCTACAGTACAAAGGTGACAGACAGCATTCTAACTCTTTGCTGGGTTATCTAGGCATGAATGATGTGTTCCACAGACACCTTGGTACTCATAAAGCCTTTGGTAATGAGTTACCACGGAGATCTGTAGATTGTTTGCTCTCAGACTCCATCTGCATGTCACGGAAGAATAGCTGGTAACAAACTCAGGGTTTCTGTTTTTGTTTTTTAACATTTGTTTTTATATCCCAACCACCGATTTTCCTTCTGCCGCCCTTCCTAGTCGTCCCCCTCCCTTACCCCTCCCCCAGATCCAAACCCTCAGATCCATTTCCTCTTCAGAAAAGAGCTGGTCTCTAAGAGATGATAGTCAAACAAGATAGAGTAAGACAAGGCAAACGCCTTCCTATTGAGCCTGGGGACAAAGTAACCCTATAGGAGGAAAAGAGTCCCAAAGGCAGGCAAAGGAGTCAGAGATACAGCTGCTCTCACTGTTAGGAGTCCCACAGAAACATTAAATTAACAGTCATAACGTGTATGCAGAGGACCTGGCATAGACCCACACAGGCCCCAAGCTTACAGCTTCTGTCTTTGTGAGCATGTGAGACCTGTTGACAACTACAGCCTTAAGCTCGGTTTTACACATCATTGTTTAGGACAATACTGGTGTCACCATAAGGTATTTTGTAGAAGACAATTACAAGTGAGTGAGTATCTAATAAAATCAGTGACTTACATAGCACTGTTCCAAACTGTGTTTCTCGGGATTTAACTTTCCCTTTTAAGAACTGAACCAATAGCATGCTAGTTAGCAAACTTATCACAAGTGCCTTCAAGGAAGATTTGAGTACTGTAAGGAATGCTAAAGGACCAATTCCTTCACCTTGCTGTGCCCATACACCTATGTGACTTATTCTCTCTCTGTGCCTCTTTCATCTATGTTTCAATATGGTTTTATCGTTAGGTGTATCTATCTATTAAAGTAGCTAATAGAGTAAGAGAGATTTATGAAGACAAATATACTGCAAAATAGTAGAGCCTTATAAGTCAAACTAAGCTCAATCACCCATACAGACAAGCTTCAGTTGTAGACTTGAAGATAGAATTTCTTTCTGTGTGGCAATTAATGCTCGTCAGATGGCAACTTTTAATGACTTATGTGATTTTTTTTAAGATGTGACACTAAGTTTCAACTAATCATACACATTGAAAGTGGCAAATTTCTTCATAAAATAGGCCAGTTGCTTTACAAGCTTTAGCCTCCATGTGGTTATCAGGAGCTGTGCTTATTACTCTAGTTGTCTTCATGTGAAAAGCCTTAAGTATTTTGGGTTCACTTTAGGTTATTTATAATGTTGTCTCTTGGGTCTGAGGTGGTAGAGTTTTAGTTCTAAAAAAAACTTAAATTCCAAAACAAATTTACTTTCAATGAAAGCACTATATTATATACTATTGTGTGCATTATATTCCAAGGGAGATTCAAAGAATTCTTTTTCGTGCACTAGGTATAGTGAACCCAAACTACAAAGGCTGCCATAATATTGCTCCAGTCAGGTGAGCAGGGCTCACAAAGCCCCATGTGTCATGCTTACCCAAGCAATAAATTACTTTTCAGACAAAAATCGCCCTCTGAAATTGCTTTAGCTTTTCCTGAAGTAAAGGCATTGAATGCGAACTGTTGGGAGCACGTTATTTTGCTTTTTCAAGTTCAATTATTTTTCTGCTTGATAGCTACAATCACAAGAGAATAAGATAGGTTCTTATATTTTACCATTTTCTCACTCATACTGAGTCCGGTTTTAATTTTTCTTCAATAATGATTCTTCCTATTTCATAACTCAGCCTCTAAGCATAGAAGTCTGTTTTCAAGTAATGTTGAAACATCTGGAAAATGGGCAGAAGATCACTGAGACTTGTGTCACGGCATAGCACACACAGGTCTGCCCCAGGTTGCCATCCTCCTGTCTCCTCTTTCAGTGTGCTAGAGTAGCTGAGGTGTGTCACTGCATCTGACTCCTAATTGGACTTTAATACCTAATATCATTTCAAGTTATTTCTAAGGATACACAGAAGCTACTCTTTAAAGTTTTAGTGGAATAAAGACAGTGATTTCTTGCTAGATGTTCATCTTACTTAAAATTTCATAAATCCAGAGAATAGAAAAAATGCCTATTTTAGAATCTCTTGAGAGATGTGCTAAAAATATCACACATACACAAATAGGCTAGGATGTGAAGAAAGCAAAGAAGATCAAATAAAAACCTAATGTTCCTCTGGGATTTCAAACTTTGAGGAAGGCCTCAAATCTAGGTTAAGAAATCAGGTGAAGGCAAACTCAGATCATGCTCAGGTGCCTGTAGTTACTGCTGGACGAGGGCAAAAGATGCTGAGCGAATTCTAGCACACAGAGCTATTTATTTGGTTATTTTGATTCGCATGAACGTTGGTGAGAGTTTATGGATTTATAGTCCTTTCATGAATCGGATGGTAGCCACAAACCCTCCTCCAGGGCAAAAATGCACTTAAAATCAATCACACAAAGTTTTGTACAGTTTCAGGAAGTTTGCAGGCACACCGAGGCATGCCCCTGACTGCACCGGGCTTTATACTAGTCAGGACTCACTGCAGATAGGAAAGAGTGGGTTGATGTTGTCATGAGGCAAAGATTCATCTTTGAGTGTGAGAGAATGGTGGCCCTCAGGCTGGGGAGATGGTGAGTGGTGACAGCAGGCTCCAGGGCCAACAGAGAGCAGGGAACTATGCTCCTCTTGGTTGAATGTAATGATCTTAGGTTTTTTTCCAGAGACATATTTTCATCTGGTAGAAAACATACTTGCCAACAGATCTAGTTTTGCAAGGCCAGAAAGAACATCAAACACAAAGATGGAGTCCTTGTCCATTAGGCCCGCTAGCCTCTATCTACTGTATCCAACACTAATCCAGTTGGGGTTTTACGACCTCTGTGGCAGGAAGGCTAGGCAGGCAGAGTCTGTAACTGGAAGGAAAACTTAACTCTTCAAATTTTGTAGCCAACATCTCAGGGCTCCTGGATCAGGGCTCTAAGACAGTTGAGATAATTGGCAAGGAATTACCTTCTTCATCTTTAAGAAAACTACTAGACGGGCACCATGAAGAAGGGGACATGTTGACAACCAGTGGATAAACTGAGGCTGTGTGAGGGGAGGGGTTAGGGTATCAGTACTCCTCAGATAAACTGGCCTCCTGGGGATACACAGTGAGTATGCACCAGATGCATGTGATATGTACATGTGTGCATATAAATTTAAAATGTATTTTATTTTTATAACAAGTAGCAAACAAAACAACATAACATGCAGTGTTTTGTGCTTCTAACACTTCTGTTGAACTCCTGTATCCTTAAAAGGGAGCTAAAATTGACAAAAAGTGTTTGACAAAGATGAATGCTTGCCTGGTATTTTCTTTTTCATTAACAAGTGAGCTGTCAGGACTCTCCTCGTTTGTCAATAGTGTGGGCAGTGTCTTTGCTGAATTGCAGAGTTGCTGCTGATACGTGAAGGCTAGTTCAATCTTTGGTGACATTCATGATGTAAAAGCTAGTCCTGGCACCTTTTAACTTTACTGTGCATTTCCTGATCTCTTTCTTAACTCTGCAGAATCAACCAAACAATATTTTAATCTTTGTTTTCCACTCCAGCACACTTCTCTGAGTGCTTCCTCATGTTACAGATACCAGTAAACTCCATCTAACCTCACAGAGCAGTAAAATAATTATGAAGGTTTTTTCCAATGTTTGTTACATTTATATGTAACTTATTAATTGTAAGTTTAGATACTTTAATATTTAATTATTCTTTCCTTTTTTGTTTGCTTCTTGGTTTTTAAAAAATGGGTCCCTTGTAACCCAGGTTGGTCTCCAACTTGCTAGTGTAATCAAGGCTGGCTTTAACTTAACCCCTCATGTTTCTGACTTTACTTTCTACCTCCTAGATGACAGCCATTCACTGCTACATCTGGCTTGTATATTTTAATTTTTAATCATTGTGTTAGAAAATCACCTAGAAAAAGAATAAGAGTTGAACAATTGTTCCTTTGAGACAGTTCAACCCAATCTTAGCAGATAGCTTTCATGATCCTAAAGAGGAAGCTACCAGTGAAGAAACAACTTGAACAATTGTTCCTTGGTTAGAGAGAGGCCGCAGTGGCTCTTTCTGCTGAGGGTTAGCTGGGAAAACAGATTCCTCAAGCCATATTTATGTAGGTTCTATGCTAAGAGTAACTCTCATTTGAACAATGTTACTTTAGGATTTGATGGATTATAGAGTATTCACCATTTTGGGATTTTTCAAATTCATTTTTTCTTTTATTAGTATAAATGATAAGAAAGCTTTTTGTATCGCTTTTACAAAACATGTTATTTCTAGCCATTTATAGTTTAACTGAAAAAAAAAGGAGACAAACTGAAAGGCTTCCTTGCTTCATGGTTGGTATGTATGATTAAAAATGACTTCTGAGTCTTCATTTTGTGATTTGAGTCTGTCTTGTTTTCTCGAAATCCTCTGGACAACTGTGAGAGGCAAAGCGTCAGGAGACAGTCTGGACGTGCTGCTTAGCTTGGATGTACTATTTTTCTTCGACTAACAGAAATGACACTGAGAAACATTTGATATTTATTTTATTTTTTATGTATTTAGCAAGGAAACCAAGCCTCTTCCTTGGTGGCTTTCTTGTAATTCAGACTTGTACAAGCTTTAAGAAACAGGAGAAACAAGTGAATGGAATAACCTTTCAATAAATGAATTTGGTAACTGCATAGTATTACATCATTTGGTAATTATTTTGTCTGATATTAGTCTGAGTCCAGACTTGTTGCCCTTAAGTCTTACAGGCAGGCACCATCATACTCCATTTTCATTCCTTAAAATAATCAAAGAAAAACACAAGGCCAAACTATAGAATTATAACAGAAACAAATGCATTCAAGTGTTTTTAAGGTCAGCTAACACTTTTAATCTCCACACAGGGAAGGCAGAGGCAGGCAGATCTCTGTCAGTTCGAGACCAGCCTGATCTATATAGCAAGTTTCAGGAAAACTGGAGAAATGTAGAGCAAACCTGTCTCAAAATAACAATAAAACTGTTTCTAGGCACCTGGTTTAAGACTAAAAGAGTTTAATAAATAAGAGAAAAATAGCATGATCAGTTCACGTATATAATAGAATATACGTTCACGTGCTTTGTGACTTGTTCTTGCTGATAAGTGTCAGGTCACTGGATCATCTCTCTGTACTCTGATGGAGCCTGAGCTCCTGGTTGTAAGTGAATGGTTTAGGAGCTGGGAACTAGCCTCAAGTGAAATAGCATGGGTTGGTCAAAGGATAGATTTATCAATATGGTTAATTATCAGGTGACTGGAGGGAAATGCCATTGGTCTGGGAAAGCAGAAAAGGCTAGGCTCCTAGTAGAGGAAAGTTAAAGAAAATGCAGCTGACGCAGCTGGAGTTTGGCATACACCCCCACCCACTCATACCCACACCCGCACACTTGAAGATTCTAGAAGTAGAAAAAGTGTTTCACAGTAACGTACTTAAGAGCACAATACTACAGAATTTAACTTTACAGGCTGTCCTCAAGCCTGGAGATCTGCCTGTCTCTGCCTCTTAGTGTTGGGTTTAAAGGCAGGTGCCACCACCAACGGGCCTTAGGTCCTATCTGAAGCATAGGATAATCAGATAGTCTTTTCTTTCCATTTATTTATTTATTTATTTATTTATTTATTTATTTGAGAAGGGTCTCATTATGTCACTACATAGCCCAGGTTGACCTCTAATCTGTGGTTGTAACCCAAAATGTCTTCAGACTCCAGTGATCCACCAGTCTCAGTCTCTGTAGTTTACCACACAACTGCATACAGCTTGTTGTGTTTAAACACAGTTCACTATGTGGTTTAGGCTGACTCAGACTATGTGCCCAAGTTGGTCTCTAACTTGTAATCTTCCTATTTTGATGTCTACTCTGACTCCAGTCTTCTTCTTCTTCTTCTTTTTATTAGATATTTTCTTTATTTACATTTCAAATGTTATCCCCTTTCCCGGTTTCCCTCCCTCCTGGAAACACCCTATCACATCCTCCCTCCCCCTGCTTCTTTGAGGGTGCTCCTCCACCCGTCCACCCACTCCCACCTCCCTGCCCTCAATTCCCCTACACTGGGGCATCTATGGAGCCTTCATAGGACCAAGAGCCTCTCCTTCCATTGATGCATGACAAGGCCATCCTCTGCTACATATGCAGCTGGAGCCATGTGTACTCCTTGGTTGATGGCTTAGTCCCTGGGAGTTTTGGGGGGTTTTGGTTGGTTGATATTGTTCTTCCGATGGGGTGGCAAACCCCTTCAACTCCTTCAGTCCCTTCTCTAACTCCTCTATTAGGGACCTTGTGCTCAGTCCAGTGGTTGGCTGCTAACATCTGCCTCTACCTCTGTAAAGCTCTGGCAGGGCCTCTCAGGAGACAGCCATATCCAGCTCCTTTCAGCATGCACTTCTTGGCATCCATAATAGTGTCTGAGTTTGGTAACTGCATATGGGATGAATCCCCAGGTGGGACAGTCTCTGGGTGGCCTTTCCTTTAGTTTCTGCTCTACACTTTATCTCCATATTTGCTCCTGTGCTGACTTCAGTCTTGTACTGCAGTCCCTTGTATGTTTTCCCACAGCCTGGATCACTGGGTATACGTGCACATTGCATTATATTGTTGGTGATGTTTCTCTGTAAGCTTTCCTTAAATAGAGTGCGATGGTTAGTGTTGATGGCCAATTGACCAAGCCTAGACTTATCTGGGAGACTGGCTTCTTGGCTTGCTTGTGGGGATCATATTGACTACCTTAATGGAGGTGGGAAACCTGCCTGTGGTTGGTGCCATTCCCTTGGCTGGTATTCTTGACTGCATGAATAGAGAAAGGGGGCTGAGTAGCATACGCATCCTTCCTTCCCACTCTGCTGACTGTGAATGTGATGTCATTCAAGCTCCAGATGATAAGACTTCCTTGTTATGAGCTGTACTTTCATTGTGAGCGACAATAAATCCTTTCTCCTGTTAGTTTCTTTTGTCAGGCTATCTTATCATAGCAACAGGAAAAGAGGCCGAGACACAGAGTGATCACACTGCGCTTTACGTCTGTGATCATAGGATTTGATGAGGGAGCCAGATTCCATCTATTTCTTTCCTCTGATTCCAGGCTAAATTATGTCAAGCAAAAAATGTGAAGAGCAGAAACTTGTTCTTTGAGAGCCCTGATCACTGGGTGGTAAGTGATGCTAAGTGTTTCCAGTATGAATTCCACAGCCATCTTTAAGGTTAATCAGAAACAATGTATAAACAAAATAGCAAATTCCATGATTCTATTAAAGAATTATCTTGTTAACTATCCAATCATGTTCTTTTTAAAACTTTTTTATTAATCATTTTATTTGTTTACATTTCAAATGTTATCCCCCTTCTTGGTTTCCCCTCTATGAACCCCTCACCCCATGCCCCCTCCCTTTGCCTCTAAGAGGGTGCACCCAACCTACCCACCCACTCTGGACTCACCCTTTGGCATCCCACTTTTCTGGGGCATCAAGCCTCCCTAGGACAGAGTGCCTTCCCTCCCACTGATGCCAGACAGATAAGGCTGTCCTCTGCTACATATGTAGCAGGAGCCAAGGACTGGTTGGTGGTTTAGTCTCTGGGAGCTCTGAGAGGTCTGGTT
The DNA here is from genome assembly GCF_978045245.1 of Mus caroli. Lineage (NCBI taxonomy): Eukaryota > Metazoa > Chordata > Mammalia > Rodentia > Muridae > Mus > Mus caroli. The sequence continues at coordinate 33,107,132 of NW_028227269.1, forward strand.
AATTGATACTGTTGTTCTTCCTATGGGATTGAAATCCCATTCAGCTCCTTCAGCCCTTCACCTAACTCTTCCATTTGGGTCCCAAGGTACAGTACAATGGTTGGCTGTGAGTATCTGCATATGTCTTAGTCAGGTACTGGCAGAGTCTCTCAGAGGACAGCCATGCCAGGTTCCTGTCTGCAAGCACATCTTGGCACCAGCAACAGTGTCTGGGTTTTGTGTCTATGGATGGAATGGATCGCATGGAGGAGTGGTCTCTGGATGGCCTCTTCTCCAATTTTGTCCCTTCATTTCCTTTAGCAGGGACAATTCTGGGTTAAAAGTTTTGAGATGGGTGCATGGTCCCCTCCCTCTACTGGGGGTCATGTCTAATTACTGGAGGTAGTCTTTGTGGGGTATTTCAGAAAATGTCATTCTCATTGTGTCCTGGTAGTGTCTCGAATACCTGGCATCTGGGACTTTCTAGTGGTCCCCCAAGTTCCCCACCTCCCACTGCTACTTATTTTTATTCATTCTCCTGGCCATCTGGCTTCTCTCCTGCTTCCTTCCATACATGATCCTGCCCCCTTATTTCCCTCCCTCTCCCCTCGCCCACTTAGACCCCTTCCTCCCTCTGCCTGAATATTTGTTCTCCCATCTAAGTGGGATTGAAGCATCCACACTTTGGCCTTCCTTCTTGTTAAGCTTCATATGGTCTGAGAGCTGTATCATGGGTATTGTGAGCTTTTGCACTAATATTCACTTATCAGTAAGTACATATCATGTATGTCCTTTGGGGTCTGAGTTACCTCATTCAGGATAATATTTTCTAGTTCCATCCATTTGACTACAAAGTTCATGCAGTTGTCATTTTTAAAAGCTAAGTAGTATTCCAGTACCATATTTTCTGTATCCATTCTTCCATTGAGGGACATCTGGATTGTTTCCAGCTTCTGGCTATTATAAATAAAAATGAACATAGTGGAGCATGTGTCCTTGTTACATGTTGAAGCATCTTTTGGGTATATGCCCAGCAGGAGTATAGCTGGGTCTTCAGATAGAACTATTTCCCATTTTCTGAGGAACCACCAGATTGATTTCCAGAAGGGTTGTACCAATTTGCAATCCCACCAGCAGTGCAGGAGTGTTCCTCTTTCTTCACATCCTCGCCAGCATCTGCTGTTGCCTGAGTGTTTGATCTTAGTTATTCTTATTGGTATAAGGTGGAATCTCAGGGTCTTTTTGACTTGCATTTCCCTGATGACTAAGGATGTTGAACATTTCTTTATGGTAATTTTCAGCTATTCGAGATACCTCAGTTGAGAATTCTTTGTTTAGCTCTGTATACGCCATTTTTAACTGGGTTATTTGGCTATTTGGTTTAACTTCTTGAGTTGTTTGTATATTTTGGATATTTGCCCTCTATCAACCACGTATTTCAAAGCAGGTGATTTTCTTATAGAAGCAGAAAAAATTGCACACACCACACACACACCCACATCCCCACCCACACCCACACACACAGAGTCCTCCATTCATCCCTTCATGTAGCATTTCTATCAATATAAGCAAACAGGTCCCATTCAAAGCAGAACATTTGGCTTTCGGTTAGCAACGGAAAGAGCGCTTCCCCAGCAGCAGGAAAGCCCGAAAAGGACATCTATTTTTAAAAATAACATGTGAAACCCTCAGCATTTTGCTGATTTAACAAACAAGACAAATTACAGATCTTCCCCATGCAAAAGAGGTGAAAGGTCCTTCTATATTCCAGAGCAGGCTGATTTCGCACATGCCTTATTTAAGGCTTTTCTCTTACTTGCCAACAGGGTTTTGGTGGTTGTTTTGGCTTTTGGTTTGGTTTTGATTTTTCCTCCTCCAATTCTTCTGATTTCTGATCATCTGCACATATGCTTTTCAGGGCAGGAGGTGTCTGGTCCTGGGCGGAAAGGTGGCAATGGAAGTTCATTACCATTCGCAAAGCAGTTCACAGCAGCAGTGCAGCTGCTCAGCAGTGAGGCTCTGTGTAAGGCAGTGGGTGAGGAATGTGCTAGTGGGAGAAGTGATAGGAAAGGAAACTGCAACCGGCTCCTTGTCAGCGATATCAGAGTTTTAAAGCAGAAAGAACCCCAGAGAACCTTTTGATTTGCTGCACAGGTTTTGCCTGGCGATTAAGATAACCTGCTGTGCTATGGGCCATATAGCAGGGCTAATCTAACTATACATTTCAATCTACCTTTACAGAAAAAGAAACTACAACTTAACTGGTGAGTTTTCACTTCAAGGATGTTTGTTCTATTAATACCAAGAGGCAGGGCCATGCTGCAAACCTTCTGTCCTCAACTCTATTTTTATTGCATAGGCAATAATTATCCAGGGCACATGTGTAATTTCTCTTCCATTTAGCTGTTTATATATTTACTACAAGTAGTTTTCAGCTTCAAATCTTCTGAAACAAAACTGAAAACAAAATATCATTGACAAAAGGGTGAAGGCATGCCAGACTACAAGCCCACTAACACACTGCTATGGAACAGTATATCCGGGTTCTGAGAGCAAACTAGTAAAAAGCTAGCAGCAGCCTTAGTTGTTAGGCCAGTAAGACAGGATGCAATATAATGGCAGGCTTTGATTTCACCCTTCTTCTGTAAACATGGAAGTAGCTGAGGTAAGCCTTATATAAGGAGGCATATTAGGCTTGGTCTAGAACTGATTCCGTTTCTCATTTCCTCCTTTGAAGACAAAAACAGGAGGTCAGAGTCCAATCACATTCGTGACTCCTGTCAAATCGAAGACAAAGATGTGTGAAATGATTTAGTTTTAAGGTTTACCTTAATGCATCTGAATATAAATACAGATACAATAATTACTGACCATATAATTCTACATGATATACACATGTGTTTATATAAGACTATATGTATATATGTATATATGGTAAGATAAATGCACCTATGTATATATACTTTTAAAAATATTGATTGTACTATTATATTTGTTGTATAAATTGGGCAAAACATTTTTACTCTCTGGCTTTAGTTTTCTCCTTTGTAAGATGGAAATAATAACAGTTGTTATCTTACGGGGTTGTTGTGAAAGCACTTAGACTCTGACACACAGTAAAAACTTAGTAAACATTAGCTGGTTGGGTATTATAGAGAATATGTCTATTCAATAAAGTCATTGGTTGTTCAGATCTACAAATGACCATGGGAAAGCAACTGTGCCATCTTCTTCCCTTATGTTTTAGGGTCATGAGACTGTTCCGTGTGATAATGAAGGTGAATACATGACATTATGAATTTGTGAAGATGCATGGAACTTCACTGCACAGGCAGCAAGGCATCCTTCGCAAATAAAAACAAACCCAAGCCATTTCGATCTGGTCGATCTCAGGAATGAAAGCCAACGGCCACCAGGAATCCAACTGTATTCTAAATACAGGAGACAATCTCACTGAAGGTTAGGGGAGAAGAGGTGCTATACCAGTATCTTTGGAAATGTGTGTGTCTATAAAACTAATGATTCTGCAGGCATAAACTCTGTACTCTGGGTAATAAATGTTTCCCATGAGAGTAGATGCTAATAATGCTGATATTGCTATACATGCATTTATAAATGCATGTGTGTTGATGATTATATGTGCCTCTGGGTGTCTGTGTGCACATGGGCTCATGTGTGTACTGGAAGGTAACTTCAGGTGTGGTGTACTCCTCACTAATGCTGTCCACCTCCTTTCAGGGTCTTGCTTACCCTGGAGTTCACCATTGGCTGGGGTGGCTGGCCCATGGGCTCTGTCTGCCTCCCCAAGGCCAGGATTACAAGTGTGCACCATAATGCTCAGCAATTTTATTTGGGTTCTGAGGATCAAACTTATGCTTTCAAAATAAGCACTTCACTGAACTCTTTCTTTGGTCTCTCTCTATATATATTGAAAGGAACAATTAAATACACACACACACACACACACACACACACACACACACACACACACACAGATGATAGAAAGCCAGTTTCTTACTATTGAAGTATGAATTGTACATAAAGAGAGAAGGCTATAATGAGCTTTCTGATAATATGTTAGATTTGGAGAAATTTGTATACACTTTTATGTATTTATAGATATTGATTCATATATCCTAGGCTGGCCTTGAATTCCTGCCTTAGGCTCCCAATCAGTGGGACTATAGGGTTGAACTAGCATGACCAGCTATGTTTAGCTTAATATAGATATAGATGGTTACGTACAAACATACTTGTAGATGGGTGTATATACATGCATTTCTGTTCTTGTTTGTATGCAAAGTGTCCTCAATAGATGCACATGATTGAACATTTGGTGACACTCAAGTGGCACTGTTTTGGAAGGTTGTGGAATCTTTAGGTCTGTGTGGAATGGCTGACAGAAATTGGTTTTGGGGGTAGATCTTAAAGTTGGTCTCTATTCCTGGTTGGTTGTAGTGAACAAGCTGCAATCTGTTGCTAAGAAAGCCATAGGATGTATTTCTTGAAATTGATCCAAAATTAATCTCTCAATACTCTTATAGGGGCTTTTCTCACAGCAATAAGAAAAGTAACTCCGGCAGTCTCTTGGCTCTGTTAGCTCTAATGGCCCAAAATGAAAAACAGTCCAAGCAGGAAAGAGTACTTCTAGAGTCCAGGTCTTGTTTCTAAGATTATTTGTCAATGAATGGAGCAGAGGTTTCTTTGAGAAATGACTGATTTTAGGCCTGGCTGAGGAAGGGCCAGTTATAGCCTATGCAACCAGAAGTAGAGGAAGTAGTCATAAGGAAAAACAAAAAAGTGCCCAACACCCATCAACCCCAACCCCAACAACAACAAAACAACAACAACAACAACACTCATCCCACACTGACCAGAACACATGAAACAGCAAAGGGCAACCGAAAGCACATCACCATATAAAAAGCAGAGATTCAGATTAATAAACTAGTGTGGATTACAACTACAGTATAAAAGAAGTACCAAGGTCCCTATATCTGTAATTGTGATTTGACATTTCCGCTTCGCTTCCTGTGTTCTAATAGGTAACCGCCCACCCATGCTTGGGCAAGGTCCTGCCATTAAACTTGGAGTGTTGGACACAAAAAGCAGACATACCAGGGAGAGAGGGCTCCATGGGGAGAAGGTCGGGGGGAGGGGGGAAGGAAAGTATGAAGAAAGATGTTAGTGACTAAATTTATTATTATTTGTATGAAACTGTCAAATAAACAAGTTTTTCCAAATGGAGAAGTGACAAACCTCTCATGGAAAAGAATTCCAAGCAATTTGCTAATGCACTGTCCCCAGAGAAGAACAGCGCACGTTTGCATTTTCTAGGAAAGGACTGCCTTTTGTGATTCTTTTTTTTTTAATTTTTTTTATTACATATTTTCCTCAATACATTTCCAATGCTATCCCAAAAGTCCCCCATACCCTCCCCCCCACTCCCCTACCCACCCATTCCCACTTTTTGGCCCTGGCATTCCCCTGTACTGAGGCATATAAAGTTTGCAAGTCCAATGGGCCTCTCTTTCCAGTGATGGCCAACTAGGCCATCTTTTGATACATATGCAGCTAGAGTCAAGAGCTCCGGGGTACTGGTTAGTTCAGAATGTTGTACCACCTATAGGGTTGCAGATCCCTTTAGCTCCTTGGGTATTTTCTCTAGCTCCTCTATTGGGGGCCCTGTGATCCATCCAATAGCTGACTGTGAGCATCCACTTATGTGTTTGAGGAGGGAAGCACCTCACAGTGACAAGCATCAGTACCAGTGAGGTGGTAAGCAGGTGACCTGAGAAACCTGTCATGGATCTGTAAGGCTTCTTCCAAATGCCTGCTATGATCCATACTAAATGGCACCAGTGTCTGTGATCAAGAATAAAATGTTTAAAAGTAGTCTATATTTAGCTTTTGTGGTTTTAAATACTCAAAAGAAAAAGAAGCCCGTATTTGTATGTGTGTGTATGGGGCATGTACATGCTATGGTCTATGTATGCTTTGAGGACAACTGTAAGGACCAGTCCTCACCTTCTGCTTTGGTTGAGGCAAGGTCTCTTTTGTTCTTCCTGTTGCACATACCAGGCAAGCTGGCATTCAAACTTCTTCTTCCTGGGGGAGCAGCAGGGTTATGGATCTGACCTACCTAGATCAGCTTTTCATGTGTTCTGGGGATTTGAACTCAGGTCCTCAGTATATATAAGTTTCTATCTTCCTATCTATCTATCTATCTATCTATCTATCTATCTATCTATCTATCTATCTCAAACATTTTCCATCTAGCCATCTCCCAGCTCAAAGTATTTGTTTTTAAAACCATTGATTGGATTCTACTACCATATCAGGCTATTACATATTTGTAATGTACTCCTATATAGATCTTAGTGTAATTTTGTTTTAGAGCTATTATTGAAGAGATAAATGAACATTATCATTTTGTGGTTCTCTATGCTGTTAGCAGAAGCTCCCTATTATTTGTCTGTCTTAGTGTTAAATTGTGTCAGTAGATCCTCAATAAAGTACCATGCATGAGAAGAAAAGGATATGCTGGGCTATTCAAAGCTTGACTTTACAGCGCTGAGACTTGAATTATCCTGCTAACTTCAAACTGAATGGGGCTACACTGTTGTGTGTTCTTAGAATGTATGTCTGTGTTCAGTATGTTATTTCGATCTTGTGTTATGGGTTTGGCTCTGGACCTTGTTTTTTGTTGTTGTTGTTGTTTTTTTTTTCTCGAGACGGGGTTTCTCTGTAGAGCCCTGGCTGTCCTGGAACTCACTCTGTAGACCAGGCTGGCCTCAAACTCAGAAATCTGCCTGCCTCTGCCTCCCGAGTGCTGGGATTAAAGGTGTGCGCCACCACGCCCGGCAGCTCTGGACCTTGTTAATGAAAGTATGATGTTTAGTGCTCTCTATAGGACAGTGTACATCAGCAGCAGGTGGCTTATTTCAAATCTGTTAGGAGTGAGGATTTGGAGGTTTTCATCAGAAAGATAATAAAATATTTAACTTTCCTCATTTGATTTAACTGAATACATATATTGCAACACTGTGAATTTTATAATCATGATTTACTAATAAAACTAAGATTGGCCTATTGCACACAAATTTAAATATGAACATTGCTGGATAGATGCAATTTGTTTGGGGAGTTAAGGACACATACTTTTTCAGTTTCTCAAAATGAAATTAGACCCATTTTGTGGAAAGATGACTATGTCAAAAAATCTTTTTTGTTTCGAAACCAAAGAAACTGGCAATAACTATTCAGCCTTTGGAGGCTCAGACATGGAGATCATCAGTGGCCTGTCCATCAGTATCTAGGTTAGCTTTTGCCCATTACCTCTCCTGGGTCATCCTCTCGCTGTTACTCAGGCTGATCCACACAGCTGTTAGAAGCACACCCTCTGCCGTATCACGTGCTTCAAAAGAAAGCTTGTTTTGTTTTAAATTTCTTATCGGTAGTCCAGCAGCCTCCTATCTCAGACTTCCTCTAAACCAACTGGCAGGAATAGGACATCCTCAAGGTCACAGGGAATGGAGTTGTGACCCTTGCTAAATTGGGGGCTTACTTTGACTTTTAGAGTTGCTTGTGTAGGCAGCTTCTTCTCCAGCTACATAACTCAGATTCTGTAACTTTCTACAAAGGCACATTTTGCTTTATTGCTTTAGCTAGAAGACTGATGTATATCCAACACTGCAATACTTTTGTACAACAACATTGTAAGATGGTCAAGAGAAACTAGGCCAATAATCCTGGCAAGATTGAAAACCCAAGGCCCTCCTTGGTTATAGTGAGTTCACGGCCAGTTGGAGGAAAACACTGAAACTCTATGTAAAGACAAAGAGTAACAAGAAATCTAGAGATATAGTTGATTGGTAGAGCTCTATTTTAGCAGGCAACGAGGCCTAGGTTCATTCCTAGTGTCACTAGGAAAATACAAAGTCTGTCCTGACACCTGCTAGCTCTGCAGTGACTCAAAAATATAAAATAAGAGTATGCAAAATTAAGTTTTAAATATTTGAGTTTTCAACACAGAGGATTTGTTTCTAGCTTCCATTAGGGTATTTTCCTGAGGTCTCTTAGGAAATGGCTCACTATCCATGTAAGAAACGTTGAACATCCACTCTGTGCCACATACTGGTCCAGTGTTTGGGGGCATTGAGGCAGCATAGCTGAATATATGAAATTCCTGATTTCATGAAGCCTGCACTCTACTAGACGACAGAAAATAAGAAGGGAACCAGCAAGTATAAGTACTATGAGAAGGAGAACACAGCAAACAGAGAAGATGGTAGGTGAGGGGCAACATAGTAAATGTGAGCCCAGGGCAGGGTTCCTTGCTGGTACTGGTAAGAATTCTTCTGAATAGAGTCAATTGTGTTAATTATTACTGTCTAGCTGTGCTAATTACTGTCACAGGATGTCCAGTTATTACAGGAGCAGGGAGTGGGCCTGAGTTGTTAGAACAAACTGTGTAGTCGAAATAAGTTGTGTGTGGGGTGTTGGAAGGGGTGTGTGTGGGCAGACAATCAGCACAGGATTTTTTAGGTCATACTCAAAGATTCTGGCTGGGAAATCTGATCGGCAGGACTAGGAATCTTGCTTTGTTCCCAGGCTTACAAGGTTCTGAATGCTAAAGGCACACCCATGTCACAGCACAGGTTTGTGTGCAAATCCATTTCCACTCCTCCCCGCTTTCACACAGGGTCTCCCTTAGCTACAGATGGCCTTGAACTGGCTTTGCTTACTTATTTCTAACCTGACAATAACCTTGTATTTCTAATGCTCCAGGCATCACAGCCCAAGTGCTGGGATCACAGGCATTTGTTGCTACGCCTGACTTAAGTGGTCCTGGGGATTTAATGTTGGGCTCTGAGCATGTTCAGCTAGGGCTCCTAATTTGTCACCTTTAAAAAAGGGAAAACATCTTTCTTATACAAAAGGAAATTGATGGAAAAAGTGGAACAGAATACCCAGGGAAGCCACCTAAATTACAGTTTTAATTCAATAGTCGGTATTTTAAACATTAATGAACCTTCTGCATTCTTATTTACAGGATGGAACAGTATCTTCTTTCAGGTTCCTTGTTGTCTCTTCTCTTGGTTTCTCTCAGTATTAACACAGTTTGCATTTTCCAATCTTGTTTCCTATTTATAGATTAATCTGCCAGTGCTACAATTATATTTGGTTGTATTGCAGAAGTTAGAATGCACTTGTTCCAGTAACAGAAAAATTAGATATAAGTTGCCCAGTAAAAACAAACAAACAAACAAACAAACAAAACCCAACTTTGCTCTAAACTCACTGGAGCAGTCAGGGCTTTTCTTCAAAGTCTGTATGACATCTTAAATGAAATTTTCTTTTGAGGGACAGAACAGAATAGAGAACACAGGGTTTGTAATGCACTTGCTTTATTCACTGTGGTGAGAATTTATGAGTACCTCCTTAAATTACATTTAGCACAATAGTACCATTGTTAAGTGCAGATTCCATCACAAAGGAAGTAACTACTGGCTTTAGTTTTCCACAATCCCTTTTATAAACTTCTTCTCTTTTTTTTCCTCCGGTAAGAATGAGATACAAGTGTTTTATTTTTCAAGCCCAAACACTTCTCAGTTTCATTGTAAATTGGTTTGTAACAGCAGAGGCTTGAAAAGAAAACTACTTCACGGGCAATTCAGGAAGAAGCGAGTGATTTTTAGTGTCATTCCTGTAGACGTGGACCGAGATAGGTGTCACGGTATCAGCAGTTCTAGCCACAGAACTTCAGAGTTCAGTCTCCTTTTATTCGTAACTACTTACAGAGACATATGCTGAAGTGCGTTCACTCTGATACATAAACATATATATATATATATATATTTTTAATTCCCAATAAAGCCATAGAGACTACAGCTACCGGGCAAAAGCTGCTTGATTTTTAAGACTATGAAAGAAACCCTAAGCCTTCAGGCTTGAGCAGGTTCTGGCCAATCAGCAAAGCAGTAGCCCTTAACTCTGCCAGGATCGGGGTGAAGGCGATCTGCCCTGATCGCGTCTACAACCTGTCGCGCACCCAGCACAGGACTTACTGAGCGCTGGGAGCAACAGAGGCAAGTTTCGGCCGAAGTTTCGGAATGAGGCGCGGCGCGGGCGGCAGTTTCAGGTCACCGCGCTGCGGAGGGGACCGCAGCCGAGTGTCCGGAGCACTCTACAGGCTCCACAGGGTCGGGGAGACGCGAGATGCCAGTTTCTCCGCCGGCACCCAGCCTCCGCTGCGCCACCCGCCCGCAAACCCGCCACCACCGTGGCCCGGGATCCAGCCCGCAGAGGAGGTCCCGGGTCGCGCGCGGCCCAGCCCCCGCCGCCGACCCTGCGCGCGCCGGCGCCATGGAGACAGTCACAAGACGCTCGCGCCCGGCGCGCCAGCCAATGGGAGCGCACGTCGCGGGGAGACGCGGACGTCGCTCTTCCAAGATGGCGGCGCGTCCGTCGCGAGCAGCCGGGCCGGGGGGAAGCCAGCGAAGCCGAGTAAAGCCGCCGCCCGGGACAGGACTGAAGCAGCAGTTGCCGCCGTTGGCGGCGGCCCGGGCAGTTTCCGCTGCTGCTACGGCTGTTGCCATGCGGCGAGGCTAGGGAGGACCTCACTCCCCCGGGGTGTAATGATGTTAACAGAGGTAAGCGGCGCCCACTGTTTACCTGAGAGGCGGGTGAGCGGCCGGCGCCAGCCCGCCCGTCACCGACGCCGCTCCCGGCGCTGGGCCCGACCGGAGCCGAGGCCCGGCTGGCCGGGCGGGCAGCCGCCGGGTTCCCACAAGTGCCACCGAGTGGGCGCGGTGCTGACTCGGCAGAGTTCCACCTCCTCCTGCCGCCGCTCCCCTTCGCCCGAGCTGTCGCTCCTTCCTGGAGTCCGCTCCGCCTGCCCCGAGGCGGACGTGGTCCCCGCGTCCCGGTGCTGGCCCTTGTCGGTGTCCCCGGCTTGCGGGGCCCTTCCCCTCCCGGCTGGGTCGGGTCAACCTCCTGGCGGTGGCAGCCGGCCTGAGCCCTACACTGGCTGCTCCGCGAAGTGAGCCAGGTTCCTCCAGCCACACTCGCTGGCCTCGCGCCCTCCTCCCCTGCCCCCACATCCCGTCACGTTCCTTCAGTCCCTGATCCCAAAGTTCAGTTTGGCATCCACCTTCCTGACCCGCGGATGGCCCCCTTGCTTCTCTCTGTGGGAACAGTTTTTCTCATTTGACCTGAAATGGAAGTAGGGCAGCAACGATGAACCAATCAGTTTCCCCTTCCTTAGTGCCCACTGTCCAGTGCAAAAACCAGACGTTTGAAGAAGTAGAGTTTGCCTGCACTAGCAGTACTTTAGGGGGAAGAACTTAATCGATGCAACTAGTTTAGTGACCAGAGGTGACATAGCAGGGCGAATGGTCTATTGCAGGTGTGGATGTCTGACGCTTGTAGATTGGATAAAATCCCAGAGGCTGCTCCCTTAAGGTTCTGTGAGGATCCTGATGTCAGGGACCGGTTTGAACATCTTTGGGAGCTGATGTGAGGGTACTAAACGTTGATGGTCATTGGGAAGCAGTCCTACATGGGCCAAAAAGGACATAATACGTTGGAAACAAGTGGATTTTACTGTGTAAAAAGCGATGGTACAATAGGACACACTGGGTTCTCCAAGTTTTGGGAACTCGTCTAACTAAGTAGCCTTGTACCTTAGTATCTGTTTTCATCTGTGCCCAGATTCTGGCAAACACGACGTGCCTGGGAAACCCCTATTGGTTGATTGTTAACTTAGGAACTACACATTTCTAGGAGTTAGACGTTCACTTTACGTTTCCTAATTCTACGTAGTATTTCCGAAGTTACTTTCATTGTCACAGACTATGGTTATACGTTGTCTTTAGTTGTGGATTTAAAAAGCAAGTAGCATCCCAAGTTTATTTTACTCTGATACTTCAGTGAGCAGCTGCTCTTACATCAGTATTAGTAACTTTTCAGTGGTGTCTATAATATATAGCATGAACTATCTTTTTGATAAAACTTTTTAGAGTTTTGATCTTTTCATAGGAAACTAGTGTGCTAATACAAGGGTACTGTCTTGATTTGGATACCCCGAGGATTCTATACATCTGCGTTTTAGTAGGACTTAATGTTTCAGTGAAGCATTCTAAACAGGTCAGAGATTGTAGTAAGCTGTCCTTATGCTGTGTGTGTACATCAGTCTTGTTAGTGGCAGAGCCAGGGTTCCAATGCTGGCAGTGCCTGTAGAGCTATTTTATCAAGCTTACTTGATTTTACTTATTTTATCAAGCTGCCTCTCCAAGTAAGACTCAGATTAAATTGTACTTTGATCTCATCTCTGATTTTCTGTAGACATTTTATAGATAAGCAGACTGAAGCCCAGAGACTTGTCCAAGGTCAAACAGTTATTAGTGGAATAGTTGACACTAGAAATCACATCTCCTGACTCAGCTCAGAGACCAACCATTTTGCTGAGCTGCCTTTCAGCTTTCTTGACCAATTTTAAAACATCTTACTTCCTCATCTAAATATTGTCATTAGTTGAACAGAAAAGAATTCACGACTTAAGAGTTTTAGCTTGTCATTTTATTTTTTATAAAGCCCCGTCAGCTCCCATGTTGAAATATTGTGGATACAAATGACTTTGTGCGTATGCAAGTGATGCCTTTCACCAGTCCCCGAGTCTTAGGAGTTAGGGGATGCGATTTCATTGTTAGGTCTCGAAATCTAGTGTGATGAGTTTAAGAAAGGCTTTTTAACTTTTTTATTATTCATGTTTAGCAGGCATTTCCCTGGTCAGAAGGCAGTGAGTTAGGGTAGGTGATATTGTCACTATTAGCTGTGTGACAAAACAGATTGAGAAGGTGAAAATAACTTGATTAAAAAACCACAGAGTAAGAGTCACACTTAAGCCTTCTTATTTGAAGTTGTGTGGTGTGTTGTGACCTCCCACACAATGTAGACCCCTTCCCTCCCTCTCTTCTGGTCCCTTCTTCCTTTCTCCTCCTTTCTCCCATTCTTGCCCTTTTTGTTTCCACTTCTGATATTGTCACTATGCTATTCTTTTTTTTGTTTGTTTTTGTTTTTTTCTTTTTTTTTTTTTTTTTTTCGAGACACGGTTTCTCTGTGTAGCTCTGGCTGTCCTAGAACTCACTTTGTAGACCAGGCTGGCCTCGAACTCAGAAATCCGCCTGCCTCTGCCTCCCAAGTGCTATTCTTAATAAAGGAAGTAAAGTGGAGGTACATATATGATCATAATATCAATAATAATGATTCATATGAAAATATTCACTTTTGCATTTGTCAAATTACACATTTAGTTGAAACTTCAGGAATGAGATAGCATGAGTTATTCATTAAGAGCTATTTTAAATAAGGTAAAAGGGAAAATTACTCAAATTAAGCAAACTAATATCTACATTGCCCTTTGAAACCTGTCGATGATACTAGTGTGAATGAAAGTATAGGCCTAGTTAGGCAGTTCTCATTTTCAACTTTTTGATTTCTTTTTTTTTTTTTTTACCTTAAAGTACTTTTTAGTGTGGATGAATTATTTGGAAGATTCTCTGTTCATTTTGTGCATTTGTGTATCTTTCTATTTTCCATCATGCATGAGACAGGTACTTTTAATTTCCAGTTAAGATTTCTTCCTTTTTTTCACTGTATGACTTACTATTTTTTAATGTTTCTCCTATAACATTTGCAGAAATTTATTTGAAATATTTGACAATTATTTGCTTAATATTTTCTGGCTTTCTGCTTATGAATAGTAAACTTTACATCTCAAAATTGGGGCTTTTTTAAATGTTAGAGTTTGTTTTAATTAGTGTGAATTTCCTCAGTATTAAAATATTGTTAAAAATCACTGAATTTCATTAGTAAACTTAACATTTTCTTAATATTTCAGAAGCTATACTGATTCAGAAGTTGTTATAATTCTGGAAATAGTTTATGACAGCTAAGTAAAGTAATAGGAGAAGGAGGAAAATGTGCTAAGTTGTTTGTGGTAATGCAGCATAAGGCTGTTTTGTGTAATCAGTTGTCAGTCATTTGCCATTTCTGTGCCTGCACAAACAATGAACTGGCAAGATGGTGCAGACCTGCAATTCTAGCACTGGAGAAGTGGGAGCAAGAGGAGCTAGGCCAGCATGTGGCTGTTAAGGCAGTCTGGGCTACATGAGAGCCTGCCTCAGAAGCAGACAACAGCTGAAAAAGAGAATGAATGCAGTGAGAGGTAGAGACAGAAGTGCCTGGACGTGTATACATGGAGCCTTGAGTGAGTTTTAAATAAAGTAGTTGATATCTGGATTAAAGCACTTCATCCAGGTTTATTGATTTTAGACATGAACACTGGTTGGTTTGGCTTCAAGATTAACAGATATGAAACAGTTGGGAAAAGACCTTAATGGTACGACTTGTAGCCCTCGCAGCTTGTTAAGAAATTAAAAGGCTTTGTGGTTCAGATGAATTAGGAGGATTCTTGTTCAACGAGAATGAAATCAGTTTCCTCTCTGGAGGACTGCTCACTGCTTTCTATGGGTGATTGACTCAGGAAGCAAGCAATACAGTTATAGCTTATTGCAAAGTTATATGACCATGGAGGCTTCCAGAAATGCTCATGCTTTATGTGGTGAAGCCTTGAGACGTAGTGGATGGTTGCGCATCAAGGAAAGAAAGGGCTGGGCTTCTAGGGACCCTTTAGTACATAACTGCACACATACACTTGCCTGTAAGTACTATGTAAAGACTTATGGCAGAATTTTATTGATTAGTGTATTTATGGTGGAAATACTCTTGGGATCGATTAATCCTTAAACTATATGAGCTGCTTCTTTATTTATTAATGGCATTGTAAAGGCTGCTAACGAGAACAAGAACTTTGGAGGTGCATTGGTATTCAAGGCATGTGAAGAGGTGTGAGCAGGACTTTACAAAGGGAGTGGTAGGTTTTCATTGGAATGACCCTGACTTGCTACTGCACACTTGCCTTGTTTGGCATGTTTAGAAGAGCTAAGATAAATACTAGTTTGTTTTCTTGAAACAGGGTCTCATGTAGCCCTCACTGTCCTTGAATTCTGTATAGACCAGGCTGGTCTTGAACTCATGGAGCTCTATCCGCCTGCCTCTGCCTCTCCAGTGCTAAGGTTTAACTCATGGAGATCTATCTGCCTGCCTGCCTCTGCAGTGCTAGAGTTTAAAGGCATGTGCTACCACACTTGGCTGAATGTTACTGGTTTTTTAATTTAATTTTTTATTTTATTAATTTTTTTTTCTCTTGAGACAGAGTTTCCCTGTATAGCCCTAGTTAACCTGGAATTTGCTCTGTAGACCAGTTGACCTTGAACTCACTGAGATCCCCCTGCCTCTGGCTTCCAAGTGCTAGGGTCCAAATTGTTCATTACCACCACCCCACAAGACTTAAAATTTAAATGAATGTTTTATTTTCACAATCTTGTATGTTTAATAGAGTGCAGTGTGGTATTTTGAATTAATGTATACAGTTTGAAATAAATTAGTGAACTTAAATAACATATCCATCACCTCACTTTTCTTTCATTATTTAGAGGATTCTTGATTCCTTTTCTGTAATCAAATTCTTGTAGGTAGGACTTTGCATATTTAATACAGTGCATTACTTCTGTGCAAATGGAAAAATTGTTTATTATTTCTAGCCCAATGTGACTGTTAATTTCTGGGTAGTGTCATTTTACCATAATAAATTGGGATATGTTTTTCCTAAGTTGATAGCACAGTTTAAGCCTCTAAAAGTTTAAATTTTATCAATATAATTTGACAGACACACACGTACCTCAATAAAAGCAGCATGTTGTTGAGTATTAATAGCAGTGACAGCCTTTCCAGGTTCTACAGTCATCCTTTTACAAATGAGCTTTACTTAGTGTTTTAATAAATACATTGGTACTAATCTTTCTGTTTAGTTTGCCTAAAAATTTCTCCCTATTTGAAACTTTGTAGCCTTTGACCAACCTTTGCCATCTCTACCAGATGAACCCTGATAATGCCCATTCTCCTTTGATATGTGAGTTCCTTTTGCAGTCTGTCTGTGAGATTGTGAAGTGTTTGTTTGCTTGGTTTATTTCATTTACCACAGTGAATTGCATGCTCACCCATCATGAAGTAAGTGTTGCCTCCGTTCATCCTGATGGACTCTTTAAGTTGATTAGCTATTTGGATGTTGTGAAAAGTGCTGTAATGTACCGCGCACAGATCCCTTTGACATATAGTTCAGGTCTTTAGATGTGAATCCAAACTTTGTATTGTGGAGCTTTTTCTGCTTCAGGTTCTTGAAGAATGGCCATGTATCTTATTCTATGATAGCTATACTAATTTCCATACCACTGTTGGTATCTTTCATCTTTTTGATAGTAGCTACTCTAACAAGGAGATATAAAGTAATATCTTCATTGTAGCTTTAATTTGCATTTTCCTGATGGTGAACAGTTTTTCATTTCTATGTTGGCCTTTTGCTTATTAAAATGGGGTATTGGTTTTCTTAAATTAAAATATTAGAATTCCTTATGTGTTGGGAACAGTAAACACGACCACAGTTATAGTTGCAAGTATTTCCTACCATTCTATGAGTTCTTTTAAAATCTTTAAACTGTACTTGTGTGTGTGTGTGTGTGTGTGTGTGTGTGTGTGTGTAGAAGCCAGGAGTTTTGGAAGGGTGTCTTTCTCTAGTGCTCTCTGCCTCATTTTTGAAATAGACTCTCTCATTGAACTTGGGCCTCACTGATTCTGCTAGGCTTGCGGTATTTACCCTATGTCTGTCACCCCTAGCAGAGTGGTAATAGATACCAGATTTCTGCTGCTAAGTACATATTCTATGCTGGTGCAGGGGATTTGAACTCCCCATCCCAGAACTTTAATTTGGGGCCCCAATAAGATGGTCCAGCACAAAAGCCATTTACTTACAAGCCTGGTGACCTGAGTTTAATCTCTAGACTTCACATGGAGGTGGACAGAGAAAAGTGATTTCACAAAGTTGTCCTCAGATCCAAACTATAAATGTTCTCTTTCCTCCATCCTGTGCACAAACATTTTAAAAGGATTTATTTTTAATTTTTAAATGATGGCATATATATTTTCAAGAAATTTAAGGGGTTTGACTTCTGTATTTTTTCAAGTTTTCAGAGATTGGACATCAAAATAATGTGATTATTTTTATTTTTATTTTTATTATTTTTAATTCATCATGCTCTTATTATCTTTATTTCTTTCTGTTGTATTATTGACTTTTTGTTTAATAGAATAGAGTTTATTTGGGGACATGGGAAGGGGGTTGAGAAGGGAGTAGAGGCAGAGAGAGGGAGGGAGGGAAGGAGGGGAGGGAGAGAAAGGCCAGCTGGGAACTGGTGGAGGAGGAGGAGGGGAGGAAGGAGAGAAAGGGAGAAAGGGGTCAGAGAGAGCACAGTAGGGACCTACTGTGTAGCAGAAATTGGCCTTAGGTTTTAGATCATCCAGTCTTATTCTTTTGAGAACCGGAGTTACAGATGTGTGTCACCATGCCTCCTGTCTATAAGGAGGTCTTATGATTGCAAACAAAAGCCAAAAAGGTGATAATTTAGTTAACACCTACAACTGAAGGCCTTTCACATGCTATAGAAGTGGTATGCTTCATCAGTGACCTTACACGCCAAATAGTTTGATGATTAGTTTTTCACAGAAATTGATAGAGAATTGTATAATTGGTATACTATTAGGTTATGATGAGAAGAAGTACTGTGACATTGGTATATGTTTACAAATTTTCCTATAGTTTATTTGGGGAAAATAAGTTAACCGTTGGGGTGGAAGTGGGAAGTAGCTTCAAGATTTCAGGCCTTTTCATATGGTCATTGCAAAATGTTTTGCTGTATATCTCTTACTGTAAACAGTACCAGCGCTTATCTGCAAACTGTTGCAGATAATAAAAGGCTGCATGTTTTAATGTAATCATATTGCTAGGTGTAGTACTCACACTTACTGAGGATTTGTGTTATTTCTAGTTTACATTAAAAGGTTTGAGGGGCTATCTGAAGTAGATTGAGATAGGTGAAATCAAGGAAGCTGAATAAGCAAGCAGCAGTGACAAACAGGGAGCATGAACTAGAGAAGAAAGGAACTGGCCTTTGTCCCGAGGGTTCCCCGTGCTGGCCGATGAAGGGGCATTTGATGGGGTAGATCCGTGACTTCACGGATTGCTTTTCCTGAGCAAGCTTCTCAGATTATGGCTTTTAAAATTTGTGATTTCACAGACTGTCATGTATTTCTCACCTGCCCATGCTCTAGAATTAAGTTTCGATTTTAGAGTCAGGTTTTATTTTGATAATATAGTTCCCCAAATATTCAGTAGAGAGCACTTTGAATTACAGCAAATGATAGCTTTTAAATTGCATAAAATATTTAAAAAAATATTGTAATCGAGTAAATGCATATGTTTGAATAATGCTGGTGCATACTTAAGTCTGTTGCTAATATTATTTACAGGAGTGAGACAACATACAAATTAGCTTGTATGCAAAGCATTATAAGGAATGAATCACAATCCCTATTTAATGATGGGATAATGAAATAGTCCTTTGAACTTTGTAACCATTAGTTTCCCTGTGAGTAAAAATGAGATAATAACAACCTTGGAAAATTTGTGAAAATAAAATTGAAACATGTTATTATAAATAATATTTCTAAGGCTTTAGTTAAAATTGTACTGGAGGTAGATTTGTTTATCAAGTGAGACTGGCTACTTTGTGTTAGACACATGCATGCTAATAAGATCTGGTGATGTGGTGAGTCAGACTAAGAAACCTGTGCTCAGACACTGTCACAGCTAAATTTAGTTTCTTGCTACACTTTGTCCATTAAAACTGAGCTCTTAAATTCTTTAGCCAGAATGAAACAAGTTAGCTGATTAAAGAGTAAAATTAAGAGGAAAAGAAGGTTGGAGAGAGTGGTTCAAAGATGAATCTGACTTGGCTTAGCCATACAACTCCAGGTTGAGTTTGGATGAGCTGGCAGTCCTGATTCAGCTTCTAACAGCAGCCCTGCCCTCACTTCCTGACCACCTGCAGTTGATCTAGAAAAGAAACCAGAAGGCTAGGTAGAGAAAGTCTGTGAATCTTGTTTTATTTCTTCAGTAGATGTTGGGAGCCTATGGCATTTATGCCAGAGGCAGATGCTCTGTCACTAAAAACTTGTAAGACCTTTGAGTCTGTTCTTTGTTTTTCGAAAGCTTTACATATTCTTAGAATAGTATATCACATTTTACTGACAGACTGCCAAGTCCCATTAGCTTAGTGAAAATAATACTTGCAATACACTGGTCTGATGACTGCATAATTTATATTTACATACTGTATTTTTTTCCTACCATGTGAGTACTTGAGAGTGATGATTAAGGTTGCATTCCGACAGTCTTGACACAGAATGTTAAACTGGGTACTTCACACTAAAGTATGTGTTGATAGAAGGAATCTTAAACACTCCCGCAAGAAAAATTAAGACAAGTGAAAATAACTTAGATATGATTGCTTTATAATAGTACAAAACGGCTGATTTTCATGGCACTTTGTTGAATGTTTCAGTTTGATGACTTTTAATGAAAGTTTACAAGTATGTATGAATAAAAATTATCATTGATTTCAGAGCTGGAAAATTTGGGGGAGAGAACATTTTCAAAATATTCAGGTCCCACCAGATTCTCTGGATTAAAATACTTCTTTGTTACACAGATTACTACTGGATCATTTTGCCCATCTATCCATCCATTGTTTACAGAAGTAATATGTATCAGGAGAGTTTTGTGTTAATAACCCATTTCTACCCTGTTGGGATGTTTAAACTGGTGTGATGATCTACATAGTATATTCTGTAGCATGAGAAGCTATTATGTGTCAACCGAGGTAGTTTGTCATTGTTAACTTTGTAGCACTGTCTTCTTCAGTTTCCAGAGACACTGTCAAGTCTCATGCTTTTCTGAAAATCCTAAAGTGAGTTTTGGCGCCTTGAGCTTAATCCTTGCCCTAAACCTCATATTTGAAAAGTCCTTGGATGTTGCTTTGTTTAATCTTGAATTGATTTTATTCCTAAAACATTGAGCCTTTTTTTTAACCTGCTTGTGGTTTGGAACAAGATAGATATGTAATCCTTTGCATTGTGAGTTTTAAAGTTTTTTCATTATTATTTCACAACCAACATGTGCAAAAAATAGCCTTTCAGGTTACCATCTCTTGAGGTTTGGAGGTTATAAAATAGATTGAAGTGGTACTGTTCCAATGGAAGAAATAACTATGAAACAATGTTTCAGTTATTATATACATTTTATAGTGTAATGACGTGATTTCAATATATGATGCTATATGTTACCCAGTGTTTCTTCAAGCCATAAGATACTTTGTAATTCATTCTTGATTTCTGCTTCTGACTTTGAAATAAACTTAAAAAAATTTTTTTAATGACAAACAGCATTGGTGTTTAATCAGACCGCAACTGTTTTAGAATTATCAGTGTTTTTATGTGTTACCTTTCTTTCTTATCTATTTTTCTAATCTAAAATCTGAATGTTCAACACAAAATGCTGTAGTAGTCTAATCCTGTTAAAAAGAGCTTGGACTAGAGGGAGATTGGAGAAAACATAAAAAATAGAATACATAAAATATACAGAGCTAAATAATAGACTTTAGAAATTAGTGGATATTAATTACATACAGGTTTTAATGGGCTTTAAGATTATTTTTATGAATTTATTAAATTTTACCTTAAAATCAAGAGATCCTCCAGAATGAATATTCAGTACCTTTAAAAAGTTAAATAATAAAATTAATGTAAAACATAAGGAATGGTTGTTATTATGTTAATATGGGGACTCTAATACTCTGTGGTGCTTTGAATCAGAATGTCTCCCATAGGCTCATATGCTTGAATACTTGGCCCCCAGTTAATATGACAGTTTGGGAAGAATTAGCAGGATTGGCCTTGTTGTAGGAGGTGTGACACTTGGGGGTAGGCTTTAATGTTTCAAAAAGGCTTGCACCATTTCATTGTGCTCTCTGCCTCCTGTTTCTGGTTCCAGATATAAGTTCTGAGCTGTTTCTGACACCTTACCTTAGTTTTGCCATCATGGACTCTAACCCTGTGAAACCATAAGTCCAATTAATCACTTTCTGCTATAAGCTGCCTTGACTGTGGTGTTTTGTCACAATAGAAAGTAACTAAGAGCCAGGCGTGGTGGCACACGCCTTTAATCCCAGCACTCGGGAGGCAGAGGCAGGCGGATTTCTGAGTTCGAGGCCAGCCTGGTCTACAAAGTGAGCTCCAGGACAGCCAGAGCTATAAAGAGAAACCCTGTCTCAAAAAAAAAAAAAAAAAAAAAAAAAAAAAAGAAAGTAACTAAGATACTCTCTACATATCACAAATTGAGTTACTTTCTCAAGGATATCAACCAAACTTGGCATAACAAGATGCAGTCAGATTAGGTCCATCACATAACAGGGCCATACACAACAATCTTCTGCTAAGGCTAGACAATTCAGCCCAGTTAGGGGAAAGGGATTCAAAGGCAGGCAGTATAGTCAGAGACAGATCCTGCTCCTACTTTAGGAGTCCCATATAAAAACCCAGCTGCACAACTGTTGCATATGTGCAGAGGACCTAGGTCAGTTGCATGCATGCTTTCTGATTGGCAGTTCAGTCTCTGAGCCTCTGTGGGCCTACGTTAGTTGATTCTGTTGGTTTTCTTGTGTTGTCCATGAGCCCTCTGGCTCCTTCGATCCTTCTTCCCCCTCTTCCACAGGATTCCCCAAACTCTGCCCACTGTTTGGCTGTGGGTTTGTGCATCTGTTTCTATCAATGAAGCCTCTCTGATGACGGGAGTGCTGGTTTTCTGTCTGTAAGTGTAGAAGAATATCATTAATAGTGTCAGGGCTGTGCTCCAGATCTCAAGCTGGGCCTTCCCTCAAATTCTATTCCATCTTTCACTTTGTACATCTCATAGGCAGGACAAATTGTGTGTCTAAGGTTTTGTGTCTGGGTTGAAACTGGAAAGCTGTAAGGCAAAGGACACAGTCAATAGGACAAATCAGGAACCTACAGATTGGGAAAAGATCTTCACTAACCCCGCATCTGATAGAGGGCTAATATCCAAGATGTATAAAGAACACAAGCTAGCCACAAAGAAACCAAACAATCCAATCAGAAATTGGAGTATAGAACTAAACAGAGACTTCACAACAGAGGACTCTTGAATGGCCGAGAAGCACCTAAAGAAATGTTCAAAGTTCTTATTAATCAGGGAAATGCATATCAAAACAACCCTGAGATTCCACCTTATACCAACCAGAGTGGCTAAGATCAAAGCCTCAGGTGACAGCACATGTTATCGAGGATGTGGAGAAAGAGGAACACTCCTCCATTGCTGGTGGGATTGCAAACTGTTACAACCACTCTGGAAATCAATTTGGAGGTTCCTCAGAAAATTGGAAATGTATCTACCCTAAGCCCCAGCTATACTACTCTTGGGCATATACCCAAAATATGCCCCACCATGCCACAGGGGCATGTGTTCCACTTTGTTCATAGTGGCTTTGTTTATGATAGCCAGAAGCTGGAAACAACCCAGATGTCCCACAACAGAAGAATGCATACAGAAAATGTGGTTCATTTCCACAATGTAATACTATTCAGCTATTAAGAACGAGTACATGCTGAGTTTTGCAGGCAAATGGATGGACCCAAAGGGACATGCATGGTATGTACTCATTAATAAGTGGATATTAGTCAAAAAGTGTACAGAATACCCAGGATGTAGTCCACAGAACTCAAAAAGGTCAACAAGCTGAAGGGCCCAAGTGAGGATGCTTCAGTCCCACTTGGAAGGGAGAAGAAAGCAAATCCAGGAAGGGGGGTGTGGGAGGGAAGGACCTGGGTGACAGAATTCACCTAACCCTCAAGAGACTTGAGACCCCAGGGAGTGTGTGTGTGGGGTCCTGGTAGTGTGGGGGTAGGGGGATGGGGACATCCTCTTGGAGACTTGAAGGGAGGGTGGTGGTGGTGGTGGTGGTGGAGGAGATGGAGGAGGTATGGGATGTAGAATAGTCAGGGTGGACTGGAAGGGAGATAAAGTCTGGACTGTAAAAAAAATGATTAAAGAATAAATTTAAAAAAAAAACAAGTTTTGATTTAAAGGTTTTCATCTTTATTACAGAAATGAAAATTTACATTCTTGCTGTAGTCTTGGTTTTTTTTTCTTATTAAAACATTGGTTGTTCACAATTGCTCTGTAGTATACAGCTTGAGGTCAGGCATGGTGATTCCACCAGAGGTTTTTTTTTATTGTTGAGAATAGTTTTTGCTATCCTAGGTTTTTTGTTATTCCAGATGAATTTGCAGATTGCCCTTTCTAACTCAGTGAAGAATTGAGTTGGATTTTGATGGGAATTGCATTGAATCTGTAGATTGCTTTTGGCAGGATGGCCATTTTTACTATATTAATCCTGCCAATCCATGAGCATGGGAGATCTTTCCATCTTCTGAGATCTTCTTCGATTTCTTTCTTCAGAGACTTGAAGTTCTTGTCATACAGATCTTCCATATGGCGGTCTTATAGTGATTTAGTAGAGTTGTAGTGAATGTTGGCTGAGATGAAGGGCTTTTAAAAGAATATGAGGTAGATTGTCCATGTGTATTTTGAGATGACTCAGGATATCCAGTATGTGGGATAAAAAGAATGTTGGATTCCATGTATCCATCTGCACTGAAAGCCTAGCTTTGCTTTGGGAATTAGTACTTTTTAATGTGCCTGCAGATTGCAGTCAATGGAGAGTTTTGTAAATTGCCAGTGTCCTTCACTGTGCTGCCCATTTGGAAATTGCACTGTTGAGATTTCCATCCTTAGTTGTTCTGATGCAGTTTATAAGGAGCATTATCCTGGTAGTAGAGTGTTAAAGTTACCTCTTCCCTTCCCTTCCTGAAGTACTCCAAGACTTGTGTTCAGGAGCAAGAGTATTACTAGTGTTTACTGTTGTTGTTGTAGAAAAATTACTCACTGCTTGTGACTAGAAGATGAGATAGTAATGATACATACAAAATATGATAATAATGAAAAATGAAAGAATAATCAGTCTTGGAGAAGGCTGCAGGGGAACCGAGTGGCTTTTCCTTATTACAAATGACAGTGAAGTTTTTGGTTTCATGGGAGTGTTTGCTTTTACAATGGAACAGAGTGAGCCTAAAGGGAAGCTTTAGGAAGGAGGGAAAAGTGGGAAACTGGATAAAGAGAAGAAGTATGGTTAGAGAATGGGACAGGTCTATGTCAATGGATTGCTTCATGGTAACGTGGCTCATCAGTTCAGAAATAGTCTAAGACTATGTTGACCAACTGTGGTGGGTTATAATTGGATGTTGGATGAAGAGTCCTTAGGAAACAGTCTAACTAAACCTGTGATGTATTGAATATCTTAGAAAGATGTAGGGGTGTGTCCTCTTTAGGTTTGGATTGATTCTATGGGATACCAGGAGAGACCCAAAGTCTATGGTGTTGCTCTGTAGCTTAGTGAGTGCAGTGGTTATAGGCTGCTTGTTCTGACATGGACCAGCAAGGCTCCAGAACCTCTTCGCCTAGCGTACCAGTTTTGCTCTTTTGTGCTGCTTTGAGTTGGGGGTGTGTGTTCTATATGTGCCTGATAGTGAACTACAAAGGTTAGAGTATACTTTTTGCTTTTATATATGCTACCTTTCAGGAATAATTTACATTGTGCAGGTCCTGATTTGATAGATTTTACTTGTTTCACTGTTTAACAGTATGGACTCAAGACAGAATGAAAAGCAATCCTCTTTAGGCCACCTTCTCTTACTTCTGCATTAGGATTTTATGTATGGTGCTGTACTGGCTAGTTTTGTGACAACTTGACATAGCTGGAGTTATCACAGAGAAAGGAGCTTCAGTTGAGGAAATGCTTCCATGAGATCCAGCTGCAAGGCATTTTCTCAATTAGTGATCAAGGGGGAAAGGCCCCTTTGTGGGTGGGACCATCTCTGGGCTGGTAGTCTTGGGTTCTATAAGAGAGCAGGCTGAGCAAGCCAGGGTTAGCAAGCCAGTAAGGAACATCCCTCCATGGCCTCTGCATCAGCTCCTGCTTTCTGAAACTGCTTGAGTTCAGTCCTGACTTCCTTTGGTGATGAACAGCAGTATGGAAGTGTAAGCTGAATAAACCCTTTCCTCCCCAACTTGCTTCTTGGTCATGATGTTTGTGCAGGAATAGAAACCCTGACTAAGACAGGTGGTTTGAAAAACCTTTAATAAAGAAATTAGTTGCCTTAGTCTCAAGGAAAACCTACATGGGACTGAAAATTTGTGATTGATAATGATTCATATTGCTCAAAGAATATTAGCTAATCTGTAACTTATTTATGTATTTGGTGGAGCCCCCTACTCTGGCTCGCTACTCCATGCAGCCCAGGCTAGGTTTGGAATTTGACCACACTCTGGAGTGCATGATTACAAGCACATACCACCAAACCTGTCAGCCAACACAGGTTGCTAATTTTACATCTAATTTTTGGGTTTTTTTCCCCGTTGAACTTGAAAATGTGAGACTTCAGACATGACTGTCAGTAGATTGATTAAATTTCTTTTAAAAATGAAATCTTTTAGAAGTCCAATACTTCCATGCTTTAAGAATGGTCCTGGTAAATATGATGAGTATGAATAAAGACTTTACGGAAAATAATTCCATGCAATTTCAGCAAGTTTTTAGTCACAATTAGGTGAACTGTAAAACAAATTTGCTGATAGCTTATAGGAGAAATAAGAAAATAGTACTCTGTGAAAATACAACTTGCACATAATTATAGTATTACCATGTTAACTAGCAATTAAAACCCATTTACTAAGCAGAACACATGTCATATTTCACAATTTAAAATTTTTATTACAATTATTTTATGTGTGTGCACACATGCATGTTATGTGTTGGAGCATAGAGGAATTTGGCAGTCAGTTTTTCTTTTTCCACACTGTGTGTCCAGGAAGCAAACTCAAGTCGATAAGCTTGCTGGCAAGTGCTTTACCATTTAGCTGGTCCTACCTTTTAAAATTTAAATGATCTCGTATATATTTACTTAATTTCACATGTATTTGAATTATGAAACTCAGAAAAATTTGTTAAGGCTGTAAT
This sequence comes from Mus caroli, assembly GCF_978045245.1. NCBI lineage: Eukaryota > Metazoa > Chordata > Mammalia > Rodentia > Muridae > Mus > Mus caroli. The sequence continues at coordinate 33,133,279 of NW_028227269.1, forward strand.
GCCAAGTAGATGAAGCTTGGGTTGTATTACGGGGTTTAAGTGATGCCAAAAGTATACTGTTATAGGTGGACTGTGAGGTGTTTTGTATGTGATTTTTGTGCTCATAGTTTTAGGTATCCTTACTTGCAAGATGGAAACTGAGGGGCAATTATGCTTGCTTTATTTTCTTGAATTACTTTCATTTATCTGGTGCTTAGGTAGATAGGGATTGCCTCACTTTTAAAAAACTTGGTGGTCATTTGTTAGAGGACTCTGGCTAGAAAGTCATTTCCCTGAAGTCTCTGGGGGTTCGTTGTGCTATAGATTCACAATCTTTGCAGAAGTACTAAGATTTTTCTTTGGCTGTGACAGGTGACATCATTTGCTAAAAATTTCTAGGCTCCAAATCTTTTATGTTACACTGGGTGGTGTTATTTTTTTTGGTAACTCAGGTCATTATTTGCAATATCGGAATATATCCAAAGGTGGATTTGCTGTAGTCTTTAACCTTAGGGAAGCAGGGTGCTAAGGTTCTTTCATTCTTTTTTTTTTTAATTAGATATTTATTTCATTTACATTTCCAATGCTATCCCAAAAGTCCCCCGCACGCTCCCCCACCCACTCCGCCAGGCTCTTTCATGCTTGTGGCTCATCTGAGCTTGAGGTGCAGATTTATCGCTCGATAGGATGAGTACTAAGTGCCATACCGAGCACAGAGTGTCAGTAGTCAGTGAGTCTGCATCCCTCAAAGCCTGAAAGGTTGGTAATGGAAAAAAAGGCCTGCGAGTAATTTAATCCAACCTTTCTTTTAGAGTCTATTTTAAAATTATTATTAATTTATTTCCAGTAGAGGTTAGATTTTCTAATTTCTGTCTTTGTATATAGTTTTACTAATAGACTAATTTTAGCATATGATTTGCATTATTAATATTTTGCTAAATGGACTATTCATGGTCAGATATTTAGTGTATATTGTATGATCCCATTAATAAAAGTACATATAAATATAAAAATAAAGGGGAATAGATTTATATTGCATCATTGCAGGCTTTGAGGGATGCAGACTCACTGACTACTGACACTCTGTGCTCGGTATGGCACTTAGTACTCATCCTATCGAGCCGATAGATCTGCACCTAAGGCTCAGATGGACCACAAGCATGAAAGAGCCTTAGCATCCTGCTTTCCTACGGTTAAAGGATCTCTCAGATCCTCCTATGTACCCTTCCTTGCTTTCTTTCAAATTCAAGCCTTCTGTTTTTCATTACTTGTGGATGATATGACATTAAAGAAAAGACAGGCACACAGATGTGCACATTGAAACTAAGATCAGGTGGAGTGCTCCAAGGCTACTTGGGATCTCAGCAAGTTTATTAGCTACCGGATGTGGGAGGGTTGGCTAATATGAGTAGAACGAACAGCTCAGTAGGCTAGCAGCCTCAGGCTGTCGACATCAGGGAGGAGGACCCCGAAGTTGTTAGTCTTTTCACACAATGACCAGTCATTCATAAACTCATACTGGACTCCGGAGAGCAGCTTTGTCTTTTCTCTTCAGCCTAGCATATGGGTAATGACTTGGCCAGTTTCCCATGGGCCACTTAGTCTTGTCCTCAACAGGCTATGCCCATGCCAAAATACACATCACCCAGGACTTCACGCTCTTTGAACTTCCTACACACTACATTATGAAAAATATTAGACTCTTTTAGAATTAAGGATTTAAGAATGCACAGTGGCTGTCTTAGATTGGGTTACTACTTCTTCAATGAAACTCCATGACCAAAGTGACTTGGAGAGAAAGGGTTTATTTTGTTTACATTTCCATATGACTGGACAGGAAACCAAACAGGGCAAGAACCTGGAAGCAGGAGCTGAAGGAGAGGTGCTAATTACTAGCTTGTTCCCCATGCCTTGTTGAGCTTGTGTTTTTAGAGAACCCAGACCACCAGCCCAGGGATAGCATCATGCAGAATGGGCTGGGACCTTCCCCATCAGTGACTAACTAAGAAAATTGGAGTCAGATCTTATGGAGGCATTTTCTCAATTGAGATTTTCTCCTTTCAGATAATTTTACTCATATCAATAGGACATAAAACTGTCCAAAATAGATGTTTAAAAGGAAAGGTTTGCTTCATGAAAGATAACACTGTGCTGGCTCTTGGAAAGAACTTGCTAGAGAGAGAATCTTTCTAGAGTGGAAAAGTATTCCATCCTAGCAGATAGAAGCAAGAGAATTAACTGGTCTTGCTCATGGAACAGTATTTTTTAATCTTTATCAAAGATAGTTTTGACACTAAGGGGAGTATAGGAGAGTCAGTGTATTCGTTGCTGTTCTGTTTCTCGGAAGAGACACCATGCCCAAGGCAATTTATAAAAGAAAGCAGTTAATTGGGGGCTTGCTTACAGTTTCAAAAGGTTACTCCATGATCACCATGGCAGAAGCATGGGTGGCAGCAAGCAGGTCTGGCATGGGAGTGGTAGCTGAGAGCTTACATCTGATCTGCAAGGTGGAGGCAGAGAGACATCTTGAGACCGAGCCTGGTGTGGGCTTTTGAAACCTCAGAACCTACCACTAGTGGCACACTTCCAACACAGTCACATATCTTAATCTTAACCCTACCTACAGTCCACCAAATGTGAGTCAAGTGTTCAAATAGATGAGCACATGGACCCATTCTTACCCAGAGCCATCAGGTAGTTACAGTGAAGGATTTGCCTAAGGCTGTGACAGTGAAGAGGGGAGGCTCCAGGAAGTATAAAGGGTAAAACACAAACAGGCTTTGCCCACTCATAGGAGGAGCAAGTTCCAAGAGGATGCTTTAATACAGCTCTGATGTTTCTCTTTTTAATAACTGAGCAGGCATTAGTCTCTTTAAGGGAGAGAATAAAGGAGATACTTGGTGAATGCACCCAATTTAATTTTGCTGATGAGTTTATAGTACTCATGAAAAGTTCAGGCATAAATAGAGTGTAGTTGAGTAAGTTTCTGAAACTTGGTGTTATATGTTCAGGAAAAGGATGGATTAGAAAACAAAGAATATTTGAGGATTATGTGCATAATTGTAAGGCCAATCCTTAGGATTGTATGTTTTCTTGTGTTTAGAAATAATCACAGGTATACTTACAGAGTAATTTTTATTTGTCTTGGTCCCCTTTCTCACTTTTATCACATTACAGACATTATCTGGGTGCAACCCCTTTTGTAATTTCTGATCTTTCCTCCCTTATTCCACTGAGTTAATTATTCCTGAGGTAATTGGATTTATTCTAAATTTAAACTAAGGTGAAAGAATGCTTAAGTCAAAGCCCTTTGTGAAATGGGCATGTGTTTATGCCTTAACCTTCACTAAGAAATGGGTTCTCTGCAATTTATTACTCTTGTGTTTTCTCACTCTGATAGTGACTTAAGTATAGACAGTTGTCTTTTTCTCTCATTAAAAGAGGAGTAAAATTTTATCTTTGCAGCCTGACTGCTACTCCTGAGACCGATGAGGAGGTTAACTTGAGGCTAGGAGTTCAAGACCAGAAAGGGTAACCTAGTGAGAGACCATTTTCAAACAAAATTAGACTCAGCATCAAGAAACCTTTTAGTATGTGTGGAGACCATGGCTCTAGTGCAGGCCATGTTCATTTTCATGGTTGACAACACTATTGAACTTTCTTTATCTGATTACAGCTTTGTTTATTAATATAAGTTAGTGCTTCTAAACCTGAAACAGTTCAGTTTCTTTATCTGATTACAGCTTACGTTTATTGATCCCAGCCAGAATTTTTTGATTTTTTTTTTAAAAAAGTCAGAAACCTTGATTCATAGCGATTTTTAAAATTTTATTTAGAACCTAGACTATTAGGGAAGGAAAATATATATGTTGGACAAATGAAGTGGGCTGACTTTCTGAACCCTTTCTCAGTTTTTAAATTCTTTGTAATAAGCATAAGGCAGCATCATCTACTACAGCATTTTGCAATATTCTTGACAACAGTGGAAAAGGAGATGGGCTGAATTCCTGGATTTTACTTTCATACCTTTTGTTTATTCTTTGATATATTTTGATAATACCACTTTCAATTCCCTTTTCTGCTCTCTCAGGTAATCCCCAGCATCTCCTCCTTTCACCTTCATATTTTGTCTTCTCCTCTTCTTCGCTTTTTGTAATCCTGAGGATTCATTAGTTGAGCCTGCTCTAATGCTGACTGAGCAAGCTGGCTTGAGCCTGTGCACTGACTGTTTGAATATGATGGCCCTCATCATATCCAGCAGACAACATTTCAGAACATCCTCTGGAGCTTACGTATTTTTGCCCCCCTCTGCGATGTTCTCGATTGGGTGAGTAGGTCGCAGTTGTAGATACCCTGTTTAGGGCTGAACCCTGAACATTAAGTTACCGTCAGCGCTTTGACCACTTATGAGTCACCGCTTTAACTGCCGTCCACTGCACAAAGAAGAATCTCTGGCTACGACTGAGAGCAGAACTACCCTAAGTGGGTAAGCATAAATGTTTAGAAGGCAGCTTGACAACATGCCCATTTAGCAAAATAGCACTAGGATGAACTTTATCTTATCTTGTTTGTTTGTTTGTTTGTTTATTTATTTATTTATTTATTGCTTGCCAAACTACAAAAGTGTAGTTTGTGTTAGTGTTAGCTTTATTTTTGATACTGGCAACTAAGGCTATGGCTTTTTCTATGGGTTTTTCTTGTGTAGACTAGGTATACACTCTATTCTGATACATATTCCCAGGCTACAAGACTACCCTTTGAAGACAGTTTAAAAGGAATTTGAGAACTGTTTCAGGTTTAGAAGCACTAACTTATATTAAAAAACTATTCCTCATTCTTTAAAAAATGTATTGTAGTGTGTGTGTGTGTGTGTGTGTGTGTGTGTGTGTGTGCATGCTACAGTGCATCATGGGAAGGTTAGAGAATGACTTGGAGTGAAGTCTCTCCTGTCCATAGGTTGCCGGGTGTGTACAGACGTCTTTAGCCTGCTGAGGCATATGGCTGCCTTCCCCATCCTCATTTATACTGTAGGACATGCAGGCCACAGACTGGATCCTTCGGTAGCCAGCTCCTTAATGTTGGGATTCTGACACAAACCAGCATGCCAAGTTCATATTATCCTCTTTCCCTTGGAAGCAGAATCTGTTTTATTTATGCTTTCAGCATTAAGGCTTGACACAGACCTAGTTATCATACAATCAGTCTGAAATGTCCAAAACAATCTTTGAAGGACAGTAGTTTTTATGTCAAGAGTTTACTTTCCTATATATAAAACAAGTTATTAGAGCTCAGTACTTAGTTCATTATTGTTATTGATTTGTTGTTTTTTTTGTTTTGTTTTGTTTTTTTTTTTTTTGTTTTTTTGGTTTTTTTTTGAGACAGATTTCTTTGTGTAGTCCTTCTTGACCTGGAACCTGATCAGCTAGCCTCAAACTCCACCAGCCTCTGCCTCTTCAGTGCTGGGACTAAAGGTGTATTTCATTATGCCCAGTAGTTCTGTATTTAAAACAATATTTTTCTTAGTGGAATAGCTTCATGTGTGTTGCACCACAGTTAACTAATCATAGGAAATGACTAACTCAGATTGAGTTTCCTGGCCTGTAAATATACAACATGTTTAGGCATTATTTATCTCCCTGCAGTGACTACTTGAGAGTAAATGTTTGACTGTCCAACTGAGCCTTATGATTGTTGTGTTTTAAAAATATTTCAGTGAAAGATATCAAGTCTAAAAGTAGGAAACATCATATACAAACAGGGAAGTAGGAAGAACAGTGTACCAAGCCCCCTGTGCTCCTGTCAGCCCACAGGCTGTTGTAGCTACATGCTTTTTACTTTTTCTTCAATAGAACTCTGAAGGTGATCTTGAAGAATAGTTCACATACTTGATTTCATCTTGAAAATATATTTTAAAAATTCACTGTTAAAAACCACATTATCATTATGCCAGCTTAAAATAATTCCATTTTATTAATATCATTATACTAACAATGCTTAGAACTACCAAATTCCTTTTTTCTTGCTTTCTTTTTTTCTGCCATACTTTGTTTAAAATCAGTTTGAGAAATTTCAATGCATGCTGGTTTAATCTACAGATTGCTTCCTGCTCTTATTCCACATCATTCTTTTTCTTTCCTTTGAATTTCACTTGTTGAAGAAACTTTGTTTCCTTTTGCTTTTTACCCTCTGGTTTTTCCCACCATATGAGTTCTGCTTGATTCATCTCCATGGCATTTGTAACATTCTCTCAGTTTTCTGCATTCTTAAAGTAAGGCTCACGTTTAACTTTATTTTTCCCAGTAGCACAATCCGTAGATAGTGGTGTTTGTATCGCATTATTCTATGAGGCATCTGTTTCTGTTACTTTTTCATTCAAGAATTAGCAGCTAGATTTATGTAGACATGTAATTCATTAAGAATTGCAGTACATCCATCATCATATGAAATATTTCTTAACAACCTTTCTTTTTGTCAACAGTGGTGACTTGGTAGATGTTTAATTCTCTCTTACCTTTAAGACAAATGACAGGATTGTCAGTCTTTAGAAGAGATCACTGGGACTTTTTGCAGAGTTGGGCCAGTCCATCACAGCCATTGCTCTGACCATGCCATGGGTGGGGAGGTGGATGTCTTTGGAATCCTCCTAGTGTAAGTGGGCCATCTTCTGGTGCTAGAGGGTTCATCCTAAGAACGTTTCTGCCCCTGACTGAGATCAGTCATTCTTCCAGTTAGCCTTGATGCGTATTATTGCCAGTATTGCTTTTTACGGAAAGGTAAAATACTTAAGGCTCTTTAAAGTGATAGAAGAATTTTGGCTGCTATTCTTATGTTATTTTCCATTAAAATCCACCATTAGTTTGCCATACTGTGAAAACACTGGAAGGAGTTTCTCTATATGTGATTATTTTCACTGAGTGTAGTTTTCATAATTATGTAAAATATTTGTACTGTTTGAAGATCATATATAGAACAAGGTTTTTTTAGAAATATATAGCACTCAACTGATCCCCTGTATCCCACTGCCTGATAGAACCTGTCTATCATTTCCTTTGAAAAGGGAGCATTGTAATTTTCTCTGATATCTGTGCATATTTTAACAGTATACAATTTTATTTAGCGAAAATAATTAGAATAAATATGCTGATAGAAAAAAGTTATTCAAAATAAATAGAATTGATTGTTTTTGGTGTAATGAATTCTGTTAACTCATAATTTACTCACAGTGGAAATTTAAGTGTCTTAATCTTTGGTATATTTAAATTTTTTGCTTTCAATCAATTTTTTTTTGATTTTAGTTATTTTTAAGAGAATTTTTGGATAAGGTATACTTCAATGTTATTATTAAAGAGTTTAAAATTGACCTTAATCTGGCAAAGGGAAATGTTTATAAATAGCAACATGTTTTCTAAATGGTGAAAATTCTGTCATAAGATTACCATCCTCCCCACCCTGAAGTAAGCATTCTTTAATAGCATGTACTAACTAACATTTGTGGCATAATGTATAGGTAAGGGCATCGTTATTTTGTATATGTGTGTTCCTGTGCGTGTGTGTATGTGTTTTGTTTTTAGATGAATATTGATTGAGATGTTTATTTTAGAAATAATTACGAGACTGGAGAGATGAGATGGCTGAACAGTTCAGTGCACTGGTGGCTCTTCTAGAGGACCTGGGTTCAATTCCCAGCACCTACATGGCGGCTCAAACCTGTAATTCCAATTTCACACAGACATACATGCAGGCAAAACACTGTTGTACATCAAGTAAAAAGACATTATTTTAAAAAGTAAGAATTATCTACTTATTTAATTATTTACACATAACACACAGACATATACACATGGTGTTCATAGAAGCCATGAGGTGTCAGAATCCCTGAAATTAGAGTTATATATGGTTGTGAGTCACTGTGTAGGTGCTGGGAATCAGACCAGCTTCTCTGGAAGAGCAGTCAGTGCCTTTAACTTCTGAGCCCTCAAGTTAATTAAAACAAAAAACAAAACAACAACAACAAAACCCCAAAAACTTTGAGTGTTAAAATTTTAATTGTTTAAAATTTTATTTTTTTTTAAAACTCTTTATTGACAGTTATTATAATAAATTGATTTCTAGTATTTTCTTGATTAGTCTGTTTCCTTCCTCACTGTCTGTTAAACCTCTTATCAGAAATCCAGAAAATTGTAGCAAACCAGTTGTACCTTTTTTGACTTTGAGTGTTTGTGAGAAGTCTGCTAGGATTGCTTACTTCTATATACTCCATCAGCATTTTATGTAGTCTTCATTTCTTTGTGCATCAGAGGAGGCATTCAAAAAATAATGATTTTTAAATTTAATTTTAACACTAGTTGTTTCTGGTCCCTAATTCATTGATTCCGCTGTTTGCATTATGGGAACAAGGAGGAAAAATGCCTAATAAATAAATAGTGTGTGTGTGTGTGTGTGTATAATTTTTTTTGCCTGCTATTACTTTATACTTGGTGTAACTGTTCCTGAATTGATAAATTCTTGTTATAAAACCCACAGAGTTTGAGCATACAAGATGGCTCTTTGGAAAAAGGTACTGCTGTACAAACTTGAGTTTATCACCAAACCTCATGCAAAAGTGGAAGGAAATCCTCATGCCCTCCAGAGTTGTCCTCTGACCCTGTGCGTGTGCACAGCAGGCATACACGCAACAAGAATACATACACTCTTAAAACCCACTGAATTCATAGCAGCTTGTTATCACATATTTTCTTTATTATTACATTCTTGAGGTTCTCTTGGCTTGTGAGAGGTAATTTCTTACTATTACTGTAATAAATATATTAAGGATTTGTTTGGAAGTCATCTACACAGGTTCTATTACCAAAGAAGCAATACGTATGTATGTATATAATTTACTTGTTGTGCTCTCCTTCCAGTTGTAACAGGAAGGAGAAACTCTGAGGGTATTCCCAGTTAGCTAGCTTTGAGACCCAAGTGCCTGACTGAAATATCTGTCCTCACAAGTCCTCTCTCTGTCCCTGTCTACTCAACAGCTGTATTGAAAACTTAGACCATGTCACCATCTTTTGGCATCCTCCCCAAAGGTACATTAGGTACCTTGAATTGGGTGAGTGGAAGATTTTTCTGTTACTGAGCATGAAAAGTGAAGGTTGGGTTCTTAGCACAACATTACTACTTCAGATGCTGCAAATCATGGTGGTTAGATAAATTGTGCCAGAGTATGTGGAGTTAGCCAAGAGCTTGCTACTATTTTTATGTGTTATTCCCTGGGGAGAAGGAGGATGGAGCTCTGAATTGGTTTTGTTTTGGAGAGTGGGGTGTTGGCATGGGTTGTACTGGCATGACCACATGATGCTTGAAGCCATCTGGTCAGGTGGAGAGGTGCATTGCTTTTTACATTCTTTCCCCTTATCCTACCCTTGACTTCTCTCTCCTCTAGTCTCTGTTTTTCCTTTTTAGCTACTAAATGGATTAATATTTAGTAAATTGGCATGTATACATCAGATCTTGATTATATTATAGCCTTAAATGAAGCTTGGGTCTCTTGTCAAGATAACATTCGATTGAAATTCCTAGAGAATAGTTTCCAGCTTACTATAGATAGAATTAGGTGGGAGGAAGACAGGCTAGACTTGTGATAATGCCACTCTTATGGCTGTTTTGGTTGTTGAACTATATATAATTTCTTAGGTTGGCATTAAATTTGTATAAGCTTTGATTCTTGGCCCCATTTGTTTGGTTACCCTCTGCCATGAAATGTATTAAAATGTACTTGGGGGTTGGCATGATGTCTCAGGTAGGGGCACTGTCTGCTCTTGCAGAGGATCTGGATTTGATTCGTAGCAACCAAGTGGCAGTTCATGACTGTCGTCGGTACCTCAGTTTTAGGGAATCTGACACCCTCATCTGATCTCTGTGAACACCAGGTATACACATGATGCCCATGAAGGCAAAACACCCATAAAATAAATAAATAAAAATTTGAAGAGTGTACTTGGTTTTTATAGCTCTGAGAGTAGTTTATCTCATGTAGTAACTCAAATCAGAGTCCAAGGTACTTCATATGGGAATTCTGACAGCTTGTCACCGGCTGATCAAAAACAGCTGCTTTCACTTGGCCCTGCTTCTCACATGCCAGGATGCTCTCGGACTGACTGGAATGGAATATGCAGTGTATTTATGAATAATGTTGCTTAGTTACAATTGTCTATGGTCAGACTGACTGACTTGAGAGATGATCTCTTATGAAGAATTTTACATTAAGAAACAGCAGTTTTGTAGAAATACATCTTTTCTAGTACCAGCTGTATGTACGAACTTCAAATTTTGAACATAAGTATGCTTTGATAAAGTATCAAAAGATGAATTATTTCTATCTGCTATGATCCTTTTTATTCTATTTCTTGATAGTGAGACCTTTGAAGGAATTTTTTCTTTTTTTTTTCTTATTATTCTTGTCCTTTTTTTTTTTTCTGTCTAGTTGTTATTCCCCTCCTGCTTCAACCTCCAACAGTTCCTTATCCCATTCCTCCTCCCCCTTCTCCAAGAGGATGTCCCCATCCCACCCCTACCCTACCTTGCTTCCCTACTCCCTGGAGCCTCCAGTCTCTTGAGGGTTAGTTAGCTGCATCTTCTGTCACTGAGGCTGGACCAGGACCAGACAGTCCTCTGCTGTATATGTGTCATGGCCTCATACCAGCTGGTGTATGCTGCCTCATTGGTAGTCTAGTGGCTGAGACATCTGGGAGGCCCAGGTTAGTTGAGACTGCTTGTCTTCCACAGGGTCACCCTCCTCCTCAGCTTCTTCCAGCCTTTCCCTAATTCAACCACATGGGTCTCTGGCTTCTGTCCATTGGTTGAGTGAGTGTAAATATCTGCATCTGAGTCTTAACAACCTGTCCCTGTCTTCAAGCCCTTTTTCTGTGTGTGCCTGCCCCACTGAGTTAAATTAGAGTTGCTTGCAGGAGTGTGGGTTGGAGTTTATTTAATACTGGAATATGAATAAAGCATCAGGCTACTCCACTGAAGAAAAGGACACTCCCTCTAGTAACCACTGTCTGTCAGTAGGTCCCGAGGGATGAGGGTCTCAGGGGTCTCTCCCCCATGTGTGATAAAGTATTTAGAGGTTCCATCTCGTGCATGTATCCACAGCCTCAGTGAACGCATGAATGCTATAGCTATATCATGTTCACAACATCTTTTTGTTACAGGGTTCTGCCATCTTCATGGTATCACATTTGTTTTCCTGTTCCCTATTCCATGATACTTTCCCTATACCCTGAAACTTTGGAGAGACGATAGTAATGTCCCATTTATCACCAAACACTTATTCTTACCATTTTGGCCAGTTAGAGTTTTCTGTATTAACTGTCATCCACTCCAGTATTAGGTGTGTGACCTTGAAAATTGAAACAAATCCTTATATCTTAATTTCTTTAATGTGGGTGTGTGTGTCACCCACCCTTTCTTCCTTCCTTCCTGGGGCAAAGTCTCATGTAGCCCAATTTTTCCTTGAACTCACTGTATCTGACGGACTTGATGATCCTCCTGCTTTTACCATGGGGTCCTGGATTATAGGCGTATAACACTTCACCTGGTTGTATACTGTGCTGAGGGCCATATCCAGAATTCCTGTGTGCTGGGTAAAAACTTAGCAACTAAGCTACGTGCATCTCCAGCTGCTCTTTACTATTAAAGTAGAAATGACAATGATTGAATTAAAGTTGGCCAGTGGGGCCTGGGCTCACGTGTTCTTTACAGTAGCACCTAACCTGGGTGAGGGCCCGAGAGCATGTGATGATTACACAGCTAACCAATAGGACAGGTGGAATTTGAACTCCAGAGCCCAGGAAACATTTGTATCAGCGTACACCTCTACTTGACTGTTTTCTAATTTACTGCTTAGTACAGTTTGATTTTCAGAGCCTTTTAGAGTTTAGAATCGTATATAATGTTTTCTGGATCTGGAACTATATAGTTTGGTCTAAAGTATAAAGCATTCTGACAGTGTGTTAGGGAAAACCATCCTGGGCCCTAGCTCAGCTACCAACGCTGTGAATCTGCAGCTTAGGTACTTGACGCTTGAGAAGCCCTGTGATAGACTCAAGGTTTCCACCTTTGAGTTGTGAGGGTTCCAGGATACATCAGCATGGATATTTCAGTGTTGATTTGTGAATTTAGCAAAGAAAATGGTACTATATGGAGGATTCTTTCATGTAAATGTAGATTTCTTTCTTTTCTGGCATCTTTAGGTTTTATTTGTCTGAATTCGTGAAGATTTTTGACATAGTCAGAATTATCCTAAATTTCATCATCCATGATCATTTTAGGAAGTTATTAGAGTTATAACTGTTTAACTAGATTAACTAGTATTAGGTAAATATTTTAATGAAAAAATATTATTTTTGATAATGCACTGTTCTGATGCTTCAATAAGGAATTTTAAATTTGAAATTAGTAGATAGTTGTAAGAGATTAACACCCAAACAATTTCTTGACTTAATTGGACATGCTTAATTTTGTTAGTCTGTAAGATTTTAAACTTTTCCCTGGGTCTGGAGCTATATATAGTTCTGAACAAACCCTTGCCTTAGACCCTTGGCATTGCAGAGTATGACCAAAGCATGTGTGCATACACATAATGAAACTGCAAAGAAGAAATAACAGAACAAGCTAGCACACCCAAACCAAACCAAACCAAACCAAACCAAACCAAACCAAACCAAATTTCTCTCCTTAATTAAGTTAACATTGTAGACTTTTTCTTATGTGTAAGAAATACTAATTTACTGTTAGACTTGGAAAAATCTGGAAACTTGAGGGTGTAGTGATGCACACTTACTAGGAGTTTAAACAGGAGGATTGCTTAGCATTTGAGCTAGTCTAGACTATATGTATAACTGGTTTGAGGCCAGTCTTGAGTATAGTCTGTCTAGGCATTCTTCCCTTACCCCCATTATAGAAAACTTGACATTTAATACAAATTTTGTGTCTTCCTTGGAAATTGTTTTGTTAATTAAGCTTAGTAATGAATACAATTAATTGTGATTACTTTGAAATTTTATTTTCAAATCAAATATTACATATTTATTTATGCATTTATTTTTTATTTTGTGTATGTACACGTCTCACTGTGTGCACTCGAAGAGTTCAACATGCAGGAGTTGGTTCTTCTCATATTGATCCCAGATAGGAATTTAGGTCTGCAGGAACGTTTATCAGTGAGCCATCTTACCAGCCCCTTGAAAATCTGTTTGAGAAAGATATAATTCAAACATAAAACTAAGTAGAAGATATATAAAATTAGAACTAAATAGCCTGGTGAGTAAGTATTTGAGAAGACTCTCTTGTTTTCCAAGCTAGGAAAGCTATTTTACTGTTTTAAAAACTTAAGAATATATCATTAATTGACAAATTATTTAGTTCTGAAAAGAACAAGCATCAATTTGTATACATAAAGGGTATTAATGCTAGTAGTAAGTCAGATTACACTAGAGAAGGTGGGCTGAGCAATACCTGTCTGTGCCATGTCTAGTTTCACCTTTCAGGGGAGTTTACCAGACAGAACTCTTGGGGGAAGTTGGTAACAGTTTGGTGGACAGAATGTTGCTTGTTGGTGGGCATATGGCAATACTGTGGTGAGATGTATGTTGAGTTTAGTGATGATCAATGGGAAAAGGGAAAAGGGTGATTTTTGCTTTACTTCCAACCAGGGAGGTGGTGATAGCAAAAAGCCTCTGATGAGGAACATAGAAGAGAATATGAATAAATAGGAAAGCTCAGCATCATAAATAAATTCCTCCTAAGTCAGTTGTGGGAGAGCCTTCTGTTTCTTGTGTTCTCTTCTTGGCTGTCCTTTTCTCTGGAGGAGCTGTCCTACCTGATGAACTGTTTTCATAGTTTGAGAATGTAAACATGTGGAGCCATATACACATGTATGCCTGTGCTTCTGTACACAGTTGTGCTCTGCTGCTTAAGAGTATCAGCACCTTCAACTCTGCTTAACTATGCACGAAGGAGTCAGTGACTGACTGCATGAAACCCTTTCATTCATAATCGACAATATGTATTGGCTGTGCTGTAGGTTTTTGGCATTAATTTTGTTTAGTGTAACATCTTGTAATGCATGCTTTCTTTTCTTTTCTTTTCTTTTCTTTTCTTTTCTTTTCTTTTCTTTTCTTCCTTTCTCTCTCTTTCATTTGGCTCAGTGTCTTAATTGTTTTGTCTTATAAGCCATTCTTCTCTGTTCTTCTTGGTAACAGTAGTGAGACAAATACCATCTTTGTATACAGTGCATAGCAAATTTATGGAGAAACTATTTGAATTGAATGTCTTTATTTATTCATTAAGACTTAAGTTGCTGAAATCCAATTTGCCTTTAACAAAGGAATACTTTTACTGTATAAAACAGCGTATTTCTTTATAACTAATTTTCTTTTCTTTGAAAAAGATGAAGATTGTGGACATACTTTGTTAAACCTGTGGCTAGCTTTGGTGATAGAAATTGGAGTTTTCTCAAGTATATTTTCTTGAGTTTCTGTGTAATACTTGGATACAATAAAAATCTAATTTTCAGTAAGATAATGTATATTGAAATTTTAATTAAAAGTACGTAAATAGTCCTTGAGATTTAATTTTAAAGTATTATAAATAATAACTAAGTAAACTAGTTACTTATCCTAATACTTTTCTGAATGCTTTTACAAATGTAAATATTCAATTATCTTATAAATACTTTATTTCTTATGCAGGTTTTCATTAAATAATTTGTATTACTATCTCTTATTGCAACTTTTCCCCCCTCAGTATTTATTGATGATCTCTCTAAATTTCTTGACTATTGTTTCTTGGAAATGAATTCCAAGGATATATTACATTTCCAAAAGTATATACTTTAATGCTTACTAAAATACACTGTAAATGTATAAAATGAAAAATTTTGATCATTGGTGTTTAAAAGGAGAAATTAAAACCTTCTGAAAAGTGACTCTTCTAATTTACAGAAGAATTCTTTCTTTTGTTTTTATTTACGTCCCCTTTGTTCCTTTGCTTTATTTCAGGCCAGTCTATCCATATGGGGATGGGGAAGCCTTGGCATTGTCCTTTTTCTAATAACCTTTGGACCCTTTGTAATATTTTATTTGGCATTTTATATCCTCTGCTTTGTGGGAGGGTAAGTATACGCAATGAAAATTTTATAATTTTATGTGTGTGATATTTTGTTAAAATAGAAATAAATTGACTATGAGAGCTAGGAGTGTGATTTGTTTTCCAAATTTTGTTTACCAAAGTTTATAAAAAAAATCAAGTAAAATTCAGATATCCTTTTGTATGTGGTGGTTATCTTTTATAATGAAATTTTAATTACTAAACATGAAGTATCTTTTATAATATAAATTAATATTCTTGAATTAAAGTTAGAATTTTATTATCTGTTGGTAAACTGTGACCAGCTGAGATAACACATCTAGTTTTACATTAAAGGAGATACTGTTTCATTGTATCATTAGATGTCAAGTAATCATTGTGTCTTCAGATGGATGTTATTACTTTGGCCCAGACAGTTCAGATGACTACTTGCTTTTATAGTTTCCTCTTTATGGTTACTTGATATATCGTATTGTAATTTCCCTTAAGTTATAAGCCTTTATAAAGAAGATTCCAGCCAAACCATATTATAGCTTAGTGCACATAACAATTGGTATTATGAGGAAAGTCTAGGTGGTGAACGTCCTGTGAGACACCGCCCAGTTTAGCTCAGCTAGAGTAAGTATTTGTTGTTGATTTGTGCTGTGTTTATCAAGTCCACTTTATGTAATTAGTATACAGTGTGCACTTCTAATACTTTTTGAAAGTATTTTGAAACCTCCATTTGGATGATTTTTGAACATAGAGCTGGAGGTGGCTTTACCTGATTGAGCAGGTAAACCAGGACACAGGGTCTGTGCGATATGAAGGGGTGACTCCTGAGGGGACCTGCTACCCACGTGCTACCCACGTCCTACCTGAGGTGGACGTGCAGTGTGTATGTATGTAGACAGTGAAAGTCGTGGGTGGCTGTTTTCTAGGGAGCACACCATTGCTTACTGGGCAGTTCTGCCACAAAACTATATTGTTTTTAGATTCAATATTTTCTTGGTAATTACCTAGATGCAGTACCTTGAACTGAAATACTTAAATCTATTTCAGCCGCAGGAGTCAGGTGACCCAGAGTTCAGAATATCTTTAATGAAAATATTGGTACAGGATGTCTGAAACTAAATGTGCCCTTCAAAGCCAGTAAGAGATCTCTAACTACACTGACTTGCATGGTTGCACTTTACACCACAGGATCAAGGCTGCTTTTAGTGACTGGAAAGATGATTTTTCATAAAGAGATGCTTTTCTAAACTTTTAAGAATCTGAAAGGTAGAGGTTCTACTAATTTCATAATTAAAATAAGCCCCTTTTCAAGACAGGAGGAAAATTATTTTAAAGTATTTCCTACTTTGGAAAGAGGAATTGTAGACTTAGAGAGGATGGTGAGAGTTCTAAGACAATAAACAGGATCTCTCTCTCTCTCTCCCCCACCCCCTTTTCCTCCCTCCCCACTCCCTCTCCCTCCCTTCTCTCTCCCCTTTCCCTCCTTCTCTTCTCCCTCCTTCTCTTCTCCCTCTCTTCCTCCCTTCCCTTTCCCTCTCCTCTCTTCCTCCTTTTTCCCTCCCTCCCCCCTCCCATCTCCTTCTCTTTCTCCCTCCCCTTTCTTTCTCCATTCTCCCTCCTTCCCCCTCCCACTTCTGAAACAGCATTTCTTTGTAGCCCTGCTTGTCCTGGAACTCAAACAGGCTGGCCTTGAACTCAGAAATCTACCTTCTCTGCCTCTGTAATGCTAGAATTAAATGCATGTGCCACCACTGCCCCACTTGAGAAGGATTTCTTAACAGTAAATTACACACAGAATTTGATAAATGGAATGTACTCTCTACACAGTTACTACAAGTTTATTGAGTTTTCTAATTTATCAAGGAATAACTTCCAAAAATGGTTTGGATACTTAGAATTCTATAAAGGTTTTAGATAAAGATAGCTCATTGGAAGTAACGTTTATAGTTGTATGATGGAGTGTGAAATTGCAAACTCCTGCTGTACTGTGAATTAGTGTGCTTCTGTACTAGTTCACTTACCCACTGGGGCTCCCTGACATAGTAAGGGTCTTTTGTTTCCCCTGAAACCCAGTTGAAGAGACATTCTCAGAATGCTTCCTTATGGCCACCAAGGTCATCATTTTTTGAATTGTATCTTCTCTTTTCCTGACCTTGATTATGCTGACTGACTGTCCCTTCAGTAAAACTTTGTATCATTCAATGTTTTGTAAATTTAAGTAACAAAATAGATTTTTTTTAAGAGTCAAGTGGTGATATTTTATAAATTAAAAGTAATTTCCTAGTTTGGTTTTGCTTTTTCTTAAAATTTTAAATATGTGCGCCGGGCCTGGTGGTGCACGCCTTTAATCCCAGTACTTGGGAGGCAGAGGCAGTGGGATTTCTGAGTTCGAGGCCAGCCTGGTCTACAAAGTGAGTTCCAGGACAGCCAGGGCTACACAGAGAAACCCTATCTCAAAAAAAAAAAAAAAAAAAAAAAACCAAACCAAAAAAAAAAAAAAAAAAAAGAAAGGAATAGGTTTTCCTGTGAACAGTGCATGTGGTTCTTTGATAAAAGAACTTAAGTTTTGAAGTGTTGTGTAGTTAGTGTATTCATATAAAATGATGATGATATAGACACTTTTCCTTACAGTTAAAGCTGATCATTTATTTGCAATCTTAAGAAAAACACTTTGATGGGGGAAGCGCACAGGTGGTTGTTGTCAAATCATGGGGTAATGTCAGTATTATTTCAAGACATTTGCTGTTTTATTGTGTGGGTATTTGTTTATTCATTTACCTTTTTTTTTTTTTTCCCCAAGACAGGGTTTCTCTGTGTAGCCTTGGCTATCCTGGAATTTGCTTGTAGATCAGGCTGGCCTTGAATTTGCCTCCCAAGTGCTTGGGATTATAGGCATGCACCACTATAGCCAGCTAGATGGATTATTTAAAAATTTGTAGTCCCTAGATTTTGACTGTGAGTCAAACCCTTAGTGCTTCAGCTATCCTCTAGCCAATTGTAGCTTCTTGTTGTACTTAAGCATCAAGTAAAAGAATTAACTAGTTTATAGTTACAAGTCTTCTTTGACCTCGATTTCTCACTGTTGTATCAGAGGCTAAGATTAGTGTTTTATCAGTCATGATCTTAAGAGCACAAGCTTAAATAATTACTTTCTTTCTAAGTGCTTCTCACAATCAAATTAAACTGAATATATAGGACCAAAACACAAGGGCATATCATTCATAGGCGTTATGTATAGAAAATTCTGAAGACAAGCACACCACACAGAGATGCTTATATGTATTATATGTAATTTTAGACAAATAAATAATAACAATATGGACTTTCTTA
Organism: Mus caroli; assembly: GCF_978045245.1. Taxonomy (NCBI): domain Eukaryota; kingdom Metazoa; phylum Chordata; class Mammalia; order Rodentia; family Muridae; genus Mus; species Mus caroli. The sequence continues at coordinate 33,151,717 of NW_028227269.1, forward strand.
GACATCATCAGTGTTATTTTACCTTTCCTCCCTCTTTCTGTATTGACCTTCTTCCCTTTTCCCCCTTGATTTACTTTGGTTTTGGTCTTTTGACACAAGGTCTCTACATTTCTCTGGCTGCCCTCCAGTGCACAGATCTGCTTGCCCTTCTCTTTTCTCAGTGCTGGCATTAAAGGCGTACTCCATTATTCTTGGGACTGAAGGTTTTAAAATTAGAAGCTATTTGAGTAAAACTTTGAAAAACACTTTGTAATTCACTGAATACTTCTAGCTGTTCTAAGTTTTAGAGCCTAACAGAAATCTGTCAATCTTGATTTTTGAAATGTCAAGACTTAAGTTTTAAGAAATGCTAAACCATAAAACCCAAGAAGTATATTTAGTAATGACTATGATAAAGTATAGAAATACTTTTTTAATCTATAATTACTTTTTTTCCCCCCTTAGGGGTTTAGTGGTTACTCTTCTGTATGGGAAAACTAACTCAGAAAAATACCTAGAACAGTGTGAACACTCATTTCTTCCTCCAACATCATCTGGGGTTCCTAAGGTAGGTCGTGCAAAGGAATGTGAAGCCCACAGTATACTTCTTTGCAGCGATCATTGTAACCATCTGGATGGCCAAGCAAGCTGTCATTCACATATGTGTACCTGGGAGCTGCTTGATCTTACTGAGAACTTACTGAGATCTTAAACATCATCTTGAAAACGTTCTTAGTATTTTATGTAAACAAATGGGAATGCAAATGTGAGGAAAAGATAAAATTTTGTTAGCTTAATTTGTTTTCCTGATTAATATCAAACTCATTTATATAATTTTATCAAACACATTTATATAATTTAAAGAATGCCAATGACTGTTTGGTTTGAGTGAAATAAATTGAATAGGAATCACAGAAAATGTAAATTTTTTTTGTTTAATTACTTTGGAAAGCATAGTTTGCAGTTAAGCTCTCATTCTGAATAATGCTATTTTTCTAGTAAAGTATCAGGTTTTATAAATGAAGTAGATATTGAGTTCTGTGGGTACATACATTTCATAGTGCTATACCTTCAAGTTGTGTGGGATGTGGCTCTCATTTTATGTGGGGAGGCAAATGGTTTGCCAGTGATTTAACCTTGCAGTCACATGAATGCTAAAATGCAGATGTGCAAGTAAGTAATGTACAGTGTTAGATTATATTATAGCAATGAAAGCATCCCACTCCATTCTGTTTTGCTTATGTTTCATTTATACATTTTAAAAACTTCTCTTCATACTGTTTATTGTAATTATTAGAGCATATTAATTATACACATTAGTGCGTTCAGTATAAAATTTCTATATAAACATGCTTTGATCACATTCACCCTTTGGCTTACTTTCTTCATCTTTCCCTCCTCCCCAGTTCCATCTTCATCCTCATAGTCCCTCTATACTTTCAGGTTGTCTGTTGCTTTCTAGGTATCAGAGAAACCATGAAACCTTTGTCATTTGTCGTTTGGCTTATTGTGCTTAAAACATTGTCTTCAAGATAAATCCATTTTTTTCTGAAAGTGGCCTGATTTCCTTCTTTGTTATGGCACAGTAATACTTTCTTGTATGCCTGTACTGACTTACTTATCTTTGGGGTGACTTAGTCTTGGATCTTGGAGTAGTGCTGCAGTAACCATGGCTGTGCACCTACCTCTGAATATTGACTTATCTTTCCATAGATGAATACCTTGGAGTTGTACAGCTAGATGTAATTCTTAAAACTTTCTTAATTACCTGAACTTCTTGTTTTCTGTTCCTTTAGAACTTTTATCACTACATATCCTTTGATTTTGTTTACAAAACTCTAAGGAATTAGGCCTTTTCTTTCTTAGCTGTCTGTAGTTTTTATTCATTTAGAAAGTGCATAACAAAGAATAGGAAACATTTCAAGAATTAAGATTTTGCATGGTGATAAAGTCAAGATAGTTATGTTTTTTATAATCAGTTTTATAAGTTTTGACTTGTTATTTAAATGTGTGATTTGTAAATACAGTCTATGGAATACAGTCCTTATTGGTTCATATTATACTTAAAAATGTGTTTTAAATATAGTTGTGCATTCTTGAACAGTAAGTTTGCATTCTAAGCAGTATATTATTAAGGGATTTTATTAGTATGAGTATCATAGAATGTGCAGAAGCAAATCTAAATGGTATAGCCTATTGACTACCTAGGATATATAATCTTGCTCTAGACAACACACTGCTTAGTATGTTTCTATACTAAACACTCTGACCACCCTAGTGCAGTGATAAATATTGGCATTATCTAAACTGAAAAGAAGCAAAGAAATTGTGGTCTAACCTTTTTGTGATGGGACACTCCTTTAATTGCCTTTAATCTCAGCATTTGGGAGGCACAAGCAGATGGATCTTTGTGTTTGAGGACAGTTTGATCTACATGGTGAGATCTAGGCTAGGCAAGATTATGTAGTGAGACGCTATCCCAAACAAAACAAAAAAACAAAGCAAACAAGCAAGAAAAGTGGTGTAATAAAACCATTTAAGTGTTAGGGTTTTTGCTTTCAAGTTTTTTTTTTTTCAATCTTTTATTAGATATTTCCTTCATTTACATTTCAAATGCTATCCCGAAAGTCCCCCATACCCCCCTCCCTTCCCTCCCCCCCCCCCCCCCCCCCCCCCGCCTTGCTCCCCTACCCACCCACTCCCACTTCTTGGCCCTGGCGTTCCCCTGTACTGGGGCATATAAAGTTTCCAAGAACACATCAAAACGATCATCCATCATGACCAAGTAGGCTTCATCCCAGGGATGCAGGGATGGTTTAATATGCAGAAATCCATCAACTCAATCTTAGGCTATAAATTGTCACGTGTGTGCGCGTGCATGCTCTTGTGTGTGTGTATTTCATTTTCATGTCATCTGTAGTTTCCTTTTCGTCTCGGCTGCTTGGCCCGTAGTTCCTGACGTGCTATTTGATGTATGACTATATTGATCCTTAGATTTAGTTAAGAGACGTCTAGTTCATTTTTCCCTATTTCCAACATAATGATCATTCTGATGACTGCTAAAGAGGAGAGAACTATGTTTTCCTTGTTTAAGAATAAACTTTAAAATGAAGTTTTGTTTGATTGTGTTTTCTTGGTAGCTAGAAAAGGAAGGAACACTTAAGAGTATCAGTAAAGATAGTAAATTGACAGATCATAAATATTAATTGCACAGTTTAAAGGTTTGGTTGAACAATGGCAATTACCATTCTTTTCTGTTTCCACACCTTTTTGTTTTAAATCACTTTTGCTAATGTAACATAAAAATTAATAGCGTTCCCCCTCCCCCCAGATATCTAACAGTTTTTTGCCCCGAGTAATCAAATTTGGCTTATATTTATTTTATTAAATTATTTAATGGCTGGAAAATACGGGAAAGTATTCATAACAATTCAATTTGAAGCAAGTTGGAGAGATCTGAAATCAAGGAGCTATTCAGTAATGGATCATGATTTCCCTTAAGTGCTTAGAAGAAATGAAACGGGAAGCCAGGACTATAAAGATTGACAGAAGATTGACGGGTGCCAATATAATTGATGAGCCTCTCCAGCAAGTGAGTTTCAGTATGTGGTATTTCAATTCCATCTATTGTATTTGATGTATGTTTCTTTTGCAATTGCTAAGGTACACCTCTTAGGTATTTAAGCAGTGTCCTGAAATTATATAATAATGTTTTTTTTTTAATTTTGTACTTAAAAATTCTACTTACTAGGTACCTCTAATGAGGTGGTTTATATAGTGAGATATCTATTATAGGTTAGCTCTAGATTAGAAAAAAGTTTGCCACCATCAAAAATTCTTAATTTTATAATTTAAAATATTAATGTCAGTCTTATTGAATAATCCCATTGGTTAGGTAAATTAGACTTTTGAGTTATTTTTATTCCTTAAAATTTCTATCTCTTACTTGGTTGAAAATGTTAATTAGAATTAGATAATGATATCCCCTCACAAATATTTTTGATTATATACTTTGATTACAATGGATCTTATGAGGGCATCTTCAAAATATTTGTTTCTATTAATGCCTGGTAGCATTATTTACATCTCATCCAGTTGAACTGAGTTGAACTCTTCAGAATATTACAGGACTGAAAATGTTTTCCAAACATTTTCCAAACTCCAAAATGTTTTCAAACTCTCTGTCTGAATGTAGGTAGCTTTAGATGATGTTTTAATTTGCTTAAAAATTAGAAGTAAATGAGTTGGGGTTGTAAAACATTTTTACAATGGCTTTTAATATGAAGTTTTTATAGAGATGATAGGAATTTATTATCACAATTTAAGATTTATAGAAGAAGAATATAAGTCTTAGTTTTTGTTTGTTTTGCTATTAGTTTTTAAATCCTAAAAACTTGTTTTTCTTAATGTTTTGCTGTAGGTTATCCAGTTTTCCTTGAGGGATTATGTCCAGTACTGGTATTATACATTAAGTGATGATGAGTCATTTCTTCTTGAAATTAGGCAAACTCTTCAAAATGCGCTCATTCAGTTTGCTACTAGGTAAGTTGCACTTATATAGAAAAAATTCATACATGTCATTCTGTACAACAGGAAAACAACTTCCAAATGAAAGGGAATTTTTTAACTAAAAGATAAGTAGAAAAGTAGACTTATTATGGAATATAATGATTACATTATTTATATGAATAATTATTTTCATTTCTCTTGGGCATATATCTAAAACATATTTAATACCTCAGTTATATTTAATATCTTGAGTAAATGCAAATGAAGTGTTTGCATTGTTAAATTCTTATTAGTAGTGTGTGAAACTTAACATTTTTCTCTCTTTTTGACAGTTGTATCATTTTTGATTATAGCTACCTAGTAGGAGTGAGATAGCATTTCATTTTGGTTTTGCCTTACATTTCTCTGAAAGCTAACATTGAGTATCCTCTTGTATGCTTACTAGTCATTGTATGTCAACACTAAGGAGATGTCTAGGCATGCCCTTGCTCTGTTTTAAAATAAGGTTACTCGTACTTTATTATTGGCCATACTTTCCCGTGGGACATGGTAGTGCACATCTATAATCCCAGTACTGGAGTGTGAATAAAGCATCAGGCTACTCCACTGAAGAAAAGGACACTCCCTCTAGTAACCACTGTCTGTCAGTAGGTCCCGAGGGGTGAGGGTCTCGGGGGTCTCTCCCCCATCTGTGATAAAGTATTTAGAGGTTCCATCTTGTGCATGTATGTGTTCATCTAACAACTGTGCTCATTGTTTGTGGAGATCCAAGTCCTTTGGAAAACCCAGAACTTTGGCATCCACACATGTTGGAACCCAGTGTAGAACTGGGTTCCTTATGTGATGTTACAGTGCATTAAATAGCCATTTGGCCAACAGGGCTATTGTTAGGTTGTCAGACTCCTTGTGCAATAACCAGCATGATTTTACTACAGTAGGTATCGTTGGGAGTAGTACTGTAAACAGCGTGAACAGAGAGACGTTGCGGCGTTGGCTGTAACTTTAGAGTGAGTGATATTAAGAGTCTCCTAAGTCTCTGGATAGTCCATCCTTTCGTCTTAGCTCCAAACTTTGTCTCTGTAACTCCTTCCATGGGTGTTTTGTTCCCTCTTCTAAGGAGGAATGAATTATCCACACGTTGCTCTTTGTTCTTCTTGATTTTCTTGTGTTTTGCAAATTGTATCTTGGGTATTCTAAGTTTCTGGGCTAATAACCGCTCATGAGTGAGTGCATATCATGTGTATTCTTTTCTGATTGGGTTACCTCACTAAGGATGATATCCTCCAGATACATCCATTTGCCCAAGAATTTCATAAATTCATTGTTTTTAATAGCTGAGTAGTACTCCATTGTGTAAATGTACCACATTTTCTGTATCCATTCCTCTGTTGAGGGACATCTAGGTTCTTTCCACCTTCTGGCTATTATAAATAAGGCTGCTATGAACATAGTGGAGCATGTGTCCCACCCAGGGATCCATCCCATAATCAGCCACCAAACCCAGACACTATTGCATATGCCAGCAAGATTTTGCTGAAAGGTCCCTGATACAGCTATCTCGAGTGAGGCTATGACCTGGCATATATAGAAATGGATGCTCACAGTCATTTATAGGATGGAACACAGGGCCCCCAATGGAGGAGCTAGAGAAAGTACCCAAGAAGCTGAAGGGGTCTGCAACCCTATAGGTGGAACAAGAATATGAACTAACCAGTACCCCCAGAGCTCATGTCTCTTATGAAGCATGAGATGGCCTAGTTGGCCATCATTGGGAAGAGAGGCCCCTTGGTCTTGCAAACTTTATATGCCCCAGTACAGGGGAACACCAGGGCCAAGAAGTGGGAGTGGGTGGGTAGGGGAGCAGGGCGGGGGAGGGTACAGGGAACTTTCGGGATAGCATTTGAAAAATAAATAAAGAAAATATCTAATAATAATAAAAAAGTCTCCTAAGAAGCTGTGTTGAGAATGTGTAGTTGAATGGTTTCTATTCATAATCATCTCATTCCTCACATATTAATCATGCACCATTTTATAAAGTACTGCATTATTTAACTTTTCTGCTTTTTGTCGAGACAGATATTAAACACTTTTAGTGTAATCTCCTAATATAAATGAAAAACAATAGTGTGGTTGTTGTTCTTAGTATAGGGAATTCTTTGGAGTTCAAATTTCTTTTAATTTTGCAAATAATGTAAGAAACTCAAAATAGAGGGAGTGTTACCCTTTTATTTCTATTTTGAGAAGTAGAAATCTAGATTAGCATTGAATTGTCTATACTAATAGCATTATTGGATGATTTTTATTAATTTAAATGTCAAATGTTCTATTGAATTGAGATGGGTTTTAAAATGCCTTTCAATTTTGGCAAATTTTATGTCATTTAAAAAATTCAGTAATGAATGGTTTTGTCCTACAATGAAAACAAAAATGAAATAGTATAATATTTTTCTTCCAAACTTTTTAGATGGAGCCATTTACCTAATGGCCTGTAGTAAGTACACTTACATTATAAAACTGGAAGTTGCTCACATAAACTATGACTTAAATACTTCTTAAAACCAGAGTATCACTGTGTAGCCAACGCAGGTCTCAGGTTCAGTGCGAATTCCTAGACTCACCTCTGATTTGAGATCCTTCAGCTGCTGCTTGCTTTCAGTGCATGTGTGTCAACATGACGGACTGGGTTGGGTTTTTTGTTTTTTGTTTTTTGTTTTTTGTTTTTTGTTTTTGTTTGTTTGTTTGTTTGAATAAGGCATAGGGGATGGTTTACATTTTTATTTCATATTTTATATTGAGTCATAATATTGATGCCAGGTTAATTTGTATGCTTAAACATGTGTTTATATTTTGAGACTGTTGATTCTTTTGCAGCTTCTAAAGATCGAAACACTGTTATGTTTAATTTCTGTTTGACTTCTCATGTAAGTCAAAGTGTAACTGTGCTTTTACATTACTAGTTAAGGTTTGTTTATCAAACTATAAATGTGCCTTTATAATTAATAGACAAGATTTGTTTGGGAAAAAAATCCATACTCTTTTCAATGTCATCACTGCTCTTCAATGTTTCCACTCAGCAGTCTGTTTTGATTTGAGTTTTGTGGACATTTACTTGTGTGCTACCTACGGATAGGACTGCCAGTGTTTGGCCATAGTTTTATATCCATAGTTAAGGCAGAATGCTCATCTTGTCTTTGCCACTTATCTGACTCTTTAATCAGTGCCTCGTCTTTCTTATTAAAGATGGCTTATTTGCTAGAATGCAAAGCCTCTAACTGAGAAGAAACGCAGTGCCAACCATCAAATAAACATCCACTTGAGTTGTTCATTTCATATGTGTTGTCAGTGGTCACAGTGAGTTTGTGTTCTTCCCTGGTCCCATTAGCCTAGGGTCTCTCATTGACCATCCTCTTCAGGAGCATATCTTACTTCTCTTTGCCTTAGGTATGACCCTGAAAGTTTTATTGGAGTTATATGCTATTTTTATATTATGACTAGTTACTAAGATGTTTCCTAACGTGTGCTGCTGTTGAAACATTGTACTAGATAATTTTATAGGATCAATATTCAACATTTTGTATTTTAAACGGTTTTGTAATGCTATGCTGACCATCATCTTTAAGCTAAGCAGTTCTGTGTGTCTTGTTATTTAGTGGCTGTAGTCTTAAGTGGTGGTATATACAAAAAAGAAGTAAGTTACCATATACATTTGGTTTCAGAAGATAGGTTGTGTAACTAAAAGAATGTGTGGAAAATTTAGAAGGGATTCAGAAGAAACCAAGAAATGTCTGCAACATCTTAAGCAAGTAGACAGTCTGAACCTCTCAGGTGTTTTTATATCTGTGTTGAGAAATTATGTGATGGATCTACGGGGAGGCTTATTTCATATGTAACTAAAACCATTTTACTGCATTTGCTAATTTTAAGAATTTAAATTGAATTTTTATACCTTTGGACATTACTTAAAATATGTTGTCAGAAGACAAAGTGAAATAAGAGCTGACGTATTTAAGAATCTTATGTCATAAACTCTGAGATAGAAAAGTAATTAAGGAACAAAATCTCCACATGAGATGTTAAGGGATGCGCTGTGGTTCTGAGCACCTTCGGCTCTTGCAAAGGACCAGAGTTTGCTTCTTGACACCCATGACTAGCGGCTTGTAGCTGCTATAACTCTCGCTCCAGGGGCTCTGACAGTTACCTTCATTAAAGTAGATGTACATTTTTGTAAAGCGCTTATATAATGATTTATTGTTTTTTTTTTCTACAAGGTCAAAAGAAATAGACTGGCAGCCTTATTTTACTACACGCATTGTAGATGATTTTGGCACTCACCTACGAGTATTCAGAAAGGCTCAACAGAGAGTAACAGAGAAAGATGATCAAGTAAAAGGTACTGATTTTATTTCATTTGAAAGTCAGGATGTAAAAATGTCTTATTTCTTTGTGTATTCTCAGTTATTCCTTGTTGTTCTAGGTACAGCAGAGGATCTGGTAGAAACCTTTTTTGAAGTTGAAGTTGAAATGGAGAAGGATGTTTGCCGGGATCTAGTGTGCACTTCTCCCAAGGATGAAGAAGGTTTCACTTTTACTATAACCTTTCTGAGTCCAGTCACAGGATAGAGACAAGGGGGCAGAGCAGTTCTAGGGTGGCATTTTTCTTACACAGGATAGCTTTATATAGAAAACACTATTTTATTATAATGCTTTCAAATAGCTTCTGCATCCTTTTCTCATCCTGACGGTTATCTTTAAATAACTGAACACTTACATTTTGAGAACAATAGTTAATTTCAATTTACTATCTCTACCCTGAGTATACCTGTTATCCTAAAAGCATTTCTAGTTAATTTCAAATAAAATGTTTAGATTGCTATATGCTGTTTAATTTATTTGACTAGATACTGGAATAAGTGTTTCTTGATGTTTATATAAAATTTCCTCTTGATGAGAAGTTAGACAAATTTTGGTAGAGGTTTTTTTTTTTTTAATTTCAGTTTAGTCTCATGATTAGGTGTTTCCTATGGCATGTATTTTTACCAATGGGATTAGCTTTAGAGTTGTTTCCCAGGAAATTTCCATGTGGGAACAGCAATAATGAAGAATTGGTAGTTCTGGAAGTGATTTTCTTCAGTTTTGAGAATATGCTAAACTTTTCTCACCTTTACTATTATTTTATTCTTCCCCATTTTTTCTATTTTTTTTCCTGTTTATACTTATTATTAAGTTCAGTTTTCACTGCCAGTTCATAAAAATTGTGTGAAAGTAGTTAAGTAACAGGCACTTGCAGTGCTATGAAGTATGCATGTGAGGTGAGCTTCCTAAAACCAGCATACTAGAAGAGCTTTTGGCTACATTGTTTTTACATACTGAAATTGTACAAGTGCTGTTTTCCATCAATAATTACTAGGTTATCTTTATATGTACAAATAACTTCTAAGTATGCAAGGGTAATAATTAATACATAGAAATGAAAAATACATTGTGCCCTTAAAACTGTTTTAGAGAAAAACAATTTTGTCATTAAAAGATCTCATGATTAATAAGACTGGTTCAAACCGATAGAACTTTGATTAATGTAAGGTCATACTGGAGAACAGTGAAGACAGTTTAGTGAACACATATGTAAGTAGCAAAGAAGGAAGTTGTGATGAATACGAACCATCTTTAAAATGTTTTTTATATTAAGAATAGATAGAGACTCTAGATTTTCTAATGTCATTATAGCTACTTTTTCTGTTTTTAGGATTCCTAAGGGATTTGTGTGAGGTTTTATTATATTTATTGCTACCTCCTGGAGATTTCCAGAGCAAGATCATGCGATACTTTGTCAGGGTAAGCCTAAATTCATATCAAATAATGACATAAAGGAACTTAGCGCAATAGTTCTCAAAAATCTTTGGCCATAAGACCCAGTAAAACGTCATAATTATTGAAGTATCAAAGAACTTTTTAAAATGTGATTCTTCATCTATACTATATATATGTGTTATAAATTACAAAATGAAATTTTGAACCCTGACTATGTAAGTATACACTCGTTTAGCTGATAGGTCACTGACATGCCACCTTGTTCCTTTTAAAGTCTTACTGTATGCTTGTTAGAATCTGAGAGTAAAAAGGAAATGAGAAAAACATTTGGATTTATATTACCCTGAGCTCACCAACCTTGTGTGACCTCATAAGCTAGCAGGGTTGGGCCTGGGTAGCATTTGAATGGGAAAAATGACCTTGGGGACCTTTTCTGAATTCTCCAGAGTCACAAGCCATTACTTTTGAGAACTGCCTTAGAGTTAGGTACTTTATTCTTTGGTTATAATACATAGAACTTTTTTTAAAATTGAAAAAGTATTCATACAATATATTTTTATCATGTTTCCTCCCTGAATTCTCCCTACCCACCCTACTTCATGTTCCTTTTTTGTGTCACTCTCAAAAACAAAACAGAAATCAAGAAACATAGAAAAATCTCACAACACCCTAACAGAAATATAGTAAGACAAAAACAAAACAAAACAAAACAAAACAAAACAAAACATGATGTCCACAAAATATCATTGCATTCATTTTGTGTTGGCCAGCTACTCCTGGGCTGGGACCTTCCCTTAAGTGTGGTTGATATACCCAGTGAGACTCCATGGGAGAAAGTTGATTTTTCTCTTTGCCAATAGCATCAGTTATAGATAGCTTCTTGGTTACAGGTGGGACTCTGTGTCTATTTCCCCTTCTTAGTGCTGGAACCCTGCCTGTCTTGATCCTGTACAGGTTTTGAGATCATATTTGAGTCCTGTTGTGGCTGGATGATAATGTTTCTTTGAAGTCATCCATCACCTTTGTCTCTTAAAATCCTCTTGCTTCCTCCTTTGCATAGTTCCTTGAACCCTGAAAGGAAGGATTTGGTAAAAATAACACTTTTAGGACTAAGTGTGCCAAAGACTCACACTCTGCCTATTTCCAGTTGCGTGTCTCTGTGCAAATTCCATTCTACTGCAACAAGCATCATCTCTGGTTTGTGTAGTAAAGTTCCAAAAAGAGATTATATTCAGGAATGTTTCAAATGGGGGAAATAAAGCCTCATTATAGGACTACACAGACAGTATTGCATATGCCAGCAAGATTTTGCTGACAGGAACCTGATACAGGAACCATAGTCTCTTGTGAGGCTATGCCAGTGCCTGGCAAATAAGGAAGTGGATGCTCACAGTCATCTATTGGATGGAACACAGGGCTCCCAGTGGAAGAGCTAGAGAAAGTACCCAAGGAGCTGAAGGGGTCTGCAACCCTATAGGAGGAACAACAATATGAACTAACCAGTACCCCCAGAGCACATGTCTCTAGCTGCATATGTAACAGAAGATGGCCTAGTTGACCATCAATGGGAGGAGAGGTCCTTGGTCTTGCAAAGATCATATGCCCCAGTACAGGGGAATGTCAGGGCCAGGAAGTTCGAATGGGTGGGTTGGGGAGCAGGGCAGGGGGAGGGTGTAGGGGACTTTTGGGATAGCATTTGAAATGTAAATGAAGAAAATATCTAATAAAAAAAAGAAATGGAAATTTATAGTCAAGGAATAGGGAGGTGATCAGTGAACCCACTGAATATTACATTTTTATTATTCATTCTTCTATTGGTGGGTGTCTAGTCTGTTCGTTTCTGGCTATTTTGAATAGAGCAGCAATGAACATAGATGAGCTAGTGTCTTTGTAGTAGGATGTAGGGTCCTTTTGGTGTATGCTCAAGAGTGATAGAGTTGGCTCCTGAGGTAGATCTATTCCCAGCTTCCTAAGGAGCCACCACAGTGATTTACTGTACTCCCACCAGCAGTGGTTGAATGTTCCCTTTACCCCACATCCTCACCAGCATGCCAGCTCACTTTAGTTTTATAGGTCAGGCCAACCTGTGTAGTGATGGCATGGTGGCTGTGTCCTCCCACATCAGTTAAGAAATGCCCTACAGAAGTGACCACAGGCCAATCTGATTTGGATAGTTTTTCAGTTGAGCTTTCCTATTTTTTATCAAGATGATAGTTGAAGCTAACTATGACAGATGAAAGATAAGGGGTGGCCACAGGTTATACACCCTCATTAGATTCCTGCTAGAGGAGGGCCAGGATGATCAGATAGCACGAATGAGGATGAGAAGTTTGATCAGAGATTGAGGGTGGAGGCAGTCTAGCTAAACACCTTTGGTTGGATTATTGCTAAACTGCTTGCTACAATGATGAAAACAGGTTGAGGTCTGATTTGGAAGAGCCTGTAAGTAACTAATTAGAGTTGGGTTGAAGATAAAGCTGTCACCAGGCAACTGTAGTTACACCCGTTTTATTCCCCCAGAAGTACCAGTTTCTTTTCACTCACTGACAGTTGTTTCATGCTTCTCAATTCTCCTTCAGAATGACTTTGTTAATTTCTTAGCTAGCTCCTGTTCTGTTTTTCCCAGGACTGAAGGCAGTGCAGAGTTCTTTTCCTTTGTAGTAGTCACTGTTATTTTAAGTAATAAATTGGATTTTGTGTTTTCAATTGGTGTTTTTCTCCATAATGGACTGGGAGCTGAGTCCATACCAGTCAGTATCTATATTCTTGTGAGTCTAGTGGTTAGCTCACTGTGATAATATAGCTCATACCAAACCAGTGATTATCTTGTGATGGAAGATGAAGTGTCCTCTTGGTGTTTGTGTCATACATGCTATTGCAGAGCCAAGAATGAAGATTTGCTTTGTGAAGTGACATTATTGTTTAAAAATGTACAAAAAGGTAGTCAATGTATTTGTATCACTGTAGATTGGCTTTATGATAGATTTCATTCTTTTTGGTCAAATCTACTTTAGTACAACACTGATTTCAGCAAGTCAATTTTGTTCATTTCACTTATAGCCCTTTATCAGGTTTTTTTTTGTTTGTTTGTTTAAATTTAAACTTTCACAAGAGTAATTTTGTTTATATTAAATAATTAAGAGGTTTTTCTGCGGTATGCATTTGTTCTTTTTTTTTTTTTTTTTTTTTGTTTGTTTGTTTTTTGGTTTTTTGAGACAGGGTTTCTCTGTATAGCCCTGGCTGTCCTGGCACTCGCTTTGTAGACCAGGCCAGTCTCTGCCTCCCGAGTGCTGGGATTAAAGGCGTGTGCCACCACGCCCAGCTTGCATTTGTTCTTTTTAATGCATAGATTGTACAAATACCGTAATTGTCTAAGGTAATTGCTATTTAACTACTTTTACTTTCTTTCTATCACTGTGGTTTATTCACTGAAGGATTCATGACTCAGTAACTTAAATTGGAATTTAGTGCAATCTTTTAGAAATTTGAGGCCTTGGACCAGCAAGAATGACCTGAGGTCAGTTTCCAGAACCCACATAATGGAAGAGGAGTCCATTCAAATTTTCCTCTGACCACATGTGTTGAGTTGTGTCTCCCCAGCCACCATATTATAATAATAAGTGTGAAAAGGTTGGGGGTCTTGCTCTAAGAATTGCAAGCCAGAGGCATGTTATTGTGCATCCCTGGGACCACAGGGATGCAGTACAATCCTGTGACAAACCTTTGTCTAGTCATACATTTATTGAGGAGAATTAGAAGACCAGAGTAATTTTCTAAGACAGATTCACTGATTATATTAAATAATAAACATAAAATGACATTTATTTCCAATCTTTTTTTTTTCATTTTGAAAAGTAATTAGAAAATTGATTTTGGGGACTGAATTTTTTCCTTATAAACTATATTTTAAATTTTGAACATGTAGGTCATAAACAGAATTTGAAGAAAGAAATTCATATATAAATATATCTTTAAAGACAGTAGAAAGCCTGGCGTAGTGTCTTGTGTCTATAATCTCAAATGTTAGGAGGTTGAGGCAGGAGGGTTCAATGTCAACCTCAGATACATAAAAGGTTTGAGGCCGGTTTCTGTTACCTGAGACTCTGTCTCAGGAGTAAAACAAAAACAAAAAAAAGTTAGAAGCTACAGCTCACTCTGAAAGGATCAATTCCTCATAATCTAGAACTGTTAAGACTCTCAATAACAGTGTCTAGAAGTTACTGGTGCCTACATTACTGCTTGTTAAAAACTAATTCAGTATGGGATAATGGTTGTTGGTGACAATATTTGCTCATGCAGGATTATACAGTATTTCTTTAAAGAAAAAAAGACTGCTGGATTCATATGGACACACACACATACACACACACACACACACACACAGAGCAAATGGTCTTTTAAGAGAATCAGTCTTTTAATGTTGTATTGTTAGCATTATGAGTATTCTCAAGGATGAATTTTGTTAATTTCAGATATCACAGGCATTAAACTATGACTAAAACTTGCTTTAAAAGTCTATGTTAGTAGTATCAGTTCTAAGTTCTTATGTCTTCATTTCTATTTGTGTAAATATATGCCCTTGTTGGACTTAAATAGCTTAGAGGAGTGGGTAAATATATTTAAAGATAAGTAAATAACTAGACTAGTTGAGGAATTACATTTATACATGGAGGCTCCTAGGCAGTGCTACCATGTGAGAGAAATGTGAGATGTAAAATAAGAATCCTTCTAAGAGACAGAGCTGGAAATGCAGGCACAGCTGTATTTTAAACTTGCAAGTGAGAAAGATGAGCTGGAACTCTCAGGACACACTTCATAGGCTCAGTGGTTCTGGGAGAGCATAAAAACTGCAAGGCCTGGGACTGTAGACAGTGTAGGTAGATTTTATTATTTATTTCTCACTTTTTTTTTTTACTATGATAATACTCAGGTAGAGGAGACACTTGTGTTCCAGTTATGCAGATTTACCTAATATTGATACCACACGGTACTTGTTCTATCTCATCACTTAAAATAAACATAATCTCAAGTTGATGTGTATCTTCTCCTTTTTATTTTTAAATACTAGGTTCTTTAGTCTATAAACACCTTTATTCTAATATTTTGTCTTTTAGAAATTCACATAAATACTTACAAGCCAGAGGTGTCCTTTTATGGTGTTTTTAAAAATAATTCCCTTCTAATTGTCAAAGAGATGTGTTTAAGTTAATGTATTTTGATGTGGAGGTGGTAGCTCACCTTTTATATTTTGGTTGTGAGCCTAGCCTTTAGCAGCTGAGTCATCTCTCTAGCATGGTAGCTCACCTTTTTATAAGGCTGCAGTGAGTCCATGTTCCATGTGTATTATAGCGCTTACTGTTGTTTCAGGAATCCACTGTTAGATTTGAGAATATGCTAAATTCAGGTATGTATTTTAAATTTAATTTTAGGAAATCCTTGCACGAGGAATTCTTCTTCCATTAATAAATCAACTCAGTGATCCTGATTATATTAATCAATATGTCATATGGATGGTAAGTACCTTTTAATATTGTGACTTGTATTTGAGTATTTAAAATAGTTTTTTAGCAGTAAAAATATTGTCTGAAGATCAAAGTGATTAACCAACAGTATATGAAAGAAATGGAATAAAAGGAACGTGTTAAATTGTCTCTGCATTTTCTGGTACCTTTCTTTCTATTATGGTGTTGCTACTATCTATCTTAAGTAATGGCGTTTACTGCCTGTGTTGTCTAGGAAGATTTTAACAATGCTCCTATATGCTACAGATTACCTATCTGAAGTGTTTAAGACCTGCCTTGCTGTCCTCAAAGTATAAGGCTTATGCTTTTAATACTCTGGTCTTCAGGCTTCTTTTTTTGTTTGTTTGTTTGTTTAGTTAATTGTGTAATATTTAGTATTTCATTTTAGAAGGTCAGGCAGCTTTTTAGCTAGTATTTCTTCCTTCTCTTTTGTAACTATTACAATTTTAGTGGTTGTTATAAAAATTAGAATGAGCTGCTTCAACAGCATATGCATAGAACAGTGTTTCACTGTCTCATATCCAATCTGAGCCTTGCCAGCAGAATCATTTCAACTCCTTGTCTCGTGGGCTCATGTCACAGATAGTTTATATATTTATACATATACTTAATTTATTCAGTACTGCAATTTAGGTTTTTTTTTATATCATAGTTTCTTTAAAAAAATACTAAGGAAAAATAAAACTTCTGAGTACTAGTCTACATGTATCATTTTTAATGATCCACATTGTTTTCTTATAATTTTAAATTTGTTCTTATTTTCTTTTATGTGAACAGTTTCTTAAAGGAATTGTATACTTTTTAAGCTTGATGGCAGTAATGGCATCAAACTCACTAAGCCTTTGCTTATTGGAAAATATGCTTGCTATAAGGTTACATATTTCTGTTTTCTCTAGAGTGCTTGACTGTTTTATATTAGTACTTTTGAAGGTGTTTGATTGGAAAAATAAGTTGGTCTTCTTGCTTTCCTTGTTTCTAATGAAAAGCAAGCGTCAGTATTGTGACTGTGTCTGTTTTTGTGGTTCTGAGCCTTTGCAGTCTCCGCCCTTTGGCTTTGTGCTGAAGAGTCACAGACGTTTTGCTGCCTTTCTGTAGCTCTGTTGTTTTGCCTAGATGAAAGTGTTTTATCCAACACAGAGATTAACATAGAGATTATTGTGTAGATATTAAATGCTCAGGTACTCACCATGTGATAACCAAGCCATGATCAAGTCTAATATAATCCTCTCTTGTAGTTGCTGAATGTGCCTATGAGAGGGAGGTCTTCCCTCAGTGTACTTTCATAAAGGAGTACTCATCCTATCTGTATTCTTACTCTGGCTTGTACTCTGGTATTTTTCTTCTGTTACTTCCACCTTTTAATTAAAAACAAACAAACAAACAAACAAACAACTGCCTTGGTGCTGTATGGGAAACTTTTCCTGGGACACCAAGATGTGTGTCTACTCATTCCAGAAAGGGAGCGCATGGCAGACCAAAGTCATAATTACACCAAACAAACAATGAATTATTGCTGGGACTACTCATACCTGCTCAGGCCAAGAAACTTGGTAAACTTGCAGAGCTACCTCTAAGACCTGCAGCTTTTCTAAGTTATTACCCATGTTGGGGTTCTGCTTATAAATCATCCCTGCTCCATATAAGAAACCCCTTGTCCACATCGCCATTAGTGGTACCAATAACAATCCATTGGTCTGTTTGACTTTGGTCTGTCATGGTTTCCCTTTCTGGAGCGAGTAGACATGCACGTATTGGGTGTCCCAGGAAAAGTTTCCCTATACCACCAAGATAGGGTTTTATTGAAGGTGGAAGTAATGGAAATATAAAAACAAGAAGAATACCAAGAGCTACAAGACAGAGTAAGAGAACAGATGAGTGTCTAATCCTAGTTGACTTGATTTCTTTCACAGTGAGAGCTCAAGCCCCTACAGCACTAAAGAACTTTTACTCCGTTCCTGTTGATCTCATCTTCTGGTTTTGAGGTCTTTCTCATGTAGCTTCAGCCACCTTGATTTCCTTGCTGCCCTCAGTCATTCTGAGCATCGTTCTGTGCTTTTCAGTACCTACTATGTGTGGCTTCTGTTTTGTTTATAGTGTGTGACCCATTTTATTGTAATTGCTTACACTCTGCTTTTTTCTTTTGGTGTACTCACTTGGTTTGTAGTGAGTGGTGTGTGCCTGGGGTTTCATATTGAATTTTTCTCTTAGTAAGCAATCCCTTGCCTACCTGTTCTTTAAAACTTTATTTTCAGATCCGTGATTCAAATTGCAACTATGAGGCCTTTATGAACATTATTAAATTAAGTGACAATATTGGAGAGTTAGAGGCAGTCAGAGATAAGGCAGCAGAAGAGCTACAGTATCTTAGATCCTTAGATACAGCCGGTGATGGTAAGTGAGTCTCTTCAAGGAATACCGTAGCCTTAATCAAACTTAATTTACATAAGTAGAATCATAAATACCTGCTTTTTAATACTCAAATTAAGCATTCCTTCCTGTATTAACATGTTCTTAGAGTAAAAACATTGCTTTCTAAATTTGAGGGTAATGGTATTGCTATTTTCCCTAACATACTATATGATTAAATTAAATAATTTCATGAAGCAATTACAGTTTTTATTGAAACAAAATTGCTATATTGATTATTTTGTTGAATTACAATAAATAAAAGTATTTCTGAAATACCTCAACCATTTTTAGTTTATACTAAATCTGGTTTTTTTTTCAGATATCAACACTATAAAAAATCAAATAAATAGCTTATTATTTGTAAAGAAAGTATGTGATTCAAGAATACAACGGTTACAGTCAGGCAAAGTAAGTATAACATACTTGTAAAATAATGCCTAGTTGTAAATACTTTATTGTGATTAAAATGTCTAGTTTGTGGTAAAACATAGGATATTAATTAATGAAGTTATTTACAATAGGACTTAAACAAAAAGAGCACATGCATGTGTGTGCCTGCACTGCTCATGTGTGTCTGTGTGCGCGTGTGTATGTGTGATAGAAGTGTCTTCCATTGTTTTCCACCTTATTTAGAGATAGGATCTTTCAGTGAACCTGGAGCTCCCCTGAGAACTGCAGATGCTGGCCACTGTGCTCTGAAAGTAACCTGTCTCTCCCGTATCATTCTCCAGTACTTGGGATATAGAAACAAACCTCTGTGGCTGGCTTTTTTTTGTATAAGTTCTGGGGATCTTCAAGCTTGCACAGCAAGCATTTTGCCAACTGAGTGTATTTTTAGCCCCCAAAACAATAACTTTATATGATACAGTATTATTCTTTCTAAAGCATTTTGGAAGATTGATTTTTAACACTGCTTGAAAGGTTCCCCTCTGCAGTGTTGCAGGACTCTGCTGATCTCTGTTAAGCTATGGAGAGAGGTCTCATTTTATAGAATGTTGTTTGTTAAAGTTGTCAAGAATAAGGTTTGCTTTAAACAATAATTAGTGAAATTTATGTGAAGATAAGATGTATTTGACAGCTGTTTCAGAAACACTTGGTGAATCAGGACAAAAATAAGTACAAAACACCCAAATATTGATGATGGTTGTTAGAAGCAGCAGAGGTTTAATTTCTGAGCCTGCTTATGAGCATATAGAGTGATATGGTAGTCGGCACAGCATCTGTATACGCACTGCCAACATCTGATGTGCAAATTGTTGTAGCAGGAAATGGTACAGCATAGTATATTGGTCTACTGCTAGCCCACAATGCTTCAGTAAGTTCGTGGGAACAAAATCTGAAGCCTAGTTGGAGCTGAGTAGAGATGAGTGTGTGTTGATGGTCAAGTTGCACTTTCACATGAGTTCTTGCTTGCCTTTCTTTGCTGGGATAACACTGATCAAAAACAACATAGAGAAGGAAGGATTTTGTCTTACACTTTTAGGTCACAATTCGTAATTAAGAGAAGTCAGGGTAGGAATTAGCTTGGAAACTGTGAAAGAATGCTGCTTACTGACTTGCTCTTTGGCTCACAACGCCAGTTTCCCATACAGTACAGACTCAAGCCGTCTAGCTCTCTTGCTACCCACAGCGGGCCGGACCCTCCCACATGCATGATCAGTTTAGACCATAACTAACCTTTCTGGTGTTTGTTTTCCTTGTCTGTAAAGTCAGGTTGATACTAACCAACAGGATTGCTGTTCAGCTTAAATGAAGTTATATGTGGAATGGATCCAGGGTAGTGCCTGGCACTAAATGCTCATTACACTTTGAGCCTCTTCTCTTACTGTATTGCTTTGACTATATTTTACCTCTTATAGTCTGAAAGAAATATATAGTTTAATAGCAACAGAGGTTTTACTCTGTAAAAAGCAACATTGCTTTTTGGATATATTTTTATATAACAGGAAGCTGTTAGATAAATGCTAATCAAAATGTAAAGTTAATGAGGTCCATTATGGATTTTTAGGTACATGAAACATTCAAACATAGTCTTTTGCTTTTATTTCCTATAATGTTTGTTTTATTGTGGAATATGTAGAAATAGAGAATACATGAAAAAACAATGATATAGATTATCTTATATTGGGGAAAATCAGTGTTATATTTTAAATGATTATTTGGTAACTATTTCTTAAAATGAATAAGCACTTAGAGTTACTGAGCAGAGTTTTTATTGGGAATCATAATACAATCTTTGCTTTTGTCACGTTTTGATAGAATATTGCATTTTCTTATATTCATATAAACATCCTACCCTAATGATTGATGACTGAAGTCCTTACTTGTATTCACTTGTGTTTGTAGGAAATAAATACTGTGAAGCTAGCAGCAAACTTTGGGAAACTTTGTACAGTCCCCTTGGACAGCATTCTTGTAGACAATGTTGCACTACAATTTTTTATGGGTAGGTAAAACTTCATTTAAATAATAGGGACACTAAATTTTTTTGGATTTTAAACTTGTGGTAAAGATAAAAGTAACACAAAACTCCAAAACTTAATAAAAATATAGTTCAGTGATATTACATACATTGTTGAGGTACAAGCATCCTGTGTCTATCTCTCTACACTGATTCTTCTGGGATAAGGCTGACTTCCTGCTTATGAAAGTGACCTCAGGACTCTTCCATGTTGTAGCATCTGTCAGAATTTTTCTCCTTCCAAAGGCTGTCACATACATAAACACATGTGTGCATGTGCATGTTTCCAGTACCCTTTGCATGTCCACATATCCTCATAGGAATCTTGGGTTGCTTCTGTAGTTTAGTTAGTGTGAGTCAGGTTGCAGTGTACATAGATGTATAGGTAGCTTTTTAAGATTCTTCTTTCATTTCTGTTACATATATAACAATAAGTGGTATTAGTGAATCATATTAAGTTTGTGTACTACTTTTGAAGACCCACTATACTTTTTATCAGTGACTGTCCCGTCTTCCATTTTAGCTAGTTCACTCTCCCAGGTCTTTTCTCAGTCTTCCTTAGAGTTCTGTCAGGCCCTGCCAGGACTTCTTCATGGAGTTGGCTTCCTGTTCTGCTACCTTGCATGTAGTTTTATAATTTAAAGTATTAGTGAATTTTGAATGATTATTTTGCACTCCAATTTGAGCTCATTTTTTTCTTTTTCTTTAGAAACTATGGAGGTAGCTATTTGTTTGGAAATAGAAAATGTTTTTCATAACTAAAGAACACTTGGCAAACTATTATTATTATTATATATAATAGAAGGTTCTAGTATGCTTTAAAATTCATTGAGAAACATTATTTTCTTGGCCCAGTACTTGGTAAATAGAAGCAGAAGGATTAGGAGAACAAGGTTATCAGCTATATAGCAGTTCCATGGCCAGCCTGAGCTTCATAAGTTCCTGTCTCAAAACAAACATAAAAAAATAATACTTTATTTGGAGCACATAATATGTAAAATTATATTTATTTGTGAGTGAGAGATTTGTTTTATGCTGATTTTATAGTACTTGCTTATTATTTTTTAATATCACATTAAAATTATTTTTCTATGGCAGACATTTCCAGTAAAAATCCTTGAGTCATCTTTTGTTTAATCAAAGTATATGTGGTTTCATACAGTGCTAATCTTAATTTTAATATTTCTAGAAAATTTCATGTTATTACTAAATTTCATTCAGATTAGATATTGAGTGTTGATGAAGCAGTTAGTAACATAAAGTCTCATGAAGCTTGTTCACTAGAAATTCTATCAAGACAAGATACTAAAAATCTTTACGTTGAGCATAGTGATTTGTGCCTATACTCATGAGGATTAAGTAGAGATCTTTAGTTGTAAGCCTGGATTACTAGCGAGATTTTTTTTTCCTCAAAAACAAACAGAAAAAGCATTCTCCTGTTTCCTATGTAACTGTTATTTAGCTTAACCAATTTACAATTAGATTTTAACATGACCTTTTTACATTCGAGACTTATAAACCTTTTGCTTTTAATTGTTTCTTGTATTTTTTGAGATTAATATAATTCTGCCATTTTCCTCTTTCTAAACCTTCTCATGTGCCCCACCTTGCTCTTCAAATCAGTGATCTCCTTTTTCTTTAACTGTCGTTACACACATATATACATACATATTCCTTAATATACAGTAGAGCCTGATCTGTCTGTACAGTGTTACGTGTAGGTGTTTTCAGGGCTGACCATTTATTTGGTATTGGTTGACCAGGTGGTGTGCTCTTCCCTGGAAAAGACTATTTCTCCCACTCTCAACTTTTCTGAGTTGCTGTAGTTCTTTGTGTAGGCTTGAGGACACATGGGCTTTCTCTACTCCACTTCAGTATGTGAAATGCAGAGTTCTGGATATTTGAAATTGTAAGTCTGCCATTAGTAACTGTCTTGCCATGGCTTCTGTGTGGTAGATTATATGCAGCAAACTGGAGGCCAAGCACATCTCTTCTTCTGGATGACAGTGGAAGGGTACCGGGTTACAGCCCAGCAACAGCTCGAGGTTCTCTCAGGTCGCCAGAGAGACGGCAAACAGCAGACCAACCAAACCAAAGGTCTTTTAAGAGCAGCAGCTGTTGGAATTTATGAGCAGTATTTATCTGAAAAGGTAAGGGTTCATTATGGCCACCATTTTCTATCTTTGGCAGTATCGTTCATAATAATTTGTGTGATACTTATTATACTGGGCATGATAGCTTCAGTCACCTTTCCTTGCTGAAACCTAAGGATAATCTTCCTGTGTATTTTTATTCTCATTGCTCTAGAGAAGAATCTAATGTTTATAAAAATCAAACAAGTATGTCCAAGTTCATGGAAATACTAATACTATGCCAAGACTGGTAGTCACTTTCGATTTAAGGACATGATGGATGGAAGTGAGGATACAGAGATAAGCCATGTGAAAGCAAGCAGAAGAGAGCTGCAGATGGACCTTAGCATACAGCTCCAGTCTCACTTGCACAGGCCTTCAGTTCAGTCCCAGTACCATATAAAAAGACAGACAAGATTTTGTATCTGCATTTGTAGCATAGGTTTTGAAATGAAAGTTCTAGTAACAGATTCGTCTTTCAGATTTAGTTTGTTCTCATAACACATTGGAACTGGGTGCAATGTTGGTTACTAAGACAAATTTCAGTTAATGGTAATCAATCAGAAGGGTTACCTGGTATCAAATAAGTGAGTCATATAATTCTTACATTCTTAACTATTAATTGCTTGACTGATTAAACTCCTGATGACAGTATAGCCTGTGTGCCACACTCTACCAGTATTTCTTAAGTAAGTCCTTATTAATCCTTAATGTGGGTCTTGAATAACCTTATGTAGAATTATCTCCATTTTCCCAATTGGGGAGTAAGGCCTAGTAAGAGGAAATTTGCTCAGTAAAAATCAAGAATTAAATCTGCCTGCAAGGGCTGGAGAGATGGCTTATGTAGGAGCGCTGGCTGATTTTTTTTTTTGGGAACCTAGATCTATCCACCGCACCCACAGGGTGGCCCACAACTGCCTGTAAGTCTATTCTCATGGGGTACAACACCCTCTTCTGAACTCTGAGCACTGGGAACACCTGTGATACAGAGAACAAAAGAATACTTAGACATTTAAAGTAAATAACTCTTAAAAAAAATCTTTGTCAGTTTCCTGCAAACTATTGAATGGACAAAACGCTATAGGTCTTTTAGCTTTCTTAAATATTAAAGTTTCATTTAGAAACCAGTGATTCTGAAGTGCTGGTTACATTAAATAATATGATTCGAGCTGGGCATGGTGGCGCACGCTTTTAATCCCAGCACTGAGGAGGCAGAGGCAGGCGGATTTCTGAGTTCAAGGCCAGCCTAGTCTACAAAGTGAGTTCCAGGACAGCCAGGGCTATACAGAGAAACCCTGTCTCAAAAAACCAATTAATTAATTAATTAATTAGTTAATTAAAAATTAATATGACTGTTATTAACTCCTATTAGTGCTTACTTATATTAGAAATTACAAAGAACATTTCTTCTCCTTAGGCATCTCCAAGAGTTATTGTTGATGACTATTTAGTAGCAAAATTAGCAGATACTTTGAATCATGAAGATCCAACTCCAGAAATCTTTGATGACATTCAAAGAAAGGTACTAATAGTTTCTTTCTTGAGAAAATATTTTTGTTTGCATGCAGGTTTTTTTGAAAAGTAGAATAGTTACTAAAATGATATTATGGAAGTAATAACTTAATTACAGAAATGTAGATGACTTTTTTATTTTCTTGAATGGCCAATGAGAAAAATCTTTATTTTGAGTTGCTTTGTTTGAATCTGAAGAGCCAGATAGTGAGTAGTCTTAGAAGTCAGTAGTTAGATATGTGTGTGTGTGTATATATATATATGTATATATATATATATGCCTCAAAATCTCATATTGATGTAAGTCTTCAAAATATGTATTTATTTCTTAGGAAATACTTTTCCTAGAGAATAAAACTGGTGTAATTTCACATAACTTATATTAAGGAAGGGCTCCTTAGTCATTGGAAGTTACAGAATATTAGATCATTAGTTGTACTATCTCGCTGTCGACACTTAAAGATGCATTGTAGAAAAAATCAGCTTTAGCAATACTTTAGTAAAAGCATTAATTAATGTGCATTAATTTTTGAATACCTAAATTATTTTAACAGGTATATGAACTGATGCTACGAGATGAAAGATTTTATCCTTCCTTTAGGCAGAATGCGCTCTATGTGCGAATGCTAGCTGAGCTTGACATGTTAAAAGATCCTAGTTTCAGAGGATCAGATGATGGGGATGGAGGTAAGGTAGAAAGTGCTTGTTTGTGTCTCAGTGTATATTCTGATTACCAAACGAATGACCTCTGAAACATGATGAAAGATGTATATTTTTACACCCTAAATATAAATGGTTATATATTTTAAAGTGAATAAATGAATGTCAAGAGTAAGAATGTTTTTTGAATATGCGTCAGTCAAAATATTTTTATGATGATTTCCCTTTTGCTACTAAGGAATTATATGCCAGGTAGAGTAATTGAGAATGATGACTGAGGAGAGAAGTAGTGCCCCGGCTGGAGAGCCTGGACAGGGTTCGAGCTGCTTCTCTTTAACTATGCTCACTTATACGCGAGGCTTTTACTGGAAGCCCCGGGGTCATTTACTTGTAGCTTTTATGGTTTTCAAATGATGGTTCTGAGAATGAAGTGGACTTGTGTGCCATGTGTTGCTGAAATGTCAAGTCAGAGGGCATTTAGACAAACCCTCATTGCACTCAGCACCCGTGTGCAGCAGCTTATTTGCTGCAAGCCTCATTTTTGTCAATTGTCAATCTGGAGTGATGTTCCATCACCATACCATCAAAATTCTCTCATGAGAGTTATGTGAAAATTATGTTAAAATGTCTTATGAGTTAAAGCACAACCATATAGTTATGTAAGTGGAAAATAATGTACTCTGGTGGCACAAGAGGCTTTCATACACAAACTCCTAAATCCAGTGGTCATTTTACTGTGATTTAATTCAGAGATTGTTCTAAAGACCAATTAGCTCTCTGATTTTGGACTTTCTAATATGTTCTAAATAAGTAATCAATGTAAAGATAAAGGAAGTTGGAAATTTAGATGAACTAATTACTACTGTAAGAAAGTCTTTTGAGTATGACCATTTACTTATCCATAAGCTTTTTGGACAAGATCATTTGAAAACAGATATACAGTTGCACTCAACCCTTTAATTATAATTGTGTAGTTAAGGAAGTAGATTATTTTTGAGTGTAGTTTGTTTTTCAGGGTGGGGTAGAGGAAAGCTGTACAGCTTACTGTCTGTCTTGTTGCTGCTGGAAAATGTTAGATGTTTTATGAAGTTTGCAAAAGCATCTGGCAGCTCACCGTGCTATAGTAACTATTGTAAAGCATCCGTCTGTAGTGATTTCACCCATTTGGAATGCTTGTTGTTGTTAACTTTGAAGTAGATTCGTGTGTAATCTAGAATAGAACAAGATGAATTGAGTCATGGTCAAGTGACCTAAGTGCTATGTGATTTAAGATTCTGATAGTACCTGTATATTCTATGTGAATACAGCTGGCTTCTTACTGGTTCAGTTCACTTTTCTAGCCTTTCAGTCCAAACCTTTTACTTTAATACATAAATTAGGTTAAGATCTTTTGAATTAGCTTTATTCTAAAGTATATACACTTCTCTCATGTATCCTTTATTGAGTGACTTCACATTAAATCGCTGATCGTAGTTTGTAATTATACTGTGTGTGTGTATGTGTGTGTTTGTGAGACACACATATTAAGATCAGAGCACTCCTTGCCAGATCAGTTCTCTCCTTTCAATTTGTAGCCATCACTCTTAATCCACTAAGGCATCTAGTTGTCCACATTTTAGGATAATGTTTTATTAACTGGTAGATTTGTATACATTCTACACATAGAAAATATTCAGTTGTGAAAGCCAAATCATAGTAGAGGAATAGTATGATATGGAATGATTTTCAATGCCTGTCAGCTTTATTGTTTTTTACATTTAGATTCTAGGCCACAGGTCTAGCGTCACAAGTTGTCTTCTTCCTGTTTAGTTCTCTTTATTCTACTACTTATTTTTGAAACTTTACTTTGCTGGCAAGGCTTAAGGGGTTGCCAGACCACAGATTAGGTAGGAAACATTTTATTCCATAAGAAGGACTTATTTACTTTAAGAATTCTCTGTTTATAAACCAAAGATGAAATTCCTAGATGAAATTTTCTGTACTTTTTTTTGTTGTCAGAGGCTTGGGGAACTAAGCAGTGTTCCTTGTTATTTAGAATAACATGTTATTTAGAACAGAAGGCTGTATCAGCTACTCCTTTCAGAATTATAAGTGATTCAGTCTTTTTGAAGATTCATTTAAGAACGTTAAATTTATAAATGAGTTAAGATCTGGAAGAGGTACATTAACTTTATATATATGAATAGTGTTTTAGCATAGTGTTTTCTTTTGTTTTTAAACTAAATTGAAAGTTTAATTTGCTTAGATATATAATAAAGCCCAAGGGGGAAAGAAGAGCAGATTACTGCATGTTAATAATCTTTATTTGATTACTTTGCTAATGTTTATTTTTATTCTAACAGTTAAATTCTCTTCCAAGGCTTAAAATTGTTTGTTTGTTTGTTTGTTTTGTTTTTGTTTTTAAAGTCACCTTACAAAGCAGTGAGTCTCATGGCACCTTGTACTTGTTTTCCTCCTCTTCTATTACTGACTCTGTCTCTGTCTCTGTCTCTTTGCAAACACCCATCTTCAGGTCCAGCTTCTTTCCTAACATTCATTAAACCAAACCAAACAAAACAAAACTTTTCTCATCATTATTGCTTAATTAAATGACATTTCATACAAATAATTTTAGCATCTAGACTTCAGCATTTTTATGTCAAATCCATGAGGAAACAATGGACTATTAAATACTTTAAAAACCAGTGTATTTGTATCTCACACTGAAGACTGATACTATTTATATCATTTCTTAGTCTCTGCAGTTACCTAATGGGCTTCACCTCTGAGTTCTTGCCATGTGTTTGCATTGCATTAAACAATATCATGTGGTACAGGAGAAGAAGTGTAAAAATGATTACTAATTGTTACCTAGTACGTGAATGTGAGTTTGTTTGTTTGCACATGTCAGGTGCATGCATATTTTTATTCATATGCCTAATTGGCTTGGAGATTTAAGAGGTTAGATACTTATAAGTGGAAAAGAGTTTTCTTTTGTTGCTCTGGTTGGATATGACCAGTGTTACTGATGTTTAAACATTAAACAACAGCTTTATACATATTTGTCAGATTTTGTTTTTGCTTCTATATATTAAGTTGTAGTTTTCTTTTATAGAATCTTTTAATGGGTCTCCTACAGGAAGCATAAATTTGGTAAGTACTACTTATGGCTATTTTAATTAGTAAAGTAACTTGAAAATAATGTGACAGGTTTTTGATATATGTGGATAAATGATATTGGAAGCTTTTATTTACTCCTTAGAATGAAAAGACATTGGTGTAGCTTTTAAAGAATACAAACTTTATAAGGGATATGTGACTTTGAATTTTCATTTTTAAGAAATGTGATTAGGTCACACCTGCATCCTGCAGATACATTGTATAAAGGAATTGATTTCTTTACCCCAGCACTTTGGAGACAGAGGCAGGACCTCTCTATGGTCTGAAGGCCAGCCTGATATACATAGTGAGCTTCCTGCCAGTTAAGACTAGACAGTGAGACCATATCTTTAAAAGAAAAAAAAAGCAATTAAATTTCATAATTTCAAATACTATATTTATATAGTTATTATCTTTTAAACTTTAAATTCCTTCTCTTACTTTCAAAAGTTATATTAAGTTGTTAGGATAGCTTTCAACTTAGGTACTGTGGTGTTGTTATTCAGAGACACCATGGTCAAGTTAACTCTTAGAAGAAAGCATTTGAGGGCTTGGTTCTAGGTAGCTTCGTAGCCTTAGTCCATTATCATTATGGAGGGCAATTGGGGCATCAGACAGGCAGACGTGGTGCTGGAGAAGTAGCTTAGAGCTACAACTTGATCTTCAGACAAAGAGACTGCTGTGGGCTTTGGAAACTCAAGAGCCTACCCCAGAGACACACTTCCTCTAGTAAGGCCACACCTCCTGTTCCTTCCCAAACAGTGTACCAACTGAGAACTAAACATGCAAACATATACCCCTGGGGGACATTCTCATTCAAACTATATCTGTATTGAAGTGTGCATCAAAACAATTTGGTCATTACAAAAATATTTGTGTTCAGAATTTTATAGCAATAATACCTCATTATTTAGATTAAGAATTAAGAATGATAAGTTTTTAGCCTATAAATTCCACTGGTGATATTTGATGTTATGCTCAATAATGAACACATTATTTCTCCTATATATCTTCTCTTGTCATTGGATAACTTATCCTAAAATACTCTTAGGAAGAAATGTATATACATACACACATATATGTACACATATGCATACATATACATATATACATGTATATGTGTGTATATAAAGCATAATATTTCAATATTATAAATATTCCAGCTTTGTAAATATTTGAATATTCCTATTTATAGTGTTTATACAAATATCTAAACTATAAAATATGATTTTTGCCCCATTTCTGAAGTAGGAGCTTTTACAAGAGAGATCCAGAAATCTCTAGATCAAATATCATATTGGAAGTCAGTGACTTGAAGTATATGAAACTGTTATTAAAGCCATTTTATCTTGAGAACTTTGGTTTTATTAGTTGTCAGTAAATACTTGTTTTAGTTTTTTTGTGGAATGTATTTGTTGTATAAAATAACTACGTGTGGAAAGGATGACTGCATTTAGCTCATTTACATCACATTCACTAATGACTTTCAGTATTGTCTTAGGGGTCTGAGGTAAGCTAATGGGAAATGTGCATCTAAAGTAGATCATATGTATGTGCTAAGCTTCCCAAATGCCAGGAGCACAGGATGTAGCCTCCTTACCTAGCTCCCTCAGTGTAAATGAAGAGCATCATGGTAAAAGGTGGGGTGGAAGAACATGTACTATAGAAGGTATGTGAGGCGATAGGAATGGTGGATGTGTGGTTTACAATTCTCAATACTTTCCCTGTGATATTTTGTTACCCAATTTTTTCTTTCAGTCTTTAGATGACCTTTCAAGTGTGACTTCTGATGATTCTGTACAACTTCATGCCTACATTTCAGACACTGGTAAGAGACTTTGTAGAAACCACTACTTTTAAATATAGGTTGTTGTAATATCCCTGTTATTTTTACATTCATTATTGCATTCAGTTTGTTTTATGGTTATATTTTCAATTTTTTTTCCTTGAGGCACATTCTTCATTGAGTACTGTAGTGTTTGGCTGCCTGTATATTTGGATATTTTTCTTTTCTAAGGTTGCCCCTGTATCATTTGAAAATACTTCTAAAAGCCAGTCCTTTCCTCTTTGTGCTTGAATGTTGCTGATAATCCATTTCCTAATTCCCATCTCTCTCTCTCTCTCTTTTTTTTTTTATGAAGATCTCTGATCTGTGTTTGCTTTCATGCACTCAAGAGTTGGCATACATACAAAGGCAGTCGGAACTGGACACATTCCTCACAAAGTCTCACCTATACTTTAATGGATTGAGTAACCTAGTACTCTGCACTAGGCAAAGATACATAGATAGGTAGGTAGGCAGACAGGCAGGCAGGCAGACAGACAGACAGATAGATCATTAAAAATAAATACATAAAATAAAATCCTTATCATGATCATCAATTTAATAATGTTAACAAGTATTAGAAATTACAGTTTTCTTCCTTGTCCTCTCACTGTTCCCAGATTGTGAAGTGTTTTTGCTATTCCTACATGCTGAATTATACAGCTACATGCATCAATTAAATTTCACTTAGTTTACATTTTAGATAGTGAAAAGAGATTTTGATATGAAATACTCTGCATTTTTAAAATTGGCTTTGTTTTCTTGTGATTCTCAGTGGTACTAGAGATGCATTTTATACTTTAATGTCTGCTAGACTTTTGGACTGTTATCTGTTGGTTATTTCTTCACCTTTTTAAAAAAAAAATTTTATTAGATATTTTCTACTTTTACATTTCAAATGCTATCCTGAAAGTTCCCTATACCCTCCCCCTGCCCTGCTTGCTCCCCTACATACACACTCCCACTTCTTGGTCCTGGTGTTCCAATGTACTGGGGCATATAAAGTTTGCAAGACCAAGGGGTCTCTCTTCCCAATGATGGCCTACTAGGCCATCTTCTGCTACATATGCAGCTAGAGACATGAGCTCTGGGGGTACTGGTTAGTTCATATTGTTGTTCCACCTACAGGGTTGCAGACCCCTTCAGCTCCTTGGGTACTTTCTCTAGCTCCTCCATTAGAGACCCTGTGTTCCACCCTATAGATGACTGTGAGCATCCACTTCTGTATTACCCAGGCACTGGCATAGCCTCACTCGAGACAGCTATATCAGGATCCTTTCAGCATATGCAATAGTGTCTGGGTTTGATGGCTGATTATGGGATGGATCCCCAGGTGGGGTAGTCTCTGGATGGTCCATCCTTTCGTCTTAGGTCCAACTTTGTCTCTGTAACTCCTTCCATGGGGTATTTTGTTCCCTATTCTAAGGAGGAATGAAGTATCCACATGTTGGTCTTCCTTCTTCTTGGTTTTCTTGTGTATTGCAAATTGTATCTTGGGTATTCTAAGTTTCTGGGCTAATATCTACTTATCAGTGAGTGCATATCAAGTGACTTCTTTTGTGATTGGGTTACCTCACTCAGGATGATATCCTCCAGATACATCCATTTGCCCAAAAATTTCATAAAATCAATGTTTTTAATAGCTGAGTAGTACTCCATTGTGTAAATGTACCACATTTTCTGTATCCATTCCTCTGTTGAAGGACATCTGGGTTCTTTCCAGCTTCTGGCTATTATAAATAAGGCTGCTATGAACATAGTGGAGCATGTGTCCTTCTTACCGGTTGGGACATCTTCTGGATGTATGCCCAGGAGAGTTATTGTGGGATCCTCCGGTAGTACTATGTCCAATTTTCTGAGGAACTGCCAGACTGATTTCCAGAGTGGTTGTATAAGCTTGCAATCCCACCAACAATGGAGAAGTGTCCCTCTTTCTCCACATCCTTGGCAGCATCTGCTGTCACCTGAATTTTTGATCTTAGCCATTCTGATTGGTGTGAGGTGGAATCTCAGGGTTGTTTTGATTTGCATTTCCCTGATGATTAAGGATGCTGAACATTTTTTCAAGCGCTTCTCAGCCATTCGGTATTCCTCAGGTGAGAATTCTTTGTTTAGCTCTGTACCCCATTTTTTTAATGGGGTTATTTGATTTTCTGGAGTTCAGCTTCTTGAGCTCTTTGTATATATTGGATATTAGTCCCTTATCAGATTTAGGATTGGTAAAAATCCTTTTCCAATCTGTTAGTGGCCTTTTTGTTTTATTGACAGTGTCTTTTGCCTTACAGAAGCTTTGAAATTTTATGAGGTCCCATGTTTTCGATTCTTGATCTTCCAGCACAAGCCATTGCTGTTCTGTTCAGGAATTTTTCCCCTGTGCCCATATCTTCGAGGCTTTCCCCCACTTTCTCCTCTATAAATTTCAGTGTCTGTAGTTTTATGTGGAGTTCTTTGATCCAATTAGACTTGAGGTTTGTACAAGGAGATAAGAATGGATCAATTCGCATTCTTCTACATGATAACTGCCAGTTGTGCCAGCTCCATTTGTTGAAAATGCTGTCTTTTATCCACTGGATGGTTTTAGCTCCCTTGGAAACAACACCCTTCATAATAGTCAGAAAAAATATAAAATACCTTGGTGTGACTCTAACTAAGGAAATGAAAGATCTGTATGACAAGAACTTCAAGTTTCTGAAGAAAGAAATTGAAGAAGATTTCAGAAGATGGAAAGATCTCCCATGCTCATGGATTGGCAGGATTAATATAGTAAAAATGGCCATCCTGCCGAAAGCAATTTACAGATTCAATGCAATCCTCATCAAAATTCCAACTCAATTCTTCACTGAGTTAGGGCAATTTGCAAACTCATCTGGAATAACAAAAAACCTAGGATAGCAAAAACTTCTCAATGATATAAAAACCTCTGGAGGAATCTCCATGCCTGACCTTAAGCTGTACTACAGGGCAATTGTGATAAAAAACTGCATGGTACTGGTACAGTGACAGACTGGTAGATCAATGGAATAGAATTGAAGACCCAGAAATGAACCCACACACCTATGGTTTTTTCACCTTTTAAATGTAGTGAGTATACCTATTAGTCTCCTTTTAGTCTCATTTTGAGAGCACATTGTCAAAGTAGAGGTATTGTTTCTTTCCTCTTTAATTTTTGACATAATTGATTCCTTTTTCCGTCCATAAATTTTTAAACATTTGAAAAAATTTCCATGTTTGTTGGTGGCTTTTTTAAGAATATCTATTCAGATATTAATCTTTATTTCTTAGGAATATTAAATTTTATATCTAGAGGAAGACATTCATGTTCATGTCTCTGGTGTTAATATTTCTCCTTTCAGGCTGTTCTGATTTTCTAGTTGTTTTATTTAGTTGTTTATTTTTCAACAATATACTGTTCTTTAAAGGCGTGAAAGCATAAGGCAAAATGTTTTTAATAAATTGTCTTTTCTTTCATTCAAACACAGAAATTCTGGGGAAGCAACATTATATAGAGTAGTTAAGAACACAGTTGCCAGGGCTCAAATTGCTTACTCTGCAGCTTCAGTTAGATGAACTTCTCTGAGGTTTCTACTGGAATTTCTTCCTTGTCAAGAGCAACCTGGATAAAAATGCCTATCTTGTGGGATACCTATAAGTCTGTCTAGTTACACTGGCAATTGCTTACGTGGGACAGGCATCATATATGGGTGCTTATTAAAAATTTTCCCAACTGGACACTGATTCATGATCTCATGTCCTTAAAATTTCTGTTATTAAAGATGAAAACTACAGTCCAGTGCCTTGCTGGTCCAAGGTTGGTCTTCTTTCATCAAGAAAAATTTCATCCTTAAAAAATATTGACTAGCTACATGTGATTAGCATGATGAAGATTTAAATTGGTGAAAGTACCCAAGGAGCTAAAGGGATCTGCAACCCTATAGGTGGAACAACATTATGAACTAACCAGTACCCCTGGCGCTCGTGTCTCTAGCTGCATATGTATCAGAAGATGGCCTAGTCAGCCATCATTGGAAAGAGAGGCTACTTGGTATTGCAAACTTTATATGCCTCAGTACAGGGTAACGCCAGGGCCAAGAAGTGGGAGTGGGGGCGGGGAGGATATGGGGGACTTTTAGGGTAGCATTGGAAATGTAAATGAAGAAAATACCTAATTAAAAAATTCTTTACATAGCCATGTGTATATGGCTTCTGTGAGTAACATTAGCCTTATTAAAACGAAATATTCCAGTTCTGTCTCCATCTTCTTAACATTTATAATACACAGTAGCTTCTTGTCTTCCTTTAAAATCAAGTCAATTGTTATCTGCATTTGAAAACATTAACTTGTTTTTTCTTCCTGTTGTACACGTACCTGGGTAGGCTCTGCTCCCTAACAATTTGTGACAGATCCTGATGATTCTTTTAGTCCTTTAATACATATTCTCTATTCCTTGGTATTCTCCTTGTTTTTTTTTAAAGATCTATTTATTTATTATATGTAAGTACACTGTAACTGTCCTCAGACACCCCATAAGAGGGTGTCAGATCTCAATCCAGATGGTTGTAAGCCACCATGTGGGACTTGAACTCAGGACCTTCAGAAGAGCCGTCAGTGCTCTTAACCACTGAGCCATCTCTCCAGCCCCCTCCTTGTTCTTATTAATTAGTAGTTATGATGATCTACTTAATTGGCTTCTACATTACCTTTTCCAAACATGTCTTGATCAAAATTGATAAAGTCATTTCTTTATTGATCTGTCAATAGTGTTTAGAAAATCTAGATTCTTAACTTGATTTAAAAAAATGTATCTGTGATTCTGTTTGAGTCTGTATGAAAAAGTTGACAGTAAAGTGTTAGCAGTGTATAGAGCTAAAATGTATGTGTAGAATATGATGACCAGAGTATTTTTATTACTAATATTATCATCAGTATAATTATCATTGGCCAAACAAAAATATTGAATATATATACATATGTGTATAATATATACACACACACACACACACACACACACACACACACACATATATATATATATATATATACACACACACATATATATATGTGGAAGGAAAGCAAATTTTAAGTAGGAAGTACAAATTTTACAAAAGTTACTGTGAATAGTTAGAATGAGTTCTGTGTATTTGTTATTTGATAATATAGGTATCTATTTTTCATTTTATTGAAATAATTTACTAAGAAGGTATATAGAAATTGCTTTGCTGGGTGATTGGAAGACAGAAAAGCATTTAGCTCTAAACCCTCTTTTATTTTTGTATTCACAATTACAGATCATTGCAATTTATCCTTATATCAATCATTTTTAGACTTTTGGCTAATATGATAGTGTAAGCTGCCGCAATGCCACCCACATATGGCAGTGTTATAAAATAGCTGAAGCAGTATCCAGGCACTGTAGGTCATGAGGAAGAACAAGTTCTGGGAAGTGAAGGAGCAGTGAAGCCTAGAGACGATAGAAACATGAACAGGATAGAAACATCTTGGCTTTGATGGCATTTTCATGCCCTCGGGTTTAGAAAAAGCAGAGCTGTGTTCTTTACTTATAACTTAGTATCATAAAGGACAGGTTGGCATGAAGCAAGAACCAGGAACCTTTTTAGATTTAGATGTAAAGACTGAGGACCGTGAGGACCACAGTAGGGAACCGTATCCAATATCCACAGAAAGGCGAAGCCTGAGTGTAACCTGAGTTTACTGTCTCTAGTTATCATGTGCTTGCTTCATGGTCTCAATCCAGACACGTAATACAATTTCTCTTCACATAGCAACAATGCTATGTTCTTTTATATAAAGTTATAGAGTATTATATGTGACCTATGCATATCCTCCCATATACTCTGAATCATCTCTCGAATAGTTCTATAACCCAGTGCAGTAAAATGCTGTATAAACAATTGGTGATTAGGGAATATATATTGACTAGAGAATAAAAGAAAGAAAAAAGTTTGTACATATTAGTACAAGCACATTTAAAACTATTTTTGATGCTCAGTTGGGTGATTTCGAAGAGCTGAGTATGTGAAAATAGCATACAGCGGTAACAGCAGTCCTGATGTGTCCTTTCATAAGTACAGAACACTCAGATGGCCAAGGTGGAAAGTGAATTTGAGAAAGCAGCTCCAGGAAGAAATAAGAGTCACAGTAAGGGAAAGTTGTGTTTTTCATAAATCAGAAATGACAATCTCAATAGTTTTAAATATGTGGAAAATTATTTAGAAGAATAAATTCTAAGACAAATACAAAAAGAACCAATAAATATGTAAAATAAAAAATACAGTGATTGAAATGAGTGGCCTATTTAAGACCTTGATGGGAAAACACCATGATGTCTGCCACACATGGCAGTAGGACAAAGTGGCTGAAGGACTTAGTATATAGGTGCCATCGGCTTGGAGGAAATATGATGGCTTAGTTGGTAAAGAATTTAGATCCCCACCATCCATGTACAGTTCCAACACTGTAGCCTGCCCCTGAGAACCTAGTAGAGGTTGGGCAGGTAGAGGCAGGGTGGCCCTGAGGCTTGCTGGTTAACTAGTCTAGTCAGTTCTGTGCACAACTCCAAGTTCTGTTGAGAGACTGATATATATCTATTGTGTTATTCTACATGCACACACACACATACTCACATGCCTGCTCATCTATATGCACACACACTTGATAGATAGGAAAAGGACGCAGCAAGGTTTTGGACACCTAGAGCAGTGGCTCTCAACCTGTGGGTCACAGTGCCCACAGGAGTCGCATAGCAGGTATTTTGCATGTCAGATATTTACATAATGGTTCATAACAGTACCAGAATTACAGTTATGAAGAATGAACTGGAAAACATATTTAGAATTCAGAGTTCTTTTCTTTATCTAAGAGTAGCAAGATCAGAAACAGAACAGATTTTGCTTTTTAAAGGCTTGTATGGTATTGGAAACACTTTTTTCATTTTTATTTTTTCTCCTGCTGTTGCTAATTTCCCAACATAACATACAGCTGAGAACAGGATTACCAGAGGATAAGCTTTACCCTGAGCTGTTTTGTTGTTGTTTCGTGAACAGGTTTTCGTTAGATTTAAAGGTATGGTAAAAGCTTACTGTTTGATTTCTGGGGTTCCTGGGGTATGAAATTTAGGAGACTATACTATTTCATTCTGAAGAGTACTGTGCAACATCCTTGATAGTGAATAAAATCTCTTGGAAAGTGAATTCAATGCAGACACCAATTCTTGGAGTCATCATAAAACTTTGAGGATATTTTATGTTGTAGTCATCATTTATAATACCATAAGCATGAGTGCACAGAGGATAGGAATCTGTTTTACCCTTTGCTGCCGTTCTTTTGTCTCAGTCTGTCATTTCAAAATCTTCATTTCATGTTGTCTTTTTTTTTGTTTGTTTGTTTTTGTTCTTCATCTCCCTCCTTTTTGTGTCTTGTTCCTCTTCATTTTGTTTGAAATGACTAGTATATGCTGACTATGACCCATATGCTGTGGCAGGCGTTTGTAATGATCATGGCAAGACATATGCACTATATGCCATCACTGTACACCGGCGCAACCTAAACACTGAGGAGATGTGGAAAACCTATCGGCGTTATAGTGACTTCCATGACTTCCACATGAGAATCACTGAGCAGGTAATGGGGTTTCTAAAGCTTGTGGCCAAGCCTGTGGCCTTTACACTGTTTCTTGGTTCAGCTTTGAGCCTACATTTCTCTAAGGATGTTCGTATTATATAAAGATATTGATCATTTCTGTACTTGGCTTTATTGGGGGCATGATTTTGAGCAGTGAACCACTAAATGAGATGTGGAAACTTGAACCAATCTAATTCATTGTGGAGTAACAACAAAGCACCAATGGTAATTCCAATGGGAAAGTTAAATGAATGTATATTTCTGATCTGTGAGGAAAGGAAGGTGGGTGGAAGGGGGATGAGAGAGAGCCTCTGCTTGAGAGGAGTTGCTCTGCACAGGGAAGGAGACTGTTCTATCTCATTTGAACACAGCCGTGGGCTTCGCAGGCATAAGTCAAAGCTTTTGTTGTTGTGAATGGTGCTTCCCTTCAACATTGTTGCTAAACCTGGATCCCTTGCTTAAGTTATTTTGAACCGCAGTCTACAATGAACCTGACATTAATCAAATACTGTTTTAAATTCTTACTAAATTTAATCTTGTTTTATAAAAGTAAGTATAAAGATTTTTAAAGTTGAATGAAAAGAAATTGTTCCTATTTTTGATAAGAACTTTTTTCTTCTCCTTATCTTAGAAGAAAACAATAGCAGATGATATAGAAAAGATAATCTGTGGAGCTTATTTTTACTCTTGAAAGTCTTGATTCAAAATTTAGTTGTATAAGTAGTGTCAAGTCACTAAAAAAGATAACATGATTAGATTTCAAATAACATATACTGTAGAAATCAGAAAATATTCTTTTCACTTACTATATTCAGAAAAATATGGTTGGTACCATGATAATCTCATTAAAATAAATATTCTGCAGACAGAGATAGACTAATAGCCTTAAAATGATTAAAAACAAGAGGTGTTTATGCATTTAAATGGCCTGAACTGCCCAATCATTTATTGGAGAATTTTTTATTAAGTTTTTCCTGTGTGTCTGATGCTTCTCAGTTCTAGGAAAATAACAGTGTACCAGACAGGCAGACTCTACATGCATTTGTGTGGACACTGCATATTTCTGTTTCCCCTTTTAAAGTCTGTATAAGTGCACAAACACACTGATGCCAATGATGATATTAAATATTCATTATTCAAATGAATAAAAATGTTATGTGTTTGAGTATTAACACATTTTAGAATTTTTTTAAAAGATTTATTTATTTATTTTATGTATATGAGTACTGTAGCTGCCTTCAGACACACCAGAAGAAGGCATTGGATCCCATTACAGGTGGTTGTAAGCCACCATGTGGTTGCTGAGAATTGAACTCAGGACCTCTGGAGGATCACTCAGTGCTCTTAATCACTGAGCCATCTCTCTAGCCCCCATTTTGAATTTTTTAACATAATTTTAAACCTACATCATCAAATTTAGCAGTTTATTAAGAATCTAAACTTGATACAATTCCAAAAGCTGAAAGTATTAAGATAAGGTGTTAAAAGGTTTGGCTTCTCCTACGGCTCCTCAGTTGTTTCAGACTAGAAAATGACCTCTTGCCTGTATGTGTGCATTCCTGGTGTGTACTGTAAGTACAGCACAGAGTCAGCTGGCCTTGGAGTAATTTAATTATTTCTTTAGAGGCCCTGTCTTAAGTTATGTACTGTATAAGGTAAGGTCTTCCACATGTGAATTTGGATAAATGCAGTTCAGACCCCTGTTCTTTGGTAAGAAAGGATATGCTATGTTATGCACTCTGAAAACATGAGTGAGTAATTTAGAGTCAAATGCATAAGTAATATTTTAGTCAATTGTGTATCTTTGGAAACAACATAGGTTATTGACTTTCACAAGGTGTAATTTTCTTCAAGCTTTCATAGATGCAACAGAAACTATTTTGCATACTGTATTCAATGAAGACTATTTCTTCTGACTTTATTTATAGCTAAATTTCTGAGTTATCATTACTACTCAATACTTTCAATGTATTGCCCCTATTTGCTTTTTGTCTTGATAATGATTGAAGCAAAATTATTATTTTACACATATGTTGCGTAATGAATTTGTTCACATTTTCACTCTAAACAATTAGATTTTTTCATTGCATTTAATTGTCAGAATCTTACAGTTTGGGATGGAAATGATTCTGAGTCTCATATATTCTCTCCCTCTCTCTTCATCTTCCTCTCTCTTAATGTTTGCAGCAGGAATTGGTCTTAATGTATTTTAAACAAAGGATTTAAAAAAAAACAGCTTTGCTTGTCTCAGTGTATGTAATATGGAAAGAGGGAAGAGACTGCCTAAAGTTTCAGGTGCTGGCTGTTGGCCAGGCCTTGCCTTACGCCATCCTAGCAATAGACATAGCAACAGCTTGTGCTTGAGAGGGTGTAGTAGATTACTATCATGGTTGCACCTCATATTAAGTCTGCAAAACCAAGACTGCTATATTGCTCTGTATTTTTACATTACAAAGAAAACAATAGCATGACAGTGACTCTTGGGTCTTTTTCACAGTGTCACTTATGAGTTTACTTTTCATATGATGAGGAAAGGTTATTAATATTTAATATAAGTATATGCAAAGTTGTAATACAGATCCTGTCTATAATTAGTAGTTTGTCTTTCTGCTTTTTAAGGATATATATTACAGTGATTATTTTATAGTCACTAATATTAAAATTGTCTCTTAGATTTTAACAAGCCATAATATCATAACTTTGATTCAAATTTTACTTTCTTAATACTCTATTCATGAGTCAAATGGCTAGGAAAAGTATTGCTGCTTTACTATTAAATTTTGATCTGAAAATTAGAACTGCAAAATGAAACTTGATATGGCAGAGTGTCCATTTTCATCAGTTATCCACTTTTATTCTCCATTGCCAATTTTTTACGATAAAAAAGGGTGACTGTATTTTGGGTTTTGTGGACAATGTGATTGTGATGTTTTGTTTAATATAAGAAATATAGCCCCAAATTATCTGAAGATTCTTTGACATGTAGAGAAATTGTTACGTGGAGATTATTTCTTTTAAAAAAAGAAGTATTGAATGTCTTTTCTCTTCTAGTTTGAAAATCTGTCAAGCATATTGAAGCTTCCTGGTAAAAAGACGTTTAACAATATGGATAGAGATTTTTTAGAAAAGAGGAAAAAGGATTTAAATGCCTACTTGCAGGTAAGGTGGTTATAGTATTGCCTGTAGATTTCATTTGTTACAGCACATGAGTAGACTAGATGTCTTTATTGAGGTATGTTTGGTGCAGCATGTGTGTGACATGCCTGTGACACTGTACCCCACATCCAGCCTTGTTAGCAGTGAGAACAACACAACCGAATAGTTTGGCTGGCTGTAATTGTGGACGAATAACTAATTTTAGTAGTATCAAATATGATATGTAGTCTTTTAAGTAGTTCATTGTTTCTGTATTTAATGTTAGACATTTTTTTAAGCACTAAAGACTTTTGCTTATTTGTGTTTAGATGAGTATGTATAATAGTGTTTCAGATTATTATAACTAGATATATAGTATGATGTACCCAGAAGTTAAATGCTTATAATTTAATACACGATAGCTTTTTAGGTTACCACAGAACGTAGTTCATTTTTGTTCTCAGAATAGTTCCTGAGAGAAATAGAGCTGAAGATATATCCTGGGCTCATCATCTTAGTCATAAAATTTCCTCACAGGAAATAACATATTTTACAAGTTACATATTGTGTAGGCTGGTCAAATGCCTAGAGATACATTTTACACCTGAATACCCAAAGCTCAGGTAGAGTAATGAACCTTGTCAGTTCATCCTAGTTAGTGTTCCATTATCTAGCTTCCTGTTTTCTACGAAAGGAGTCAGTAGACTGCAGCAGGAAGCCACCTGTTGAGACCACGGATTTATATCTCTAGCTGGTAGTTGGGTTTTTTGTTTGTTCGTATGTTTTTGTTTTATTTTTCACAAGCAGCAGATTTAAAGTTATAATAATTATAATTTGCTGCTGTGCATTGAGAGGCCAGGAGGGGAAGGAAGAACAGCTGGCTGTCACTTCATTCTTTCCCAGCGGGAAAGTGCAGTGCATAAATGCTGCATTGATAAAACTTGTTAAACACTTTACTTCAAAATACTCAGTTTTAGTTTTGTTAAGATCCCTAACAGTTTTGTACACTGATAAAATGACTTTTCCCAGTTGTGGTACTATAAGTTTAAGGGTGACTGACTCTCTTATACTTTCAGCTCCTGGACTCAGTATGTCACCACGTTTGCCTTAGAAGCAACTAAGCTAGATTATTAAGATTATTGAGTTTATTTGCATTCATAAAAGGAATATGTTTTGGATTTTTTTATAACACTTGAAAGTTTCTATTCATATATATTATAAAATCCTATTTTCATTACTCTTAAACTTTAGCAGTATTATAATAAACAGCAGTTTCTAATGTGGATAAGCTGTAGAGCCAGATATTTTATAAAGTGGAATTAACATCAATGCTATTTTACCATCTTAAGAT
The DNA here is from genome assembly GCF_978045245.1 of Mus caroli. Classification (NCBI taxonomy): domain Eukaryota; kingdom Metazoa; phylum Chordata; class Mammalia; order Rodentia; family Muridae; genus Mus; species Mus caroli. The sequence continues at coordinate 33,193,797 of NW_028227269.1, forward strand.
CTCTTCTTTTCCCTATTAGTTACTCTTGACTCCTGAAATGATGAAGGCATCCCCAGCACTGGCTCACTGTGTCTATGATTTCCTTGAGAACAAAGCCTACAGTAAAGGGAAGGGCGATTTTGCTCGAAAGGTTAGCATATTATTGAATTTCCTTTTAAGATCTTTCTTGCTTTTTTTTAATAAAGGAAAATATAGACATATATATTTTAAAATGATTTGTTAAGTATGTCTTGTCATGTTGGCTTAGTCAGTATGCTGTTGCTTGATGTATCTGTTAATACCAAATATGCAAATGAAAGATCACTGACCAAATCATCATGACCACATTAATTCATGCAAGCAGTTAATTAAAGCATCATTTTTAAAATTTGTGTACATTGGACTACTTCTCTCTAAAAGTGGAGTTCAGGAGATCAAAATGGATGTGAAGAAGACAAGGTTTTTATTGCTGAGCGGTAGAGGGTTTCCAAATGGAGGATTTGGCAGGCAAATTTGTCAGGGTTACAGGAGCAGAATAAGCATAACAAGTTAGCTATAAGGAAGGACCTCCTGAAACAAAGATACTCTTATAGGGAGTTATAACAACAGGCAGTCATAAAGACCTCTGGAAACAAAGATACAGTTGCAAGATGGTTGTAACAAGCTTTTGAAACAAAGACATGGCTGTCATTGGAAGAGCAGTATAAACCATTTGTAGTTAAGGTTCCAGCAAGGCAATATAGCCCAATCCTTGGGAAACAGATGTAATCACAAGCAAGAATGAATCTAGTTTATTTTTTGTATGAGTTGGCTTTTAAGCCAAATATGGGGACAGGCTGATTCATCATATCTTATATACAAGCTTACATTATGATCTAGTGGCGCTTGACAGAAAGAAAACAAAGAAACAGATTTCTAAAGTTAAGAAAAGTTTGCCTGAAGTAGGTTACAAGCTTTTTATTATTTTAAGTAGTCAGTGTATTTTACTGGGAGGAAATGTGTTTCAGTTGAATTAAACACAAGAAAAATGTTAAATAGGATGTGTTCTGAAAGTATTTTTACCTCTTGGGTGAAGTGCTTGTTATTTAAACTATCTTAGTTAATTTAAAATATGGTTCCAGGCCTGCACTTTGAGTTAAGTACCGTGGTATCAACAGAAGAGACTGCCCCACCCGGAGATCCATCCCATAATCAGCCACCAAACCCAGACACTATTGCATATGTCAGCAAGATTTTACTGAAAGGACCCTGATATAGCTGTCTCGAGTGAGGCTATGCCAGTGCCTGGCAGATACAGAAGTGGATGCTCACAGTCAGCTATTGGATGGATCACAGGGCCCCCCATGGAGGAGCTAGAAAAAGTACCCAAGGAGCTGAAGGGGTCTGCAACCCTATAGGTGGAACAACAATATGAACTAACCAGTTCCCCCAGAGCTCGTGTCTCTAGCTGCATATGTAGCAGAAGATGGCCTAGTAGGCCATCATTGGGAAGAGAGGCCCTTGGTCTTGCAGACTTTATATGCCCCAGTCCAGGGGAACGACAGGGCCAAGAAGTGGGAGTGGGTAGGTAGGGGAGCAGGGTGGGGGAGGGTATAGGGAACTTTCGGGATAGCATTTGAAATGTAAATAAAGAAAATATCTAATTAAAAATAAAGAAGCCTTATAAACAGTTCTCAAAGTCCTGCTTCCTTCTTTGCTAGGGACCATCAGTGTATTTTTCATTTTGTTACTTTAGTTTTCTCAAGAAGTCAAGATTTTTCTCTTTTAAGCCACTGCATAAACCAAGTAAGATATTATTCTGTGTTTAAGCGTATCACACACATAACTAATTAATCTTTGCTGGTAATAATAAGAGCAAAAGCAAAATTTAGGGTAGTGTGCAGCAATCCTTTGCAACTTTTTAGAAGTCATAGATGATTTTAAAATAAAAACTAAAAAGCTTCAACCACACTTCTCCCCATCTTACCACTAAAAAAACAAAAAACAAAAAACCCAAAAACAAAAATAAAATGAAAACAAAAGGTTTGGGAATTGATGCAAAATAATCAACAATACTTAGGAGTTATAAATAGGAGTTTGTATGATTAGAATGTTAAATTTCAACATCTTAATGGATGCTAACATTTTTAAGTTGAATGTTTTAAAAATAAATTCTTATATATAGACTTTAAAATAGTAATGTGTGTATGTATCTATACATATGTGTATATGCACACACACACACATACATGTGCATATGTTCATGCTTTATTTCCTTTGTAATTGTATTCAGGATGCAATCTTCTATGTCAATAGAGATGTGTTCCAGTTTTCTATCATGAAGATATTTGCCTTATTTTCTGTTTTGTGATTATATTAATTTTAACTATAGAATTGATAACAGTTTTTATTAAATATGCCCCATCATTTTAAATAATCAGCAGGAACACTTGTAGGTTAGTTGCATATCATATTCTAAGTTACTAATACAGTCTGAAAACCCCTCTAAGTAATCATTGGATTAAATAATCTGCAAGCATTTTATGAGAGGCTTTTCTCAGCTTGACAAATGCCTTAGAAACCATTGATTTTTGTCAGTTTCTCTTCTTAAAAATCTGTAGAACAGTTAATTCATAGATGGAATAAGTGATAAGCATCCTTTCTCTGCTTGATGTAACTTTTAATTTAAGGTTATGTTGTGGTTTGAAGTCATTCTTAGTCATAGTTAGAAGTGTTAAGTTAAAATTCGATTGGAATGTTGTGTTACTTAGAACGTGGAACTGAGGAGAGCTGGCAACTTATATAGACAGCCCCTGTATAAATTATGCTGAGGGTGTACTTGTGCTATCTCTCTGGGATTTCGTCCTGTGCCTCATAGTTTTAAAGTTTGTTTCTTTCCTGTTTGTTTTCAGAACCCTTTTAGGTCTGTTTTGAAACAAATCCTGTATTTGTAGGAGCAATGTAGAGTGGACTCTCATGCTTGTGAAGTTCTGTTTAATGAATATTATGTTATATTTGAGAGTTGCAATCTTCTCCATAGTTGCATGTTTTAAATATGATAAATACTTCATAAAGAGTCTCATAAGGCATCTCTTAGAATTCTGCACGCTGAGCTGGGCATAGTGGTGCAGGCCTTTAATCCCTGCATTCAGGAGGCAGAGACAGGCAGATCTCTGAATTCCAGGTCTGGTGTGGTCTACAGAGAGAGTTCCAGAGGAGCCAAGACTACACAAAGAAACTTATTCTTGAAAAACAAAAAAACAAATGAATTCTCTTTGTGTTTTCTTGAGTAAGATTGACTATTCCATAAAGTATATCTGCTTTATTGGTTGGCTGTCTCAGTTACTTTCTATTGTGATAAAACACCATGACCAAGGCAGCTTTTATATGAAAGAGTTTATGTGGTTTCATAGGGCTAGAGTCCATGGCATCAGGAGCTCAGAGCTTATATCTTGATCTGCAAGTAGGTGTCAGATAGCATACTGAATGGTGTAACTCTTTTTAAACCTCAAAACGTGTCCCTATGCTTATGGAGTTCTCCTTAGTGAATATTATGTTATATTTGAGAGTTGTAATTTTCTCTACCCTTCAGTCCACAGCTTCTAATCCTCTACCATGCCAGCCCCAAACTACAACATCTCTTAACTGTAACCCTGTGAAAAATCATACTTCCAACATACAGTTTCACAGAATCTACATTACCATTCCAAAAGGGAGGATCAGGAGACAGTGAGGAAGACGGAGCAGGAAAACTGCCTTTTGTAGCTCTAGTTCCATGTGTGACGTCAACGGCTTATGGTGCCACCCTTCAGCTTTGCTGACTGAAGTTTGCAGCAAACTTTCTTCTCTTGGCTAGTACCACTGTCTCTGTAGCTTTCTGGCAGATGTCTCCTGCTCTGGCAAATGTCTCACCGATTCTTTGGATTATGGTGAAAGTATAGAGTAGTTAATTCTTTTTGTATCAAGTTTTGTTTGGGAAGGTATTCAGAATTTAATAAGCAAACAGTGAAGGTTTACCTAACCTGATAGTATCTTCCTCAGTCAAAATTTTAAACCATCCATGTGTGTATTAAGATGTGTTTTTAAGATATACCATGTCAACAGTTTTTTTTTTTTGGTTTGTTTTGTTTTGTTTTTAAGGCATTGACATATTATTGACTGGAAAATCATTTCATCTTCTCATGGTTGCACTCTATATTTTCTTAGGCTTCTGAGTTATGTAACTGATCTAAGTATAATTTCTTTCTCGCTTTAGATGGACACTTTTGTAAATCCGCTTCGCAACTCTATGAGGAATGTTTCAAATGCAGTCAAATCCCTTCCTGATAGCTTGGCAGAAGGAGTGACAAAAATGTCGGACAACGTGGGCAGGATGTCAGAGAGATTAGGGCAAGACATAAAGCAGTCATTTTTTAAGGTAAAAAGACATTTCTAGTGGTCTCTAAAGCAAACTGTTTTTATGTCACCTAAGATATATTGAGCGTCTTCTCCAAAATTTTCAGACTTCATAAAAAAAGTTTAAAAGGCCAAATTTATGTCAGAAACTGACACTAAAAATCCTTTTATTCATCAGTCTTTGTTGTAGTAGAATTTAACAAATTCATTTACAATACATATTTAAAATTAGCAAGGTTAATATTTCTTATCAATTTATTGCACTAGACTTTTTTGATTCTTTAATGGTATAGATTCCTTTGCAAATAAATGAGTTATATTTGGAAATGAGTTATACTTAACATATACAGAAATATAAAGTCTAATTTTTCCTTATTCAAACAGTAACCCATGACAACAAAGTAAGAAGTCCTTGGCCTGGTCAGTGTCTCCACCTGTCGTTAATGTGCATACTTGGGTGGAGTACAGGCTTCCAGGAAGCCTTTCCATTTGATTTCTCCATAATGGGACTAGACTAAGTACTTTTGCTGCATTTCCAGTTTACACTTGTAAAATAATTTTGATATAGTTTTTTATTTCTTTGCAAGGATGCTATCAAAGCTGTAAATGACCAACCATAAACCTAAAAGTTGAGTTGTAGAAGAGTGTTATAGCTAATTCTGTCTGAATAGCACAGATCCATTTACTAAAGACATATTTTCCTGTGTGTAGAGGCAGTTCTTTTTTCTGTTCACCATTATCCTTTCAGGGCTGCTTGTCCTTAGCATTGATGTGAGTGTCAGCACTGCTTCTGCTGAGGGTCACTCATATGACCTTCCCAGGCCGTATGTGTTGGTAATAGGCTTTCCTGTGTTGCAGGGGGTTCAGCTGATTCTAGTTTTTCTTTCCTTCTTCTCCTTATTGAATAATGGTTAATTGCTTAAACTAGTTAACATATTTTCAAGAGATCTTAAAAGAAGATTGGAGTTCTGTTCCCTGGGTGTGCTTAGTACAGAATATAGAATATTAAGCTTTTTTAATACATTGCACCAATATTGAAGTCAGATTCTGGGATTTTGCAGTGTTTCTCTGTTCACTTCTTATTTTTGTAAATGTACAGGTCCCTCCTTTAATTACGAAGACTGATTCAGATCCTGAACATTGTCGAGTCTCAGCTCAGCTCGATGATAATGTGAGTTAACTTATTCTATAGTTTTATTTAGGCTGTAATTCAAATTAGTTTTGGCAGATTATTTTAATAAATATGCATATGTTTCATTCATTCAGATTTCCATATTATGTTAAACATGGTAAATTCTTACAGACTGCACAGTTCCTGACTTCAACATTTTAATTTAAACAAACAAGCAAACAGTTACCAGGGCCCTAGAACCTATAGTCCTCCCTGCCCGCATGGGCTCCTCTGCCGTGGGCTCCTCTGCCGTGGGCTTACTGCTCTCCTGACTGTTGTCCTGCTTTACACTTGAGACTTTTAAATGGAACTATAAGGATAGTCTCCCTTATGCCTGTTGTTTTTCTTTGTTGTTGTTCAACCTGGTGATGTGACAGTTTTTTATGCTGTAATATACTAGTTCTTTCTCAATACCTGTATCTTTGCAGTATTTGTATTTAGTCTTTTAATTTGTATTGGATTATGCACAGAACTCTGAATAGTTTTATTCATATTATAGAAATGAAAAGAATAAATATATATCCTTCTACTTAAGAGTCAAAATATATATAGGTCTATATATTCTGTAGTATGTGCTACGAAATAATGTTCCAAAACTGTATCATTTTTATTATTACTAGCACGATATGAGTTTTAATCTTCTACATCTGGCTAGAGTCAGTATTTATATCTCTGTAGATTCATGTATGATAGCCATTCAGGGTCATGTCTTGTGGGTGTCAAAATCTTTTCCTCATTTTTCTATTGACTCAGCTGTGTTTGTTTTTTGTGTGTTATATTAACTTGGGTACTGAATATTATCTGAGCATGAGGTATCATATGCATGATGTATATTATGTATCTCTGAAGTACCCACCTCCTGTGCTGTCTGTTGCTTTTGTAACTCTATATGTTGGCCTGTGATTTTTTTTTATACAGTTTTTCTTGCTTTACCATGGCAACATTTAAATTTGCACTTCATCTCTGATTAATTATCTGTAGAGATTGCTCATCTCCATTTCCTAAAGGTCCATCTTTCCTTGTTTGCTGTTGTCTTCCTTACCATATATGTGTGCTTCTGTTCTTAAATGGTTTTGAATCCAGGCTTAGGGCTCTTAAGGAGATTTATCTTAAACATAATTTCCTGTTTTCAGTTTCCAGATAGATTTGTTAATAATAAAGTTTCATATATGTGTATATTTTCCTTCTTTAAGATCATTTTAGGATACTTCATGAGTGTAATGTATAATATCTGTAACATCTTTCACTCTGGATTGTATAGTTACATCTCAAAAATATATTATTAAACTGAGTTTATTTTATCAGATAATTGAACAGTATTTACTTACTGAAGTGAGGAAATGAGTCCCTCTCCCCTCTGGACTATTTAAGTTATAAACTGTCCATTCATGGCATTAAAATTAATCACATGTTTACAACCTAGTTGTGAAAAACTAAAATCCCACACCTTTTCCTTTTTTTTTTTTTAATTAGATAATTTCTTCATTTACATTTCAAATGTTACCCCTTTCCTAGTTTTCCCTCCAAAATTCCCTATCCTCTTCCCCCTTCCCTTGCTCCCCAACCCACCCACTCCCATTCCTGGCCCTGGCATTCCCCGTAGAGCCTTCACAGGACCAAGGGCCTCTCCTCCCATTGATGACCGACTAGGCCATCCTCTGCTACATATAATACAGCTAGAGCCATGAGTCCCACCATGTGTTTTCTTTGATTGGTGGTTTTGTCCCAAGGAGCTCTGGGGGTACTGGTTAGTACATATTGATGTTCCTCCTATGGGGCTGCAAACTCCTTCAGCTCCTTGGGGCCTTTCTCTAGCTCCTTCATTAGGGACCCTGTGCTCAGTCCAATGGATGACTGTGAGCATCCATTTCTATATTTGCCAGGTACTGGCAGAGTCTCTCAGGAGACAGCTATATCAGACTCCTGTCAGCACACTCTTGTTGGCATCTGCCATAGTATGTGGGTTTGGTGGTTGTTTATGGGATGGATCCCCAAGTGGGGCAGTCTCTGGATGGTTGTTCCTTCAGTCTCTGCTCCACACTTTGTCTCTGTAACTCCTTCCGTGGGTATTTTGTTCCCCCTTCTAAGAAGGATTCTGAGCTTCTGGGCTAATATCCACTTATCAGTGCCTGCATATCATGTATGTACTTTAGTGATGGGGTTACCTCACTTAGGATGATATCCTCCAGATCCATCCATTTGTCTAAGAATTTCATAAATTCATTGTTTTTAGTAGCTGCGTAGTACTCCATTGTGTAAATGTACCACATTTTCTGTATCCATTCCTCTGTTGAGGGACATTTAGGTTCTTTCCAGCTTCTGGCTATTATAAATAAGGCTGCTATGAACATAGTGGAGCATCTTATGGGTATACACCCAGGAGTGGTATTGCTGGATCTTCCGGTAGAACTATGTCCAATTTTCTGAGGAACCACTAAACTGATTTCCAGAGTGGTTGTACCAGCTTGCAGTCCCACCAACAATGGAGGAGTGTTCCTCTTTCTCCACATCCTTGCCAGCATCTGCTGCCACCTGAGTTTTTCATTTTAGCCATTCTGACTGGTGTGAGGTGGAATCTCAGGGTTGTTTTGATTTGCATTCCCCTGATGATTAAGCCCCACACCTTTTCTCATCTTTTAAGTTAAAGCACTAATTAGAGAGTGAGCAGTAAAGTATTGAAAATCATAAAATGATCAGTTTTATATATAGTTCTAAATCAGTAACTATTATTTATTGGCATGCACAATTTTTCACATACAAGCATTCTAGCTGTTTTTTTTCTATTTTGTATATCATTGACTGAAGGCTTTCAAATTAAAGTATTTTAATTTATTTTATTCTTTAATAATAAAAACTTTCCATGTAATATATACTGACCATACATTTCCCTCTCCCAACTTGTTCCAGGTCCTCCCCACATCCCTATCCACCCAACTCCACAGTCCACTTGCTCATTCTTTAGAAAACAAACCATTTTTTAAAATCAATCAATCTTTCTTTCTTTCTTTCTTTCTTTCTTTCTTTCTTCTTCCTTCCTTTTCTTTTTTTTCTTTTCTTTTCTTTTCTTTTCTTTTCTCTTTTCCTTCCTTCTTTTCTTTTCTTTTCTTTTCTTTTCCTTTCTTTCTCTTTCTTTCTTTCTTTCTTTCTTTCTTTCTTTCTTTCTTTCTTTCTTTCTTTCTTTCTTTCTTTCTTTCTTTCTTCTCTCAGATTTTATCCTTTTCCCGATCCACCCTCTAACTGTTCCACATCCCATACCTCTTCCTGCCCCTCTGTCTCCATGAGGATATCCCTCCCACCTCCACCCCACCTGATCTCTAAACTCCCTGGAGCCTCCAGTCTCTTGAGGGTTAGGTGCATCATCTCTGACTAAACTCAGACCCAGCAGTCGTCTGCTGTATGTCGGTTGGGGGGCCTCATATCAGCTGGTGTATGCTGTCTGGTTGGTGGTCCAGTGTTTGAGAGATCTCGGAAGTTTAGATTAATTGAGATTGCTGGTCCTCCTACAGGTTTGCTCTTCTCCTCAGCTTCTTTTAACCTTCCCTAATTCAACAACAGGGGTCATCTGCTTCTGTCCATTGGTTGGGTGCCTACGTCTGTCTCTTTCAGCTGCTTGTTGGATCTTTTGGAGGACAGTCATAGTAGGTCCATCTTTGTGAGTGCTCCATAGCCTCAGTAGTAGTGTCAGGCCTTGGGCCTCCCCTTGATCTGGACCCCACTTTGGGCCTGTTACTGGACCTTCTTTTCCTCAGGCTCCTCTCCATTTCCATCCCTGTAGTTCTTTCAGACAGGAACAATTATGGGTCAGAGTTTTGACTGTGGGATGGCAACCTCATCCCTTGCTTGATGTTCTGTCTTCCTGCAGGAGGTGGGCTCTACAAGTTCCCTCGCCCTACTGTTGGGCATTTTATCTACAGTCCCTCCCTTTGAGTCGTGAGAGACTCTCACCCCCCAGGTCTCTGGTACAAACCATTTTTTTTTTATTTTTTTAATATTTTTATTACATATTTTCCTCAATTACGTTTCCACTGCTATCCCAAAAGTCCCCCATAGCGCCCCCCACTTCCCTACCCACCCATTCCCATTCTTTTGGCCCTGGCATTCCCCTATATTGGGGCATATAAAGTTTGCAAGTCCAATGGGCCTCTCTTTCCATTGATGGCTGACTAGGCCATCTTTCGATACATATGCAGCTAGAGACAAGAGCTCCGGGGTTCTGGTTAGTACATCATGTTGTTCCAACAATAGGGTTGCAGATCCCTTTAGCTCCTTGGGTACTTTCTCTAGCTTCTCCATTGGGAGCCCTGTGATACATCCAATAGCTGACTGTGAACATCCACTCCTGTGTTTGCTAGGCCCCAGCATCGTCTCACAAGAGACAGTTATATTTGGGTCCTTTCAGCAAAGAAAGATACACGTGCATAAAACTCCCAAATCATAAAAACACAAAATTGGAAACCATAATATACAGCAAAAGACCAGTAAGACAAAAAGTGCCCAAACCCAGCCCTGTGAGATGAAGAGTCTGTGGAAAGTGTATTAATTAGTGTGTGTGCTGAATAGAATTAGCTGTACTAATTAAATTAGTACTAATTAAATTAGTTTAAGTTTCTAGTCATATTTAATAAATAACTATCAATTCTGCTAATGTTAATAACATATTAATTATACCAATTAAGGCATAAAATTTTCATAAGAATACATGCTTTATAATGTTAGCTTAATTTTTTACTGGGTTGTAATTTAGCTTATTTTTTTCTGAAAAGTTATTATGTATGTGTGTATATGTAATTGTATACATCTTAAGCAAAACATTTTTCATTGTTTCATTTGTTAAATATAGATAACAAAGATATTTTCATCTATCTACCTATCTATCTATCTACCTACCTATCTATCTGAGACAGAGTTTTCCTATGTATTCCTGGCTGTCTTGGATCTTGCTCTGTAGACCAGGGTGGCCTTGATCTCTGCCTCTGCTTCTGCCTCCTGGATGGAGGGAATAAAGACATACACTACTACCACCCTGCCAAATAATTTTATTGTAATGAAAAAGTGTTACCAGAAAATAACTCTCAATTTTAGCATTTCATTACCAGACTGCTAAGTTAAACCTAAGCCTTATTTCTATAAGACTATCATCAGGAATCCACTTGAGAAGCTTTTTTTTTTAAACTACAGCCTAAGAACTTAGAGAATTGTAAAATTCTGGATCCCATAAAACGGTAGCTGTTAGAAATATGTTTTACTGAACTAGTGTGTGATGTGAGCTTTTGGAGGCTGTAATGTCGCATTGCCTGATTTCTTTCAATGGTGTTGTTTGTTCAATAGAAGTAGCCATTCACAGTAGAAAGCTAACCAGTTATCCTAATTTTTTCTTCCTTTTTTCAGGTGGATGACAATATCCCACTTAGGGTAATGCTGCTTCTAATGGATGAGGTGTTTGACTTAAAAGAGAGAAACCAGTGGTTGAGAAGGAATATCAAGAATTTACTCCAGCAGCTTATTAGAGCTACATATGGTGATACTATTAACAGGTAACCGTTTCTCATGTCCTTCTGCTTCTAGCCGTGATGAGTAGAGTTGAATTCTGTAAATGACTTGCAAGCCCTTTATCATGGACTTTCTCTCCGGGCTTTTAAAGATCATTATATCTCTTCTCAGAAGCAGCTTATCCTCAGATGAAAGTGTTACTCTGTGAAACTTGTGACAGTAATATTTGCTGAAAAGGCTTTAAGCTTACTCATTCAAAATCCTTTATTTTCAGAAAAATAGTTGACCATGTTGACTGGATGACCTCACCGGAACAAGTAGCTGACTCGGTGAAGCGTTTCAGGTATCTTAAGACAGTCACTTCTTCCATGTAGTGCAGGGTTTAGCATTGTTGTACCCAGCCAGTCGACTTTTACTTATGGCCTTTGTTTCTTCACTGGCCTTAACGTGGGGTGTGATGAGCAAAGACTTAAGAGAATTATAAGTATCTGGGGCTGTTGAGAAACATCAGAGGGTAAAGGCACTTGTCATACCAACCTTGCAACCCAAGTTTGATCCCAGAATCCACCAACTCCTATACAGTTGTCGTCCGACCTCCATGCATACCCTGTGGCCCATGTACCCTCCCCCCACCCACCCCCAGATACATAACTGCATGTACTCACATGGTAATTCTGTAGAGCGATTGATTTTTTTCTAAAGTAGACTAGCAAAGGAAACATTTCTAAAATGATAGGCTAGATTTTTATCCCATAGAATATCTTTGAAATTAGTATTAGGCAGAAAGCTGGGCATGGTGGAGTTTGGGATAGAGGCCAGAGGATGAGAAGCTGAGGCCCAGCTCATCGATAGAGAAGTAAACCCTGTGTGTAAACGTGAAGATAAGCAAGCCTAGGAACTTCTGATGCTGTACTGCTGCCTGTCAGGAAGGAAGGAGAAAGGAATCTTCAGTGTTGTACTAACTGGTTTCTCCCTGAGCCCCATGTGCTTTCTAATCTTATATCCTTTTCATCTGGTTAACAGCTTGTCTTCATTTGATTGTGAGGCAGCAGAGGGTTAAAGAAGAAAAGCAGTTTGCCAAAAGGCTCTTGTGAGGCAGCAGAGGGTTAAAGAAGAAAAGCAGTTTGCCAAAAGGCTCTTGTGACAGGAAAAGGGGAATCTGATTTTCTGCCTAGAAGCAAAGTTTCTTCCTTTTAGACTACATTGTTTCTAAAAGTTGGACTAGCTGCCCTGTTCTTTTCAGTTAGGGCAGCTGAATTCTGTGGCACCAATTCTCAGCCTTGACTGTAGATTGGATCCAACTGGGACATTCAACCCTGTGTGCACCCTTTCTCCAGAGATGATTGACTTGGTTTAATAGGTAGAAGGTCTGCACAATAGGTGGTTTTATTTCCTGATACACAAAGTGTTTCTAGGGCATGTTAAAATGATTTCTCTGCAGGCATGTCCAAGTCGTAGCCCAGATAGCAATGGAAGGGGCTTTTTGCACATCTGTAGATGACAGTATTGAGATGATGTTTCTATCCCAAAAGGTTGGACACCTCTGGTAGCCTATAGAGTCTCATTCCTCCAGACCTGTTCACTATAGGAATCAGTGAACAAAACCATAAGAAGCAGGATCAGAGTTCAGGAGAATGAGTTGATTGTGTGGAATACACTTTAGACACCAACTTGAGATTCTTGCTGGCTGAGTTAGAGAGGATTAGAGTGGAATGGCATAGCCAAGAGAGAAGAGCTGCTAAGATGCTAGGCTGTCCATTTTCAGGGTGCTATTGGTGGGTTTGCATAACACATTCACTTAACAGGTCCCCATTTTTGAGAGTAAATGTTCATCATGTGCTGATCCATATAATCCCGTTTTACTAGTTTCTGTGAAGTACCAGGGGTGGAATTTATCTGCTACTTCTTTGTGTATATATTCTTTTACCCCTAAAGTAAACCCCTCTGTTGGATGCTGTTTGGTTTTTGTCTAAATGAAATTTTAGAAATGCTGTCTCTGTTTGAATATTTTATTTTTTAGCAGTTTGTAATGAGTTATCAACTACTGTCATTAGACAAATTAAACTGCTCACAAACATTTCATTTTCTTAAATAGAGATGCATTTTGGCCCAATGGCATTTTAGCAGAGACTGTCCCATGCAGAGATAAAGCTATTCGAATGAGAACAAGAATTGCAGGAAAAACAAAATTATTTGCAATTATGCCAGGTGAGTGAACACATTTAATTAAAATTTGACTTATTTGTATTTCTTCTGACTTTTGACATTTATACTATGCTAGTTAGCTCAGTTTTATTATTATAATGACCACCAGATGATGGCTTATGATCTACCAAGGAATATGTAGGTGTTTCTCATATATTCTAACAAACCCCAACAAGTCCTTTGAAACAAGCCACTAACAGTGGCTTCCTTCCTTCCTTCCTTCCTTCCTTCCTTCCTTCCTTCCTTCCTTCCTTCCTTCCTTCCTTCCTTCTTCCTCCCCCTCCTCTTCTTCCTCCTCCTTCTCCCCCTCTACCTTCCTGCCTTCCTTTATTCCTTCCTTTTTAAGAATGACAGATATGAGTAGAGCTGAGGTTGTAGGTCAGTTGACAGAGTGCTTGCTTAGCATTGCCAAAGCCTTATATTTTGATCCCTAGCCCAGACTATAGTGAGCATCACAGGCACTTGTCCTTAATCCTAGCACTTGGCAAGCGTGCTTACATTATTCCTCTAACTGAAAAAACAAAAGAAAGTAGGAATTCTTAAGAAAGAATAATCATGTCCATTTCTGTACAGGTAACCAAATGATCATATAATTAAACCTTATTAAAGCATAATTCTTAAATGAGCACTTTGATGGTCTTATTTGAATATTTATTTGTGATTTTCCTGTATCATTAATATAGATTTATTTGTCCTTTTTTCCTCTGAGAAAGAGAGCCTGTGATCAATGGGCTTTTCTGACTAGGAGATGATTAGGGAAGTTTTGTCACTGGGTCACAAGTCTCTTTAAGAACGCCTAACTATTAGCCAATGCCTAGATATATTCCTCCATGCTAATTGTGGATGTAGAGGATGGATAAGATGAATGTATAAGTTTTCTCATCTGTTGTTACCTATTTTCTTACTTCTTTTCTTCTTTTTCTTATTATTTCTGAGATGATGTCTCCTGCTGTAGCTCAGACTGGTCTGATTCTCACTGTAGCCCATGATGGTCTAAACTCAGTGCAGTCCTACTTTAGCCTCCCAAACTCTGGGATTGTAGACATGAGCATAAGCCAATGTGCCTGACTTTCCTTATACTTAAATTAGATTTTCAGTGTTTAGTTTTCTATCTTAAATTAGAAATCTGCCACATTGCTATCACTTTCTCCCCATATGTGGTTAAATTTGGTGGCATAATTAAATGACACTATAGAAAAATTAAAAGAAACTGTGACTTAGACTATTTCTCATGCACCTTTATAATAAAGCAGATTGTGCTGTGGCCCAGCACAGCTGCAGGAACTCTTTAGTCACATAGGTACTTATGTGAAAAGTATGGAGCGGTGCTAGGCGTTCATGCGCGTTGCTTTACTTTCCTGAAGCTTGTAGTATTGTAGAGGGAACAACAAAACAAGCAAATAAAACTTAATGTGTTAGTGATAGGTTCTAAAGAAAAAGATAGTACACTAGAAGAAGTTGTGTCACATGAGTTCCAGCTACAGAGAGAATTGCCAGAGAAGCTCTTGTTGTGAAGAAGGCCAAAAGAGGTTGATGGTGGATGAAAACCATGTGATTTTATATATACTTAAGCCTGTGTTTTATAGTAGGGTCATATATATTTGCTAAACTAAAGTGTATCTCTGCTTCAATGATGACCTTTTAATGATGACCTTTTGGAAGTTGCAAGGTTTTTTTTTTTTTCATTTTTTAAATTTTTTAAAAATTTGCAAATAGCAGATGGGATGGATCCTTAAGTTAGGAAAGTCTCTTGATGGCCTTTCCTTCAGTCTCTGCTCCACTCTTTGTCCCCGCATTTCCTTTTGACAGGAAAAAATCTGGATTAATATTTTTGAGGTGGGTGGGTGGCCCCATTTCTCAACTGGGGGCCATGCCAATCCACTGGTTTTTCAACTAATGTCCTCCATGTTGGGTTCTGGGAACCTCTTGGGTCTCTGGCATCTGGGACTTTCTAGTGGCTACCACCAGTTTCCCCTCCTGGATCCATCCCATCTGCTGACACCAAACCCAGACACTATTGCTGATGCCAAGAATTACTCAACTGACAGGAGCCTGATAGAGCTGTCCCCTGAGAGGGTATCAATACAGATGCGGAGGTACACAGCCAAACATTGGACTGAGCGCAGGGACCCCAGTGGGGAAGTTAGGGCAAGGACTGTAGGAGCTGAAGGGGTTTTCAGCCCCATTGGAATAACAACAATATCAACCAACCAGACCCCCCCCCCAGCTGCCAGGGACTAAACCACCAACCAAAGAATACATAATAGGAAGTGCCCATGGCTCCAGCTGCATATGTAGCAGATGATTGCTTTATCTGGCAACACTGGGAGGGGAGCCCCTTAGTCCTTTGGAGACTTGATGACCCGGGATAGGGGAATGGTAGGCCACTGAGGCAGGAATGGGTGGATGGGTGGCTGGGTAGATGTAGGAGCACCCTCATAGAAGCAGCTGGGAGGGAGGAGGGGATGGGGGCTTGTGGAAGGGAAGGGGGATAACATTTGAAATGTAAATAAATAAAATAACCAATACATCCAAAAATGCTAATAAGCATAATACATACACCAAAATTCACCATATCGAGCCTATACACTTCAGTGAATTTCTATACAGTTAGATAATTGTTCTTTCACTATTGAATATATTTTTGTGTATTTATTTACCACCAAAATATGAAAACTCCACAACAGATTTAGAACTAGAAAATCAATTAGCTGTATATCATTTTTCATAATTCGTGTGCATCACCTGCTTTCAGCCATTCCTCATCTAGTGTTTAGTCTTCACTGCTTTACATTTCACAGCACAGGCGTGTTTCTCTGTTTACATAGACACTTGCATTGCATTGATTCTGGATGTGAGGGAGAATGAGGTTTTTCTTCTCTCTCTGACATAGTGTGGCCTTACTTATGTAATATTACACATTTTACCCTTTCTTTCTAACACAGCAAAATAATGGCTTTGTTTTGGGGGTCCTTATGAATAATTCCAGGACAATCCTATGTGGCTCTCTAGTGTTCTCTCTATGATAATTTGGTTTGTTCATGTAAGTGGCCACACTAGCCTGCTCTCACAGTCCAGACCATGTCTCTATCTTTTACCTTCTCTAATAGGCATTCTAAACGTCAGCCAATTTCTCTACCTCAGTTACCTCAGTTTTTCTGTGCTTCCTGTTTGGTCACTGATGTTCTGTGACTGGGGATAGTCCTTGATTTCCTTGTATCTATCCTCAGCCTGCCTGTATAACAAAATCGGCTACAGTCATTGCTTCTGCATCTTACTAAAGTCTTACAAATCTGTACAACTATAAGGGTATTGGTTATTAGAAATCTTCAGTAGTAGAGGAACAAAAGTGTATGGGATTTAAGAGAGAGAATTGTGATTGTAATCTGTAATCTATGAGTATGGCTACCAACTTTCATGTGCTGTATTGTCTTTCTATAGTTTAGGTAGGCTTTAAGACTCAGTTATACAGAGCTTGTTAATTGTATACCTACTATTTATGAGTTACTCTGCTGTATGCTTTAGATTAATTATGATCATAATTTAGGTATGTATTTCCTTCTTCTGAGGAATATTTGTATTTTTCTGTACTTCATTCAGATGAACTGAAGCACATTATTGGAGCGGAGACAACACGGAAAGGCATTCTTCGTGTGTTTGAAATGTTTCAGCACAACCAGCTAAATAGGAGAATGGTGTATGTCTTTTTAGAAGGCTTTTTAGAAACCTTATTTCCACAGTATAAATTTCGTGAACTTTTCAACAAACTTCATTCAAGGTCAAAGCAAATGCAGAAATATAAACAAAAACTTCAAAGTACTCAAGCGCCTTCTTTACAAAAAAGGTGACACTCCAACGTGTGAAGCTGGTGTTCATTTTGTCCAGGACTAATGGTGTGGACAGATCTCCTGGGGTGTAACTCACGTACTGTTGTGTCTACACCAGTCTTTCCATGTCTGAAAACGGATTCCTAGTACATCGTAAGACTGGTTCTCCTTCTCAACTGTAATCCACCAACACCAAGAGAGTCCTGCGTCTTTCATGGTTTGCTGCGTTATTTGCAACATCGAGAGGATCCTGCCCCATCTCGTTCAAGAATGGAGTCGGTCTCTTCTGTTGCAGAGTAATCAGCATTCTCTGCCAGTGCCAGAGTGTGTGTGGGAGCTGAGGGAAGCACAAAGCAATGGGCCATAGGTAACTTAGCTAACTACTGTGGTAGCTGCAGAGCGCAGCCCGGAGCTGGAGAGATTTGTCTCACTCAAGGATCTTGTGGGTCATCAGCATTTTGCTATCATGTGGGTTAGCAGGTGAGTGATCTTCAGAACAATTGTCCAGTTGTTTCCAGGTGGCCTGGGCAAAGTGAGAGAAAGAATGTCCTTAGTGCAGGAAATCACCCTTCCCAAATTACCGTCCTGTGTAAAGCATTTTAAAATAAAACCAATCAAAACTAGCATTTGATTGGATTTATTATTCATTGATGGAATGTTGGTTGATTCTCTTTGGTGATGTGCTGTAAGGGCTCGGCCTTGCTCTTACAGCCCTCACCTCTCCACCTCTCCTTTGGCATTCTGTGCAGAAGAAGCATGTGGTAGCTCTCTTAGGAGTTCACATTTTTTAATCTTTTAACAGATTACTGATTATATAGAAGGGAAATTATTTATTGTAAGAACTGCCAAATACATTGTCCTTCTAAAAATTGGAAATTAAAACAGTACTCTATTGAAAGTTACCATATGATAACTTTAAATTGTATGATCTAGACATGCCTTAGGTAACTACCAATATAGCAAATCAAAGGATTAATGAGCTTCTAGTCCTATGTAAACATACAAATGCCTAATTCTATATGTGTACATATATAAAAATAAATAATGAAAACAGAACTGTACTATTTTTAAAAAATATGCTTTTATTTATATTTCGCATAATGTAAAATTCTAAATAAAGCTAGTACTCAAAACCCTTTGGTGTATACATTTAACGCCCTAATATTTTATATCAGTGAAACAAAAATACCTTTTCCAGCTGTGAAGCCTTTGCATTTCCTAGTGTTCTCTCCATTTTGTCCATTAGGAAGTCTTCATATCCCATATATGCAGGATTTCTGTACTTTTAAATACTTCTAATGACTAAGGGTTTGGATATATCAGCTCTTTTTGTTTTAAAAATATTTAACACTAAAACCTTAAAATAGTGAGACTACTTTTCAGACCACTGAGCCAGTATCCTGATATCTAAAGAACGTTTGGGTGCTTGTTGTAAAGGGACAGAGGATTGATAACCCAGCTCTTTGGGAGCTTGGAGGCTGGAATGGGATTTATCTTGCTGTCTTTCAGATCCTTCTTACCCAGTGCAGCCTAGTAATAAGAGGGAAGCCTTCCTGTAAGGCTTTCCGATGCTCACCAGTGCTGTGTGCATATGTGTAGCATGCACACACTCAGCATGCATTGCATGTCCTTCAGAATTACATAAGTAAAACCCCTTTCAAAACTTGCAAGTGAGGAAGATTCTCTTTCTCTGGCAGAAGAAATGTTTCCTATACTCATCATATGCTCCTGCCCTGCCGGCCCTTCGGCCCCAGGCTTAAAATTGGATGCATCAGGTCTGTGGGAAGCCTCAGCATGGCCACAAGTGCAATAATTCATACACAGCCTCCTGTCTCAGTTATATTCTTACATGAATACATTTAAGTGTATACAGAAGGATTCATGCAAGAGCCTAGTGTGTACATGTGAAAATAAAGTGAGAAAACTGTCAACCAGGGGAAAAAGAGGTCATACAAAATGCAGATTCTTCTTCTAACAGCCCTGCAAGACAGCTGCAACCTCACCAAAACAAAACAAAGCAAAACCAGAACTGTTGGAGGAAGTAGTTCTTTAAAGGAATCTCGGTTGAGAAGCTTTTATATTTCAGGAGCAGAAATGTCAAATGGCCACGTGTCTGTGCACATCTGTGGTCGTTGGTCCTAGGCTTGGTCCAGCTGTGGAGTGTTTAACCGATAAGCAGAGTACAGTGTTCTACGGTTAATAAAATTATTCTACTTAGTGCCCTTGTTGCACAGATGAACATAGACACAAAGAGGCTTTATGTCTTCTGCTGAACACTTTTAAGTCAGTAGTGGTGCCTTTAGGCAAGACCCGTCAAAATTAATCATTCTTTTGGGTTTTCTGATATTTTTTTTTCAGGTAGTGTAAAACTACAAAAAATCCATCACAGCTTATTCACCTAAAATTTGATTGTATGACTTAAATGTCGCACTCAGATGAGCATTTCCTATAGTTCAAGTGTCCCATGCAGTTGCTGGAAACAGTTGTGCCATTGACCAGTGGATGCACTTTGTTAGCCTTAATTTAAACAACAACAACAAAATTTCTTGAATATATCAGTTTGATCACTACAAGTTTGCTGCAGGTGTCTGGGGAAAAAAAGAGTTAAGTGCAATGAAAGTGTACCTTTTTTTTAGAAAAAAAATTAAGAACAACATAAATTTCACAATCGACAGTTTTAATTTTGTGCAATATTTTCATTTAATGCATGTTTGAGTAATTGTATAATAACTACATTTTTAATGTTTTGAGATCTAATTTAACTGTCTTCTTAACCCAACAACTTCATTCCGTTGTTGCTGCACCTTAATTAAGGACTTGTTTTAAAAGTCTTTTTGTCACTCCTTGTAAAATTCTTTTCTTAGTAGAAAATTTTGCTTATGGGAGCATAGCTCCTGTATTATAAGGGAAAACTAAAGAGCACATTTTAGGATTTTAATTGTTAAAAATTACCTTGTGCATATCACTGTATATAAGTGTCGATCGTGCCTAACCGCTCTATCAATGCTCTCCTCTAACCAAGGGGAAAGAATCAGAATGTCAGTTATTTTTATTAACTACAGAAATTAAAATTTTTATTTGGTTTGTGTTATGTTCTGTCTGTTAGAAAATACTAATAAAGTATTAACAAACAGCTCTGATGCGTTTACTTGGCAGTATGTATTTTTTAAAATGCTTGTTCAGAGGTCTTGTTTTTATAGTCTCTGAACACTTTTGTTTCAATTTAGAATTTGAGCAGTCAAGTTTCAAGATTATAGATGAACCACAGAATAATTAAAACTAGCTGCATTTAATTTCTTTCATGGGATAAACCATTGACTACCAAAATCTTAAAAGAAACTTTCTATTTTATTGTCACATAAAGTTAGGTAGTGATTTTCTGAAAGACAAAGATCTAGAACTTAGCAACTTTTATTTGATGTCATTTGCAATTCACATTTTGACTGATATTTTAGACATGTTCTGTTCTAAAAGACAGTTGCTTTGACATTCAGTAATATGCTTGGTTGGTGAAAATATGTATAGCTTTCTTGGTCTACATCCAGAAACTGCTCAGACATTAAATCAATACCTGTTGCCTTACTAAGAACTGGCATACTATTTCTTAGAATACTATTGTAACCATCAGCCCCCTTAAGCTGAGTTGCTGTGCTTTACGATGTCCTTTAAGATGTGCTCTGACAGAACTGTCAGAAGTAGTGTCCAGAAGGCCAGAATGCTAACAGTCCTTACCCACTTCCTAAACTTCATTGAGCACAGAATCGTTGACATCCCTCTTCCCCAGCTTCCTGGCCTACTAAAAGTCCAGACTCAAAGAAAACACACACTCTGTATGAACCGTGGTTTTCATACAGTCTAGGTTTACTGAGCTATCCTACTAGTTGGAACATTCCTAAAACAAAGTTCACAGACAGCTGAGCCCTGGAGCAAGGTGAACAACAGCCCTGCTTACAGGGGCAACAGCTAGGCCAGCTCTACCACTTCTTTAGCACAGTTGTTCCAAGGAAGGGGTAAGTTGTTCAGTGTTGAAATGTCTACACCCTCAAGTAGAAACGTGCCAGAAAAGATGTAAATGACTGTGAACAGAGAGAATGTTCCATAGTTAATGTTTGTTGCAATAGAATGGTACTAAAGACTACTCGAGTGAACAGTTCGTTGATGGTCTCAGCAGCCTCAAGAGCTTTAAGTCCTGTTTAGCCTACTCCAGTTTATAGGTGGGACGTGGTTCTCCAAAGTTTCACAACTGGGATGTACTAAAACGGAAGCCCCAGACAGTCTGGCTTCTCAACACAGACACTTGACATCTTGTGCTGTTTTGTACATGTGGTAGCCATCCTGACAACAAGACGGAGTGTCTTTGCTCAAAGAGAAAAGACCTGACAAGCTTGTGGTTCCCTAAGAAAAGGTAAGTGAGTTCCTTCATGCTTTAAGTAGGGTGGGGTGAAGGCAGAAAGAAATAAGCAGTTTTTTCCTCACCTTCAGGTCAGAACCACTCCACAACTGGGCTTATAGGTGCAAAGAAAATAGGGTTTTCAAGGTACACAAGGGCTGAGACAGAGAGTTATATGAGAAAATTGATCCTTTGTTTCCTAGGTTACCTGCTTATTTAACTGAGGAACAGTGGCATTTACAAAAGACATGCTTCTTTCAAATATCTAGCATCCTTTTTGTTTTGAGCCTCTCCTTCTAAAGCCTGAAAATTAACTTCACTGTAATTTTCAGTGTTGGAGCATCTACACCCTCAGGTAGAAACATGGCCAACAAGATTTACATGAAGGTGAATTTAAAAACACATTTCCCAAGATCTTTCTTTTGGCAGGTGGATAACCTACTGAGATGCCAGGTGCTGGTACTACAAGATGCTCCTCGCTGGCCCCCGGGGCACACCTCCTGACCTGCAGTGAGGAATCCTGTGCCATGCTGGCTGATTCCTGGCCCCTCAGTCCCTGTAATCCTGGTTCTGGTTTTGATTAGTGCAAAGCTGCTTTTCCCCTAATTGATAGAGGTAGTATTTAGAAGCCAGTTTTTGTAGCTTGGTCTCCCAACAAGCATTCTTGTCTGTGTTGTTCCTCTGCCTGCCTTAAGCACTTGGGTATCCCAGGCAACAGCTGGTCTCCCTTGCAGGAGTCAGGTGTTCATGTTTCAGCCTTTATCAGTTTCCTCTATAAGTGGTAAAATGGTCTGTGTTTGTCTTATTTATGAAGTATTGTGAGCTTTTAAAGCTGGTCAAGAAAAGTGCTTTTTGTGCTTTGGGGAAAGAAAGCTGTCACCTGCTACACATTGGTAAGTTTGTTCTTCGATTTTTGATTTATGGGTGCAGGTGTAAAAGCATAGTTGTGTGTGTGTGTGAATGTGATTTTTTTTTTTTTAGATTTGGGAAATGTAGTCTTTACAAGTGTGATTGTAGTCCTTGCATGTGCAGTTGGCATAGACTCTCTTCATCTCTCAGCCTCTCAAGGAGGTGCAAACCTGATCTGAAAAGATAGACTATTAAATGAGGGGGGGGGAGCATATAGTGATGTATAGAAACAATGAAATTTGTTTCTTGTAGTTCATAGTTCAGGCAGTTTCCCCTGGCTTTATTGTATTCATTCTCCAGTGAGAATGAATATGGAATAAGATGGCTCATTTGAGAGACTGCTTTCAGCTTATGTGGAACTTGGTGACTTCATAGCAACCTGTAGCACACTGAGAAGTTTGGCTTTAGTTTTGAAAAAAGTTCCATTTAAAAGGCAGCCAGATTATGGGCAGATGCTTAGTAAATTAACCAGCAAAAGATACATACATAGTGAAATACAGAGGCAGTCCTCACTAAAGGCACGAGCATCTCCAGGCAACGTGAGGCTTGGGTAAAAATATCACATGAATATGAAATATTTGAGACAGACTCTCACTGTGTGATTCAGGCAGCCTCTTTCTCCACTTTACAGCCTCTGGACCCTCTTACAAGTGTGTACCACCATACTCAGTAGGTCGTCTTAAATTTAGTGGAGACAAGTTGACATAAACAAGCCACTTTAAGTAGAATTGCTGTAAATTTAAGAGAACCAAATAATTTTTAGTACTCAACAAAAAACAGGAGTGGATAAGTTTGCTAGCTTAAGTTGTATGGGAATCAACTCTCTGGCAATGAAAGTGGGTGAAGAAAGAGGTTGAAAATAATGTTCTCAATGGCTGGATTACAAGAAGTCAAAATACACATATTATCGAATACCTGCAAGAAGAATGCTAATACCATTTGGTTTTAAAATAAAATGCAAGTGTTTGTAATTTGATCTGTAAACATTGGAGATGCTTAGGTAAATCTAAGGTATAATTTATTTGGATAAAGTATATATATTCACTAATATTTATTTAAAATAACCATAGACATTTATCCTAAAGTGAATAGCGATAGTAAACTTGTTAATCATTTAAAACTTGGTTGTATTTTTCTCTTGGAAAGCCCAACTTGAGTACTGACTTTCTAACTCTGATTAGGTGGTTCAAAGAAGGTTTTTTGTTTGTATCCACAAAGGATTTTAAGATTCTGGTAATATTTTAAAAATATATTCGGAGGTTTTCCCTCCCAAGCTGGAATATATTTCATCCCCACAGAATAGTTGAGAATACCTCTAGACCCACTAATTCTTGAATACATGTGTTTATGTACATACATACATACATACTTATATATAGATATCTGAGATGTCCTTAACCTTTTTACTTCTGCCAGCTGGTTTATTGCTCACTGCATTTAAATAGGTCACTTGGCCTGACCGTGGATGGGGTTTACTTCCTGACCAAGGACAACCTAACCCGCAGCTTACAGTAAGTATCATCCCAGTTCCCCAGTAACCATTAACTTGCCTGTAGCTCCTTAGAAGGTCTGGGTGGGGCTTTATGAGCCCCACTTCCATGGTAGTATTGATGGGACCACACTGTAAGACTTGTACAAGTAACCACTGCCGCTGTGAGTTCATGGATGCAGCAGAAGACAGCTTGTCATAGCACCCTTTCCCATCTTCCGGCTCGTAAATGTTTTCAGCCTCGTCTTCTGTGATGTTCCCTGAGCACTGAAGGAGGTAATACACGTGTCTTACTTAGGTCTTAGCAGTGAACCATCATTCTCAGTATCTCCAGTTAGAAGTGTGTGCATTAACCACAGCCAACTGCAAGAAGCACTTCTCTGACCAAGGCTGGGCACAGCACCAATCTGTAGGTAAAAACATAAGTATTTAGAAGCCAGTTTTACATGTCCATATAGCACAATAACAGTAGTAGATTCCATCCAGGGCCTGTGACCTTCCTGGCCATGTGTGGAGTTTTAATGGGATTAGCAGTACAGGTGTGAATTCCCTCATGTAGAGTGCATGCCTGGAGTCCTACAAGGAATCAATTGGTTACCCCTTTAATAGACATTGCCACTATTCCATCAATGGGCACATCTTTCCTGGCAGGTTAATACTATACTTTCAGGGCTCACAGTTTTCTAACACCATTAATGAATTTCCCATTAGTCTGTATAGCACCTTTAAGCACTATAAAAGCTATCAGAGAGACAAGTTTCCAGCTCAGCTCCTGCTTGATATCTCCATGTTCTGTGACCAAAGTATGTGGTATCTTTAGCAGGATTGTATCTTGTTCTAGTTGCAACCTAGAAAATGACATCTACTTATATTGGTGTATGTGTGGGGTGAGGGGTTAGACTCTGAGCGGTCTGTGGTCAAAAACTCAAAAGGAAGTACCCTGTACTTGCCTCTGGACTTTGTATTTAGTAGACATTTTTGACAGTCATAACTGGAGAAGGTGCTACCTGTATTTTAATGGATAGAGGCTACAGATGTTTCTTACCTTTCTATAGCTCCTTACCCTAAAGAACCAGCTGGTCTACACAGTAGTTGCTCTGATGTTATGAAAACTGAGCTGAATCAGGGCTTTGTGAAAGATACTTCTTATGCCTCTGCAGTTTCAAATTATAAGATGGTGCATACTGATATCCTTTTTGGATGATTATTGAAATTCATCTGTGTTGTTGCATCCTTTTTATTGTTAATAAAATCATATTATTTGGATGCATCACAGTTTATCCATTTACCCAGTTGGAGGAAAATTGAGTCATTGTAAGGTTTTGGTAATTGTTCACTACACTATCACAAGTGTTGGAAGGGATTCTGTTTTGTAAGTTTTCCTGGGTATTAAGAGTGTCCTGTCAATCAACCCTCTCAGAGGCAAAGGGGACGGAGGATAGGGTGAAGAACTCTTAGAGGGGAGACCAGGAAAGGAGGGCAACATTTGGAATGTAAATAAATAAAATTAAAAAACATCAAAAGATGACTTAGGATTGATCTACTCTCCAGAAAAAGAGATGAAGGTCGACCTTGAGTCATGACAAGTCAACTGTGAAAGAGAAATGGAACTCCAATAAGAAGTCTGGATAGACCAGCATGCTTGTATGACTGCAGGGCACATTACATGGGCAGAATGAATACAAAGAACAAAATGTCAGCAGATTTAGTTTCCAGGATTGAGTTGCCTTTTTAAAATGACCTGTGAATCAGGCAGCATCCTGTCTGCAAAATCAGACGGAGTGCCAGTGAACTGCAGAGAGCAAATGGTTTATAGGCAGCAGAAAGCAGAGGGAAGATTAGACAAGAAGCAGTGGGCGGGACATTTTTATAAGATATAAGCAATCTTGTTGGCTTCACTGGCCTTAGCTGTCATTTCCATCTCTATGAAGGTCAACTGTCAGAAGCAAACAGCTTAAGTTTCAGTTTGGCAATGGAAAACCTTAGCACATGTGCGCTTTGCTGTATTTGTTCACTTTCCCCATCGCTATACCTGACTCCACAGAAAGCCCCCTGGAACTCTGTGTTGCACAACCTCCAAGACCACCTCCTTCTTTGGTTGGCCATAATTGTTTCCATTGTAGTGATACTACAGTCATAGGCAAAGTGTTTTCCTGAATTTTAAATTCACTCTATTGAATTTTCAAAGCCCCTGAGAATAAATCCTGTGCGATTTATTTCAGTTGATCCAAACTTTCAGTGACCTGTTTACTGACAAGCAAAACTGGTATCAGACATAAAGATAGGTCTAATTTGGATTATGTTTTAAGCCTGTGGAGTATGAGACTAGCTGTCAAATTAGCATAAAACCAAGTGATATCAGAATAAATACTCATGTACAAGTCTATGGACATGTGTATGCAATTTTTTGACAAATCCTAAGGGTAGGGTTTCTAAATTATAGTATAAATTCTTATTTAAAGAGCAACTCCCAGTTAACTTTCTGAAGTTATAATATGTTACGCTATATATAATTATATATTATATATCACTTATTGTGACTGAACAAAAAAAAATTTGAAAAGAGAATGAACCAGTTGCTAAAAAGATTAAATCATGTTTATTTGCTAGATAGGAACTAAAGGCACAGCAGACAGGAGGGACAGTGGCAGAAACAAAGCAAAAAGAAGGCGTGAAGTACAGGAACATGAGCTGGGTGGAGACTGGGTCTGTGGGTCTGTGTCTTGGCTGATTGATGCCCTGGATGAGGAGGGCCATGTGGTGTGCGGGTCAGAATCAGGACGCACTCCCAAACCTCAAATGGTGACTAGGAGTTGTGGGTAAAGTATGAGTATACTCCCAACCCCAACCTCAGAAGGCTAACTCCATAGCTAAGGATGAAGTGTGGGCAGGTTCTCTAACCCCAAATGGTGACTAGCCCAGGGCTGAAGGGTTGCGTGTGCTCTCTACCTTCACTGGTAAACTGCAGCTGGGACAGAGGTGTGTGTGGGTCTCCTAACCTCAGATGCCAGAGCAGAGCTGGACAGGAAAAAAAGAAAAAAGAAAAAGCCTTTAAAACTTCACTAATCCCTTCTGCTGCAGGGTCATTCTGGAGAAAGACAATCCTTTATTAGTCTTACTGAGACCCTGTCCCTTCCTGCCTGTGGCTGCTATTCACAGTTCATATGAGTTGTTTCACCCACTGAGGCCACAGGCATCATAAAGGGACAATGTCCAGGATAACGGTGAGGTCTCTGGTCACTGACAGAAATCATTCTCAGGCAGGTTACTCGAATGCTCTTACGAGAGAAATCCCCAAGGCAAGTGACGGAGTGGCTGCCAAACCACATTGCCCAGATGAAATAATGGGGGGCATTGCCTTGGACAAACTTTTCCAAACTATAAAATCTTAGTCACAGGAGATGTGCTGCCCAGAGATGGGTCCAAAATGACTTCTCACCAGCAGGATTGCTGCAGTACGTCCCTGGAGGACAGGCACATCTTGGATAGCTGTGAGTCTGTCAGGCACATGACACCTGGCAGACATGATGTCCCTAGCTATCCTGACCTGGCACTTCTCCCTCCCTCTGTTTCCCTAGGAGTTATTCTCCTGTCAGTGTGAGGGAGAGAGAGAAATCCCCTGCCCACATCTCACCCTCTTTGGCTTTTTGAGATAGGGGTTCTTTAGCCCTGGCTGTCTAGAAACTTTCTTTGTAGACCAGGCTAGCTTTGAACTCAGAGGTCATATTTCCTCTGCTAGCATTAGAGATATTCTCTGCCAGGGCAGGTTTACCCTTGTTTGTAAGTGATGTTTGCACTGCCCTTTGCTCTTTGCACTTTCTCAGTATTTGTTGATGTACAGATTATTTTTAGGTAAAATACAGATTTATTGCATGGGTAAAATACCAATTTTGTTGTTGTTGTTATTGTTTGTTTTTTTTTAAATACTAAATGTTTAAGCAGTAAAATATTTAAAATGTCTATCCCTGGCAGCCGGTACACAGAGGCCACCCTCTGCTGTTAACTGCAGGACGAGTGAGTGAGTTAGCCTTCTACTTTCAGAGTCCATTTATCTCTATGGAGGTGTAGTCATCGAGGTTAAACTTGAAAGGACTCAGTTTAACATTTCATAAGAAGAGCATTGCATCTTCTAACACTGAAGTTTAGAGTGGCCCTTTAGAGTTTTGACTGATGATTAATCATACTTGGTAATATTTCTTGAGTTTTGACATTCAAATGGTTTGCACACTTTATCTCAGATGTCATTGAAAGGATCACCATGAGATGAATGTTAGTATTGTCCTATTCTGTACCTACAGAGACTTAATTACAAGGGCAGGACACCCAACCTGTGCAAAGTCATGCTGCTGAGACTTGGTGGATCCAGAATTCCACTTCGTTCTCGGTGTCTACATAACTCTACCTATAAATAGTATGTAAAACAGGACCAGGTTGAAATCCTAGCTCCTAAGGAATGAGACTGGATTTTGAATAACAGTGAGGTAAACCCAGGCCACTAAAGCCTGACAGCAAAGGCCATGAGAGGGGAACATAAATGCTTGGCTGTTTCATGAATCTGAGGTCACAGTGTACTGGAGGCAATGATGTCATCATCGCCTTGTGTGCAGTGTCAGGAATGGATCGTCATCTTTGTATTATCAGTTCTTACCCCACTCCAATAATTTGGAAAGAAAGGAAGCAATTGTCAGAGGTAAGACTGTAGAAGGCACTTACTTCTATGAAGATTATACATTCTGAGCTCCAATTTCAAGAAGAAACGAAATTTCTAAGGTGGTTTACTTGGAATAGCAGAAGGAAGAGAAGATCAACGATGTTTGGTTTGGGTCTGAGCTGAATTGAGGACTGAACAAGTGAGCAGACGTGCCAGAGCTATCTATACTCCCAGCATGGACAGAGAACCTTCTGGGATAAAGTATGCCTCAAGAGAAGGAAGGGGAACAGCATGCTAGGCTTCTAAGAGAAGAATGGGGTATCTGGTGCTCAGTAGATTATTTTAAATTCTACTGCTTTGAATCCAAAAGGTGAAGGCTATCGTGCCAGAGTAGGTCAAGAAGAGCCATCCCAGCATACTGATAACAAATGGTATCAGAAATTTGATTGCTAGCACAAAGAGACAGCCCTGTGACCCAGAGTCCATAAGGTGTAGGAAGGATAGAATGATCCTGGGCAGCCATGGTGGACATTCCACAGATGGTAGCTAACACATGCAGCAAGCCTGAGCAGGCAAGGAAGGAAGGGTTCCAGAGATTAGGCCAAACAACAAGGATACTTCCTAGACTAGTTCCAGAAGAGGTGAGGCATAAATACAGCTGCCTGTCCTGACAACAGCCATACAGCAACTGAGTGTTGGTGTGCAGGTGACATGGCCAATGCCTACTAGCATAGGAAAGAATTGTAGAGCTATTGTCTTCAGAGTGGGTTCAGAATTTATGAATCAACAGAACATCTTTAAGACAGCTGGATTGTGACAAGCCAGTCAATGCTATGGTCATGAAAGCTTACAGCTTCCTAATAGAACGCTAAGGCTTTAGATAGACACCACACAAGTCGGTATGTCACAATAAGGGGCACCATTACAGGGTTCAACGATCTTTGTTGAAGAGCTTCTAAAAGACCAGTATCTAGGACTCTGCCTAGCGTAGAACAGTTGCACTGGAGATTGTCTTGGAATTGTCTCAGCAGCAGGTGCTAATTCTTCTTTCCTGGACATCAAAAGAGCAAATAAGCATGAAATGTGCCCTGCTGTAGCCAAGCTGCTAATCATACACAAAGAACTGAAACTGGGGAGTTGTGTACAAAAGCCCTTTGGCACCTGTTTTTGTCATCTTTTATTTTTCCACCGAATTTTACACCTTTTAACCTACTTTGTTTGTGGCTGCCTGTCTTCCCAGCTGTCCAGGCTTAGAGAGGGTGGGGGAAGGGAAAGGAAAGCAGATGGGGGAGGATGCACACATGTGAGTGTGAGAGCTAGCATGCGTGCGTGCGCGCACACACACACACACACACACACACACACACACACACACAAAATCTCTCAATTCAGCTGGTGATGTTGAAGCTTGACATGGATCAGGGATTAAGCCAAGAGCACTGGCCACATTACATCAAGACTGAGGACCAGCAAGAACAGTGCCTCATCCCATTACTGGTAACTTGAGATTTTGGATCTTTCGTGTGGTGTGCAAAGCTCAAAATCTCAGGACATTTATTGTATTCAAACAGAGGTTTATAAAGGACTTTAAAGGAACACTGGGTCAGCTCGTGGCCCGTGATGAGCTTTGCGGTGTGAGTAGTCAGGCTCTGTCCTCCCTCCTCTCTTCCTTGCCGCCTTCTGTTTCTATAACTGAACCTAGGACCTTGTAAATGCTAGCAAGTTCTCATACTGTGCTACATCACTGTCCTTTTTAATATGAATTGACTTTGATTAGAGTAGACTTCATGACCTCCTCCTCCTCTTAAAGCTGCAATTTTGGTGGACGTTTTGGAGAATGTGGGAAGACCCTAGAGGCTAACATTGGATGCACATACCTAGGCATTTTGAAAGATTGCTTTGAGTCCTGAGCTTTCCGACAATGCCAGGTAGACATAGATGACCAGAGGTAGTATGAATGATGTCCTTTAACGCATTCTAAGTTGAAGGTATTGTAATTTGAGAATGTGCTCAGTTCACTCCCAAACATTAATGTAACCACTGTGTAGAATATTGGTCACTGTGACTGTGTCTGGCTTGTGGGTGTGGCTTGCATTGCCTCCCAGCATCACCATATACTGCATATTGCTATACAGGAAAGAGGCCAGGGTTAAACGCCCGAGCTTGCTTTCTGTTGAATGCCTCTTGCCTTTGTACCACAGTAAAGCAGACCCACCAGTTAGAGGCCATCTAGACTTCCTACTCCAAGCCACACACAGTGAATTTAGTCCAGGTTCTTATTACTGCTATATTTCAAAAGTTAAATCACCTATAGAACTAAGGAGGTAAAATATAAATGTGAACATCATCCAGAGAGAGGTCCAATCCCATGACCGGGACAGTATTTCTTGAGGTCTGTTTCTGGTCAAAGCACGGCAGGAAAGGCATTTCTGTGACTTTCCCAGGATGATAAGGTAAAAATGCAGTACTCTAGACACACCATAAGTTTATCTTAGGGAATAAAGTGATAGTTGAGCACAAAGGCCTTAGGCTGCTTCAGAAATGGAAAACACCCTCCCCCGAAATAAAACGAGGCCAAGACTGGGCTGAAATTTGTATGAGAATTTGCTTCAGGAGAGTAGGCATCTCAAACCAGAGGTGGGGAACAATGGGACAGAGGAAGAAGACAAGTTAAAGTTGTGAGTTGTCATAAATAGGCATGTTTACATCCCACCTGTATGTCATGACAATCTTAAACTAGTCTACAAATTCACATTGTAAAGGAATCTTAAGAGCACCAGAAGAAAAGAGAATTCCTTGGCATTCCTGAAACGAGGAAGATGTTTCTAGTGATGACTTGGGAATCCAAGAGGCATGAAATAAGGGTTCATTAAAATGCATAACAATCCCTCCAACTTGTAAATTATTCTTAAGCAAAGCTGACAACTTGTAACTAACCTGAAAGCCACCAAAATGCACACCATATTCACAAGTCTCTCCCAAATTATTTTTAACAACATGCTTTTCACTAGAAAGGCTGTGTGGTATACATCCTCATCTTGCCCTTCAGCTCAATAGGGGCTTCTGGCAACTTTTCATAGTGTGTTTCACTGGGAGAATGGTTTCTTTCACCAGCCCACTTTTGATAAAAATGTCCCCCATCTTTTAGCATCAAGTCATTTTTCCCAAAAAGAAGAACTGCCCTGTTCAGAAGTGCAGACTCAGGAGTTAACTGCCCGTGGTTGAAGTGTTGGCTGTACTGGTTTCAATCCACATGGACTGGGTCTTGTTAATACAAAAATGCATCTATCTCAGATAGAATAAGAGGTAGTTTACTCCAGGGCTGAAAATGGGTCATTCTAGCCTGGAGGCACTCATTTAGTTTACTCAAAATAGCATGTTCTAATATAACAGTTTCTTGAAGGTTTTATAAATCAATACACTTTTCAGACTTTTTTTGGTGAGACTGTCAGGTGGGTTATGCCAAAGCGAGGAAGACTCTGCTATAGACTCCAATGATCTAATGACATCCTTGTCCTTTGGTTTGCTGGAAGCTGATGGTGCATTTCATAAATATTTGTCTAATAATCACAAGCTTAGCTGTTAAGTCACACATGGAAGTATCCAACGAGTGGCTACAAAGGGAGCTGAAGTAACCCATTTGGCTTTGACCGGTCTGACAGTCCATGTCTCCACAATCTCTGAATCAATTTGCCTTGAGGAGTATTAAGAAAAAGGGTGGCTTTTAATTTTGGGAACTGCCTTGAATGTATGCAAACGATTTGATATTAATAATGTCCACACGATACTGCTGTGATTATCTAGCCTCTTGATATATAAAGGATTTAGAATAGCATCTGACCCAGGATAAGTATGATAGAAATGGCATGCCATCACTGCACTCTAAACTATAGAAGTTTTGCTGATTTTATAAACGTCTGCCTTATCATAAAACTCCTTCTCCAAGCATGGTGTGGCCAGTGCCGTCCTGCAGTGACAACAGCTGTGGTAGCCTGCAGGAGATGCAAGACTGGCCCCACTAGCATGTGCTGCCCATCTTCACAGATGCCAAGCAGTGAGTGACGACCAGGAGAAGGACACTGCCCTCTCTTGATGTAGCCACCCTTGAGATGCCCACACAACTGGAAATTCAACTCGTTGGTTGACCAAGGTGGACTTTGGTGAAATAATTTCTTTGCCCTTATCTAGGTCTCTTGTCTGTGCTGAGCAGAATTTATTTCTCAAAGAAAGTGATGAGGCAATCTTTCTGTATAATGTTGAGGCACCAACCCTGAGAGAAGTTAAAGGGAGACAAAGGGAGACTTTGTGTTCTTACTGGGGCCAAGTGAGTGCTAAGGTGAGGCAATTGCTTCCTATGCTTTCCTCCTTTCCAGTGAAGAGCTGCTCTAAGTGCACCAGCTGTGATCCATTCAGTGGGAGGCTGGGCTCTGGAAACTGCATTTTAATTACCTTGCTCTGGGATTGCCCTGCAGTGAGCAGCAGCATCTTAAGGAATGGTCCCCTGGGTGGATGACTCTGATGTTCATGTATAAGGCCTTAGGGAAATTAGCCGGGTTCAAGTTCTTTAAAAGGTAAGCCATGAGCTTTCTATAACACCATAAACCAATCCAGAGGAGAGAAGCCCAATAAGGTTCCAGAATTCACGTTGCTGACTTTATTGAAGTGCAATCACTTTATAACTGTCTTCATCACATTGCTTATCTATGGTTTTCATCCTAATTTCTGTGGAGGTTAGGGGACTGTATTTCTAACCCTGAGCCAGGTGTGTGTATCCTTGATACGATCATGTTAATACTATAATGCTGCTTTGAGATACTACAGAAAAGGGAACGTTTGAAGGTTCAAGACTTACTGTTGTGCTATAAAATTGAAAATTGATGGTGTGTCAGAAAGTTATATGCATTGTAGTTGCTCAATCCCAAACCCCAGATTATCAATTTTAAAGCTGGAAAAGTTTCTTAAGCTCATTGAGTGAGTCTGTGGGTGAAGTTGAGTACTGGAACAGGCACACATTTATATGTCAAAGTGCACACTTGAAGGTCAGAGGACAATTCTCAAGAACCGGTTCTCTCCTGCCACCTTGTGGGATCTGGTAACTTGAATTCATAGTTGTCAGGTCAGTCTGCCAGTGTCTCTGTGCACTGAGCCATTTTGCAGATCATAAACTGTATTTTTGAAATGCATCACATGTAACTAAATCTCAGTAAAATTGACTATTAAAATAAAATAATGAATACCATGAAATAGATAATGCATCCATTTAATGGCTGAAGAACCAGTATTTATTCATGACAACATCGTGCTAATGATGAAGCCAGACCCATAAGCAGTCATCAACTGCAAAGCCTGGATTGTGACAGTAGTATTTGTGATGCTCAAAGCTCCTGTAACAGAGAGAGAGAGAGCCAGGTATGGGTTTAACATGGGATCTATGTCTTTAAACCTGGTGGAGAGCCTGAATTCTAATATACATTGCCCTGGTTCACCATTTTATTGAGGGGTAGTCTGAGGATGCAGAGGCAGACTGATGCTGAGAATCACTGGGTGATGCTGAGTACTGGGGTACTGATCTATATGCCCTGACATATTGATTCATTTCAGAATCATTGGATGACACTGCTGAAGCAGCAGACACCTTGACTGCACTCCAGGTGTACTGACTTAAAAACAGAACACCATGGGGCTTCTATCTTCTAGGTGGGATGAGGTAGAGATTCTGGTCATAACTGGTGGGTCTCTGTATGCAGGGCTCTGTTGACCAAGGAGCTCAAGGCAAAGCTGTTCTCAGCCTGGCCTTGGCAGCAGACAGATGAGGACAAGGAGTTGAACTCCTTGTTCTATTGTTTAGAGATTCCAGAGCAGAGTTCATGAAGAAGCAAGCTTATCTCAGGGACCCAAAACATGGTTTGGCTTTAGTGTTATACCAACATAGGTCCCATTGGTGTGGCTTTAGTGTTATACCAACATAGGTCCCATTTGTTTGTAGGACACAATCACAATCACCTGGGCTGTCTCTGGACTCCAGACCTTCCTGTCTCAACCTTCTAAGTAGTGGGATTATAGTTCTGATCCATGTCTGGCTGGTTTTTCCTTCTTCAGAGTAAGTCAAGTGTGAGAATAGGAAGTTTTAAACATATTCACCCTAAGTATTAACCAAAATATTAATAAACACTTGGATGTAATCAGTGCTAAGGGGTCATGATTCTGGACCTGCATCTAGAGATACACTTGGGCAGTTTTGCATCAGTTGCAGTTGGGGTTATTATTAATACATGGTATCAGATAAACCTATCATCAGCTTTATAAATTCCTGCCAGTCACCGTCGTACCTGAAGCAGAGAAATCACTGACATTGCTCTTGAAGGTTATAAAGCAAACCCACATACCACAGAGTTTTCGGTGATATTTGTGCCATTGCCCATTTCTCTGCCCCTCCCCACTGGGTCCTACAAGACTCATGCTTACAAAAGCGTTAATAGAAACAGGGGAGGAGTGTTTAAGACAAGGGCTGCCTGGCTAATTTAGTGTCTCAAAATTAAAACTGCAGAGAGTTGGGATATAGCTCAGTGCTAGGTATTGGCCCCAGGCTTTAAGATGCTGGGAAGCCCATGGGTAAACATTTCTGGAGACTTTTCTAAAGGCACAAGTGTATAAAGGCCTGTACAAATAACAATTCTGGTGTTTATGATTTTAGTTAATATATAAGGTGGTATACAGTATTGGTTGTTGTCCTTCAGTTGCCTTGCAATTCCAAAATTATTCTGAAGCAAAAATCAAAATATAATCTATTCTATAAGCCTCACTATGCTTTTTTAACAAACACACATGAAAAGGCCCAAGGAGTGCTCAGTGAGAAAGACTTGCAACTTCAGAGGCCACCAGTGTATGCCAACAACCATTTGGAATTTTCTGCTTTCCTGCTGGGTATGCACACTCAAGACAGAAAAGCAAAAAGTTCACCTCAGCCAGGAGTGGTGGCACACACCTTTAATCCCAGCACTCCGGAGGCAGAGGCAGGCAGATTTCTGAGTTCGAGGCCAGCCTGGTCTACAAAGTGAGTTCCAGGACAGCCAGGGCTACACAGAGACACCCTGTCTCGAAAAACCAAAAAAAAAAAAATGTTCACCTCAAAATGAAATGAGGTGGAAGGAATTTTCCTCTGAAACATGGGCTGCTTCACCAGGCATGGCACTGCAAACCTGGGACCCCAGCACAGGGTGGCCCCAGTTCCAGTAACTCTGTAAAAGTACCATTACAAAGTAACACTATACCTCAAGAGGAATGCTTGCTTGATGTGCAGAAATAACAGAAAAGGGCAAATCATTATTCTTGGATAAGGGGGCTGTTAAGGAAGGATTAAGAAACCATCCCAAATAAAGTAAGAGAAACCTCTCCTACCAAGTGATGAGACATTTAACTATAAAAATACGTTTGATACTCTCCATCCACATCTAAGTGTCTTTTCCTATGTGCGAATTTGTATTCTATTTTCAGAGACATTTTCCTCCCCACAGACAGTATTAAAATTCTTTTGGGATATCCATAAATAACCAAACAACATTTGCAATTCCAGGGGGCTTTGCACAAAGTGTAACCTGTCTGCCTGTTATCACCTCTGCCCTTATAACTGGAGGGCTTGACAAACATGAGAATTAAACTTTCCTTAAAAAGCACAGGCATGCAAATGACTTCAAACCTTTTTGGTTTTGTTTTCACATGCCTCAGAGAACCCTGTTGGTGCACAGGGCCCATGGTGTGCAGGATTTGGTATTTGTGTTGAGTGTGTTGGCCATGGCCTGGGGTTAGGCATGAGAGGCAGAGGAGATGGTCTCTGTGTTGGGAAGGTTAACATTAGAGACCCTGCCATTCTGTCATATACTTCTAGCAGTCTTAGCACGGGGTGACAGAATAAAGCAGTTAACAGTGGAGTGTAGAGTGTCAGTAAATACCATGTGCTCTGTCTTCCAGCCAGGACCTTGTCAAATGAACCTATTACCGCCCCTCCCCCCCCAACACCAAACCTGATGAAAAGCTCCTGCTTTTGCCAACAGAATTCGGAGGGTTTCCTTTGAACCTTGCACCTCTGTGCCACCAAACGTAGGATGGGGATTCTTCAACTGGTCATCTGTTGCAAAGAGATGAATACTGAGATGTGGGATTAGAAGCCTATCCAGGCTTTAAGGATGCCTGCCTATTGAAAACGAGATCTTAATTTGTCCAAAAAAATTATCAGATTGTGTTTTAATAATTCTTAAAGAGAGCATAGGCCACTGAGCTGTCAAGAGAAGAAACAAGGGTGTACCTGAGCCTTTTGCATATGGCTGGGGTTCATTTCCATCCTGAGATGGGGCTCAAGACAGTAAAATCATTGCTCTTGGAAGTGTGTCCTTAGAGAACTACATTGCTTGAATAGGCTAAAACAAGTGGGGACGGTCCACTTTCCACTTGATGTTGGAACAATGTCACCACGAGTGTCACAGAAGTGCCATAGCAATGCAGAGAGACAAAGATGGCTGTCCCAGGAGCCCTAGACAGACCATGGTGCCTTCTGAAGTGACCATTGCTAGAGAATACTCAGCTCTTGTCTTTTATGTAATTTATTGGGGTATACAATTTTGAGAACAACCTATATATTACATTTTGCATTTTAAAAGTATGTATGGTATTGTATATTGGATCTTAAAGATGGGTCAGCACATATGGAGTTTGCTGCCAAGCTGACTACACAAGTCCTTTCCCTGAACATGCATGGTGGAAGGAGAGAATTGATTCCTGCATGGTGGTCTCTGCCCTTCACACATGGTAGTGTGCACATACATAACACATAATATAAAAATGGATATTATCACTAGGTGTTATGAAAAACATACCTCCATATTCAGATGAAAATTTCAATTTTAATTAAATGATAAAACTTTAAAATAAACATATAGCCCCGGCTCTGGTAATTACCCTTCTGACAAGAAATTTGATCTCTGTGATCCAGTTATTCTGCTAGGAATTAGTATAAAAATAAATGACAATTTCATTGCAGGTTATGAACTATGATACAAATTCATTATCCTGAAAGCTTTGTGAGTCTGAGAGAGTAAAAATCTCTGCTTGCCTTTCAATTGTCACATCTAATGCAAGGTGAGATGTTAAGATCTGCACAGAAAGGCCTTTGTAAGTTCAGCACTAAAGCGTTGTAGTCTGAGCACCTGAGCAAAGAACAGGGGTCAGAGACTCCTTGACACACGACAAAGCAGTGGCATGTGGCATGCTTGGAGAGCCTTTGCTCGTCTGGACCAATCTGGCCCTAGCAAGCTGTTCAACTGCTGAAGTGTTCGCACTGCAGTTGGCACATAACCTCCCAAGTTTCTAAGTTTTCAAAGAAGTATGTTGATATGCACTGGAATTTATAAATCAAAAAATAGATTCCCACCTTGAGTGTTTATAGACAGTTGCAATGAAGGTTTTTGTTTGTTTGTTTGTTTGTTTTGTTTTGTTTGTTTATTGGTAGAAGTGGATATGGACATTCTGAGGAACATGGAACAACTTTTTGTATTGTCAACTTACCTGGAGTCCCTGTTCTTACTGAATGTTAGCACAGCTCCGTAGTTTTTGAGACAACCAAAAGGTGTACAATGTTGTAAACTTTTCTCCAATAGCACTGTCCCCAGTGAAGAGAGTGGAATTTGTATACATTATCATCAAGTGTTCATGAAAGTGCCAGCTTTCACACATCAAGGCAGTAGAATTCAAAATAGTTGGTTTCTGTTCTCCTTGAAAAACCAGAGTAGGCAACTGTCTGATTTCCACTTAAACAGAGAATGGAAGGCCACAGCAGGGATATAGATACACCGAGATACACATTGTGAGTCTGTGTGTGACTTTTCCATATCAATAATGTCATAAATTAATTTTTGAAGACTTGCCTTTGATAATCTCTGTGCTTATTTTACATTTAATCGTTTTATTTGCTCCTCTCAACAGCCTGGTCTGGGATAGGCATAGCTTTCCACTATAGTGGAATCTACTTGATAATCTACTGCAGTGTGCCCTAGTCTGGTGAAAACCTCGAGAAAAGACAAGCTCTCAGTGGATGGACTTCATTGGCAACAGACATGACTTTGCTCAAATGCAAGAAATACATAGAATGAGTATACGTAGAGCATACATAGAGAAATACATGGAAGAGCACATTCACCATCTCTGTTCCCTCCTCTGCCCTTCTATATCCTTAGGTTCTAGTGTCTGTAAGGTAAGGTATGGAAGAGCTGTGCTATCTGGACCTTAGACACCTACACTCTGATTACATAATGGTGTTAAGAAGTAACTGTAAGATCTCTGTGACAGCCTCAGACATGAGGAGCAAGCACAGGCTTACTCCTGTGACTGTGGTCGTCTCTGGCACAGAAGATTTAAAAAGCAGAATAAGGGCTTTGTTGTTGTCTTTCAGTGCTGGGGATCAACCCCAGGCCTGTGTGAGTGACAGGTAAGCCCACGAATGCTGAGCTGCACGCCCAGACCTTATATTTTTGAGATAGAATTCTACATATAGCCCAGACTGGTTTTAAGTAGGATCTTCCACAATGGCCCTATGCTGGCTAATTTTATATCAGTTTGACACAAGCTAGAGTTATCAGAGAGGAGGAAGCCTCAATTGTGAAAATGCTGCCACAGGATCGGGCTCTAGGCCATTTTCCTAACTAGTGGTCTATAGGGGGAGAACCCAGGCTGTTGCTCCTGGGTTCTATATGAAATCAGGTTAAGCAAGTCATAAACAAGGCAGTGAGCAGTACTTCTCTGTGGTCTCTACAGCAGTTCCTACCTCCAGGTTCCTGCTCTGCTGGAGTTCCTGTACAATGCGGTGGAAGCATAAACCAAATATATCCTTTCCTCCCCAAGTGACAGTTTGCTGTGGTGCTTCATCATAGCAGTAGAAACCCTAACTAAGACAGGCCCTAGTGCTTGACTGTGGGAAAGTGTCACCAGGGTATGGTTGGGTGTTCATTCAACCATCTCCCTATGACAAAAGTACGTGTATTATAAAACAGACAACCAGAATCAGTTCTGGTCACTTTATTATTTCTCATCCATATCTGGGGAAGATGGAAATGTCTCTGATGATCAGAGGAAGTGTGGCTGGCACATTTGTAGACTTCTTCTCTGAATTATGGACAGAAACAACAGTCTTGATGCACATGTGTGCCTTCTGATGGTGAGTCTGCCACTATCAACTGTATTTGTTAATATTCCATTAATAAAGAGAAATAAGATTTTCACAGTATGACTTTTAAAGATGAATGTGATTTCAAAGGTCTTCTCTTGGATTGGGCGTTGGGAGCGATTATCAGCCCTTGTGGGGAGTGGAAGAGAAAACTTCAATGATGAAGTCTTGAGGGAATGGGTACTTTGACACATGCACAGTACTCCAAGGTACTCAAACCCTTGGGGCAATTTGCAAAGCCATTACCAGTATTGGTCAGGCTGTAGAGAGGCCAGCAGGTCCACTCTGAGTGTTGGATGTATGGATAATTTATCAGTGTGCAAAGACTAGTGCTGTAGCATCCTCCTCTCCATAGTTACAGCCTGAGACTGCCCACCCAGAGAGTCCTCCTATCAAGACCACCTACCCTCTCCCCCTCTGCTGTACCTAACAAGCTTCTCCATTGTGTTGGTAGTGACTGATGAACCCCATCAGGTCCCTGCTTCACAAATGTTTCTCTGTGTGTGTCCTTTCTTCAGGGTTCTGAGATTCAAGATGCAGAGGTCATGGGAAACCACGAGTAAAATCAGTCAGCTTAGGCACGGCAGAGAGAAATGAAAGCACAGGTTAGCAACTAGGCCGTCCCTCAGTGTGAGTATCAAGCTGGATGCCACCTTAAGTGTAGGATGTCTTCAATTTGGGGGCAAATTAAGAGGAAAGGCTGAGGTCTAAGGTCAGGGTTGGAATGATATAGTTTAAGATATGAGGGATGTTTTAGATCAGCTTCTAGAGAAAATACAGCCAGCAAAATTCATGTCTCATATTTTTTTATCAGTGCATTATTTGGGAGAGCAATCCCAGAGAAGTAGAGGTGAAGGAATAGGAACGATGTTGCCCAGGAAGAACCAATCAAGGCTTGGCACCTGGAGCGCACTCCCATTTGATACCAATGCAGCTGACGGCTGTTTCACAGGCCTGTCTTCTGAGAGGCCGTAGGAGCTAGCAAGCTTTGGAACAGGTTTTGTGAGGAAAAGACTACCTCGCTTGGTCTAACACTTTCAGGATGCGAACCCTTGACCACTAAAGACACCTGGCTTCTCTCGATTTAACCACAATGGAAAAGCTGGAGGGGGAAAAATGAGAATGAGCTGGAGCAAGAGGCAAGGCATTGTGGGATTGCACACTTCAAGCTAATGCAAAGGAAGGTGGGCACCAAGAGGCTGTGGTAGTGACTTTGGTAGTACCAGTAGGAATGAGAGATAAGGTGGTTATGCCTAGACCATCCAGCGTTTCAATGCCAGGGATTACAACTTGAATCAAGAGAAACCCAGTTCCTATGAGGAGAGAGCTAAGAATGGGGGCTCCTCACATGCTCCTTTTAGGAACGTGATACGTCTCCAGGACTCAGATGAGGACTGAGTTTTCTTAGTTCTCTATTCCGATGGATTTGATGGGATGTTGCAGGTGAATCAAGAGGACGCCGTGTGAAGGATGGGATTTGACACTGACAGAGGAAGCCCGGACATGATTACCATCAGCAGCCAAGCAATCTGAGACTCTCCTGCTTTCAAACAGGCTACCTTCTTACCCAGATTTCTCCCCCTACTCCTGCTGTGTTATCAGCATGGGGCAACATAATACATTTTTGTCCATTTCCTGCTGATATAGCCTCAGTTCTTCAATTTGTAAAACTGAACTCTTTAGTCAGCTGCTGTCCCACATCTTGAGATAAGTAGCCAGTTTCCAGTGGTTTCTTGCTGCTTTCTTTCCTCGTCCCCCACTCAGATCTACTTTTAAGTTCCTGTATTCAACACATTTCTTCTTTGATCAGATTTTGTACTTGTAGGAATCAGGGTAGCAATGAGCAGTGTGGCTTAAGAGGGACGGCATCTATCAGAAACGCAGGCAGAATAACGAAGTCTATGGGGATGCTGGAAAACAGTGTGAAGAGACACCATGACAACCTGGGTGTGTCCCTGACACTGTATGCCAGCAAGGATGTCTCTGTGACACCATGCCACCTTGCCCCTTTGCTGTCCCTGCCAAGCCCTTTACCCCACCTCATCTATCCATTTGGTGATGAGATCTTCTGTTATTCTTTTGTGACATTCACTGACAGTGGCACTTATATTCCCCGTGAAGAGACCTCTGTAACTGAGTTAAACTTTTTCAGCCCCTATTTTCTTTAAAGGTTCTAAATAGCCAACTTTACACATTCCTCAACAGAAAACTTGACTGCCCCTTGATTGTCCTTGATTGGAGTTTCCCTACCAGAGTTTTCCAGCAAAGGACCATTGGCTCCTCTTTCATGGTACTTCAGTTTTAAGCCCCATACAATCAGCTAGCGTGGATTTTCTGCCCAACAATTTGCCATGCTTCCTGACAACTGAATGAACACATTTATTGAGTAGGCACAGCTTGATACTTTCTGGCAGTAGCATTTTATTGATTTGCTCTTTTGCAATCAAATCAAGTAAACAAATATTACCAGGGACCTCGGTGGAGAGAACATGACTTAAACACTTATTGACCTGGATTTGTTATTTTGTGAAATTTGGCTGAAGGACACACTGGATCATGGAAGATGAGATATGAAGTGTAATAAACCATACATGTTAGCCACAGAACTAAGTCTTCTTTTGTCTAACCTGTCCAAATGCTTTAGCACTGGCTGAGGAGGGAAAGCCTTATGGAACGTTCCTTATATTACTCACACAAGCATGATTTCAACTAGAAGAAAATTATTTTCAGTCTGGAGTCCCTTTCCTCCAAGGAACTCCACCAAACTGTGACTATATTTTACATGTGTTTTCAATGTTAGTACTTAAAGAAAAAAAATAGTAGAAGTCCATCAAATATTTAATTTTGGAAATGGGATCTCTTATGACACACATGAGCAAAACATTGACTGACTTTTTAATCTGTGAGCTGCCATTTAAGATGTGATGCTGCCCTAGTCAACATTTTTCATATGCACCGCTGGAACTAAGAGCTTTGAGAAAGTGAGAAACCAGAGGGCAGAGTATCCTATGTGTTGCTTGTATTCACAAAGGTAATTAGCAGAATCAATGACTAGGCTATTTTGCTTTTCATAAGGTGCAAAGAAATCATTCCCACCAGGCCCTTTGCTATATCTCAGAGGCTATTCACTCCCTGATTCTGCTAACACTGCGTATAGGAAATTAAATCTAAATCAACCTAAAAAGTTATCTCCCTTCCTCTCTCTCTCTCCTTCCCTCCTTTCTTTCTTCCTTCCTCCCACCCTCCCTCTCCTCTTTCTTTTTCTATTTCGGTCTGGAAAAAGGACTAGGGCTTAACAAGCAAGGTACTGGAACTGGATCGGATTTATGCATGAAAGGATTTATAATTTCTTTTTTGCATGTGTGTGACTATTCTGCAGGGCAGAGGGCACAAGGCTGTCAACATTGTCATCCTGTGTGCCAGCCTGGATGCCAGCACATGAAGGAGGGCTAGCTTGGGGGAAACGGTAGTTGCTGTTGGTGAGCAGTCCCTGTAAGTGAGCAGAGCTAAAAGATCCTTTTGCTTCTAGAGAGGCTTCAGACAAGCACAGAGCCTGTGGGATACAAGTTCCCTCTGTGAACTCCGAAGCTCTTGGAGCCGAGTTCTGCAGCTGCCATGCAGTCTGTGCCTGGCAGCAGTGAGACAGACTGTCTTGCATCTGTTACAGATGCGCTGGAGTCCTGGCTCCTGACCTTGAAAGGATCAGGTGCTGGCTTTCAGATGCCTGGTGCTGTAACCCTAGTTGAGAGGGAC
Source organism: Mus caroli (assembly GCF_978045245.1). NCBI lineage: Eukaryota > Metazoa > Chordata > Mammalia > Rodentia > Muridae > Mus > Mus caroli. The sequence goes on from NW_028227269.1 coordinate 33,237,247, forward strand.
AGATTGGGGTGACTTGAGATTTTCAGGTTTCCTTTTGATCTTCTGGACCCTTCTTTGCCGCCTGGCCACATGTGCATTCCAACAGAGCAACTGCCTTCACCTTCCCCAAGGGGCAGCCCACCTGCTTCCCAGTGCCCCCTTTGAAGTGCAGTGAAGGGATGGCTTCCTTTCACAAGACACCCATCATTCATTTGCTCTCCCAACCTTTCCTGTCCCACTTAAAATATGCTAGGTTTGTAGTTCACACAGGGGGGAAGCTGATGTAGTCTCTTTGTGCTTTGATTTTTTCCAAAGAAAAGTATGTTTGAAACCCAGAAAATAATCAAGTAAACATTATTACATCAAGCCTCTGTTTTATATAGCACCTTAGGGTCACTTATGGGTACTAATACCGGCTTCTTCACTATGACCCAAAGGAGACTATTTCTTGCCATGTTTCCCCTAAGTTACAAGAACACCATTGTGACATTCATATGGACTCACCCCTAATTTACAAGTGATCTTTTTAACTTACCAAATCATTTCATCATTTATCTAATAGCTTGCTACAGAAAGCCAAATCTAGGTGAAAACTGAGACCTTTTCCTCTCCTGCTCTCTAACATTGTGCTTTAAAGCAGATTCCAATTCAGGATGGCAGCGGGGATCTTTGCTTCGCTTGCTTTTTAAGTTATAAGATCTTCAGACTTATGAATCAGTCAGTCAACCAACCAACCAACCAACCAACCAATCAAAGGAGACCCCCTGTTTTCATATAACAACTCTCAAAACGTATGGCAAGCATCCAGAATCTGCTGATAGGTGAAACCAGAGGCTGATAGGGTTTGTGCTAAATTCTTCTTGCTGAGGTAAAGTGGGGGGAGATGCAGTTCTGCCACTGAGCTACATCCCCAGCTCCTGATGTCTCACTGTGTAGCCCAGGCTGGTCTGGAAGCACTGACTCGCCTGGCTCAGCGTCCAGAGTATGGGAGTCACAGGCATTGCATCATGCTCTGCTCAAACAGGTCCTTGCCGACTGCATGCAGGTTCCTAGGTTCAGCAGTTCCTAGCAGAGGTTTTTCAATAATTCCATTTTCCATTCCTTAGGACACATTCATGCTGTTTTCCACTAGATACTTGTTAAACACAAATTTATGGTTAGAGCCCTTAACTCTAGAAGGAAAATGGTTTCTTGGAGGATTGTGACCAGGTTAATTCATACTGGAACTGATAAACTCACTGATGTAATTCAAAACCTCAGAAAAATCTTTCTTTGTTTTGTACTTTATTCTATTTTAAAAGATTTATTTGTTTTTCTATCTATAAGTACTGTATCTGTATGTACACCTATATGCCAGAAGAAGGCATCACATCACAGTATAGATAGCAATGAGCCTGCCATTTCTCCAGCCCTGCTTGTTTTTGTTATGTTTTGTTTTTTTGTTTTTTTTTTAGACAGGGTTTCTCTATGTAGCCTTGGCTGTCCTGGAACTCACTTTGTAGACCAGGCTGGCCTCAAATTCAGAAATTTGCCTGCCTCTGCCTCCCAAGTGCTGGGATTAAAGGCGTGTGCCACCACACCCCGCTTGTTTGGTTTTTAACATGACACATCAAAAAGTCTTTTTGTTTTGTAGGGAGTGGGTTCTCCCACCACCATGAGTATCCCAAGAATTCAATTCAGGCTCTGGGACCATGTTTCTTGCTTGGGGTACCAAGTAAGCTTGGTAAACTTGATACCTTTCTAAAAGATACATTTTTGTTATGTTTATGTTGATCACATTGTTTCTTTAAATGTATCTCTGGTCTTCCCTCAGTCTAGAACAATCCCCTGCCTCACACTATTCTTGGTGACTATCTCCTTGGAATAGTCTAGGCATGTCCTGCAAAGCTCTAAGCTTGGTATTCTTCTTTTTTTTTTTTTTTCTTTTCTTTTATTGGGTATTTATTTCATTTACATTTCCAATGCTATCCCAAAAGTCCCCCACACGCTTCCCCACCCACTCCCCCACCCACCCACTCCCACTTCTTGGCCCTGTCGTTCCCCTGTACTGAGGCATATAAAGTTTGCACGACTAATGGGCCTCTCCACTGATGGCAGACTAGGCCATTTTCTGATTCATATGCAGCTAGAGACACGAGCTCTGGGGGGTACTGGTTAGTTCATATTGTTGTTCCACCTATAGGGTTGCAGATCCCTTTAGCTCCTTGGGTATTTTCTCTAGCTCCTCCATTGGGGGCCCTGTGGTCCATCCAATAGCTGACTGTGAGCATCCACTTCTGTGTTTGCTAGGCCCCAGCATAGTCTCACAAGAGAGAGCTATATCTGGGTCCTTTCAGCAAAATCTTGCTAGTGTATGCAATGGTGTCAGCGTTTGGAAGCTGATTATGGGATGGATCCCTGGATATGGCAGTCTCTAAATGGTCAATCCTTTTGTCACAGCTCCAAACTTTGTCTCTGTAACTCCTTCCATGGGTGTTTTGTTCCCAATTCTAAGAAGGGGCAAAGTGTCCACACTTTGGTCTTCATTCTTGAGTTTCATGCGTTTAGCAAATTGTATCTTATATCTTAGGTATTCTTCTTCTTAGTGACCGTCCTGTTCTTTTCTGTTATAAGTGTAGCCCAGTGTGTCACTTCTAAAGCCAGTTCCTGTGTCTTATTATCAGGGCCTCATTAATGTTTACTACTTGGTTTCTGGTACAATGAATTGTTCAAGACTGATATAAATCTGGTAACCAATTATTTATTCAGGGTGCTGCTCCATTTTAATGGAGACTGATACAGACCTTTTCAATAGATTGAATTGGGCTTCCATGTTTACCAGCCACATTGATATTTCTAATTAAAATCACCCTATTTGCCCATTCCACTTTATGTATTTTTTCTCTTACATTGAAACTTCTGGCTTGTAGTGTGTGTGTGTGTGTGTGTGTGTGTGTGTTTGCTCACGTGTGTTCATGTGCGTGAGAATAAGTTCCCACATCACAGTGGGCTTATGGTGGTCAGAGGAAAACCTCGGGTGTCACTCCTTACCTTCCTCCTTGCTTGAGACAGGTCTCCCCTTTGTGTTCACTGCTGCGTGTGTCAGACCAGCCGCTGATTTTGACCATTCTTCTGTCTCTCCTCAAATCTGCCTTTAGGGGATTGCTGGGGTTTCATATGTGTGCATGCATTGCCAAGTCTGGCATTTAAAAATGTGGGTTCAATTCTCACACAGCAGCTTCTTTGCCCAATGAGCCATTTTTCCGGCTTCTGGGACTTCTGCGTCTTGACAGTGTCACTGGATTTGTTACTTTGTTCCTAGTCGCAGTAGTCACACTTTCAGAGCCACCAACACCCCATCAAGTGCAGGATCGTATTACAGCTTCTCTCTGTCTTGACACTGTCAATTAACACTACGTTCTAATGTGGATTTGTTTTCCCTGTGTGATTGTTACTAAATCATGTATGATTAGAATAATTTCTGACTTTCTTTAGATTTTACCTTCCCCCACATTTTCTGATTGAATTTTATTTTATAGTATATATAAAGCCTTTTTGAGGCTGGTATGAAATCATCTGGTATGAAAGTCAAAACCAATAACCAAATTTCATTTGGAAAAGTCTTGTTCCAACTGTATTTGTATTGATTGTGTAGTTTCTATTTTTATCCTTCATGTATTTCTTAGATATTTTAATCCTTCATGTATTTCTTAGATATTTTAATCCTTCATGTATTTCTTAGATATTTTAATCCTTCATGTATTTCTTAGATATTTTAATCCTTCATGTATTTCTTAGAGGCAAAACATATCTTTCTTCATTTCCTTTATCTACTTTATACAACAGGTAGAATACTGCATATGCTACTTTTGGAGCTCAGTTTTGTTGTATGTGTATGAATGTTTACCTGCATGTGTGTGCATTATACTCTGGCCTGGTTCCTACCGAGAGCAGAGAAGGGCATCTTTTGCCCCAGTCACTGCGTGGCTGCTGGGAACTGTGGCTCCTGGGTCCTTTGCATGAGCAACAAGTACTCGTTTACACTGAGCCATTTCCCCAGTCCCTATATATGCTTTCTGAATTTTCTTTTTAATAGAACAATCTAGCAGCACCTAGACGGACTGCTGCTTTCTTCATGGAGTCTTACTCAGCACAGCTGGTATTTCTGTGAGATTTTGATTGTTTGATTAAATTGGCTTTCTATCAATTTTAAATGGTCAGATTTACTGTATGCATCCAGTGTATATAATATATCCTATGCTGATTAAACTATTGGGGGAGCTGGAAAGATGGCTCTGTGGATAAGAGAGCTTGCGTGTGTGTGCATGTGTGTGTGTTTTGGTGTGTGTGTGTGTGTGTTTTTCAGGGTATATGTGTATGTATTGTGTATGCACATGTGTGTGTGTACACCTGTGTGTATTTTAGTGTGTGTGTGTTTCAGGGTATGTGTGTATGTGTATTTTAGGGTGTATATGTATGTGTGTGTGTGTGTGTGTGTGTGTGTGCATCTATGTTTTAATGTATGTGTGTGTATGTGTGTGTTTTAGTGTGTGTTTCAGGGTGTATGTGTGTGTGTGCATGTGTGTATGTATGTATGTATGTGTGTATGTGTGTATGTATGTGTGTGTGTGTATGTATGTGTGCATGCGCATGCATGTGTATACATTAAGTTAACCCTTTCATGCTCTTTGCTCACCATCCTAAGGTATAAATGAAGACAGAGTCAGTGACTTCTTTCCTGTTTGCTTTACTCTATTGGGCTATTTTGCCTAGGGTACCACCTCAGCTTAACGTTAAGAGGTGGATAGATTATGTCATCCTTGATTCCCCCGAGGAAGCACCACATTTCTTTCAGCACTCAGCTGGTGGTGGATAAGAGGGTGAAGCTTATGTTGTGCATTCTATAATTAAAATTTAAAAACCTGTGAAACGAGGAGGGAAATGTAATTTTTCCTTTTAAGGAGAAAAATTTAATTAACTTAGTAAACAGAGAAACACAGGGCAGAGGGCTAACCCTAAAGTGATTTCTACCAGTCAGGCTGAATGATAAGAGGGTGCCCGGGTCACCAGCCCTCCTGTCTGCTCATTAATCCCTGAGCCTTGACAGTTGGCCTATGTCACCTGCAGTCTAGCAGCCCATTTCCCAGCGGGACATCTGAGTGACACTCACCCCTGATCCTTTGCAGGCCAGATGTTTGAAGACGGCACAGTCTTCTGGAAAAAACTGTCTTTTATCTCCATGATTCATGACAGCCCTCCACTTGATGATCAAACAGAGCCACTAATAATTCTGTCACAGGCATCTTAGAGAGTTCTTAGAGGATATTTATATCCAAAGGCCTTGGCCCTCGGTTCTGCCCCACCGTGTTAGCACAAAGGTCTCTTCCACACGGGAATCTTATTGGTGATTGTCCTGTCCTTTCCCCTGGGTTCTTTTGAGATTGAGTCTGTGCAGGGATGATGCCTGAAATGACCATGAGTCATTTGGGGTGAAAAGCTGCAGGTGCTGGGGCGAGCTCGGCATGCTCTGTGATCTCCCAGGATTCCTCTGCCATCAACACCGGCTGTGGTGTGAGGCAAGGTTTTTTATTTTGCTTCACTTCTTTCCTCTTTCCAGTAAGAGGCTGGGGATTGTATTGTTATGTGGTAAGAAGACAATAGCCATATGCTATTTAATGATCTATACTTTATTTTAATAGCAGATAATTAAAAACACTTTTCTTTTTAAATGTGACAGTTGTTAAAGGACTCAATAATGATACTGAGATACACACACACACATTCATTCAGAGATGTACATTTACACATAGAACTTGCTGTTTCTCCTTGATCTCTTGCCCAGGTAGTGAGATTAGTGCATCACACAGTGATGACCCCTGGCCATGTTAGTCTTCAGATACCAGTTACATAACCACACAGAAATTGGCTGCAGAATACTCAGTCTGACTTTGGATAAGCCAGCAGTTAGTAAGTGTTTGTCTTAGCTGTAAACAACGTGGTCAGTACAATGTTGGTAACTCGAGGGAAGATAAATGCAATTTTATGTGCATAGGAATCTGTGCTCTCTCAAAACAACATGGCCATTTTAATGGCGTTGTGGGATTTGACCCAGAGCTTTGCACATACAATAGCACCATTCAACTATACACACCCAGCCTGGGGAACACTTCATTATCCACCATCGCTTGTCTGGAAAGATGCCATTATTATTGCCGTAATTATCATGTTGCCATAAAGACCTTATGTGTTATGATTCTCAGAGGAGTTAAGCCACTTTTCTTAAGCATGGAATTAGATGTTTTATGATGACACACGATCCTTGTTAAAATGCAAACACGGCATAGTAAGACCCTCTGAGTCAGAAATCTTGGAATCTACATTTTAATAGTGTGCAGGTCATGTTCCTCACAAAGCTTCTGTCACCTTTTAAATGTGTCATTAGTGCCTGTCTCACAGTGACCAAGCTGCTGCCCACAAGGAGGAGACGAGGGACACAAGGATGCAAAGAGATAGGGAAGGACTACTACGGACACAAGACAAGAAAGGCAGGAGGAAGGGAAGGCCTGGGGACAGAGATGCTGGGGGAAACAGGCATTTGTCCTATCTGGCATCTCGAGAGGGCTTGGTGGTACTTAAACATGCTGGACAGGAGACACAAGAAGAAAACCAAACTTCAGCCCCAAGACAAACTCTTGGAAACCATGTGTGTCGTCTCAGTGCAAAGGAAGACGTAGCTTTTCATAAAAATACCCTATGCACCAAATAGAAGGACATGGAAAAGTGGAAAATAAAAGTTATCAAAACTGTGCCAGAAAATGTTTGAAAGGAAACTAGTGTGTACTGTAAACCTACTACACACCAGGTTGCGCTGGAGATCAAACCCAAGCCTTTGCATATGTGCAGCAAGTGCTCCATCTCGATGCCCCATTTCAAGTTTAAAGCGAAGTAAAAGTTACAATGTTGGAGACCCGAGCATGGTACCTTTGCAGGAGTGGTGACAAGCTTTGGGGGTCAAAAGGGGTGCTCTCCATCTGGACCAGTTGTGGAAGAGTATGAGAAAGGCCATCAAACTGCTTCCTTTGAAGTCTATATTGGTCCTCCATATTGGTAATAACAACACACTGTATAATCCAGTGGGATAGATTGACAGAGGGATTCTGTCTTCTCCAGTCTCATTTCCTCCTGAGCATGCTAGGCTGCTACTGAGTCTCCTTAGCTTGGGGACCTGTTTAATGAGGAAGCACTAGACATGGTGGTTGTGGGGCACAGGCAAATTTTTGCCTGGAGGATGTCCTCACCTGGGTTCCAGCTCTATTCACCTTTTGAGATCACTGTTAGTCTGCCGGGCTGGATAGGAAGAAGCTGCAGGAAGAGCCACTGTCCACAGCCAGTGAGTGCCATCAGCAAAGGTGTTTTCAAATTGGCTGCTTCAAAACCTGGACTGTATGAAGTTTCATAACTCTCCTTAGCTTTAGACAGGCAAGGTGATGCAGTGGACCTCAGCTTCTCAGATGTCTACTCCTCGGAGCCAGTTTTTCAGACCGCTGCCAACGAGTATATTATTGACAAGAGAGCCCTGTGGTTTGACACTTGTCTTCTGCCTGTCCCACTGGGGTTTTTGCTATTTAATTTTTTCACAGCAACTTGCCTGTAAGTGTCACTAGATAGTAGCAAGTTTAACAGCCTGGATTTTAAAAGTATACATTAGCATCTATAAGAACTGTAAAATGAAGTAAAAGAAAATTAACTCAGTTATATTCATAGTACACACACACACACACACACACACACACACACATGCGTTTTAAGTATTTCCAAATGGTAACTTTTCTCATGGGAAGACAAAAATGATTAGGGATAGTTATATATGTTTACATGGAAGCTAAAGAGCTTGACCCCTGAATTATTCTCTTTCCTGGCTGTATGGGCTTGTTTCATGTGTAATTCACCACATGTTCCTCCATGTCCATTGAGGCCGTTTAGATGCTGGGGACCAGGGCAGCACCACCATGGGCACCCGTGCACCAGTTCACCTGCAGGGATTTGTATCTGCTTATTTCCTATTATCTCGAGTTCACTCTCGGGCATCAGCTACCCCAGTCATCTGAGGGACAGGATTGTTGGGTTCAGTCCCCTGCCCCCACCCATGACCCCAGTGCTGGGAAAGTGCTTTGTAAAGGATGTAACATCCCCATCAGCAGTGTATGAGTTTGGCTCCTCTACGCATTTTTCAAGCATGTATGCCTTAGCACACCATCCTGGTGGGGAGCAAGTGGTACCCCACGTATATTTTCACTGATGAGTCAGGATATTGAATGTCTTTTCAGGCTTGCTGATCACGATGTCAAACTCTTGCCCGCTGTCAAAACCGACATTGCTTCCTTACTCTCCATGTCTAGTTCTTTCTAGATTCTAGGTAGTAGACTCATATACATTTTAAGTATTGTCTCCAACTCTGTAGGTAGCCTTTTAAAACTTTTTTCCTAATAGTTCATTTCATAGTGCAGATGAATTTAATTTTGGTCAATACCCATTTTTGTATTTGTTCCTCTTGTTTTCTCTGTCACACGTAAGAAACTATTGCTTAATTCAAAGTTGGGCTGTTTCCAACAGCACTTCCCAGCCAGATGTTTTGTCCTCCTGTACATTCAGCCATTGTGTTCTCATCCATTCTCACTTACATTTTTGTGATGGGAACATTCTTTTGTCCATGGATATCAGTTGTCTCAGCTGCATTTGTCAAAAGCTCTCTTCTGTTGTGATATCTTGGGATGCTTATCATAGACCAATCGATCATAAATGCTCAGATTTATTGCTGGACTCTTTGCTCTATTTGTCTCTGCGCATGTCTGTGCCTACACTGTAGAGATGGATCAGTGTGGCTCTGCACAGAACTGTAAAACTGGGAATTGTGCTATGATCAGCTCCGTTGTCCTGTGTCCGGCTACTAAGCATTCCTTGAATGTCTGTAGCGCCTCTGAAGCAATAACTAACTGAGAGTTGGGTATGGGTAGGAACAGGGTTGAATCTGGAGGTCAACTTAGGATACCTAGCGGTCTTTATCAGTCTGTAAGATCTTAACACATGTCTTCTGGTATGTGAACCTGAGATTCCTTCCTACTTCTTTAGGTTTCCTTTGTGTCTTTCAATGCTATGTTATAATTTTCAGTGCACATATCTAGCAGGCTTTATTTATTTTACATGCATGTGTGTATGGTGTGATTTTGTGTGTGCAGGTATGCACACACATATTGTGGGCATGTTTGTAGAGATAGGAAGATAATCTTAAGTGCCATTCCTTCAGAGTCACCCACTTGAAAATAAGACATTGTAGAGGGATCGAAAGCTCTCAGTGGTTAAAGGTCTTGCTGTACAACCTCAAAGACCAGAGTATTTGACCCCAGAGCCTCAGATCCCTGGGTATCAGGTGCATACCTGTGACCTCAGTTACAAGCAGGGTGGAGTCAAGAGGATCTGGGGTCTGTTGGCTTTTAGGCTAGCTGAGGAAATGAACCCCAGGGTTACACAGAGACTTCCTGCTTCTTTAGGTTTCTTCAGAGTTATTGCCTCAACGGAATAGGTGGAGGCCAATAGAAGAAACCCAGTGTCCTCTTTTTTTTTCCCTACAAGCATGCGGGTGAGCATGCTCACCACACACATTTTAAAGAAGTAATTTATTTATTTGTATGTGGGGCATGGTATGTGTATGCATTTGTGGTGTATGTGTGGTACATGTGTGTGTGTGTGTGTGTGTGTGTGTATGTGTGTATATGCATACACATGGAAGCAAGAGCAAGCTGGTTGTATTTTCTATCACTCCTTACATTATTGCTTTGAGAAGTAGGAGCCCACTGACCTGGCTAAACTGGCTCTATAGAAATCTCCCAAGATCTCCCTGTATGCACTCCAATCCTGGAGGTCACAGACATACGACCTCCAGTTTTTTTTTTTTTTTTTTTTGTTGTTGTTCGCTTTGTTTTGTTTTGACCATGTGTGCTGGAGATTTGAACTCAGGTCCTCAAGTCCTGCAGTTTGCACAGCAATGCTCTTACCCACTGAAGTCATCTTCCCAGGCCTTGCACTTTGTTTTTGAGACAGACTTTCTTACTGAGACCTGGGACTCACCAATTTGTGTAGGCTGGCTGCACAACCAGCCCCAGGCCTCCTGCTATCTCTGCCTCCCCAGCCCTGAGACTACACGTACCTGCTACCACACCAGCGCTTTAGGTGGATACTGGGGCTCCGACTCAAGCCCTCATGCCTGTTCAAGCACTTTACTGACTCAGCTCTCTCCATAGCCCTTAGCAGACTTTTTTCTACTTAAAATGTCCATATTGGCTTTGATGCTATTACAAGTGGAGTGTTAACATTTTAGTGAGAATATTATATTTTGTCTAGGAATTAACTTTCGTTTTGAGTGGAGTTTTCCTCAAGAATTTGTTCTCAAATTACTCTGTGGCATAAAGAAGTTTGAGAGAACAATATAGGCCACGTGAGTGCTTCATCTCGTTTGAGTCGTATATCTCTGATTTGCATTTCTTCAGTGCAGGTATAGCAAGGAGCCCTCTGTGCTATTACACTGTAGGAAAGACACACAAAAACATTTTTTCCTCCCAAATAATCATTTTGGAAATTCTTTTCCTTTAGGTTTTAGTCATTGTAATTCTGAAGTTAAATGAATGGCTTTTCTTTTACCCAAACTGTTATATAAGTTTCTTCTATGAAATACACCATAGATATCTACATACCCTGTAATGCTCCAGGGAATCTGTCTTAAGTATCTCCTGTCTCTTATGAAGTAGGACAACTTTCAAAATTCGAAAAATAGGTATTAGAACAGCAATGAGCACTCTCGTTTAAATAGCCATCTTTTCCAGGCAGGGCCGGGGCTTGAGGGTGAGGGAGAATTTGTGGCGTAGCTGATTACATTCTATGAGTTTCAAAGAAGACAAAAAGTACTTTTTGCTCAGATTTTCTTTACAAAGTGACAGGGGCTCACCATAACTGAAAACTAAGATTCTTAGATTTTGGCCTGTGCTGGGATAAACGGTTGAGGGAGTCGGCTAGCCTTCTACTGTCCCTTACACCGGAAGGCTCCAACTGTTAAGCAGCACCCCCCTCTAGTGGCCAAATCGAAAAAGACAACTCAGTGTAATGGCTTGGTCTGTTCACAATGGAAACCTAAAGTTTGGAAACACCTTGGTCTTTCACATACTGCCAACACAAGTTTTCACAGTAACTCCGATAGTCAGCTCAGATCCAGAACATTCCTATGTGTTAACAGTCGCAATCTCTTTCCCCTTTCTGCTCCCAGTGTTAATATTGCTTAGATTTCTGAATCTTGGATGTGTCGCACAAAATGTGACTAAACATCAGCTATGCCTTTGTCTCCAGCAAGGGCTTTGTCTCCAGCAAGAGCGCTCCCACAGCGGGAGAAAAGGGAACACTCTAGAGCATGGGTGCGACTCTTAGCTTCATTTAGGGCAGCAGTTCTCAACCTTCCTAACGCTGCAACCCTTTAGTACAGTTCCTCGTGTTGTGGTGACCCCAAATATAAAATTATTTCTTGGCTTTTATAAGTTTGCTACTGTTATGAAATGTAATATAAATATCTGGCATGTGACCCCCCCCAAAGGGGTCGTGACCCACAGGTTGAGAATCACCGCTTTAGGGCTGGAGAAACCAGAGGCCCAGAGACCAAGCAGCATCAAAACACGTGACTGTAAATCATCGTCCTTGAGCCCAGGTCAGACTTGTTCTCAGGGCAGAATGTGACAAGCTGTAAAAGGTCACTTAGGTAACATTTCTGTCTTTCTGATAGGTCGGGAGTTAACTTGACCATTAAAAGAGGTTTTGTTGTTGACGCTTGTTTATGTGTGTAACGGGGTTGGGTGGGACGTCACATGCCCACCAGTGGAGAAGGACAACTTTCTGAATTGGTTCTCTCTCCCACCATGTGTGTCCCTTGGATCCACTTTGTGTCAGGCTCTGTGGCGAGCCTCCTTGCCTTTGCTTGCTGAGCCATTGTTTTTGTTTATGTGGTTTGTCTTATTGTCAGCCGACTGTGATTGCACGCGCTTAGCACTCTAGGACTCAAAGTGTCTGAGGCAGGAGGAGCTGGAGCTGGAGACCAGCCTTACAAAAATAGCAAAACACTTTCCCAAAAAACAGAACAATCTTTTTTTTTTTTTTTCACTTTAAAATGTTATGAAACTAGTAAGTCAATTGAATATAGAGTTTAGACAGTAGGGATTATTCCTGCCTAACACACACCCACCTTCAATATATAAAACAGCACCATCCGCCGTTGGTACCCACGCCTCATGCCCCACTTCTTAGGCAGGTTTCCGTTCAGTAAACATTTACTCTAGGGTTGCATGTCATGAGGCCTGCCAGCCTGGTGGACCTCTTGATAGACCTGCTTCTTTCTCACTTCCATCTTATTCCTCGGGCCAGAGAGCAAAGCGCTTACTTTATCACAATGAGGTGATTAGTGCAGTGGACTGTGTTTGCAAATTGCTCATTGGCAGACGCAATGTTGGAGGGTTGCTTACCCTCTTTTATTTATTATATATGTTCATTTTCGCCTTTCTCAGCCTTGGGTCATTTTACAAACTTACATGTGTGCTTCACTTACTCAGGTCTGAGATAGAATGAATGCCTTACCTTGATGTCTCTTTGCCCATGCAGGGCACTTGCTGCTGTACAGAGGTGGCCATTTGTTACAAGTCTGCATGGGCGCATCCGTCCAGAAGGCTCATGTGTGGGAAGCTTGCTCACCAGCTGATGGTGCTGTTGAGAGCTGTTTAGATCACATAGCTGAATGGGCTGCTGGGAAATGCATCCTAGTTGCCCAAAGGGTGTGTCTGGGGGAAAGGATGTCTTTGGGGGAATGAGGGTGTGTTTGGGCCCTCAACCCTTCCTCCCCATCGGCCACTTGTCTGTCGTAGGGTGAGACCCTATCCTATGCTCTACGGCATGCTCCCTGCTTAGGCGTTCTGTGCTGAGGCCCAGAAGCAAGACAAACATGAGCACAGACCCAGCAAAGCTTCCCTCAAGCTGCATTCTGTGTTTGTTGTTGTTACTGTTGTTGTTGTTGTTGTTACAGCAACAAATGTTAACCAAAAGATGAACCCACAGCACAGCTTAGTTAGGAGCCAGAGAGATGGGTCTTGCAGCATGATTAAGTTAGAGCAAACAGGGATGGCTCCTGCAGCATGGCTAGGTTAGAAGCGAGAGGGATGGGTCATTCCAGTTCTGCTGCTGCTGAGTCTGCGCGTTGTGACCTCGGGGTTGTTACAAGGAGGAGGCAAAGGTTTTGTATACACATTTTCTAGATACATCCAAGTATACATCAGGATCACCTCCTATCATTACATGTTGTACTGTGTATGTTTCAGCTCTTTTTCTTCTACTTACATTGGATGAATTGCTATTTCTCTGCTTTAGTTTTAATTTTTTGGCTTTGTTGAACTATGGTTGAGACAACAAAATATATTTTAAAATTATCTATTTAGTTAGTTATATGTGGGTATGTTATATGTGCATATGTATGGGGAAAAAAGGTAGACATGTGCTACAGTGCACACATGGAGGTCAGAGGTCACTACTTGTTGCAACCAATTTTCTCCTTTCATTACATGGGTTCTGGAGAGTCAACTCAGGCTGGTGGCAAGTGCCCTCACCACTGAGCTATTTTGCTGGCCAATATATGTCTACAAAGTGAAGTTTTGATGCTATACATTGTGAAATGATTGCTCGAATCAAGCTAATTAGCACATTTATTGTCTCACATGATTACTTTGTGCTTCTGCTTTAGTGAATATGAACTATGGGGTGTGTACTTGCTTTTGTAGTCAGCCGGGTGTGTGTGAAACCTCCAGAGCTTATTCTCTGTCTCTCTCAAGTCTATAGATATTTCATTGATTTTTCCACCTACCAGTGGTCACCTACGTTGATTTCCTGTCTTCTTTTCTAAAGGGTCTTACAGGTATAGATTCTGTGTTGAGCAAATCCCCCTCCTATGCCTTCTTTCTCCTCCTACCCCCTTCCTCTTAACTCCATCTGCATCGTTTATTCTTTTATAACTGAAAGTTTGGAAGCTTTGGAGTCATGCTAGGCAAATTCTATATTTGTACATATGTATAGACATCCATGTATATATGCCTAACTATATACCTGTATATACATGGACATATGTGCATTCATTTATATTTCCATATTTTAGCTGTGCATAACATTGCCATGACTAAGGAAGTATAGTTGTCTCCTGGAGATAGTGAATGGATATGCAGCAGGGAGATTACTGGGCTCTGTGTGAAAGCTCTATCTTAATTGTAATCCTTATAGGCATCCCATAATGGCTATCCCAGTTTCTGTTCCAAGAAATGGCCCTGAAGGAGAGTCTTGCTTCTACCTCCTCGCCAACCCTCGTTAGCTTGTAAACGTTTGACAATGACCTATCTGACAGGTGTGAGGTCATTGTGGTTTGCTTTGCCTTTCCCTGGTGGTTAATGATGCTGAACACCCTTTTATGCACAATCAGCCAGTGGCCAGGGTCATAAGAACCACTGTGTTAGCTGGAGAGTTTACTCCTATATACTTTGATTTTGGTTCCTCTTGAGGCGTGTTGGCTCACTTGGTGAGACAGCTTGCATGAACAATGAATAGCAGCTATAGTTAGGAAAGGATGGGGTCTCAGCACAACTAATAAAGGTTTGTCGTCCTTTACAATTACTCATAAGCAGAGGGGATTAATTAGTGAATTTCCTAAACACTGTTTTGTCGGAGCCCACTCCAGACAAGTGTAGTTTGGGTGGATGTGTGATGCTGTTGGACTAGAAACCAGATCTGGTGTTTAGTTTCCAGCATGTTACTGACTGCATGATTGTAGGTACCGTGTGAACTTCCCCCTGCCTCCTCAGAGGTAGTGCTTTCTGCATTCTACCTCAAGTACATTCTAACTGAAATGGAAGTAACCGCCTCCTTTGAACTTACATTGGTGCATACATTTTTTGCACAGTAATTCTGTATTTTAGGGCACAAGTACGAGGCTTTCCTTCATTTATCTTTCACAAAGAGGTAGGTACCTATAGGGGTTGCCAAGAATTCTCTAGAACTGAGAAAGTGTATAGAACAGAGCTTTGGTCAAATAATAATGCTTTAGTAACTACGAGGGCATCCCAGAGACAGACTCTGCCAACCTACCTACAAAATCCCAGTCACTGGGCTGTTACTGAGGAACTAGGTAGCCCAGAGACAGCACCAGATGCCTTCTCATCAACAGGTGTTCTTGCCGTGTCAGGTCCCTGGAGGACAGTGCACACATCTTGGGTGCATGTGGGACTCGATGGCAAGCAGAGACTGATTGATAAGAGAAACTTGGGTCTCTTGGCTTGGTCTCTTCCCTGTACACACATCTCTGGGAGTGACTCTTCTGTCAGTGCAGCACGTATTTCTCAGTGATGTCTGCCCCATCCTTTGCGAGCCATTTGTAGTCATTGATCACTGTTGACCTCAGGAGTGACCTTAGAAGGTTTGCTTGCATAAGTAGTAAGAAGAACACTCAAACCAAGTAAAGAGGCAAACAGAATGGGAGAGAGAGCACTTGCCAAGATACATTGGATAAGAAGTTAATATCCGAAATGTTTGATGCACCTACAATTCAATAGCAAAACAAAAGGAAAACACTGTTAACACCACCAGTGCACTGCTTAAAAAGTGATACTAAGCTGACATTTTCTTAAATAAAAAAAGAGAGTTGCAATTATAGAAAAAAAGAAAGAGAAAAGAAAAGAGAGTGTGTCCTGATCTTTTTTTGTACTTCTGTGGTGTTGTCTCCCCATTCATTCATTTTCTTCTTGATTTTTGTTTTGTCTATCTATCTATCTATCTATCTATCTATCTATCTATCTATCTATCTATCTATCTATCTGGAATTAACTATAATCAAGAAGTGGAGGGCATGCCTGTGATATGGATCTTGAGGCTGGAAGACACAGATTTTTGGATCAGAGCTTGAGGTGAGATGACATATGTTTTTGGTCCAGATGGACACACACATTTAATTCAGATCTTGAAGAATACCCTTAATCTGGGCCATACCATCTGCTGGAGCCTATATAAGGACGAGAAGGAAGGGGTTGTTCCTTCTTTGCTTGATTGCACTCATTTTGCCAATTATGCTTTGGTTTTCCAGAGTATACAAAAGACTAGCAGAAACACCCAGCCTTGTGGGAGTGAGCAGGGACTACTAGACTCTTAGACTTTCCCTTCACAGCTGGCAATTTTTGGGTTGGTTGGAATGCAGCATGTAAGTATATATATGTGTGTGTGTGTGTATATATATATATATATATACACACACATATATATATACACATACACTTATAATATATGCAGAGAGAGGAGGGAGAGGGAGGGGAGAGGGAGAATGAGGAGAGAGAGAGAGAGAGAGAGAGAGAGAGAGAGAGAGAGAGAGAGAGATTCATTCCATAAGTTCTGTGACTCCAGAGAACCCTGACTAATACACACAGGCTTATGTCATCACTCCTCATGTGCTCATTGGTTTGTCTTACCTCAGTTTCCCTTTGCTGTCTTTCAGCTCTCAATCTCTAATGAAAATGGCCAGTTCACAAGTCTTAGATGAAGTATATGTTTGACTGGAATAGAAATTGGGGGTTTCAGGGTAGGCAGGTAGAGACATAGCTTAATGGAATAGCACTTGCCCAGAATGTACAAGGCCCTGAGCTTTGCCCTTAGCACTGAGAAGAGAGAAAGAGATAAAGAAGAGGTGGGTAAAGAAGGGACTGCCTCCATGGTCTGTTATAAGGGACTAACGGTTTATTGCTAAGCTATATCCTGAATGTCATTCAGTTAGGGTTGTTGTCTGAATAAAACATTCTCTGTTCTAACAGATCATACTTTCCAAAAAAGAAAGAAGCCACAACCAATAGCCTAACTGGATGCGTTGATTTAGAGTCTAGACTAACTCGTCTGTAATCTAGAATATAAGGCAGGAATCTGAGATCATTGTAGGCATACCAATCCATTATCCAATCAGTTGCTGCTTTCTGATGATGCTATAGGAATCCATTCCCTCTAGGTCACCACTGCTATTTCTTATCGACCTATGAAGTTCATGGCTTGAGCAAAGGCAACTAGATAACGGAATGACAGGAGCTAGAATCTCCTACTAGCAGATAGTCAAGGCCAGCAGCTAACAAAGACCAAGTCATAGATGGATTGCAGTAACCTGTGCTTTGGTTGGCAGTCCAGAGGGATTATGCATACAGCATGTGGACACTCAATTGGCTTGGCCTGTAATAAGCTGGAATCCTTACTAATTCCAAGATCATTACCCTAATCTTGGTCTAGCTTCTGACATATTCCTCTAAAAAACCACACAAGGACAGATTTTTCCCTCTCTTGGAAATCCCCCCTCTGTCTTTGGTAAGTCCCCTTAATAATAAAGCTTTCTTCTGATTTGCATATTTATATAAGTATCTTCATCTTTAACCCTCTTTGGGGTGAGACTGTTAACCAGTGACTGTCCCAGGTTTATCTTTGATAATCACGAGTGTCTGTTATTCTAGATCTTGGGCCATACACCATGGTACTGAGAAAGGTCTCATTGCACTAAAATGAAGGGAAAGCCTCACTTGAAACACTTTAGGTGCTCAAGAAACAAATAATAAAGAAAGACATGGACTCTATGTTTAACATGCTAGAAAATCCTGCTCCGTGGAGCGCCTTCCCACACCACTGTCACAGCAAACAAATGATCAACCAAACTAATGACAGTCTAGAAAGGGAGGGCACGGCTGTGAGAGATTTTCTGCTTGGTTTGAAGCAGATAAACCCACCTTTAGTCACCTTTGAGGGGAAAGACAAATCCAGATCTTGAGGTGGTAAGACAGTCTTAATCTGGCCACACCTTCTGCTAGAAGTCTATACAAGGACATGGATAAAGAAAGCTTTTGCCCTTGCTTGCTTGCCCTTGCCTTGCTAGCTCATCCACTCCTTTGCTGGCATTAAAGCTTAGCTCTTCAGGATTCCAGCATATACTGCAGACCAGCTGAGACTCCCAGCCTTGTGGACTGAACTTCTACTGTATTCTTGGACTTTCTGTTCACAGTCGTCCACTGTTGGATTAGCTGTACTGCAGCCTGTCATTCTAAGTGTATATGGTGGTTCAAATAGAAATGACCTCCATCCACTCGTGTTTGGATGCTTGGCCCATAGGGAGTGGCACTATTAAGAGGTGTGGCCTTGTTGGAAGAAGTGTGTCATCATAGGGGCAGGCTTTGAGGCTGTTGGTTCTCTTCCTGCTGCCTGTGGATCAGATGTAGAGCTCTCAGCTCCTCCAACACCATGTCTGTCTGCAAACCACCATGTTTCCTGCCATGAAAATAGTGGACTATACTGCTGAACTGTAAGCCTGCCAAAGTTCAATGTTTTCTTTTATAAGAGAGTTGCTATGGTCATAGTGTCTCTTCACAGCAATAAAACCTTTATACACACACACACACACACACACACACATGCATATATGAATATATATACATAAGGTAGTGTATATATCCATATATATCTATATATCTATATCTATATCTATATATATACACACACAAACACATACCCATATGTGTGTATTTGTGTGTGTGTGTGTAGGCTCTAAACTCTGAAGAAAAAGGAATTTCAACCAGTTTTAGTTTTTATTAGGATAACGCAGGAATGCATTTTTTTGAAATATCAAAATTTCCCTCACTTGTTTGGGTTTACTTCCTGGTCTCTAAGCACACATGTAGACAGTGTGCTAAGGATTATGTCCCTGATCTGTCATGTACACGTTGCACATACCACCTGTATTAGTCAGGGTTCTCTCTTAATATATATATTAAGGGAGATCTAGTAGGTAGTGGTACGTGGGAAACATCTCTTAATACTTGAGACTGGGTGTAAATTTCTGGTTTCTGGCTTCCACAAATCTTGTGTTGGTTTCTGAGGCCATTGAGCAAGACTAGACTCTGTGAGTTTAGAATGGTGTTTGGCGGTATTGGAGCTGGGTAGGAATGGCAATATAGATCCTTCCAGTAAGTTAGGCACTGGACATGAGCTTTGTGATTCTGACTGGTCGGGAGGAGGGGAAAGAGCCCTTGGCTGTTCTGCTACTTCTAACACCGTTTGAACTCCGGAAGTCAGTGTGACCCGGCGTTTCCTCACCATCCATCCTTTGTCAGCCAATTGTCCCATCTGACTGACCTCATTCAAGACTGCACATTTCAACCTCATTTTACCTTTGTAAACAATTTCAGACGTGACCTTGCAGGAAATTTTATTGAAGCGTATACATCTCTAGAGAAGGTATTCTTGGAATGGATTTTTGTTTCTGTGCCCTCCACCGCTGGCGGGGGAAGGGGCCGGTGAGCAAAGAATTCAGACAAATGGTGAGATGTGACATCAGAGGAAGATGACAGGGAGGGCTAGCCGACTGAGTCATGATGTAAGTCAAAGGTAGGGGTGTCCTACCTAGAAAATGGAGGGCAACGCAACCTCACACCAGCAGAGAAACATGGCAAAGTGGCTCATTGAATTAGTTCACTTGCTGTTTATCACCTTGAGTATCTTCGGCTTCTCTTGTATTGACAGAGATGTCTCTCAGGTGAGAAATCATGGCAGTGACTCTGAGGCTGGGTGGTTTTTATCACTGTTGTGACTGGGAGAAGAGGTCTCTGGGATTTTCCTGTCATCATGTGCAGTGCTTGGTTTGAGTGGTACAAGAACGCCTCAGCAAGCTGTAGCAGTGCTGGCCTCTCTAGGTGCCCCGGGCCTTTTCTGCACACCATTGCTCTTTTAGGTAAAGGCATGGCTGAGTGCCGGCACCACTTTATTCCCAGTACCAAATGAAACCTTCCTTAAGTGTGACTACAAGTTAATAAACACAGTCAGTGGGACCCACTTAAAAAGAATGACCTGTTTATGAAAGAAACCCTTTGAAAGATAGAATATTTCCCCCTGTGGGCCAGAGCGCAGGCAGCAAACAAGGAGCTCTTTCAAAGGCATACAACGTGATGGGGGAGGGATTCCAACTTCCTAACTACAAAAATAATGATACTTTTAGCTTCAACCTGTCTTGCTTCAGGGAGTTGTAAATGTGCTTTATGGGCGTAAGCTGAACCTCTCCAATTTCTGCTTTGTTATTGGTATTTCCTAAGTGGACATGATCTGAACCCTAGTGCACATCCTGGGAAATGGAGGCAGTGGGCAAGCTGGACAATTGGTCTGGCAAAACTGAGAGACTTAACAGGCGAAGCGAAGAACAGAGATCTAGATTGATCTAGGATGTTCTGAAGTTCTGAGATGGGCGAGCATCTTCTGCCAAAGGCTCCTTCTCATTGCTTTCCCTGATTCTCTTTGCTCTTAGCAGTGACTCGGAACAGTGTGAGCTACTTATGGTACAAGAGGTAACGGGTCTATTTTTGTAAACAAGCTGTGCAGCCTGTTATTCTTTTAAATAATGAAATATTAGCAAAGCTCACCTTGAAGATATTAGCATTTTCCCCATGTATCTCTGAAAATCTCTCTCTCTCTAAAACCTGTGATTTCACATATTAAAACTCTCACCATTTGAAAATACTCTAAAGAATTAGTGCCTAAATAGTTTTTGGTTTTCCTCTATAGTTAGTCCCCTAGCCATAAAATATGCACTTATGTATGGGAATAGTTTTATTTGACAGTTGTTTGCTTTGGACACAGCATCAGGCTTGGTATTGAACATGGCACGTGAGACAGGAATCTTTCTTCTTAGAATAATCTATGGGTTTTGGAAAGATCAAGGAGAGATGGCTAGGTGGTTAAGAGCACTAGCTGTTCTTCTGGACGGCCAGAGTTCCAGTCCATGCATGGGCAGGGTGGCTCACAACCGTCGATGGCTCCAGCTCCTGGATATCAGATGCCCTATCCTGGCCTCCAGAGACACCAGGCATGTACATGGTACACAGATATACATTCAGGTAAACCTTCCATATACATAAAACAAAAAAAAATTAAAAATTAAATCTTCGTAGTTTTAACTTTGAAGATTTGATGAGACTGAGAACTGACCGAAGGGACTGGAGAGACGATGGCTCACTGACTATGAACACTTGCTATTCTTCCAAAAAATCTGGACTTTGGTTTTTAGCATCTTCCATTGTACCTGGGGGAGGGCAGGTAGCAGCTGCTTGTAACTCTTCAGAGTCCCTCTTCTGATTTCTGAGAGCACCCACACACAAATGGTCTGCGCTTACATGAACATGTACATGTAAGTAAAAATTTAAAAGTAAATAAATCTTAAAAATGTTTTAACTCTGTTTTGTATTATATTGTGCAGATTTTTTAATTAGATATTTTCTTCATTTACATTTCAAATGCTATCCCAAAAGTCCCCTATACCCTCCCCCTGCCCTGCTCCCCTACCCACCCACTCCCACTTCCTGACCCTGGCATTCCCCTGTACTGGGGCATATAAAGTTTGCAATACCAAGGGGCCTCTCTTCCCAATGATGGCCGACTAAGCTATCTTCTGCTACATATGCAGCTAGAGACACGAGCTCTGGGGGTACTGGTTAGTTCATATTGTTGTTTCTCCTATAGGGTTGCAAACCCCTTCAGCTCCTTGGATACTTTCTCTAGCTTCTCCATTGGGGGCCCTGTGTTCCATCCAATAGATGACTGTGAGCATCCACTTCTGTATTTGCCAGGCACTGGCAAAGCCTCACAGGAGACAGCTATATCAGGGTCCTTTCAGCAAAACCTTGCTGGCATATGCAATAGTGTCTGCATTTGATGGCTGATTATGGGATGGACCCCCAGGTGGGGCTGTCTCTGGATGGTCCATCCTTTCATCTTAGCTCCAAACTTTGTCTCTGCAACTCCTTCCATGGGTGTTTTATTCCGTATTCTAGGGAGGAATGAAGTATCCATGCATTGGTCTTCCTTCTTGATTTTCTTGTGTTTTGGAAATTGTATCTTGGGTATTCTAGGTTTCTGGGCTAATATCCACTTATCAGTGAGTGCATATCAAGTGACTACTTTTGTGATTGGGTTACCTCACCCAGGATGATATCTTCCAGGTACATTGACTTTAAAAAGATTAGTGGTAAGTAAGGGACAGAGCTGCTGTCTACTGCCTCCTGCTGGTCAGTTTAATAATGTCACGTCAGGATGCTGGCACAGCCACTGCCTGCACAGCACTTGCATTCTTTGTTTTAGATCTGTTTATTTTATGTATGTGAGTACACTGTCGCTGTCTTCCCAAGACACACCAGAAAAGGGCATCGGATCCTATTACAGATGGCTGTGAGCCACCATGTGGTTGCTGGGAATTGAACTCAGAAAGAATATCTGGAAGAGCAATCAGTGCTTTTAACTGCAGTCCAGCGCTCACATTCTTCCAGCCCTTTCTATGTTTTATGGAAATTATCTTTTGAGAATGGAATAGCCAAAGCCTTGGGATATAATGTATGATGTCAAATACACTCTTTCCCACACAGAGAGCATGTTTTTGTTTTGTTTTTTTTTTATATATATGATACCGACCTGGTAAGCTTTATCTAACAAGGACACATGGTTATGCGGATGCTGAGGCAAGGCTGCTCTGCTAGGAATATTACAGGGTTGTTATGGGGATCTGGTGTGGGAATCAGTGTATTTGGGGCATCCCTTTATCTGTGCAGCTTTGTGCTGCCCACTGTGTGTGTGTTTGTTTGTATATGTGTGTGTATGTATTATATGTATATGTATGTGGTGTGTGTGTATGTGTGATGTGTGTGTATGTATGTATATAGGTATTTGTGTGTGTATGTATTATGTGTGTATGTGTGTGTGTGTATGCATGTGTGAATGTGTGCGTATGTATTGTTTGTGTATGTTTGTGTGTATGTATGTATGTATGTGTGTGTGTATGTGTGTGTTGTGTGTATTTGTATGTGTGTGTATTTGTATGTGTGTGTATGTATTATGTGTGTATGTGTGTGTGGTGTGTATGTGTGTGTGGTGTGTATGTGTGTGTGTGGTGTGTATTTGTATGTGTGTGTATGTATTATGTGTGTATGTGTGTGTGTGGTGTGTATGTGTGTGTGGTGTGTGTATTTGTATGTGTGTGTATGTATTATGTGTGTACGTATTTAGGCACAAGGAACCTACTTTCTACCTAAGAATGATTCTCTTCTCTGATGACTGATGGTGAGGAGGATGCTATCATGCATCATTGGTGGTCTTGGTCCTCACTCCAGAACGTGCCTTGTGATGAAAGCCAGGCAGACCCAGTAGACTCACCACCATGTCAAGGCTGGGATTCTGGAGAGTCTTCACAAACCACAGTTGCTCTGCTAGTGTACTTGAGGTGGCCTTCACTCCGCACGCGTCCTTTGGCTCACTCCTGGTTATACTTCTGGGCATAGCTCAGCTATCGTCTTCTCCATGATATCAACTTTCCTAAGTAGTTTTCAGCAGTGACTCTCTAGTACCTCAGTATACCTCCACAGCACATTGCCTGTGGCTCCTCCACAGGTTGGTTACAAGGCACTAACATTATATGTCTCCACGTTTTGTTTTTTGTTTTTGTTTTTATCATTTTCTAGATGTGGCCTGTGTCATGCTTATATCTCCAGAAAAGCCTAGTATACTATCTGGGATACAGTGGTAAATATTCACTTAACATTCTATGAGTTATTAAGGCACACACACACACACACACACACACACACACACACACACACATGATCTGGGGCCCACCAGTAATGTGGTACAGCACACACAGTGGGCACAGGCAGTACCTTCCCTTCAGAAATGGGCTAGAATAGTTTAATTTTGTTTTTAACATTAAATCGTTTTATTTATGTGTCTCTGTATGTTTGCCACATGTGTTTGGGAAACATGGAAAACTTACCAAGCTGGCCACCTGTGCACTGTGACCTCCATTTAACCAAAGCCATCTTTCTTAGTTCCCGTGGTTGGTTTGTATCTCAGGTAGAGGTAGAGAATTCTCAGATGTTCCAGGAGTACCTGAGTCTACCATGGCACACAGGGGCCATGCAAAGCTGCCAATCAGCCCACATCTGCAACTGCTTAGAATTGCAACTTGCAGACCTTTGGAGAGCTTCTAAGGACCTGTAGGTCAAAGGGCAACCGTTTTCTCCATGTAAACTCACTCATCAGAGTGGATGAAAAGGGAACTGGGGAATGTGCTGAGATTGATTTTGGGACGGCAGATAGGATCATGGAGAAAGGAAATCTAGGCTCTAAAGCAGATGCTACCAGCCTAGCGCGTGTCCCTCCAAATCATTAAGGAGGTGATTAAGGTGGGGTCCCACATTGATGTTAATGTCCTAATAAAAGAAGAAATATTGATAACCCATTGATCTCCTCTACTGTTAGAAAACCACTTCAGATCTGCTACTTTTTAAGTAGAAAGAAATTAACTCAATTGGCACAGGTCAGTTGGGTCTTCAGAACCTTTGCAATGTAACATATTTCAGCCATAGAAATCATTAAAAAAAAAAGACTAAGAGTTTCCTGTCAGCCTTAACTATTCCTCCTGTCTACCCCTGAACAACAGCAGTAGTAAATCCCGCTGCTGTCATAACCCTCGATGGTCTCCGTTGGAGCCATTACTGAAAGGGGTGACAGAGCTTGAGAAGCACTGAGGGGTCTTAACTCTGCCTACGTGCTGTTTCAGAGCTTACTGTGAAGACAAATGGCTTCTGTACGAGTTCTCTTTCTATTGCTAGGATAAAGACCAGGACTAAAAGCAACCTGGGGAGGAAAGTGGATTTTTGGCTTACAATTCTTCATCATAGCCCATCAATGAGGGAAGTTAGGGCAGAAACCGTAGAAGGAACACGGAAGCAGAGCCTGAAGGAAGGACATGGAGGAGTGATGTTTACTGGTCTGCTCTATGGCTTGCTCAGCCACCTGCTCTCTTATGTAATCCAGGACCAACTGCTCAGGGGTGGCACTGCCCACAGTGGGCTGAGCCCTATCACACTGCCACTAATCAAGAAAATGTTCGGTGTCTATTCTAGGTGCCATGAATGGCTCTGGAGTCCTTTGGGTTCGTCTAGAGCTATCAACTCAGAGTGGGGTCCCTGGAACAACAGCATTAGTGTCTCCCAGAACTACACAGGCCAGTCTAACAGTGAAGGCCAGCATCCTCCACCTGGGAGGATCCTGGTCTCAGAGGAAGGTCAGTCTGACATTTCCAGCTCAGCTGTACCACTTATACAGTTACAAAATGATTGAGTAGAGAATACTATATAAACATTCTCAGCGGGCTAATCCACTGTTGACCAATAGGAACCCATCTGTGACCTTGTGTCCACATCTGGTTGGCTGTGAGAAACCAGGTAAACAGTGCTGCATCTGTTGACAGAGCACAGTTATGCTGATGAACTGATGCAGGATGTTTGTGTGTGTGTGTGTGTGTGTGTGTGTGTGTATATTTGTTTGTATGTGTGTGTGTGTGTGCATATGTGTGTGTCTATGCCCGTGCACACTCGTGTGTTAGAACAAATGTCCCATGGCAAGGAAATATTCCTTGACTCTATTTAACCTGCTGGATATCTTGTTTTCTCATCTCTCTTGTTCATCAAATGTACAGAGCCATAGAACTCTCTGAATTCCGTGCATGCACTTTCTGTGAATTCTGAGCTGGTGTGACAATAATGCTCTGATCCACTCCATGTCACATTCCCCCATCTAAGTCAGATCTGTTTTCCAAAGCTGTTGACGGGGCCTCCATTCTGTCAAGAGTGGCTCAAAAGGCTGTGCAGGGGATCCAGTTCTGGCTAGTATGTTGGAAAGGCAATTTTGCTGCTGGGGTCCTGAGAAATATTTCCTTTTCCTTTTTAATGTGAGATCCTGAGCATAGCCCATGCCCCCGAGCTGTGATTCGAGAATGTGGTACTTGGAACTAAGGTGCTTGCTTGGCCTCAGGAAGGCATCTGTATGGAGAGTATCGGAGTGGATAAGAGGCCCTGGGCTCTCTAATAAGGTTGCAGGACCATTGACTTAACAATTCCCGGAGCAGTCTGTGTGGGACTTCTTTTTCCTACACACGTTTCTATTTTATTATGCCAAAGGTGAAAATGCCACCTTCTCCACCACAGCAACCAGTAAAATTTATCCCCAAAATAACTCAGTACAAAACAGGCCTGTTTCAGAATTTAAAAACAAAACAATGGAAAAGAAAATTTACATGAGCTTTTAGATCTTGTTTTAAAACCGGGGGAAAAAAAGAAATAAAAAGAAAGAAACAAAAAACAAATCCGCCATTGTCTGCGCAGTCCTGTTGCCAACCCTCCGTCTAGGTGTCACAGACGAGGCTTCGGGGTCCCATTGCTTGTGCAGACCTGCTCTCTTGTTTAGCTGGTGTCCCTCCTTGCATTATAAGCCTCCAGCTGTGCATCTAACTCCTCAGCAGAAAGCTTCTGCTCTGAGTTCCTGCTCTACCTCTTCCTATAATGAAAGTGTGGGAATTTCATTATAAGAGACAACCCATCATTGTACCCAGAACGCAGCAAATGCTAACTATCGCTATTCTGATCCGTTGAGTGTTTCTTGACAAGAAAGGACTGATGGGTGTGATGCCTCTATATATGTCTTCCTAACATTGGGTGATTCTTCGCTCAAACATCTGAGTGAGACATCGCAGGGTTTAGCAGGGTTTGGGGGCAGGAAGAGGAGGTTATGTCCTGTGCAGGAGGCAGAATCTAAATGAGGCAGCAGAAGCCAACAGTTCAGCAAAATCGGGTGCACTCAGAGTCTTCCCCCCTACCTATGTGACCCTGTAGATGGGACGTAGAAATCAGAGTAGGAACATCGAGAAATTTATGGAGGATCTGTGACAAGTGAGAATGTTTGTGTTGACAGACTGTTTAAGGGACTACTGTCTAGGCAGGAGTCGTGGCAGCCTTCCTGGGGTACAGATGTGGAAGCATAGATGTCTGCTAGTGTAGAGAAGTCTATAAAGCACCCATTATGGCCCAAGTCTTCCTGTTAGGCTCTAAGTCTTCCAGGTTCCACAAACTCCCAAAGGGCAACACAGCTGGAGTCCAAGTGTGCAAATACCTGAGGCTCTGAGGACAGTTTATATTTAAACCACATTCGCCGTCTCAAGGTGCCAGTCCCCTTGGGGGCACTGCCACAGTCACGTGTCCAGGTTCCCTGGATTTCCCCTCAGGCTGACCTTTCTGGAAACTCTTAGCCTGCTGTATTCGTCAGCCGGCTCTGTGTGCCACCTGAACCCCGTCTCTTTCCACTGTTCAGCTGACCCCTTACGGATGATTTTGTGTGATTTCACGTTTTAGTTATGTTTTTGCTGAGTGTGTTATTTGTTCTGACTTTTGGAAAACAGATGTCAGTTGGTTTATTTCTTTTATGATTAGCCTTGCTTTCAAGCATTTATGAACCAACATTGCCACCTAGCGGCGACCTGATTCATAAAGCCGAAGGAATTCGCTGTGATTGCCGAACACACCAAAGAGTAGTAAAAATTTGAGCAAGATGTTTTCCCCTTTCCAGGTCTCCCCTTCGGAAACCCTCTATCCCCTCCCCTCTCCTCCTACCTCTATGAGGGTGATCCCTCACCCACCCACCCACTCCCGTCTTCCCGCCCTGGCATTCCCCTACACTGGGGCATCAAACATCCTCAGGTCCAAGCTCCTCCCACTGATGTCCAACAAGGCAAGGCCATCCACATATGCAGCCAGAGCCATGGGCTCCTCTGCCATACTCCAATATACTTAAAAATCATATGCTCTATGAATTAAGCTATAATTAAATGATAGAGATAATTATTTACTTCATCACATTGAGCACTATTATGTTAATACATACATAAAGGTATATTTGAATATAGATATGTGATATCAAATACCACAATCTCCGTTGTATCCAATGAAGTTCATTTACAAGGCTCTATTATGTAATACTGGTGTTCAAAAATCATCCCATCATGTTTCTTCTTACCTAATGATAATAATATTACTTAATATATGCCAGAAATTTAAGAAAAACTAAAGAAAAATATTGAGCAATAGACCCCAGCAGTGGCTCATGTCTAGAGGATCACAAGGACACTGAGTCCTATGGGAAGTCAGACACTCTGACCTGTAGATCCACATGGCTAATGACTTGGCTGATGATGTCTGCTTATTGATTTGCAGCTTATTGTCACCCTTCCCTTCTGTCCACCCCTCCCAACCTTCCATATTTGTTCTTATGATTTTGTGTGCTCATTTAGTTTCTCTCTCTCAAGTTTTAAACACTCTGACTTCATGTGTGTCCTTCCTGAGGCGATCATGAAGTAAAACAAAACCACTGGCAAACACTGGCATCCCTGCCCCCCTCCACTAGCATCATTGCCTCCCTGCCCCGATTCCCCGGCCATTTTGTTTTTACTTTCCAGGACTGAACATGCAAGCCGGCCCCTCTGCCATGGAAGCACCACTCTAGCATGCCTGCTTGTGACATACTTCTTTTGTCCCCTTTTCTAAGTCTTTCTGGCTGGCTTACAAGTCTGGGAGCATTTTCTTTCTCTCTGTTGTCTGTTTTGGTCTGGTATGATTTCAGCACGTTGTGTGCCAGCTAGCCATATCTGTACAGCTTTAGGCAGACCAGAGACTCTAAATTGCCATTGAGTCTCCTAAGAATGCTGCCACTGTAGCTCAGAGCCATAGCTCTAGACAACAATGACTACGTCCTTAGTAACCTCAAATTTCTATTTATTTAATGATTGATGTCACATGGAACGTTGCCCTGGCTAGCATTGTCAACCTGATTCAAGTTGATGTCATTATGACAGTAGGGAACGTAGGGAACGGTCAACTGAGAAAATGCTCTCATCAGGTTGGATTGTAGGCAAGTCTGTGGGGGCATTTTCTGGAGTATTGATGGATGGACCAGGGCTCCACCCACAGTGGCCGGTGCAACTCTGGGCCAGTTGCTCCAGTTTTGTATAAGAAAGCATAGTGATAGCTGTCTCTTGTGAGGCTATGCCTGGCAAACACAGAAGTGGATGCTCACAGTCAGCTATTGGATGGATCACAGGGCCCCCAATGGAGGAGCTAGAGAAAGTACCCAAGGAGCTAAAGGGATCTGCAACCCTATAGGTGGAACAACAATGTGAACTAACCAGTATCCCCAGAGCTTGTGTCTCTAACTGTATATGTATCAGAAGATGGCCTAGTCGTCCATCAGTGGAAAGAGAGGCCCCTTGGTCTTGCAAACTTTATATGCCCCAGTACAGGGGAATGCCAGGGCCAAGAAGTGGGAGTGAAAGGGTAGGAGAGCAGGGCGGGGGGAGGGTATAGGGGACTTTTGGGATAGCATTGGAAATGTAAATGAAGAAAATACCTAAAAATTGGAGAAAAACAAAACAAAACAAAACAAAGAAAACAAATTTAAAAAGTGGGATTAAAAAAAATAAAGAAAAGAAAGCATCGTGAGCCAATCACAGAGAGCAAGCCAGTAAGCAATGGTTTTGCATTGGTGCTACTTCAGCTCCTGCCTCCAGGTTCCTGCCCAGCTTGAATTTCTGTCCGAGATGGTCTGTGGTGAGGATGGATACGCCAAAACCAAGCAAACAAATGTCAGAGACCATCCCGTGAGAAAGAGAGCCCTTCACAATCTCCCACCCTGACAGGCCAAATGGCCTCATGCTAGGAGCCGGTCATCACTCCCTCCTCCCTGTTCCCTTCCTGGCACCTGAGGCTGTAAAAGCTGAATTATCATCCCCTCTTCCTGATCTCTTCCTGAATTCCCACGGCATCCAAGGACATGAGTTACGCCTGAGCCCGGCCTGATATTCCAAGGCTGTTAAGGAGGATCTGTGTTCCGGAGATAATAAGATGCAGAGTACCCGCCTCCTAGAGCCTGACTTCCGCCCCCATGTCAGCAGATACCCACCTTTTTTGTTCTTTGTTAAATTCCCCCTCGACCCCTGCCTATTCCCCGCGATGTATGCTATAAAAAGAGGTACCTCAGCCTAATAAACGGAGACCTTGATAGGTACAATCTACTTGGTCATCCGCTTCTCTTTTCTCTTCCAATTCCATTTCCTTACAGGTTTGTGGTCCCCCTCTAACCCACGAATAACTGAATCCCGCGGGACGGGATAAACCAGCAAATGGCAAACAACAGAACAAACAAACAAACAAACAAACCCTTCCCTCCCAAGGTACTTTTGCTCAGAATGCTCTATCACAGCAATAGAAAGCAGCCAGAACAAAAGGATTGTATCTAAATCTGCCTGCAGAAGGGACCCTGGAACTGCATGCTGTATTTGGACAAATGAGAAACATTGGGAAAAACTCGTTTTTGGTAGACAGCACTATACCTAGAGTAAGAAGGTCACCGTGTGAAATTGCTTCTGCTTGCACTCCTTAAAGCAGCAAGATCAGTGGTAGTGAGGGTTTTTATTGCTGTGAAGAGACACCATGGCCTTGACCACACTTACAAAGGGAAACATTTCACTGGGGCTGGCTTACCATTCAGAGCTTTAGTCTATTACTATGATGGTGGGAAGTATGGTAGCATGTAGGCAGACGTGGTGCTGGAGAAGGAGCCAAGAGTTCTACACCTGGATCATCAGGCAGCAGAAAGAGAGAAGGGGGGAGGGAGAGAAGGAGAGGGGGAGAGAGATTAGGGACTGGCTTGAGCATTTGAAACCTTCAAAGCCTACCTCCAGTGACACTCTTTCTGCAAAGAGGCCACATCTCCTAATAGTGCTATTCACGGATGATCAAGCATTCGAATCTAGTAGCCTATGCAGGCCATTCCTGTTCAAACCACACTGTATTTGGAGAGTCTCCCTGCACTCCTGGATGCATTAGAAGCCCGCCTCATCTCACAGGAGTCTTCCTGGCTTGATCTCAGGCTTGGTTTGTTTGGTGTTTTGTTATTTATTTATTTAGAAAACTCTATGTTGGGTTGCACATGAGGATCACCTGGGAAGCTTAGGCACATACTGATATCTTGTTCTGTTCCTGGCTAGCAGTTTTAGAGCTCCTCAGGTGACCAACCCGTGGTGACCTGAGACCTCATCACTGCATAACCACCAGAAAGAACTCCTTCATGCCCTTCCCTCTCCCCTTGAGGCTCATCACCACGTCAACCTGCTTCTGCTGGAGAGGGATTCAGCTTCCAGCCACCTGGGTCTTTCTGTCAGGCCAGCTGGTGCTATACACACCCAAACAGGATGGGAACATTTTTAGAAGCTACTTCAATTTCTCCCTGAGGTCCCCAGGGCTTCATGTCACACTTGTCTGCTTTCCTCTGTGTCTACTGAGGCCATGTGATAAAGAAGGAGAGTTTAGGCTTTTGTAAGGACATAGACTGGGATAATGTCATAGCCTGAGAGAGCTGACCTAGATGGTCTGTATGTCCTTGTGGTATGTGGGGTATCAGGAACATTCAATGAGTTTTTCCTTCAGAACTTTTCATCCAGTGTCCTAGGCACACTGCTTTAGAACCCAAGTGATTCTTGGCTTTGTAAGTAACTTCATGGCTGAATTAGGGAAGGCTGGAAGAAGCTGAGGAGGACGGTGACCCTGTAGGAGGACCAACAGTCTCAACTAACCTGGACCCCCGAGATTTCTCAGACAGTGGGCCACCAACCAGGCAGCATACACCAGCTGATATGAGGCCTCCAACACATATACAGCAGAGGACTGCCAGGTCTGGACTCATAGAAGATACACCTAACCCTCAAGAGACTGGAGATCCCAGGGAGTGGGGAGGTCTGGTGAATCGGGGGTGGGAATGGGGTGGGAACATTGCCATGGAGATGGGGAGAGGAGGTATGGGATGTGTAACAGTCAGAGGGTCAGTGGACTGGGATGGGGATAAAATCTGGATTGTAGAAAAAATTAAATAAAATGAAAATGATTAAAAATTTAAGACTGTATCAGGGGTGTGTGTGTGTGTGTGTGTGTGTGTGTGTGTGTGTGTGTGTAACTTGTAAAAGACATAATCCTCATCTGGGAATGGTCATAAGAAGACACAAGATAAATTCTAGCTGGATAAATGATTGACAGTATGCATTGTGATTAATGACAAAACAAAAACAAAAACAAAAACAAAAACCACGCCTTTGGATGCTAGCTCTTGAGAAGCCGAGCAGTGGAGATAGCCAGTGTAGGACTTGCCTGGACGACATGGTTAGGCTCTGCCTCCATAATGAAGATGGGAATATTTCTGTGGCTCACATTTGCAGTGGAGCGATGCTCCCGTGGAAATCTGAGGTCTGGAAGGATTTGCACGAGGATGACTGACATAGGGACATCTATAGTGTTACACAGGAGCCTGAAACTACATCAACAACTACTTTGAGGTTTGGATGGGCAGGGGCTAAGTTAATTTTTTCCCCTATCAGTCTAACAGGACCTGGTGCAGAAGCACACTTCAGCTTAGTTTGTAGGGTAATGTTTTTAAATTCAATTGTTTTGACTGTATAGTGGGGTTCATTATGACAGGAATATGTGCCTCTCTCTTGTACTTGGCTTGTGCCCTCTGGGCTCTCCACACCCTCAGGAATCCAACCCTCCTTTTATTTTTATGTCTTTCCCTCCCCCACTGCTACTTGAGTTGTGCAATGATATATTTTCATGCTCACCATCTGTCGTGTTTGAATAGGAATGGCTCCATAGACTCATGTGTTTGAATGCTTGGCCCATAGGGAGTGCCACTACAGGGAAGTATGGCCTTGTTGGAGAATAGGTGTGGTCTTGTTGAAGAAAGTGTGTCACTGGGGTTGGGCTTTGAGGTCTTATAAGCTTAAGTCTAGCCAGTGTGACACAGTCTCTCCTGCTGCCTGTGAATCAAGATGTAGAACTCTCAGCTCTTTTCGCAGCACCATGTCTGCCTGCATGTTACCATAGTTGCCACCATGATGATAATAGACTAAACCTCTGAAACTTTAGGTCAGCCCCAGTTAAATAAGAGTTGTCATGGTCATGGTGTCTCTTTACAGAAGCAAAACCATAACATTTGGAGAGTTAAATAAGACCTAAATAAGGGGAAAGAAGGCTAAGAACACATAATACCAAGCTGGGCAGTGCTGGTGCACGCCTTTAATCCCAGCACTTGGGAGGCAGAGGCAGGCAGATTTCTGAGTTTGAGGCCAGACTGGCCTACAGAGTGAGTTCCAGAACAGGCAGGGCTATACAGAAAAAGCCCTGTCTCAGAAAACAAACAAACAAACAAAAAACAAAAAACAAAAAAACCCCAAAAAACCCCAACCAACCAAACAACAACAACAAAAAACCCAGACAAACAAAAAAAAAAACCAAAAAACCAAAAAAAACAAACCAAACCAAACCAAAACCCCAAACCAAAACCCCAAACCAAACCAAACCAAACCAAACCAAACCAAACCAAACCATGAACACATAATACCAACAAAAACAACCCCCCACCCCAAACAAGATCAAAACCAAGAAGGTGTAATGAAAAGAATCCAGTTCAGAGAGATCTAGTTAGTAACTCAAGTCCAAACATTGCAAAGACTTTTTAGCATGTTGCTGATCTCATATGTAATCGAACTCTTTGCTTATGGTTGTTTGTGTTTTCCACTACAATTTAACAACTAAGATCATTTTATCTGATGAAACATGTCTTGGTGCACCATGCATTCCTTAGTCATTATTTAAATAGCTGTATCCCTAAGGGAGACACTATCTCTATATGGAAACCAGTGGGGCAGCCAGACCTCAGGGAACATGTGTGTTAATCCCAGCACTTGGGAGGCTGAGGCAAGAGGGCTATTCTGTTTAAGGTAATTCTGGTCTAAATAGAAAGACCTTGTCTCAAAAAACAAACAAACAAACAAACAAACAAACAAACAAACCAAAACATGAAAAGGGAGAGGAGGAGTAATAGGAGATGACAAAAATAGGAGACATGTGGAGAGCCGCGATAACATTTGCCATCACAAGATGGCGCCGGCTTCCGCAGTGCCTTATGCCACTTAAACAAAGAACAAGCTATGTGCGCATGTGCAAAGAGAGTGTTTGCACCAAGTCATAGCCCACCCCAGGGCGTGTCTATGAGATCCTGGGTAAGCAACCAGTCAGGTGTGGACATGCCACGCTAGGGTGTATATAAGCAGCGCCTTTCTGAGGCTCTTTGTCTTCCTCATCAATATGCAATAAAATTTGGCTGCAGAAGAATCCTGGTGTCCCGTGCGTGGTGAGAAAACAGCGCGGGACAGAGACAGAGACCACGGTGGTGGCCTGACTATCATCTAGAGTTTTAAGCACAAGCATTTTCAGATGTTCATAACCTTTTACTGTGGTTAGATACTCCTTCAGCCTAATCTCCCTGCTCTTGAGAATTGAAATAGAACTCATAATCGTTCAGGTTAACACTGGAAGATTAGTCTGATGTTTGACTTAAGATGTGTATTTTCAGTGTCGTTAAGGTCCCCATTTGTACTGCATTTTGCATTCAATGAACAAGAGGGTCTATAATTTGCTTAGCAAAACCTCTACTGAATCTGTTGCACTGGTTGGTTGCGGGTGATGGAAAGAATGAACCCCACGTTGGCCCCCCAGAAACGGCACAGTGTGGGACAGAGAAAGGAGGGTAAGATGGAATCTCTGAGTCAGTGCTAAGAAGGTAGGCCGGGAACGAGGAGGAGGGAACAAATGTAATATGTTGAAAGAAACCTCCTCCGAAGGAATGAATCATTTGATAAAACCAATTGTGAAACCCTATTACCCTTTGCCGTGATTGGCTGCAATGAGCATGTGACTGTTTCTGACCAATGGGAGAAAAGGTAGACTTTCTGGGGGCACTCCTGGAAGGGCCAGCTTTGCTGATGAAAGATGAGAGACCATGGGTAGAATGTCTCTTTTTCCTGCTGCGGGTGGGGTTTTGGGATGATGATTGACCAGCCTTAAGGGCAACACTTCTGATTCATTGGGGATGACTGATGAGCAGTCAGAAAAGGAGTATATTATTGATGACACTTGATCACCGTGTAGAAAACAGAAACAATTGGCAAGTGTCCCTCCAGGACGTTTGTTCTGTAATATTGGGTAATAATAATCTTTTGTCAGAGAATTCAGGGGACGGTTTTTGGGTGAGGAAAAAACAAAAAACTTTGATCTCCGTTTGCAAAAACAAGGAGAAAAAGAACTAGTAGAAAATGCTGGAAATGTGGGGGAAGGGAATGACACAGAGGCAAGGAGACCGTGGCCTACCTAGACTCCCTTGTTATTTTAGACACAGTTTTTTGGTTATTTGGAAATTCAAGTTCTATTACGTGTGTGCTTCAAAGGGTTTGAGCTAAGCACATAGCCAGAAATATACAGTAACCTGTAATTTGTTCCAGCCGTGAATCCACGTGGCTTTGAGTCTTGGAAGGGAAGAGGGTCATGTGGCAGGGAGCAAGTGGTGGCAGCCTCTGATGTTTTTGTTCTCACCATGCAAAAGAAAGCTGCTTCTTTTGTTGGTCCAGGTCATCTGAGAAGTGGCTCCCAAGGCAGGATTAAACATGAAAGGATTTTATTAGAGGAGCTGCCTATGCAAGAGAGCCCAGGGCGAGGCCTTCAAATCGGGAGGCACTTAAGGTAGGGATATGGAGAGACAGAGGTGTTTGTGTGGCAGCACTCTTAGCCACTGTGCAATCTAGAGAGAGGCTGAACAAAGCCATGGGGAACGGGTTTATGAAGTTCCCTGTATCCCAGGATCATAGCTGGGCCTGTTGTAGTGTCCCAGCCTCACAGCAGGAAGCAGGACCTGAGCCCCGTCACAGTGATGGGTCTGAGAACTGCAGGGGTGGCCCACTGCTCCACTCTCAGAAGTTTTCCAGGACAGTCTCAATTTTATTAAAAAAAAAAAAAATCAGAAAAACAACAACAAAAGTAACAAATCCAGACTAGGACCAGTAATGGAAATAAAACGACAAAATACTTTGTGCATTTTACGTGTGAAGTTCTTAGCCTTGTGCTGGGTTAGAGAAACCCTTGGGGACTTGTGTTTTCACCATGGCTTCTCCCCAGGAAACATCCTAAGTAAAATGGGCACCTGTGCTGGCAATGCCGCCAAGTCTTATCACAGTTTCTCTAGTTTCTCCCCTTTCTACTTTTTGACCCACCCCATCCCCAGCCCCCCAAACGCACTGTCATTTCTGGAGCTGTTTATTCTGTCTGTCTCCCCTCATCCTGCTTCTAAGACAGACATAAGACCTCTAGACTGCAGATGCTCTTGAGCTGGGAGGAGGGCGGGAAGGGGGGAGCTGGGGGCAGGCAGGCAGGGGAGAGGTCCTTGGCTCAGAACCCTAATATCTTTGCTTTCTGGCTTTCAAGGCCTTGGTGGAGCCTTGTCCAGCCTCAGAACTCACAGTCCACTCTGGGTGCGAACTCCCACACGACTAAAGGTAAAATTACTTCTGCATTAATTGCACTGTGACCATTGTCCTCCTTTTGGTCAGGAAGAACCTCTTCCCATCTTCCTTAGTTTTGATGGGATCTTTCTCCGTAATTTGGAGTTGAGGCTCTGGACTATGCTGTTGTCTTGAGTTTGTTCTTCAGGCCTGAGGATATAGGCTCTCTTTTTATGCCCTGGCAATCCATATGCACATGTAATTACACACATCACACACGTGCCTGAGTCCTCCCACACAGAACAGTGAACTTTTATGCGTTCTGATTATTTTTATTCATACAGCTGCATACTTGGCGTGTTTTGTAAAGTTACTGCGAACGCCAAGTTAGAAGGCATAGAATCATGGCTGCTTCAAAAAGTGTAGACACAGTCACATGGGATCTTACACAGATTATGATCTTAAATTCAAAAGCCTTCTCATATGGGTAGACTCTATTATTGTAATTTTTCAAAATGGAAATAAAAAAATCAAAAGTATTAAGAGACATGCCCGAGGCTATGCTGACAGGTGCCAGAGGTGAGGGTCAAACCGAGGTGGCTCAGCTGGCCCAGAAACATGGCCTCTAACAGGTTTTGTCTCCAATCTTTACTCATTCCTAAACCAGAACTAAAGCTGGAAGGCCCAGCCTAACCTGGTCCTACCTCAGCCAGGAATGTGCCTGTTGGAGCATCTCAGAGTCTCTGTCGCTCTGCGCATGTCAGCAAATGATCCTTGAACTGCGCAACCACTTATTATAAAGTTACAAATAAGTTGTAGTCAGTAGGCAAATGTATAAATAAGGAATCCACAAAAAAAAAAGAAAATTAATGGCGCAAGATTTTTTAAAAAAATCTACAAAGGCCAATCCAGTGAACACTGTATCTCTTTCTTTCTTGAGTCCTTAAATTCTCTAGGTTACCCTGAGCCCTCTTTTCCCCAATCCTCAGGCAAAGGCGGTTACTGACTGTAAGTAAAATTCTTGGACAAAGTAAGTGGTTATAAATAAAAGGGTTTGAATTTGAGAAGATCTAAACTCAAAATATGCAAACATAGACAATTTATTCTCTAAACCGCATCCCCCATAGCTAAAATAGAGCAATGATTTAATTTGGTTACGGCTGTGAAGAGCTCCTGACAGTCATGCCCTTCCCCAGCGGAAGCACTAAGCTTGCCAGGCTTTCAAGTCCACACTAGGTTTCTGGCCTTCCCCTTCTTACCCGCTGGGGCTTCCCACATACCCTCCAACATTTCACAGACTCATCTGAAGCAGGGTGCACTTTCTCAGCTGTGTCCCTTCTGAGCATCCCAAGTGGCTTCTAGTTAGAGAGCTAAGGGACACAGAGGATTCTGAAGGACCCATTCAAATCCATGTCTCTGTTTGGAAAGATGGAGACCTCTTGCTACTTGCCTTTCTGAAAACACTGG
This sequence comes from Mus caroli, assembly GCF_978045245.1. Lineage (NCBI taxonomy): Eukaryota > Metazoa > Chordata > Mammalia > Rodentia > Muridae > Mus > Mus caroli. Next base: position 33,275,042 of record NW_028227269.1, read on the forward strand.
TGTGGAGCCCTCACCTCCCACCCCAAGTCCTGAGTCAAAGGATGGGAAAAGCTTATCATTAGATATTGCCTGCAACCTAACTTCTTCTAATCTGGACAAATTCACCAAACTAATTATTTCTTAGTAGTGAGAAATGCTTATTACTATTACTACTACTATTATTATATAGTCAAGTGTGTGGTGTATTTGCATGTGTGTCTATGCCTGCATATGTGTGGGTCCATGTGTATACACATTCATGTGTAACCAGAGGTTGATATTAGGTGTTTTCTTCACTTGCTCTTTACCTCATGTATTGATATAGGCCCTCATGTCTGTAACACACTGATTTGGCTATTTTATGTGGGCAGTGTGTTTATGGAATCCTCTGTCTCTGGAGCATAGGAAGTATAGGCAGGCCTCCATATCTATTAGTGTTTATGCAGGTTTAGGATTCTAAAACTCTAGCTCTCACACTTGCATGGCAAAAGCTTTATCCCCAAAATGATCATAATTAAAAAAAAAACCCTTCTATTCTCAGATTTCAGTGAGATGAATAGGGAAATCTCTTCCATGACTTCACTGTATTTATACCTTATAAATGTATAGATGAAGTACTTCATGCCACACGTTGCAATATAATTTTCTGTAACATGTAACTGTCATTAGACATGACCCCCAATGTCCTATGAATTGACGGCCCTTCACAGACAAAATGTTCCCCATCTGTGCCAAATGGTTTCATGAGGAAGGAAATACAGCTTTGGTTCTTTGTGTTTACTGACTGGCTGGCAAGAGCACATATGCAACTGTTCACAGCAATATGGAAGCTATAAATATGGCTGTGGTTTAGATAAGTGAGTGCAACCTTGCTTTCTGTCATAGCACATAAGTAAATCATTCCCACAACATTTGTGCAATTGTGCTTAAACTCCATCCTTTAGGAGTGGCTATAACTCCATCCCCTTCATGCCTGCACACGACAACATAAGAATATGGGCAACAAGCTAGTGTGTGAAGGACAAACATACCTCTGCTTAATTTTAAATGCCATTCACTGTAAACTCCAGGACTTTGGCTAGTAATGAATGACTCACAATATACTTCTTGACTACTCACACACTTTAAAGCTGGGACGTACTGAATGAGCGATGCATACATGTACTGATTGCTCTCGGTGTTCACAAAACTACCCTTCAACCTCTTAGTAATGTGACAGCAACAGCCTGGCCATGTGGCTGGCTTTGCCCTTTTACCTGGGAAGATGTGCTAACAGACGTGGCTTCCAGAGTCCTGCAATGCGTCCTTGGTCTTTACTTGCCATACACTGCCCAGAGTCAAGAACCCTGCAGGGCTTCTCAAGCTCTGAGGTTCCTTTCAGTTATGGCTCCAAAGGAGACATATCCATAGTGGATTATGACAGCAGTGGGGTTTATTATTGTTGTTTTTCAAGGGTAGGCAGGGAGTTAAGTCCATCCAGAAACACTTGGTCTCTTGTATGGTCCCTCTTCTATATCAGGGTGGTGGTACCTCCACACTGTCTCACAATACAACCCTACTTGGTTTCCCATGATGGAGGCTACATGGCCAAGCTACCAATCCTGGAAGGAGTTGGGAAAGAGGAAACATCATGACTGAATTCTTATAATGCCAATGTACCATTCCAGACCCTATTGTGAAGACAAATAGTTTCTATATTAGTTATACTTCTACTGCTGTGATAAAGACCTTGACCAAAAGCAAGTTGTGGAGGAAAGTGGATTTTTGGCTTACAATTCTTCATCATAGCCCATCAATGAGGGAAGTTAGGGCAGAAGAAGGAACACAGAAGCAGAGCCTGAAGCAGGGACATGGAGGAGTGCTGTTTACTGGCCTGCTCTTTATGGCTTGCTCAGTCTGCTCTCTTATATAATCCAGGACCAACTGCTCAGGGGTGGCACTGCCCGCAGTGGGCTGGGCCCTACCACACCAGTCACTAATCAAGAAAATGTTCCATGGAATTGTCTGTAGAAAATCTGATGGAGGCGTTTCCTGAGTTGAGGTTCCTCTTTCCTTAGCTTGTGCCACGTTGACAAGGACCATTCTGAAGATGGGGAACTCACCATGAATAGGTGTGAAGAAGAGGAAAGTTTGGCTTGCGCAGACCCATGGAGTCATGCATTCTTTGAGAAGAGAAATCGGGAATGGAGACCTAGTATCAGAAGACAAACTTTCTCTGCTTTTTAAGAAAGTGAGGGACCTCGGAACACTCAATCCTCAATAGGACGTCTCCATCAAATTCCCCCCTTCAGGGCTCAGGGAATTCTGTGGAAGAGCAGGGATAAAGATTGAGAGCCATCGGGAATGAGAGACGCAAAGTAAACAAGGCCCTTGGACACAACAGGCCTGACACACGTGGAAACTCACAGAGACCGTGGCAGCTTGCACTCTGGTCTAAGTCACATGGAGTTCCAGCACGGAGAGGGGAAGCAGACACAAACCTCCAGTCATAACCTAGAAGCTGTGTCCAATTGATAACTACTCACATAGGAAAAAAAATTGTTTTGTTTTCTCCAGTGGAGACTCACTGAGTCTACAAACCACATCCTGAGCAAGTCCCTTGCTTAGCACTAGATGGTCAATACAAAGTGAACTCAGTGGTAATTTTTCGATTGTTTTTATTTTGTCTCATAATTCTTTGCCTGAGCTTTTTTGTTTGTTTGTTTTGTTTTCAACCCTGCAAGCCTTTTGCTTATATACTGTGTGTCTTAGTCGGGGTTTCTATTCCTGCACAAAACATCATGACCAAGAGGCAAGTTGGAGAGGAAAAGGTTTATTCAGCTTACACTTCCACATTTCTGTTTATCACCAAAGGAGGTCAGGACTGGAACTCAAGCAGGTCAGGAAGCAGGAGCTGATGCAGAGGCCATGGAGGCATGTTACTTACTGGCTTGCTTCCCCTGGCTTGCTCAGCTTGCTCTCTTATAGCACTCAAGACTACCAGCCCAGAGATGGCACAACCCACAATGGGCTCTCCCTTCTTGATTACCAACTGAGAAAATGCCCCACAGCTGGATCTCATGGAGGCACCTCCCCAACTGAAGCTCCTTTCTCTGTGATAACTCCAGCCTGTGTCAAATTGACATATAACTTGACCAGCCAGTACACTATGGCTTACAATTTTGTGTCTTTTGTACACTATTGTTTCTAATTTTGTGTCTTTATAGGCATTTATAGGCAAATGTATGTCTCTCTGTGTCTGTCTTCTTCTGCTTTTTCTTTGGCTCTTTTTTTCCATTTGTTTGTTTTGTTCTATTTAGGTTTGTTTGTTTATACTTTATCTTATTTTTAATGTTTATTATTAATTTTTAAGATGCTTGTTTGTTTTTCTAAAGAAGAAGGAAAGAAAGTGTGTTGATTTGGGTGGGGAGGGAGGTGAAGAGGATTTGGGAGGGGTTGGAGGAGGGGAACTGTGATCTAAATATGTTGTATGACAAAAAAAATCTATTTTTCATAGAAAATAACACGAGTGTTCTAATCACAAGGCTTCTAATCTTTGTGGGCTCAGTTTATCAATTCCTGAGTTCCTGTCATTTCCAGGAACACTAAGGCATGTGCAGTTATTTGCACAAATGTATCAGGGAACAGACACCCCATCAGAAGAAGGGACTTGCCTGGGCTGGTAAAAAAAAAAAAAAGATAAAATCCACCCCTGGCCTATCAGCTGTCCTGCTTATACATTTTCATACAATCACACAGCCGCCCTAAAAACAGCGTTCATCTCCTCACAGAGGAAATACAACTGCTTGGAGGGAGAGGCCAGACTTCCAAAAAGGAATGAATGTTTGCTCTGTTTTAAACAATGAGTGGGAGGTCAGAAGCAGAGACTGAACGGGCAGAAGGGAGGGAAACCAAGCTTAAGAAATGATGCCAGGAAAAGCTTTAGGGTTGGAAGAAGTAATACATTGAAAGAGAGATGGAAGACCTAGTGCAAAAACATGTGGGAAGAAATAAAATAATGAAACTTCACAGTTCCGCTAGGTGGGCTAGGTAGGGTTCAATGCTAAGGCAGCTAAGAAACACTTTGAGAAGGCTCTTAAGAAACTGCCTCTTCCCAACACGTGAATACTTCATTCCTCCTTAGAATAGGGAACAAAATACCCATGGAAGGAGTTACAGAGACAAAGTTTGGAGCTGAGACAAAAGGATGGACCATCCAGAGACTGCCATACCTGGGGATCCATCCCATAATCAGCCATCAAACACAGACACTATAGCATATGCCAGCAAGATTTTGCTGAAAGGACCCTGATACAGCTGTCTCTTGTGAGGCTATGCAGTGCCTGGCAAATACAGAAGTGGATGCTCACAGTCACTTATTGGATGGAACACAGGGCCCCCAATGGAGGAGCTAGAGAAAGTATCCAAGGAGCTGAAGGGGTCTGCAACCCTATAGGTGGAACAACAATATGAACTAACCAGTACCCCCTGGAGCTCGTGTCTCTAGCTGCATATGTAGCAGAAGATGGCCTAGTCGGCCATCATTGTGAAGAGAGGCCCCTTGGTCTTGTAAACTTTATATGCCCCAGTACAGGGAAACACCAGGGCTAAGAAGTGGGAGCGGGTGGGTAGGGGAGCTGGGTTGGGGGAGGGTATAGGGGACTTTCGGGATAACATTTGAATTGTAAATGAAGAAAATATCTAATAAAAATTGAAAAAAAAAAGAAAGAATCTGCCTCTTCAAGGTGTTGCCTGTAGAGTTCTGGCAAGTACAAGCCACAGTTAGGAGATTGGGATGGGATCCCATGTCCTCCCAGGGCTGTATCTGTGCATAATGGAGATGTAATCCCTGTGTGAGTCAAGCTCTTTTGGGACTGCACAAGACAGCTCCTGAGTTTTAATCATCACTTTGCTGTAGTTGACCTTTGGTAAAAGAAATTGTGTGTGCATAGGTGTTGGTGTGTCTGTGCACATGCACACGTTTGCAGAGAATGTTAACAGTGTTGATAGTTGTGTAGGAGTGGGTTATTTTATTCAGTGGAACATGCTTTTCTCAAGAGCCATGACTTGCAGCTTGAAGTATCTGATGACCATTCAGGAGAGGTCCCAAAGCTTAAGTATTTTCATAAGAAATGCATTTGCTCAAGAATTTTGGCAACTTATTATTTTCCTTGAACAGCATAACTCCATCCGAATACCAAGGACATGAAACTATTTCCATTAAGTGGAACACTAGCAAGCAAGCCTCACAGCTGGGCACTTACTGCCTCTCCCCTCTGCCATTTGGACACATAATTACAGGGAAGACATTACAATGCTGCTTTGGAGCATTTCCATCCGTTCCCGGCGCATATTCCTTGAGAATCTCCTTGACCTTGCTATTTAGCTAGAGGTATTCAGAGGTAACTGACTTGATCTTAAAAATCTGAGTCTGTGATTTACCTGTGACTGGCGATTACTTCAATATCTTTCACAGAAATCTGGGAATGATCCTTTTGGTCCTTTCCATAGACACTGAGAGAACTTTGGGGTTTCCAGCTTTTAAAGGGTGTTGAGGATATCATTCACTGTTCTTGCAAGAAGGAAGATAATGTGTGGGTAAAGATAATACTGCACATCATTATATGATTCTCTTGCCCCCCATCCTCCCTTCCTCCTCTTCCATGTCCTCCTCTTCCTTCTCTTCACCCTCTTCTTCCTCCTCCTCAGTGAAGATAAAGTGCAACATAGGAATGGCCCATGTCACTGTTCCTCCATGTGGACTCATGAAGGGCTTCTTTTCCTTGACTCCTTGCATACTTAAAAGTCACAAGCTCACCCAGTCAGCATTGCTTAATTCAAGGGAAATGTCATGGGTCACATTTGATGTGGATATGTAGCAATTCCACGTGTGGCTACAAAACAGCCCAAACACAGCAGACAGGATGGAGACTTTAAACAGACTAGAAGCAAGCAGCCCATAGGAGGAAAATTGTGATCAGGCATTCTCCTTGCCTCAGAGTGTCCACAGGATGGATAATTTAATTTCAGCAGCCACTTGAAGGTGTTCTTTAGGGACTGTATAGATATGAAAACTGAGTTGTGCTCTGTACCATCTTGCAGTTGCTTTTCTTCTTCAGCTTAAGAATGCTGTTTCTTGCAAAGGTAATACAGTACTCTTGCTGCTTCCACTAAGAGTATGTGGCTGCTTGGGGTGGGTGACTATGTATACTGGTCCTATAATTTTTATCATTATTATAGTTAAAAAGAGCAAGGACTTTGGGATACAAAACATTTATCTTTAGAAGATGCTAAACAGCAGTCTCAGAGGGAAAAGGAACAATGTCTCAAGTCTAAGTGCCAGAACTTAGCAGGGACATCTCTCCAGATAGTTTTTATTCTTCATGATAAAGAGGAGGGGGTTTGCCTGGTGTGATCTGCTCATTTTTGAGGCTAGGGATTTGATGTGACAGAGAATGCTGAGTGCTTGCCTTCTATTCATCTCATCTGTCCTGTTCTCAATGGGAGGATCAAGTCATTTCATCACCCCTAATCTCTCCTTTGCTTTTCTCCACATTGCTTGTTATCCTATTTCCCTGATTCCTTATTGACTGTTGTCATCCCCAGGAAAGTACACACCTCATAAGAACAGGCACTCAGTGTTTCCTTCTTGCTGCACATGGAGCACATTTGAGCAGCAACATGGCCTGAGTGTGCACCGTGTGCCTGGTAATGTTCAAGAGCACTTGATGTTCATATGCCCTGATGTAGCAGTTCTTGGAGATGCGTAATATTTATATCAACATCTTACAAATGAGAAAACTGAAACTTAGTACAAATTAAGCAGGTTTCCTGGAAGTTACATCCTCAGGAGGTGGGAGCATTACGATTCAACCCAGGCTGTGGTTTCAGCATTTATCCACGGTATCTGCCCAGGCAGTATTAGATTGCTATTAGGCTCTTACCAAACACCTTTTAAAGGGTGAACATTCATCCTAGACAGCAATGAAGCTGCCCCATTCCTTCTATCCCTTCATCTTCTCTTCACCCTACCCTCAGCCATGGCTGTAGTGCTGGGGAAAGCCTGCTCTACATGCCACAGAGCTGACCACCCAGATGCCTTTAGGGGGGGGTCTGCCCATGCACCCACATAACCAGCCTCTTTGATGTGCAGCTGAGTCAGAGGTTCTTCAGAGGCTGTTCTGGTACAGTCACCAGCTCCCTGGATCTCATCATAGGCCCCCACAAGTGGTTTGACAGAGAACAATGTGGACTTCATTGACTCATGCTGGATTCACTAATGTTTGCATAAGCTAGGAGGCCAGTCAAAGGCTTCTCTTTTCCTCTCTGTCAATGTGCTCCAAGGTGTGTGTGTGTGTGTGTGTGTGTGTGTGTGTGTGTGTGTGTTCAATTATTGTCTCTGGGCATAGAAAGCTCTAGGAATCATGGAATCACTTTTAGAAGTTGACTATGAAACACGTAGTTCCCTTGTTCTTCTTATGTCAGTTTTTGAAAATGACTCTCATCTCCCACCCCTTTGTGTGAATATGATTGTGTGTTGGTGTTGTGATATGTGTGTGTGTGTGTGTGTGTGTAAGAATGCATATATGGATAAAAGGGAAAGGGTAGCCAGGTAGTGGTGGCACATGCTTTAAATCCTTGCTCTCTGGAAGGTGGATCTCTGTGAGTTTAAGGTCAGCCTGGTCTACAGAGAGAGTTCCAGGGCAGCTAAGTAGACAAAGAAAAACCATGTCTTGAAAAACAAGCAAGCAAAAACAGCAACAAAAAAAAATTCCCAAACCCAAAACCCAACTCTCCCTCCCCCCCAAAACCTTCAGTTGGGAAAGCTGAGCATTGCAGGCCACTGTTGCCCTCACAGCCTGGTTCTCTACTGTGTCTACTACCACTAGTAACACACACTACCACCACTTAGACGCAAAACTGCTTTGGGGATGGGGTTGCTTGCCACAGTCGAGTGAAGGCCTTTCCTCTGAGAAGGAAGTGAGCAGAATAAAAGAGTCCTTTGTTTGTGGGCACTGACAAGCACAGGCCTGCTTCTGTTGGGAAGGGATTGTTGCAGCATCACAGTATGTGTATGACGGAAACCCAGAATGCTTAGCAGGGAAACAGAACTGTCGCTTAACAGTAGAGTTCTATTAAGTCCGAATTATGCCAAGGCTCTAGCTGCATATGTAGCAGAGGATGGCCTAGCCGGTCATCAATGGGTGGAGAGGCCCTTGGTCCTGTGAAGGTTCTATGCCCCAGTATAGGGGAATGCCAGGGCCAGGGAGCAGGAGTGGGTGGATTGGGGAGCAGGGAGAGGTGGGAGGGAATAGGGTGTTTTCGAAGAGGAATCTAGGAAAGGAGATAACATTTGAAATGTAAATAAAGAAAATATCTAATAAAAAAAGACAAAAGTATGCCAAGGAACCATTTTATATTTCCATAATGAAAAAGATATGATATTTTGGCACACATCCATTTTGCTTATCATAGTCTCAAGTGAGTTTATGAGCTTTTATTTTGTTCAATGCATTCAATAACGAAACAATGTACACGTGTTTAGTTTATTAATTTCTCTATGTCATCATGGTCTTTTTAATTCATTTAAAAAGGAAAATTTATTCATTTTATGTATATGGGTATATTGCCAGCATGTATATTTATGTGTCTCATGCAACTGGTCTCATGGAGGCCAGAAGAGGACATTGGAGTTACAGACAGTTGTGATCTGCCATATGGGGTGCTGGGATTTGAACCTGGGTTCTCTGAGTTATCACAATCACTGAGCCATTTCTATAGGACTCTAGTTTTAATTCTTAAGTTCATATTCCATAACAGTTATTGTTTCTTGGAAAGATGGCTACACAAGCATACAACAATCTTTGAGCTGGTGCAAACATTTTATGGACTGTTATATTTAGATTAGGGTTGCTCATTTTATTATCTGTCAATAAACTGAAAATCTACTTTTTTTCTCTTATGGTGTTTTTTTTATTTTTTATTTTTTTTTGTGACATCTTATTATTATATAGCCTACATTGCCTACCTTGAACTCAACATTCTTCTGGCTTAGCCTCTGAGTGCTGGTATTGTGTGTATGTACCATTGTGACTGGTTGGTATCTTTTTTTTTTTGATGAATTTCTTGGTACTATATAGTTGAAAGTTGACTTTCAGTCATGCCTCTACCTACTGGGTCTTGCACATGCTAAGGCTCTGTCACTGAGACAAACGTCTCTTCTCTATTCTGTTCATTGGAGAGCTTCAAGATTTACATTTAATGAAATTGGCAGTATGGTTAACTTTTAAATATACCATTTTTTGCACCATTTATTCATGTGTGCTGTTTATGACTTTTCTACTTTCCCACTTTCTTTTGGATTAGTTGTGGGTTGTTTGTTTGTTTGTTTGGTTTGGTTTGGTTTTACCTCTATCTCCATGTTAGGTGGCTACTTCTTTAAAACTAAAAGGTTCCCTTCTGTGGAGAAGGAACAGTGACCATAAATCTCAGAAAGCAAATGAAAACTTGTAAGACTTGGGAACTAAATGAAGCTTACAAGGATCAGGAAGCTCTAAAACTTCCATGATTCACAATGTCTCTCATATTGAATATAAACAGTAACAACTGCTGGGTGGTGGGGACTTCCCAGACAGCCACATTGCAAGTTGTACAGGGAACTTCATCTTCTGACAATTTCTTTCTTTACCACCTGTAAGCCCTGGTGGGCCCTAGACCTTCTATCCTTGTGAATGACTATTCATATAAGTCTTGCCAGACAGTGTGGATCATTGTTTAAACGATTTGGCAATAGCTTCTACATTTGACCATGTTGAAGCCTATGGAAAGCTTCCCTTTCTGTCCAGGTTTTATCATTCTGTGTGTGAACCGTGATTCATTTAGCCCACTTACCCAGACTATGTTTAGTGGATTCATTCATCTGCTGGTAAACATATGAGTTATTGTCACTTATGTTACAAAGAATCCTCTATAGATGCTGATGTCAGGTATTTTGGATATGTCTGAAAGTTAGATCACTGGACTGTATGTTAGTTCTGTTCTTTGGCTAGAGAGATGGCGCAGCAGGCACAGGGCTCGTTGTGGAAACAGGAGGGCTAGAGTTCAGATGGCCAATGTGAAATCTGAGTGGAATGATCAGCCACCACTCATCCCAGTGTAGATATGAAGCAGACACTATGAATCTAGCAGACAAGTTAAAATCGTGAGTTTTGAGGTCATTGAGAGACTCTCTATCTCAGGTAAATAAAGTAGAGGGCCATGGAAACAGAGAAAGACCTCATTCTTGATCCTCTGCATACATGAATGCTTGTATGCACTTGAACACACACATACCTACATATTTCCCACACAAACCTACACACATATACACACAGAAAACATATACACATATATGCATATACACACTCATGCACACACTCCTTCCACTATACACACACCTACACACATGCATGTACACACACAGACTACACACACAGACCACACACACACACACACACACACACACACACACACACAGACTACACACACACACATACACACACACACACACACACAAATATTTAACAGTTTTTTTTAAAGATTCTGGTATCTTATTTTCCAGCTTATATAGTCTTAAAATATGTGATATTATTATCCTTATCTCCATATTTTATGTGGCAGGTTCTTCTCTGTTTTTTCAAAGGCTTTTCTCTTTATTGCTGGCTTTGAATGATTTTTATTATGTTGTTCTTTAGCCAAACTACCTTTAGTAAGGTTCTCTCTGTCTCTGTCTGTCTGTCTGTCTGTCTGTCTCCTTCCTCCATTTCTCCTGCATAGGGTTTTTCTAAGCCTCTTTGTGGATTTAACATTTTTCTCAACACTGGAATATTTTAAACTATGGTTTATTCAAATAATTTTTCTTCCTTTCTTTTGAACCACAACTATGCTTAATTAAAGTTAAGGATATGATTTTTTTCCAGGAAATTTTGCGTGTTTGATTTTGACTGATTTCTACTTCTATACTCAAATTCACTGATGTTTTCTTGTACATTTCCTACTTTGTCAAAAGTTTTAGGTAGTGGTACTATAGTTCCATTTGTAATATTTTCATCTTTTTTTCCTAATGATTGATTTGCCTCTATAGATTTTGGCTTACCATTACCTTTTGGTTCTTCACATGCCTGGTGGTTTTTTGTTTGGAACAGATTGTAAACCAGCGTTACTTGTTTGAATCTTTTAAAGAGAGCTGTTATCTAGAATAACCTTTAAGGCCAACAAGCTCAATTTAGACTGGCCTGTGTGGTTTCTCCTGATTGTCTCCTGTACCTACAGAGTAGTTGCTTCTCACTGTAGGGACTTGAACTTGAATTCTTCCTCACTTTGAGTGAGTTCTGTAACCCTCCACTCTGGCACATTTTCTTTTCTCAGATGATAATCTCTGCCTTCATCTTTATACCCTGCAGTGTAGATGATGTTTGCTGAATACTCTAGTGTTGTTGGACTTCTGCTGTGTCTCGGTGGAATCCCATTTCTCAGATATCCTGAACATAAAAAGGAGAGCACTTCAGGCTCCTGTCTCCTCTTCCCACTAAGCCAGCAGTTTCAAGAGAAATTGCACAGAAAGCCATAGAGAAAATTCACTGAATTATTTCATTCCTGCCTAGAGTCCTGGTTCTCTGTTGCCTCTGGTTTGGTTTAATGTCAACAATAATTGTTTCCTATATTTCTTCCTCTTCTCAGTTGCTTACAGAGGAAGGAGAAGTTCAGACTTCTTTTGACCTAAAGTAAGTTTTTGTTTGTTTTGAAAAATCTCCCTAATATAGATTTCATGCAATTCCAGGGCAGAGCCCTGGCAGTGGAAGACTCTTAATGCAGGATTTTTGGAAGAGTTAAAGTAATGCAAGAACACTGGAATTCAATTGAACCACATAAAATTGCAAACTTTAATCATCTATAACCTATATGTTTTGTATGATTTAAGTTTTAACATTTCTAATTGTGGCCAGTCAAGGGGAACAGACCCTGGCAGGGTGGTTCTGTACTTTCAGTGCATGATTAGCCAATAGTGGATGCTTTCTGTATTAAGTGATGCTTTAAACTGCAAATCTGGAAGTCTTAAGACATTTCTGTTGATTTCAAGCTTTAACTAGCTCTCCCTACCTATCATTATTACTCTGGTTATTTTGGTACCCTTATTTTTCTTAAATTCTCTGAGTTTGCAGCTTGTTTGAGAACTTTAATCTTGTTCCTTCTTGGCTCAGTGAAGGTGTCTTCCAAGACAAGAACTTTATAAGGGAAAAACTCTAACCATAGTATCAACAGGCAAAAGTGCAAAGCCACCAGTTTCTGTGCCTTGTCTATGGAACTTTCAGCAGGCTGTGTTCAAATTCCTTAGAGAGAAAACCTCAATACCATGCTGATGGTTGTTGAAGTTATGGTTGTGTAATCAGGAGAGATAAAGGATTTCTAGAGTCATGCTTAAGTGTCATACAATTAGGTCATTGCTTCAGTGTTTGATGTACAAATGGAGAATTGTCTTATTTGACTAAGAAAAAGATGATAAAGGAAAGACCAAATTTATTATACTCATAGATCATTCTTTACTTTGGTTTTAGGTTCATTGTGTCATAGCATAATAAAGAACCTGTCAAATGTAGGAGAAAAGTGTTTTATGGGTAATCATATTGATTGAGTTTCATGTATTTTCTTCATTGGAGCTTTATGAAGATAATTTTGTCATTAGCCTATGAAAGATATAAGCCAGGTGATTGTTGGTCCAGTTGGTCTGCCATCCCTGCTTCTCAGAGTTCCAGTGACCCTTATACACTGGCCACACATTTTTTTTTTTTATTCTGGCCACACATTTTGTGACTGGATACAAATGTCACCTGCCTTGTGCCGCCGAGTAGGTCAAGGAGACAGAGTGAGCCACTGAAGGCTTGCTAACTGTTATTGCTTTGTACTCATCAGACCAGGAGGTGCTGAGAAGAATGGGATGAAGCTAGGCTTTCCCGTGTGAGTCATGGGAAGATTCTGCGATGTCAAGAGGGATTGCTTAGGACGCAAAGATGGTTTAGAGAAAAAATATGGGCATGGCCAATTTTCTATCTGCTCTTAAGCAACAAGGTTATTTGAATTCCACAGCTCTGAAGCATTAAGAGAGGCATAGAACACACATAAATCTTATTTTTTTAGTTCAATGTTGGAACTTCTAGTAACCTCCTCTGTCATTTCTCCATTTGCCTGGATGTCTGTCTTTATCTCTATGAATGATGCTGGTGACAGTACAGACTCTTTCACCCCTGACTAACCTTTAACAGTTACTCCCATTGTTTGGCTGTTCTCGTTGTTATGCAACAATTTGTTGCATTTAAAATGGCAACTGTCTTGGTGTACAAAATAAATAAGGATGTTCAAATGTTACTCCAAAACAAGGAGACTTTATTAAAAATGTCAGGAACAAAGTCCCAAGATACATACTAAGTGAATTTCTGTGGCTGGTGGAGGGCCCAGGCCTGTCAACAATCTATTCTCATTGATGTTATTCCCATCTCTCAGACACTTGGTCTTGAAAACTCATTTTCAGTCTGTACTTGTTGCTAGATTGCGACAGTTCTCAGGCCATGAGGAGTTAAGCCAAAAAGGTTTGCATTAACTTCCCTTCTCCCTAAAGACTCCAAGCTTGGTGTTTCAAAGAAAGCTAGATCCCACAATGAGCCAACTATTTGGTAAGAAGTGTCTCCTGTGGGAGAGAGCTGTGAGCTGAGATTCCAGCCTTCCAAATGTCAAATGTTACTCATTATAGCATTGCTTCTGCTATGTCTGTGCAGTCCGTTTTATTTTAATTTGAGAAAGTTTGTTTCCATTGGTAGGTCAGGGAACTTTTACTTGCTGTTTGTAATCTAACTTTGGAACATAAAAGTCTGATTAATCCCACTTACTGGAATTTCAATGTTTTCATCAAAACCACAATTTCCACCTCCAATTTTATACAAGAGCAAAATCCCAACTGACAAACATCCTCTTTTCTTCTTGGTTAATGGGTATCAAAGTATCTACTGTGGCAAAATAGAAAGGGAGTTTCTTTTTGTTGTTTTTTGTTTTTCAATTGAAAGAAAATTGTCTCCAAGGGTATTAAAAGAGAGGCTAGCTCCTGAAGTGAGTGTCCAGCTGAGAGTTTTACCCAATGGTTTGCCAAGAGTAAGCCTTTCACTGCTTTCTATCCTTTGTACACGAAGGATATTCTAGGCAGGCAAAACCCAGTGCTATACACACTGGAGTCATATCCCATGGAAGCCATAAAACAGCACAAATTCTTATGCATAAAATGACTTGGTTGAGCCATCATTGTGATGACCTTTGGGAAGACTAAAGACCATCAACTCACCCCCAAACAGGCTTTGTCTCCTTCTATTCCAGGCCCTTTATTACTTCCTTATGTCTCTTGAGTTCCACATACTGACCTCTGGAATGCTGTGGAAGGACTTGGGTGAGGAGGAACTATTGGAATTGGGCCGAGACTTAACTTACCAAGTGTTTCTTCCAAGGCAAGTTCTGACTAGCAAAGAGGTTGATGCAGGTATTAATCTGGAATGCTCGATTCAGCGACACAAAAGACTGTAAATGATATTTACAGGAAAATGGGTATGACTCATAACAAAAAGTAAGTCAGACTCAGAGGACAAATAGTGCTTGTTTTAGTCATTGGTGGATAGTAGGATTTAAATAGACATACTACCCATCCATGTATCCATCCATGCATCAATCCATGTATGTATATATCCATGCATGCATCCATCCATTCATCCCATCTATGACATGAAGGTAGAAGATAGACTGTCCAAGAGAGTGAAGGGGACCAGTGAGAAGGGGTGGAAGTGGGAGTCAGTTTTATGCTGGCATAAAAATATTCTAAGGCCGGGCGTGGTGGCGCACGCCTTTAATCCCAGCACTTGGGAGGCAGAGGCAGGCGGATTTCTGAGTTCAAGGCCAGCCTGGTCTACAAAGTGAGTTCCAGGACAGCCAAGGCTACACAGAGAAACCCTGTCTCGAAAACCCCCCCCAAAAAATATTCTAATGGCACTCTTCACTACCTATAACAAATTTATGCCAGAAATTTATATTGGAAAGGTATTTCTAGAACCTTCTGCTTGAAACACTTACCTAGAGATTTAAAAACGATAGATACTCAGATTCCATTCTCAGAGTTTCTGATTCAGCATGACAATTTATTGACTCTTTTGCTTCTCCTTTAGATTGTTCTGGAAACTGTCATACCTGGGGAATTCTGGCTCCAGTTGCTGGTTTATGACTGTGGCAACAAAGAAGACATTGTGAGTTGTTTGATCAAATATGTAGATGCTGCTGAATTTGGCATGTCAAGGCACAACTCCTGCCTTTTGTTTAATCTGTAGATCATCCCTAAATTTCCCCTGGTTTGCACAGATTCGTTGACTCCTCATGGTCAGCTGATAAGTGGTCAGATGGAATCTTCTTATTATTATTTCTCCTCAGGAAAAAATAATGTCCTGGCACTGGGTAGATACTGAGAACACATGGAGCTCCTTGAAATTACACGTTCTGAAAACCTACTCAACCATCATCTTAAGGAGAGCACAGGGTCTGTTCTTATATAAGCTTCAGTTGATTAAAAAAAATACCCAGCTATTTTTGAGACTTTCTGATTTATACTAGTGGTGAAGAAAATTGATTAAATGGCATTGGGTACCAATGGATCATAACACTGACACATAAATCACATTTGCTTAACTAAGATGTTTACGTTTTATTTGACCCACAGGTGTTCAGTAACATCCAGAAAGCCTGTTGAGATGTGCAGGGGAGAGCTTTAACATTGGAAACACGCAAGAGCTTTTAGTTACAGCTTAAAGTCAACCTAGAAGCACAAGGATGAGTGTAGGGAACAGAGCACACTAGGTGAGAAAACAAAATGAATGGAGAGATTAAAATGATTACTGGAGTTGCATGATCTATAAATACAGCAAAGCATAAAGAATGGGAAACACAATTGCAGAATGAATTGGTATCTGAAAGATAGTTTGAGTCAAGAAGGCATGGACCATTGCTAGCGCATATGTGTGGGGCAGTGAGGTGGGATAATAAAATGGTAGGATATGCAGATGTATGGAAGGTTTAATATACAGAAACTCCTCCCACAGAGTTTTAGGAAGTTTATGGGTTAGCACTGAGAACACAGAACCGTGGGATGCTGAATATAGTGTTGGCTTTTGTAGAGGCTTGTCTCTAAATAATTTCAATCTATGAAGTGAAAGGGATTATAGAATATAAGCCAACTCATCACATTCATTAATCTTGAGCCACTTTTGTTGGCATGACTTGAGCCTTGCTAGAAACAAAGTTTTTGGATGATTAGATTCAATCATGAGTTTTTTATATACTTTAAATGCAAAACTGCATCTGAATATCACAGACCTGTGCTGCAGTCTTAAGGATAAAATAAGTTTTTCTTTGTCTTTTATGTTTAAAAAAGTTCAAGGAGCTTTTTTTTTCAGAAGACCTGTCATATGTATAGGTGTATGTGTATGTGTATATGTATATATGTTATCTTTGAAAATTCTTAGAGGTTGTAATGTTAATAACCTCAGGAATTTTATACTTGTGATCTCTCTCCAATTCTATGTTAAAACTTGGCTTCAATGATTACTATGAATTACAAGTGGAGAAAGATAATTTTTCTATCATACTTTCAAATGTAACCACGACAATATGAATTTTCCTCAATGAATGAGACGGATGTTCTATTTCATTGCATAAGTCTTTTGTCTAAACAGCAATTGCAGAACGGGCTTTGTGCTAACCATACTTAAGTTAATAGTAGCATGAATTTTGACTATTTGTGTTATAATTTCTTTTGTATTTTAAGTTCTGTTAACTCCTGCAATTCTTATTTTATTCATGTGTCTACGTGTTATGGTAGAGGATACTAGGAAACTTTTTATAGCTAAGATTACTTTTGCTTCCTTCCTGAAGGATCTACCATTGGAAATAACAGTAGCTCACTGAAAGATCATTTCTGCTGGAGTCCTTCTACCCCAGATGTTGCTTACATCATCAACTGGAATTCAAACACAGGAGTAGATCTATGTACTCATTAGCCAGGAAAGTCTGGCCAAAAATGTATAGTAGCATTACCAAGAAGTTAAAGATGCTTTACTCTCAACTCATCCTTTGATGTTTGCTAAAGAGATGAGAAACCTTCAGCAGTGAGAAATTCTACTGTGAACATATTTCAGATGAATGTCATCTACTTTATCATTCTAGATGAAGTATTTAAAAGCAGAATAGCACTGAATTAGGGGGTTAACTTGTATTTGGGGTTCCATCTCACAGTTCTGCATCTGGTATTTGTTATGGGCTCACCTTAGGTTTGGTTTATGGTTTGAACAATATGATTTCTCTCTTTGAAGACCATTTAAAAGGCAGGTCTTGGCACAAATCTCCCACCTCCCTAGGCAATTATTGACATTAGATATTTGGCTTGGTTTCCATTCTATGCCAGAGTCTCCCAGCAGATGTCATTGTAAGGCAGACTTGTTCAGCAAGGCACTTTTAGAAGTACAAATAGACATTTCCTATAGTGGTGATGTGTGTGGTGGGTGATGGATTTAATTTCTCGCTGTCTTACCATGCTAGAGGCTGTCTCATGGATATAAATAGCCTACAAAGATTCCTGTCTACCATTTTGTAATGTCAGAATATTATGTATATTCCTTAGTATGAATAAGAGAAAAGCTTCAGCTTTGCATCCAGGCATTTCCTGGCTGCTGAAGGGCCACTCAGCTTAGCAGCAGCCATGGGGCAGTGCATTGTATAGGACAAAAATGAAGTTTGGGGGAGACAAGTGCATATATAGATAGATCCACATGTAGTGTGAGAGACCTGTCATGTTGAATGGGCAGCATCATCAGTTTTTTTTTTGAAAAACATTTTTTATTATTATTATTTTTATTAGGTATTTTCTTCATTTACATTTCCAATGCTATCCCAAAAGTCCCCCATACCCTCCCCCCACCCACTCCCCTACCCACCCACTCCCACTTCTTGGCCCTGGCACTTCCCTGTACTGAGGCATATAAAGTTTGCAAGACCAATTGGTCTCTCTTTCCACTGATGGCCGGCTAGGCCATCTTCTGATACATATGCAGCTAGAGACAAGAGCTCCGGGGTACTGGTTAGTTCATATTGTTGTTCCACCTATAGGGTTGCAGATCCCTTTAGCTCCTTGGGTACTTTCTCTAGCTCCTCCATTGGGGGCCCTCTGATCCATCCAATAGCTGACTGTGAGCATCCACTTCTGTGTTTTCTAGGACCCGGCATAGCCTCACAAGAGACAGCTATATCAGGGTCCTTTCAGCAAAATCTTGCTAGTGTATGCAATGGTTTCAGTGTTTGGAGGCTGATTATGGGATGGATCCCTGGGTATGGCTGTCTCTAGATGGTCCATCCTTTCATCTCAGCTCCAAACTTTGTACTACTCAGCTATTAAAAAGAATGAATTTATGAAATTCCTAGGCAAATGGTTGGACCTGGAGGGCATCATCCTGAGTGAGGTAACCCAATCACAAAAGAACTCACATGATATGTACTCACTGATAAGTGGATATTAGCCCAGAAACTTAGAATACCTAAGATATAAGATACAATTTGCTAAACGCATGAAACTCAAGAAGAACGAAGACCAAAGTGTGGACACTTTGCCCCTTCTTAGAATTGGGAACAAAACACCCATGGAAGGAGTTACAGAGACACAGTTTGGAGCATCATCAGTTCTTGAGCACACATTCTCAGTGATGAACAGAAGTTACAGGTGGGCATGATGATGGATGGGCACAGTCATGTGATCCCACCCTGCTCAGAAAGGCACATAGCTGGGACTTGTCTATTGGAATTGCCTGCGTTATTTTACCCACATTGAATTCAGGTGGAAAAGATAGTTCCCCCCATCACCTCAGGAATGGGAAGGGATGGGAAGGGATAGAAAGGGAAAGAAAGGGAAGGAAATAGGAGGAGAAGGGAAGGGAAGGCAGGGCACATTGACTTAGTCTCTTTAAATTCAAATGGAAGTCAGTCTAAGTTCTTGTTTGGTCTCATATGGCCATATAGTGATTCTTTTTTATTTTCTGTGATGATTTCATTATGGCATTTTTCTTTTAACATTTAAGAACTTCTTAAGCTACTATCACCTTTTCATTGCTTGATTAGATTTTAAATTTATTCATGTATTTTTTATTCATTTATTTACTTGTTTGTCTGTGATATATGTCACCCCAACTGTGTGTGTGTGTGTGTGTGTGTGTGTGTGTGTGTGTGTGTGTACACGCAGACATGCATTACAAGTGTAGCTATGTGCATGTGGAAGCCAAAGGTTGATGTTGGGTTGTTTCCCTGAGTCACTTCTCCATTTTATTCTTTGACACAGGGTCTTTCAATAAACCTGGAGTTCACTGCTCTGGCTAAACTGGTGCCAAAGACACTCTGGGATGTACCTGGCTCCACACTGTAGCTGAGATTATAGCTGGACAACATCACAGAAGTTTTTACGTGAGCACTGGAGATCAGAATTTGGATTTTCAGGCTAAACAGGCAAACATTTTACTTATAGAGCCATTTCCTAGGCCTTGACTGGATGATAAAAACTGTAATTCACTGAGAAAGACTTTTTTAAAATCCAGAACTATACATTATATGCCAGAGAGTTAACTAAAGATGAAAAACTTATAGAAATTTTAGTACTGTCCATGTGGCAGTCAAACATTTTATCAAGCTTTAGATTTCAAGTAGGAGAGACATATTTTGTCAAAGGTGGCGGGTGGAACTCTGGAGATACAAGGGAAAACTTGCTTATTTATCAGAGCGTAAATAGAATATCAGAGTTAAATAGGATAGCCATCTCTGCTCATTTAATGTCTATGTCAGCCTAGATCTCACCAACCTCGTCTGCAAAGTCTACACTGGCTTTTTTCAGCATTGTGGACAGAGCCCCATCCCAGCATCCAGTAAAGGAAAATGATGTGGGCAGCTTGAGAGGAAGAAGCAGCTATCAGAGTGAGTATATCTTCTTAGATATAGCAAATGGAAAAACAGATTCCAATGCACATATACTTTAGACCAAAGAAATTTAGTTACAGCAGGCACACATAATTCATATTTCAAAGAGCAGGATGTTCTAAAAGGGTAAGAATAAATTGCTCCCATGAACCTTAAAGAGTTTTCCATTGCTGAATTCCAGCATCTGGGGAGAATTCCCTGTGCAACTCCAGGCACATTTGAAAATGGGATTGATCTTTGACTCTGCAGCCTCATGCCAAGATTCTGACTCTCCTCTTTTTCTGTCCATGGGGTATAACTTTGGGGTGAGATTTCATATAACCTTGGCAGAGAGCCCCTCATCTTCTACTCCCAGTGAATTTTTGCCAAGTGATTTTAATCTAGTAGAAAAGATAGCACAGGCTATATACACATTGCTGGCCAGTGTGTTTTGCTCCCCCCACCCCTTGAAGCCTTACATAGATTTAATCTTTTGAATTGAAATAATATTGTTGTAAGAAAAGAGCAAAGAGCAGGTTTTCAGGGAAAAATATAAAAAAGTCCACCCCGAACCCCACATGCTTTGCTTGTAACCTCCAAGGTGGCAGATTCCTCCATCACAGCTTCAGATGCCCATCTGCTGCATTCTATTACAGGTGAAAAACGTCTGACAGCTCCATGACCGTGGACTTGGAGAGACACTGCAGTGCTGGACAGTCTAGGCTCCAGGCCCTGCTTCTCCCCCACTGTCCCGCTCAGTTCTCACACAGTCCCATGCTCTGATCATCATCCACATTCTTCACACGAGGAAACTGCAGCTTGAGGACTTTGATGTTTCTCTAGAGCTTCCTCAAACCACAAACACTTTGATATTTTTGAATGCGTAGGAAAGTGTTACCCAACACTCTTAGCATGTCTCTTGCCCCTTGGTTGGGCATGCTCACTTGAATGGCTCTTATCCTGATGCAAGGCCATGCAATCTGAATTTTAAGGGACTATACTGGAAGGAGGACAGTTTAGAAATGATATATCACGAGTAAGTTTTCAAAACATACAACGAAATATGATACAGTCCATGATGGAGGATCAGTAGGGTCATTTTATCCTATGTCTGAGCCTTGATAGAGTTGGCAAACTGGAGGAAAATAATATGGGAAGCATCACATACATACAGAAATAAGGGATGAGGTAGTTGTCCATTACTCATTTTGCAACAATACGTTTTTTAAAAAAATAATTAATAATAAATCTTATTTAAAAGTGAGAGTCACCTAACCCATCTACTTTTATGTAACTGGAAGCTTTTTGTGGAAAAAAAGGAAATCAATCGTGTGTGTGTGTGTGTGTGTGTGTGTGTATGTGTAGTATGTGTGTGTGTGTGTGTGTAGTATGTGTGTGTGTGTGTGTGTGTAGTATGTGTAGTCAGAAGTGTACATGTGAAGACTGGGGAGATGTGAGAATTTGCCTCTCTCTCTCTCTCTCTCTCACACACACACACACACACACACACACACACACACATACACACACACACACGCACACACACATACACACACACACGCACACACACAGACACACACACACACAGACACACACACACAGACACACACACACATATACACACACACGCACACACATACGCACACGCACACACATACACACACATACACGCACACACACATATGCACACGCACACACACACACAGACACACACACATACACACACATACACACACACACACACGCACACACACACATACACACACACACACACACACACACACACACATACGCACACGCACACCCCTAAAAGACCACAAAGCTTAATCTTGTTTTAAAAGGGAGTTGGTTAGAATTTCAATTCTGTGACTCATTAATGAACCTTGAAAAAAATTTCTCTCTTTGAGTCAGAAAGTTTTAACCTCTGCAGTGAAGACATCAATAGATCATCTCTATTTTCCTCCTGCCCCCCCCCTCATGCATATTCAAGAAAAAGGTAGTTTCTTTCACCATAAATCCCCTGTGCCACATTGGGGTGATGTGGTGAATTTGTGGCTCACAGTACTGAACACAGGAATCCGTCTTCCCTGTCAGATGAATCTGGAACCCCACTAGGAGATGGTCCAGGCAGTCAAGCTGTTGTTGACTTGTAAGACTCTCCTCACACTCTGTCATATGACACACCTATTTGGTGTGTTTTATTTATGAAAACCAGCCTGGTAAATCCTGCAGGTACATTTTTAAAAGCTCTACTCAGTTCCCCTTCCTGTTTTCCTTCACCAGAAGCTATGAGGAGACAGTCTAGGAAGTTCATCAGACGACCGTCCCAGGCTTTTTGACAGGTAGAAAGCTGCTCTTTAGTCACGGCTGAGACACTTCCAGAAGAGGATAATTGTTTCTCTCTCCTGGAGGTATCAATGCTGGGCTTCTAAATGATTTCTTTGGCTCCCTTCTAACTGTATAATTTCGGTTCTCCAAACCACAAGCACATCCAGTTTGTGAAACAAAGATTTAAAACATCTTGGCATCAGCAACTGCTCTGGGAATCTGATGAAAGCCACAGTCCTGTTCCTTGGAAAAAGCACACACACACACACACACACACACACACACACACACACACACACACAGCATCCAAGCCCACTTCAGAGAACTGACTGCTGTGGTAAAGATAAAATACTGACAGTGATACTTAAAAGACAGGACTTAAATATTCTCACTGTACACAAGTGACAAGCATGTGACGTTATAGTGGGCAAATATAATCACATATATTTAGGGAGACCAAGGTGATATTTTGGCATACAAATACATTGTGAAATAAGGGATGACTAAATAATTAATATAGCCATGACCTCATCCAGGTACCATTATTATTATTATTATTATTATTAATATTCTTTTATTACGTATTTTCCTCAATTACATTTCCAATGCTATCCCAAAAGTCACCCATACCCCCCCCCCTACTTCCCTACCCACCCATTCCCATTCTTTTGGCCCTGGAATTCCCCTGCATTGGGGCATACAAAGTTTGCAAATCCAATGGGCCTCTCTTTCCAGCGATGGCCGACTAGGCCATCTTTTGATACATACGCAGCTAGAGACAAGAGCTCTGGGGTACTGGTCAGTTCATCATGCTGTTCCAACTATAGGGTTGCAGATCCCCCCAGCTCCTTGGGTACTTTCTCCAGCCTCTCCATTGGGAGCCCTGTGATCCATCCAATCGCTGACAGTGAGCATCCACTTCTGTGTTTGTTAAGCCCCGGCATAGTTTCACAAGGGAGAGCTATATCTGGGTCCTTTCAGCAAAAGCTTGCTAGTGTATGCAATGGTGTCAGCGTTTGGAAGCTAATTATGGGAAGGATCCCTGGATATGGCAGTCTCTAGATGGTCCATCCTTTCATCACAGCTCCAAACTTTGTCTCTGTAACTGCTTCCATGAGTGTTTTGTTTCCAATTCTAAGAAGGGGCACAGTGTCCACACTTTGGTCTTCATTCTTCTTCAGTTTCATGCGTTTAGCAAATTGTATCTTTTATCTTGAGTATTCTAAGTTTTGGGCTAATATCCACTTATCAGTGAATACATATTGTGTGAGTTCCTTTGTGATTGTGTTACCTCACTCAAGATGATGCCCTCCAGGTCCATCCATTTGGCTAGGAATTTTATAAATTCATTCTTTTTAATAGCTGAGTAGTACTCCATTGTGCAAATGTACCATATTTTCTGTATCCATTCCTCTGTTGAGGAGCATCTGGGTTCTATCCAGCTTCTGGCTATTATAAATAAGGCCTCTGTGAACATAGTGGAGCATGTGTCCTTCTTACCGGTTGGGACATCTTCTGGATATATGCCCAGGAGAGGTATTGCTGGATCCTCCAGTAGTACTATGTCCAATTTTCTAAGGAACCGCAAGACTGATTTCCAGAGTGGTTGTACAAGCTTGCAATCCTACCAACAATGGAGGAGTGTTCCTCTTTCTCCACATCCTCGCCAGCATCTGCTGTCACCTGAATTTTTCATCTTAGCCATTCTGACTGGTGTGAGGTGGAATCTCAGGGTTGTTTTGATTAGCATTTCCCTGATGATTAAGGATGTTGAACATTTTTTCAGGTGCTTCTCTGCCATTCGGTATTCCTCAAGTGAGAATTCTTTGTTCAGTTCAGAGCCCCATTTTTTAATGGGGTTATTTGATTTTCTGGAGTCCACCTTCTTGAGTTCTTTATATATATTGGATATTAGTCCCCTTTCTGATTTAGGATATGTAAAGATCCTTTCCCAATCTTTTGGTGGTCTTTTTGTCTTATTGACAGTGTCTTTTGCCTTGCAGAAGCTTTGCAGTTTCATGAGGTCCCACTTGTCAATTCTCGATCTTACCGCACAAGCCATTGCTGTTCTATTCAAGAAAATTTCCCCTGTGCCCATATCTTCAAGGCTTTTCCCCACTTTCTCCTCTATAAGTTTCAGTGTCTCTGGTTTTATGTGAAGTTCCTTGATCCACTTAGATTTGACCTTAGTACAAGGAGATAGGAATGGATCAATTCGCATTCTTCTACATGATAACAAACAGTTGTGCCATACACCATTTGTTGAAAATGCTGTCTTTCTTCCACTGGATGGTTTTAGCTCCCTTGTCAAAGATCAAGTGACCATAGGTGTGTGGCTTCATTTCTGGGTCTTCAATTCTATTCCGTTGGTCTACTTGTCTGTCAGTATACCAGTACCATGCCGTTTTTATCAAAATTGCTCTGTAGTAAAGCTTTAGGTCAGGCATCGTGATTCTACCAGAGGTTCTTTTATCCTTGAGAAGAGTTTTTGCTATCCTAGGTTTCTTGTTATTCCAGATGAATTTGCAGATTGCACTTTCTAATTCGTTGAAGAATTGAGTTGGAATTTTGATGGGGATTGCATTGAATCTGTAGATTGCTTTTGGCAAGATAGCCATTTTTACAATGTTGATCCTGCCAATCCATGAGCATGGGAGGTCTTTCCATCTTCTGAGATCTTCTATAATTTCTTTCTTCAGAGACTTGAAGTTTTTATTATACAGATCTTTCACTTCTTTAGTTAGAGTAACACAAAGATATTTTATATTATTTGTGACTATTGAGAAGGGTGTTGTTTCCCTAATTTCTTTCTCAGCCTGTTTATTCTTTGTGTAGAGAAAGGCCATTGAATTGTTTGAGTTAATTTTATATCCAGCTACTTCACCAAAGCTGTTTATCAGGTTTAGGAGTTCTCTGGTGGAATTTTTAGGGGTACTTATATATACTATCATATCATCTGCAAAAAGTGATATTTTGTCTTCATCTTTTCCAATTTGTATCCCCTTGATCTCCTTTTGTTGTCGAATTGCTCTGGCTAGGACTTAAAGTACAATGTTGAATAGGCAGGGAGAAAGTGGGCAGCCTTGTCTAGTCCCTGATTTTAGTGGGATTGCTTCCAGCTTCTCACCATTTACTTTGATGTTGGCTACTGGTTTGCTGTAGATTGCTTTTATCATGTTTAGGTATGGGCCTTGAATTCCTGATCTTTCCAAGACTTTTATCATGAATGGGTGTTGGATCTTGTCAAATGCTTTTTCTGCATCTAAGGAGATGATCATGTGGTTTTTGTCTTTGAGTTTGTTTATATACTGGATTACGTTGATGGATTTCCGTATATTGAACCATCCCTGCATCCCTGGGATGAAACCTACTTGGTCAGGATGGATGATTGTTTTGATATGTTCTTGGATTTGGTTAGCAAGAACTTTATTGAGGATTTTTGCATCAATATTCATAAGGGATATTGGTCTGAAGTTCTCTATCTTTGTTGGGTCTTTTTGTGGTTTAGGTATCAGAGTAATTGTGGCTTCATAGAATGAGTTGGGTAGAGTACCTTCTGTTTCTATTTTGTGGAATAGTTTGTGAAGAACTGAGATTAGATCTTCTTTGAAGGTCTGATAGAACTCTGCACTAAACCCATCTGGTCCTGGGCTTTTTTTGGTTGGGAGACTATTAATGACTGCTTCTATTTCTTTGGGGGATATAGGGCTGTTTAGATCATTAACCTGATCTTGATTCAACTTTGGTACCTGGTATCTGTCTAGAAACTTGTCCATTTCGTCCAGGTTCTCCAGTTTTGTTGAGTATAGCCTTTTGTAGAAGGATCTGATGGTGTTTTGGATTTCTTCAGGATCTGTAGTTACGTCTCCTTTTTCATTTCTGATTTTATTAATTAGAATGCTTTCCCTGTGCCCTCTAGTGAGTCTGGCTAAGGGTTTGTCTATCTTGTTGATTTTCTCAAAGAACCAGCTCCTTGATTGGTTGATTCTTTGAATAGTTCTTCTTGTTTCCACTTGGTTGATTCACCCCTGAGTTTGATTATTTCCTGCCATCTACTCCTCTTGGGTGAATTTGCTTCCTTTTGTTCTAGAGCTTTTAGGTGTGTTGTCAAGCTGCTAATGTGTGCTCTCTCTAGTTTATTTTTCGAGGCACTCAGAGCTATGAGTTTTCCTCTTAGCAATGCTTTCATTGTGTCCCATAAGTTTGGGTATGTTGTGGCTTCATTTTCATTGAACTCTAAAAAGTCCTTAATTCCTTTCTTTATTCCTTCCTTGACCAAGGTATCATTGAGAAGAGTGTTGTTCAGTTTCCACGTGAATGTTGGCTTTCTATTATTTATTTTGTTATTGAAGATCAGCCTTAGTCCATGGTGATCTGATAGGATGCATGGGACAATTTCAATATTTTTGTATCTGTTGAGGCCTGTTTTGTGACCAATTATGTGGTCAATTTTGGAGAAGGTACCATGAGGTGCTGAGAAGAAGGTATATCCTTTTGTTTTAGGATAAAATGTTCTGTAGATATCTGTCAGATCCATTTGATTCATAACTTCTGTTAGTTTCACTGTGTCCCTGTTTAGTTTCTGTTTCCATGATCTGTCCATTGGTGAAAGTGGTGTGTTGAAGTCTCCCACTATTATTGTGTGAGATGCAATGTGTGATTTGAGCTTTACTAGAGTCTCTTTCACGAATGTGGCTGCCCTTGCATTTGGAGCATAGATATTCAGAATTGATAGTTCCTCTTGGAGAATTTTACCTTTGATGAGTATGAAGTGCCCCTCTCTGTCTTTTTTGATGACTTTGGGTTGGAAGTCAATCTTATCAGATATTAGAATGGCTACTCCAGCTTGTTTCTTCATACCATTTGCTTGGAAAATTGTTTTCCAGCCTTTCATTCTGAGGTAGTGTCTATCTTTTTCTCTGAGATGAGTTTCCTGTAAGCAGTAAAATGTTGGGTCTTTTTTTGTGTAGCCAGTTTGTTAGTCTATGTCTTTTTATTGGGGAGTTGAGTCCATTGATATTAAGAGATATTAAGGAAAAGTAATTGTTGCGTCCTGTTAATTTTGTTGTTAAAGGTGGCATTCTGTTCTTGTGGCTGTCTTCTTTTAGGTTTGTTGAGGGATTACCTTCTTGTTTTTTCTAGGGCATGGTTCCCATCCTTGTATTGGTTTTTTTCTGTTATTATCCTTTGAAGGGCTGGATTCGTGGAAAGATAATGTGTGAATTTGGTTTTGTCGTGGAATACTTTGGTTTCTCCATCTATGTTAATTGAGAGTTTGGCTGGGTATAGTAGCCTGGGCTGGAATTTGTGATCTCTTAGTGTCTGTATAACATCTGTCCATGATCTTCTGGCTTTCATAGTCTCTGGTGAAAAATCTGGTGTAATTCTGATAGGCTTGCCTTTATATGTTACTTGACCTTTTTCTCTTACTGCTTTTAGTATTCTATCTTTATTTAGTGCATTTGTTGTTCTGATTATTATGTGTTGGGAGGTATTTCTTTTCTGATCCAGCCTATTTGGAGTTCTGTAGGCTTCTTGTATGTTCATGGGCATCTCTTTCTTTAGATTTGGGAAGTTTTCTTCTATAATTTTGTTGAAGATGTTTGCTGGTCCTTTGAGTTGAAAGTCTTCATTCTCGTCCAGTCCTATTATCCGTAGGTTTGGTCTTCTCATTGTGTCCTGGATTTCCTGGATGTTTTGAGTTAGGATCTTTTTGCATTTTCCATTTTCTTTGATTGTTGTGCCCATGTTCTCTATGAAATCTTCTTCACCTGAGATTCTCTCTTCCATCACTTGTATTCTTTTGCTGATGCTCGCATCTATGGTTCCAGATTTCTTTCCTAGGGTTTCTATCTCCAGTGTTGCCTCACTTTGGGTTTTCTTTATTGTGTCTACTTCCCTTTTTAGGTCTTGGATGGTTTTATTCAATTCCATCACCTGTTTGGTTGTGTTTTCCTGCAATCCTTTAAGGGATTTTTGTGTTTCCTCTTTAATGTCTTCTACCTGTTTGGTTATGTTTTCTTGCAATTCTTTAAGGGATTTTTGTGTTTCCTCTTTAATGTCTTCTACTTGTTTAGCAGTGTTCTCCTGTATTTCTTTAAGTGAGTTATTTAAGTCCTTCTTGATGTCCTCTACCATCATCATGAAATATGCTTTTAAATCCAGGTCTAGCTTTTGAGGTGTGTTGGGGTGCCCTTGACTGGGTGAAGTGGGAGTGCTGGGTTCTGATGATGGTGAGTGGTCTTGGTTTCTGTTAGTAAGATTCTTACCTTTACCTTTCGCCATCTGGTAATCTCTGGAGTTAGTTGTTATAGTTGTCTCTGTTTAGAGATTGTTCTTCTGGTGGTTCTGTTTACAGTCTATCAATAGACCTGGGAGACAGGCTCTCTCCTCTGAGTTTCAGTGGTCAGAGCACTCTCTGCTGGCAAGCTCTCCTCTTACAGGGAAGGTGCACAGATATCTGGTGTTTGGACCTCCTCCTGGCCGAAGAAGAAGGGCCAAAACAGGACCTTTCCTAGAAGCTGTGTTGCTTTGGCAGGTCCCAGAAGCTGTCAGCTTCTGTGGTGCATGCTCTCACCTGTGCAGACTAAGTTCCTAAGTTCCGTGGAGTCCCGGAACTAAGATGGCGCTCCTTGCTCCTGAGGCAGAGGGCTCCCGAGCTGTGTGGACAACTGTCCTCTGGCTGGGAGGGTGGCTGGATGTCTGCGGCCTGCAAAGGGTGCTGCCTCAGCGGCTCTGTAACTCCCGCCCGTCCCAGAAGCTGTCAGCTTCTGTGGTGCACACTCTCACCTATGCAGACTAAGTTCCATTTTTATTATTGATTGAGAATTTTATATTTGCATGTAGTGTGTTTCAATAAAATTCGATCTCCTTCCATCTAGTTCCTTTTCTACCTCCCTTACCAGTTTTTCTTCCCAACTTCATATGTTCAATTTTTAAACCCACTGTGTGTTCAAGGGTGATAGGGCATGGGTAGCCTCTCATGAAACACATCCTTGAAGAAAACTGATTGTCCCTCCCCCCCACCCCCAGCAGCCACCAATTGTCAGTAGCATTTCAGTGAGCTCTGGGACTTCATGAACCCTTCCCAATCAATGGGGCGTTTGGCTGCCTTGATCCGGATCCAATGCAGTGCTTGCACATACAGTCATAGCTCCTGTGAGTTTATGTGTATAATGACTCTGCCGTGACTAGGAAAACTCGTTCTCTGAAGTTGTCTACTAACTCTGGCTCTTATAATCGTTTTTCCCCTCCTCTGTGTTGATTCTCGAACCTCAGCAAGTGTGTGTGTGTGTGTGTGTGTGTACATTTGTAATATAGACATCCTACTTAAACCTTAGCACTGCATAGTCTTTTATTCCCTGCATGTTGACTGGTTGTGGGTCTCTGTGTTATTCTTGGAAAACTGATGCTATCTCTGATAAGGGTCGAGAGATACACTAATCTATGGGTAGAACAATAAGAACTTAGATGACAGTTATTAATACACGACTTAGCAGAATAACAGTGAGTAGATTCTTCCCGAGGGCCCATGACCATGCAGTGCAAGGGCTTTTGAGCCTAGTTCATGGCCAACTAACATAGCTACAGTCTTACATAATTAGTGTTTTCTCTTTCTCTTAAAAGGAAGCAAAACTCAGAGACTAGAAGATAGCTTAATCAGTAAAGTACAGGTTTTAGGAGTATAAAGACCCAAGTTTAATACCTAGAACCCAAGTTAAAGCAAAAGCCAGGTATGACAGTACTCACATTTGCAGTTATCATGCTGGAAATGTGGAGATAAGCAGATCTCTGGGGCTCACTGGTCAACCCACTGGGAGGGAAACCTTCTTTTGAAGAAGAAGGTTGACAGGAAGTTACTTCACATTATCCTTTGGCCTTCATACTCACATACTCATATGTGCAGATAGGTACAAGTATGCCTGCACAGGGAAAAGCACGTGCCCACCCCCAACACACACACACAAGGGGGGGAGAGAAAGAGAGAGAGAGAGGGAGAGGGAGAGGGAGAGGGAGAGGGAGAGAGAGAGAGATGCTTTCAAGCTCAGGAAGCTGCTGGGGAATGCATGTCAACATGGTAGCATCTTGTGAGGGCTTCTTCTCTACTCTCCCAATGGTAAAAAGACAAAAGGATAAACAGGGTCTCACTGGGCAGAAGAGTGCAAACTAGCCAAATGCTACTATGTGAAGCCCCTCTCATCAACACAGTCGGAGCCTTTGCCTCTCCATCAACTCAGTAGGAGCCTCCCTGGGCGCATCATGACCCCACAAGGACAAACCTTTAGTAAACCTTGAACAAGATCTGAATTTTGGAGAAGCCACACAAGCTATAGTCATCTTCTTTGCACTACACAGCTCACAAATATTGCTCCCATTACACAGGTTCTTTTCGGTCTGTTTGCTGAGCAAAAGCCTCTACATTCGATGGAATCCTATTGTCTACTTTTGCTTTTGTTGTCTATAATTTTTAATCCCATTCTAAAGTTTGCTCAGACCAATGCCAACCTTTTTATGTTTTCTTCTAGAAGCTCCCCAGTTTCAGATTTTTATGTTCATGTGTCTAGCCCCATCAGAGCTGATTGTTGTATATGGTGTGAGATAAGAAGTTAATTTTCCTGTGCATGGGTTTTCAAGCCCTCTCCTCTTGAAACTTCTAATGTTACTCGTTAAGGGTGCATTTTTGAAACTTGTTCATTTTATTCTCATTTTCATTTCTTTATTAATTTATTAATTACTTTTTTCAATGTATTACCTAAATCACTTGTTAAAATACAGTGTGTTTCTAACCTTCTATTATTCTCCTTGTCTCCAAAGCTGCCCAGAGAAGTCTGCGACAGAGCTCGGCAAAGATCAGTAACCAGCCTGAAAAAAAAGGATGTGGGTTATTTATCTCTTTCTTCATTTGTAAATTTCTATATTGTCTCAATTTGTTTAAAATAAAAAAATGAGTTCTAATGCTCATAGTCTACACCCTAGGAAGGCTGTCAGTCTCTGAGAAGCCAATTAAAACAGGCAATTTAATAGAAAGCAGAAAAGGCAGTTTATTTAGTGTAGGAATATTGGGAAGACAGACGAAGTGATGCAGTGTGCCCTTCAAGCCTATCTTCCAGGTCCAAGACTGACTAAAGTTTACATAGAAGATCAGGGACATGAACATCTCATCAGACTGAGTCTAGATGGGGTCCTACTCACCAGTGTCTCATGATTTCCAGGATGTCAGTCCGTCTAAGGTGGTATGGCAAGGTATTAGAACTGTGTTCAAGCTCCTTCCCTGTCTGGAAGAAATTTCTCCATCTGACTGGCACCTTTTTCCTTCTCCCAGAATGAGAATTCTCATTCCTTAGGTATCCATTATTTCAGTACTCTGATAGATTAAGAGACTCATGTCTCTGTTTAGTGCCTGCATTTCTGCCATTTACACTAACTTAAAACCATCTCATCTGCTCACCAAATCATCTTACACTGCGTCTATAACTGCTATGGCTTTTGTTTTTCCCTCATTATCTGTCTGTAAAACTAACTGCCAGGATGCTAAGCTGTTATACTTTTAAACAGTTGCATTTGCAAGTAGGATTTCTGAAGGCTGACATTTCATTTTGTGGGTGTTCAGGTCTCTATCCTCACTACCCAGAGCAGGGCCAGACACATAGTAACTTTTCACAAAATTTTTTTTTTGGGTAAGGAACCTTGAGTTCCTCTGATGAAACATATTATGGTATCAAGAAGTGCCTGTGAGAGGACCATGGATGTAACTAGATAATTTTCATACCATCTAGAAAGAGTTCAAAGAAGAGCTGGTAATTCTCCCCAACACCCAAGGGAGGCTCTAAGAGGCACAAGCTAGGTCCATCTCACTTCAGAGACTTGTTATGTAACTCTATTTTAGTTGTTCCTCAGTCCCAGTGCAACTGACCCGGGTGAAGTAGGTGTGGTTCAAGAGGGGAGTATGGGAAAACAGTGACTCAGGCTGTGGTGTTACAGGAAAAGGACAACCCACATCCAGGGTCTGAGACACAGAGGAGCCCTGGCTACAAATGGAGACACAAGAGTATTCCTGTGGCATGTATCAGCGTGGAGCTGCCCAGGGGTACAGGTAGACCCGGCCCAACAGTTTAGCCATTCCTTCCCTTGCTTCCATTCACATCTCAAGCCTTGCTGGCAGTATGTCAGTTTTCCTTCTGTCTATAATTCTCTGGCTTCCTGAAGGGTAGGATCGTGTCCCCACGTTCCCACCCCATGGAATTATTTTTAATTCTCTGTTCCTGTAGTATTTTAAACATAAAAAAAAATAATGTGAAAAAAAATAATGTGACAGAAGTTTGCAGGCCAGACTAGACAGACTTGGGTTTGAAGTGTCTTTCAACCTACAGGCCTATGCAAGGCACATAGTATCTCTAAGGCCTGCACATCTGTAATAGTACCCACTCCAGTATTGTCTGAAGAAATGAAATAATTGACCTATGTGAGCAGTAATAATAGCCACTAGCAAGCAGAAAGCACGCAGGCTTCATTAGTCCAGATATAGTTTTGAGGAAGAAAATGCAACTCAAGGCAGTTTTCAATTCTGGTTATCCATATTTAAGTGGATGTGTCTAGGGGTTGGAGTAACAAATCATGGGGATGCATGAGCATCAGGCAATCCCGGTAAGAAGCCACACAGGCTGTGATTGACAAGGTCTTTTATAGTCACTCTTTCTTGATCTGTGTTCATCTGGAGCATTTAATGCCATGTCCCTGGAAAGGAAGATCATAGTGTAGATATGATAGAGCTTGCCTTGATTCCACAGAGGAAGCAGAGGAATTGGAACGGCTTAGTTAGGCAAGCAGCTACAGACCTTTGTCACTAGGTATAAGAACACTCCCTTCCAGACCTCATTAAAGTTGTTTGCCACTCTCCTTTTGTGCCCATAAGTTTTTTTAGTAGAAGTCATCTCCTGGAGGCATGACTGCTAACATTTAGGAAATGATTAAACGCATGTGTAGAGCCGTACATGGTACTTGAGAGTTGAAAACTGGAAACAATGATTAAATGCATGATTTATATGCTAACTGTCCCAGTTTCGATTCTAAAACGCCATGACTAAAAGCACCTTTGGGAGGAAAGGGTTTATTTCAACTCGCAGTTCCATATCACGGTCCACCACGGAAGGAACTCAGGCCAGGAACCTGTAGAAGTTACGTCTGGTTCTTCCTCCCTGCCCCATGCTTCCAGAAATAAGACTCACATTTACAAAATACATTTACAAAATACATTTACAAACACTTTGGCCATATAGCTAGGCTCTTCTCTGACTACCATAACTTAATATAACCCATTTATTCTGATCTACATTCTGCCACGTGACTGGTTACCTATCCTCAGGTTCCATGTGCCCAACTTGTCATGTCTTCCTGGGTGTTATCCTCTACCTGGCTCTATCTCAGAATTCTTTTTGCTTCCAGGATGTCCCACCTCCTATTTCCTACCTAAGCCATAGACCATCAGATTTATTATTGGCAGGTGCCACGTCCATACAGACATCATATGCTCTCTCTCCAGGAACCTGGAAGTAGGAAACGAACCAGAAGCCATGGAGGCGCACTGCCTACTGGGTTGCTCCTTGTGGCTTCCTCAGCCTGCTTTCTTATACATTTCAGGAACACCTGCTCAGTGGTGACACTGCCCACAGTGTGCTAGGCCCCCACCCACATTCATTTTTCCTACAAAACAATATTACATAGTTTTTTTTTTCAACAAAAATCCCTTCTTCCTATACATGTTGAGATTTGGGTCAAGTTCAAACAAACAAACCAGCTTTCTAATGAAAAATGAATGAGACAGATACAAACCAACCAACCTGGAAACTGGTATAAACCACATTCTTGAAAAGATGATGTGATGTCAAGTAGGTGAAAATTACCAGTGGAAATGTAACAAATCTGAGGGCATTTTAGGAAAGTGGAGAGTTATTATGGAAAGGAGGAAATTGGAGTAAGAGAAGCAGAAGGTGCTAGAGAGAGTTATGGAGGACATCTAAGAAGAAAGGCGTTACTGGGACTGATGTGGAAGATAAGACCATCTTCCTGTGTCCTGTGTGGCAGGCCTGAAGAGACACAAGGAGGGTCAGGCTATTTGTCAATGAACAGGATATTTGAGAGATTAAGACTAATTATTCTTTTATAAATATGCACCTATAAAGCCGCCAGTTATTAGGTCAAGACTTTGAAATGCTGGACATTGCATTTACTTCAAATCATAATCATTTTTGAGGTGGGCATGGATGCCACCAATTTTTGGAAAGAAGAGATAGACATGTGGCTTAACTCCCTGGCAAGTGACTGGCAGGCTTAGCCGTATGCATTTACGCTACTTCCCAGTTTTCAGTCTTTTGCTTTTTTAATGGGATAGGAACATTCCTGGAACCATAATGTGAGCATAAAGTTCTCTTCTCTGATAAGAAAGATCTAGGATGTCCACAACGACAGTTTGCAGCACTTGAAGGCGATTACCCCGAAACCCAGCCATGGATGCCTGACGATATGTTGACACACACTAGAGAACAGGGAGCCAGTTTCTGAGCAGAACCAGCATTCAGTGTGTGCTGGTTTCCAATTTGTCACACTGTGCTGCTGCTGAGCAGGCACCTTGGTCTCAGCGTTGGGGCGGCACCAGCACCTGTTTACTGGCCGCTAAAGAAATAAAGAAGTTATTTACTTCTTATTGTCCTGCCCTGCTCATTATACTTGCTTTCAAAATGACTTCCAAAATGTCTGTTTTAAAACTACAGTCAAGTGACTTGTTTATTGAAGAAATCCAAAGAGTGCATCAGAGAGAAGTCCTGAATGGCATCATGGAAGGGAATATAGCTAAGGATACATTGGAATGAGCAACTGTGGGCCAGCATAACAGCATGCTGCCTATGGCTGTCACTTCAGTGATGGTGATCGATATTTCACATATAAAGCAAAACTTCATTGCACATTGTCTAGAAAATAGACTTTGATCATAAGTTGCCTTCAGGAATTTGTTGCTTTAAGTTTTTGTTTGTTTCTCATGGGATGTTGCTATGTAGAACTACAAAGTTTAGGTCAATCTTAAATTCTTGATCCTCCTGTCTCAGCATCCTGAGTGCTGTGATTACCATGCTTAAAAAGCTTTTGATTGTTGAAAATTGAACTTTGTACTTTGTGTCTCAGATAAGGACAATAGTGCATATTTTGGTGATTGTCACTTGGCTTGCCCTATCTGTTTTTGTAATATAATGATTTTTCCAGTTTAAAGCTATTAAGTGCCTACAAATTAAATGACTCTTTAAAATTGTTTTTTTTATGGCAGTTTCATGATATTACCTTTTTAAAAATCCTAGTTGATACATACATATTTTAAAACTAATTTTAGGTTGGAGTCCTGGCCCAGTGGCTAACATACTTGTTTTACAAATGTGGGGTCTTGAGTTTGAATCTCTAGATTCCACATAAAAGGTTGGGCAGCTGCTTTTAATTCTAGCACTCAGGATGCAGAAACCAGATCCCCAGGGCAAGCTTGCTAACTCTGCTACCTAGATTCTGTGAGCTTCATGTTGGTCAAGAGCCTCTGCCTCAACAAAAAAAGGGAAGAGCAACTGAGGAGGGCAACAGATGTCAGCTTTGGGCCTTCAGATACATGCATAAACAGGTACATGTGCACCCCACACAAGTGTGTGCCCATGTAAGTGAATATGCATTCATACATAGCACACACACACACACACACACACACACACACACACACACACACACACACACCACCTAATTCATTTTTTGTTTTGGGAATATCTTGTTACTTTAGTAATGTATAGTATAGTAATGTATAGCTCTAGGGTTATTTGAGTTTATTTTAGATGTTTGGTAATATTGACTAGAAAGTTCTGGTTTCTGACTCATATCCTCATAAGGCTTTAAAAGCTAGGAATTCCCTTCATGACACATGAAAATCAATACATAAACATAGAAGCTTAAAATCTCCACACCTTAATCTATTCTTCTAGCCCACTTATGAGATGACAGACTCTGTTGATATGTGTCAATATCAACCGGATGTCATGTCTTCTGGAATAAACTGTCGGGTCAAGAGATGAGTATACACATGTTTCCTTAGAACAGACAGGTATTTATGGTAATGATTTAAACCTTTGAATTAAATTTTTTCTCTTCCCTGCCACACACACTGGTTCTGAATGGCTATAGTACTCTATGAGACAGGCATTATCTTTTTGTGGAGGAGGAAAATAAAGCTCAGAAAAAACTTTCATTCTACACTTTAG
Source organism: Mus caroli (assembly GCF_978045245.1). Classification (NCBI taxonomy): domain Eukaryota; kingdom Metazoa; phylum Chordata; class Mammalia; order Rodentia; family Muridae; genus Mus; species Mus caroli. The sequence continues at coordinate 33,311,656 of NW_028227269.1, forward strand.
AGAGCAGTAGAGATGAATAAGAATCCAGCTGCTCTATGGATCTTGGTTGCCAGGGAAATAGATGAACAGATGGGTGCCCATCCTTGTAATTTATATAGAGATCTTGTGATAATTTTTGCAATGTGCCCTGCATGGTCCCTTAAAGTGGCTTTTTTGTACTTGTGAAAAGATTTTTTCAAGTCCTTAATTTACTAATGTAGAATTGGTAAAAGATCCAATTTTTATTATTTTGAAGTGTAGAAAAGAGAGATTCTATGCAGCAGATAGTTTTGATCATGTCTGTATGGGTAGCCATGGACTATGGACTATCCAGTGAAAGAATGGGAGACCCAGGTCAATTTGTCAATAGTTCAATTCTAAGTGTTTTCTCATAATCATGCTAGGCTTCCCACCAAGTTTTGCTAATTAGTCAACACAAGCAATTAAAAGGATGTCTTGTATCTGGTCTAATTCATTTGCAGCATGTTAGCATGTTGAGGAACATCCCGGACAGCTCAATCCATCATTTCCAAGAGTGGGGCCCCACAACATGCTAGCTCTTTATGGTAAAGCTGTGAGTTACTATTATCTTCACCATTTTGTAAATGGAATGAAATAATATAGTTGCTTTGAAGATGCTGTCATGCTATTTAAGTGTTCTTTCATTACACTTGGTCTTCACATTTATGGGCTGCTTTGATTAGTGGTCGTAATAGCAGAGAATTACTGTAGCCTTCAGGGGGGATGAAAGGAGAAATGGAAATGATTAAAAATAAATTAACTTTTTCATGTACAGAAAGGACGAGAGAAAAAGCATCAATGCACTCTTTAAACGATCAAGTCATTTACTGGGACATTTTGAAGCCTCATTAACAATTAACAAATTGATCTTAATGAATCTCATTTCATTTCATTGGCAGGTTGCCTAGGGCCTTGAGGATATGGTTAATGGGACCAGATGGTTATCTCCGCCAAATGGCTATAATCTCACATTATAAAAAGCTGTTCTTTCCCAATGATTATTATACAATAAGACAAAAAAGGAGGATGCTTGTGTCAAGTCCTTGCAGGAATTTGAAAATAATTTCTTTTGAGTGTGGTGTATTAGCAAGATGAAAACTGACAAAAACTGCTGCTGAATTTGGGACTTGGCTTACCTTGAGACTATAAATGTGTGTTCTACAGCAGCGCATTGATGTCGATTTTTATTGAATTAGACCAGAATCAAAACTCTAGCTCTCCATGAGTTACATAGATTCTCCATAATGATGTGCAAATGAAAGGCAAGGAAGCAGGACACCTCACAAGTTCACAAGTCTGAGCTCTGCCTTAACCCTGCCTCAAAAGAGAGGTGCATGTCCTGAGTGTGGTTGCCAGGTTTACACCAGCACATGAGCCCCTCCGAGTGCTTAGGCTCTGTTAGTGCCACATCTGCAGGAGGTATTAAGTTTCCTTTTGTTTTTACAGGTTTCCCTACTTCTTATGAAAACCAGTTCTAGCTGAGCTAGAAAAGGCCCTAAAATATTGAGATCTAAACCTAGGCCTTGGGAGTTTGATGTACATCCCCATTTTAGAGCAGAGGTTGCCTAATTTGCCTAATGAGATAAAACCAAGCCCTCTATTTTGATCAAATACCCCTTTTTACCCATCAAGATGGATTCAATTATTAATGCAATCATAGTTTAAACACACACATACACGCATACCATTCTATCTTATTTTCAGTTACTCATCATTACCTTTGTATTAGCATTGTCATTTTCTAGTGGCTTCTCGTTATAAGCATTTACCAAGACTTACTTATACTCATCCATTTTATTTTTTATAGGGATGGTATTTTCCTTGCCTTTTGGTCTCTGAGTATGATCAAATGTAGAAATGGTATTTTCCCACCCATGGTTCATTGGGTTACATTGAATTTAATTAATTTTATAGAGAACATAAACAAATATTAAACAAGTAGCAATTTTTCATAGTTCCCAGAGATTGAGAATTTTGACTCTGGTCTAGTTTACATACTGTAGATAGGTATAACTGCAGTTTATCAAAGGTGTTTGTGATCTCAGTTTGAGCCAAGCTCCAGATTCAAGAGCAAAGCCTCACAGATTGCATCTTCTCTGTAGTGAGCAGAAATGGATGTATGCCTGTGTACCAGAGATCAGCAATACTCCAATGACTTCTCTCCCAGTAGGTAAGACAGTCATTTTCAATCTGTTAACCCAGATATAGAAGACTCACAGGGAGAACTGTGATGGCTAACACTTTAGGAAGGGTTTATTCTGGGTTAGTACCTCTGATAGTCACTAACTGAACTGTGACTGTGAGCATCCGTCCTGTAATAAGGCCAGACATTATTAAGCAAATGAAAAATGGTTTGAGTATCTTATTCAAAGCCATGATACTAGAATGTGGCATATTAAACAAAGGAAATAAGACAAATAAAGAACAGCTTTGTCTATCTCCAAATACTTCATTTTTAACCAGCATCTTACATCACAATAGGGAATTTTTACCAAAAACAAAACAAGACAAAAATCTATAGAAAAAATGTGGGCATTGCAAATTCAATCTCTATTTTGGTCAATAATTCTATTTTTCTCTACCTGATATGACTACTTCTGTTACAGGAATTCATATGAAAATATGAAGCAATGACTTTTGAGGTCTGCGTCCATGAGAGTAAATAAACCAAATGTCTGTCTCTTTCCCTGAGCTATTTACCAGAAAGTTTCCAGTTTCAGTAGTGAGTGATGTTAAATTTAACATATCTTTAGGGTATAACATGAGTCCAGTCAGCCTGAAGAATTCTACACTGGGAACAAGGACATTTTATGACAGTCATTTGCTTTCTTGTGGTTCTTTGTGCCGCTCCACCCTGGTTAGTTTAAGTTCTTCAGTTCTGAAGAAAGCTTTGATCTTTGATTAGAGAGAATAATTACAGAGGTCAGCAGTGTTTGATAGTAATGTTGGAAGGTTTTTCTTTGGGTGATTTAAGCAGCGATCTGTACATGGCTAAAACATGAGATGAACTTGATTTCACATATATGTATTCTTTCATGTCTACATTTTAGGACTAAAGGGTAAAAACTAAGTTTACCATGGGAGCTCCCCTTGAATCTCTGAAGTAAATATTGGAGTAAGTCAGTAATTGACTTTGTTCTCTTAAGAGCTGTTGAGCATAACTGCTTGGAATCCCAAATCATAGTTAGATCACCCAGCTCTGGTGCTTCACATAGTCTTCCAGCAAGTCAGTTTAGTAGGGTTCTATTCACTCTTGGGCTCTTCTGTGACTCGGTGGAGTTTTCTTGGAACAAAAATATTGGTATTTGATTCCCTAGAACACTGTTAGCATCACCTTATGTATCTCAAGCCTTCTGCATATTTCATGTGTAAGGAATTGCTTCACACATTCATATGGCTCACCTTCTCCCTCATCTGTGTACCGCTCAATGCTAAGCAATTCTTCAAAGGGTAAGGAAAGAACCAAAGAAAATCAAAACCAAGCTCTGGTCTTAACTGATGACGTTTGCAGGTTTTGTGGTGTAAATACTTCTCCCACGAGCATCTCTAGTACAAGCTGTGAACCTGACCTTTCTGGTGCTGAGTCAGGAAGACATGTGGACAATGAACTTGTGGTGAGACAATGGAAGAGACTTGTGGCAGGACCAAGACCTTTGTCCTCTCACTCCATAGCTCAACATCATTTTTCCGTCTTCAGAGCCACTGAGCTATGATGAAACAGAGTCCAAATTCTTGCTGATTCATGTCAGCTGCACAGATAAAACACTAACAACTTAAATCTTAAGGACATGACTTTCTCTTCATCCATTTATTAAAGAATAATTTCAATATAAATTTTATATATTCAGGGTATACAGCATAAAGTTTGTTTATGTACATTTAACATGATGCACATTTAACAGGAAATGATTTGGGCAGTCCAGCACCATAGTACTCACCATCTTATGCAATTACCTTTCTTTTCTTTGTTTTGCTTTGTCCTGTATGTGTGTGTGTGTGTGTGTGTGTGCGCGTGTGCGTTTGAGAATATGTAAAGGCCTTCTCACTAAACTTTAGTTATAGAATAGTTTTATAACTATCATCACCTTAATGAATATTTAGTAAGACAGCATTTTTTTTTTATGATTACATCTTGGGTTTTGAGGTAGCAATTGGTGGAGATGTGGGATGAAGAGATGAGCTATAACTTGCATGATAGACACCAAAGGGAGGGGGGGTGAGGGGACTGGGAAACCAGAGAGTTGAATTTAGTGCCCACTTTTTCCAGGCTCAGAACTTAAATGATGTCACTAATCACATCATCCTTCCAAAGATGGTCTCAGGAGAAGCCAGCAATCTTAACTTTGGCTGCAATCTCTGACATCCCGACCTTCTGGTTCACCAGAGCCTGCTATAAGCCTGGCCTACACAGTGCACATGGTATATGGGAATGATGTGTTACCTTTATGTGATAGCAGGGCAGCTGCCAACATTCTAGATAAGAATTAAGGAATATGTGGTTTATTTGTATTTATTTGTATTTTGTGAAAATTGTTTCTTTATGAATACAACCAAGTGCTTTCACCAGCCTCAAGGACTTCTATCTATAGTAGATAATGTGCAATAAAGGAGTTGTAGAATGCTCCTCACCCCCAATGGGTTTAAAGGTAAGGAGAACTTTTTTATTTTAGTTTGAATAAAAAAAATGAAGTGAACAGAAATTGGTTAGAGCACCTTTAATCTAATTGCTTTTTAAATGAACAAATGCTTCCCATACTGTACCGACCTATAAGGTCAGTTATGAACTTCACGGTGATATTTGTTTTGCTAAGTATTTGGAGGAATTCTGCAGATGGGATCCTCTACAGTACAAACAGGAAAGGATGGTGTCAGCTTGATTGTCACCCTCCCTTGGGAGTTCTCACTGCGACAGAGGCACTAACCTACCTGGGCCCTATCTCTGGGGCAGGAGGTAGAGACGATTGTCAAAAAGTCTTGCAAATGTTTACTACTGGTCGATTGTAGAGACCATAACATTTCAGATCTAGAAGCAATCTTGGGCATGCTACAGCCTTGTGGACCTAGTCTATGTCTGGGGCAATAGTGATTAGCCCTAAATCCTTGCCATTCCACATACCAAGTATACGCCCTTTAGATTCTCGGTACTGATATCAAGCAGTTCACAACTTCCTGTGACTCCAGTTCCATGGGATCTAATGATCTTTTCTGGTCTTCATGGGCACTGCAAAAACATGGTGGACATGTGCCCACACACACAGACACACATAGACACACACACACACACACAGACACTAAAAATATTTTGTAAGTTATCAGTGAAGCCATGTGTTTTACTTGGCTGTGATATCTTTAGTTAACATTTCAATTTTCTTGTTTATTATCTGTCTACTGAAATCTTCCATGTCTGCCTGCTTTGCTCTTGGCAGGAGCTTATCCTCTGAGTGTTCCTTTTGTTTGAGTTATAATGGCTCACAGTGGTCTCTGCTGTGCCATCAAGTGCAGTGATGCCTCTCTTGCTTACACTTATCTATGTTGGAATCTCTCCACCTTACTCACCACTTTAAATAAAGTTTTATACATTTCACTTATCTCTTCAAAACACAAACTCTCATCTTCATTTCTCTTTAAATCATTTCCCTATTTTTTGTTTCTTTTATCCATGCTTGGATCTTTATTATTACTTTCTTCTTTTTCTAACTTCAGCCTTAAGCATAAAGTTAGGTTGTTTGTGATCTTTCTCATTTTTGCTACTGAAGATAATTTTATAATGACTGCCCTTTTTAGAACTAATTTTTACGTATTCCATAAATTCTGGATTGCTTGGGGCTGGAGAGATGGCTTTGTGGTTAAGCATACTGGCTGCTCTTTCAGAGGACCTCGGTTTAATTTTAGACACTTTTTTCGGTAGCTAAAGAACTTTGGTTGCTGTGCTTCGAGGGGCTCTGACCCCATCTTCTTCCCTTCATAGGCACAGAACATGCGCATAGTGAAAAGATGTGCACACTTGAAGGCACAACACCCAGATACAGGAAATTAAATAAATGCAGTTTAAACATAGTGTGTTTTATTCCGTTTTTGTTAATCAGAGTTTAGTTTTCTGATTTTGCCTTTGACTTCTTTGACCAGTTGGCCCCTCTGAGGTGTATTGTTTAATTTTTCCACAGACATAGAGAACTTTTCCCTTTCTCCCATTACTAATTTCTAGTTTCATATTAAATAATGCTACTGTTTGCTGACTGAGGATGTAATTATTCTTTCTAAGATGACTTATGACAGATTGGCATCACCAAGGTTGTGGAGCAGTCTTTTAAGAACTGAGGAAATCTGGTGACAGATTAAATGGCATATTGGGTAGCACAGATTAAGGACTAACACATTGCTGGGGCACAGCTTAGTGATGTAGATTAGTTTAACATACACAAGCCTAGCACAAAACAAATGACAAAGTCACTGAAGATGGAAAGGATAAGCATTCTCCATCACTCCATCACTGCTTCTCAAAGCCTGCTCACTCTAGTATTGAGGAAGATGCTCCCTATCTGGGGAAGGAGAGTGGAATGAGCAGTGAGTTTTCCTGTAGACCCATCTTTAGGCCTGCAGTAGTAAAAGTTCAAGAAAAGATAGTCTTGGTGAGATGGCTTTGTGGTTAAGAGCACTGGCTGCTCCAGTACCAAACTGAGCCCTATAAACTCAGACTCAGGGTATCAGACCAACCCCTGAGTAATCCAAGACTCTGGGACTGATCCAGACCCAGGTCAGTCCTTGCGAATGTATGCTTGCAGCAGCATTCTAGGGATGTATGCTCTGAGGCCACCTTTGCAGGTCAGGATTCTAGGCCTTTCTTTCCTACCGAACTCATTCATCAGGTTTATCCCAGTGGCAAACATAGCACTAGGCTGGCTTCAAAGGCTCAGAATACAAGATTACTCTAGCAGACATACACTGTGAACTCCAGCCTGCATGAGGATTCTGGCAGCAAGTTCATCTGTCAATTTTGTTAAATTATCTGTTCAGAGTATATAGGTGAACAAAATGTTGTGGGGTTTCTCTCTTTTCTAAAAATTTTTACTGGATATTTTATTTATTTACATTTCAAATGTTATTCCTCTGAAAACCCCCTATCCTACCCCTCTCTGCCCTGCTTCTATGAGGGTGCCCCCCCCCCCCAACTCCTGCCTCACTGCCTCACTCCTAGCATTCTCCTATTCTGGGGCATCAAGTCTTCACAGGACCAAGGGCCTCTACTCTCCTTGTTGCCAGAAAAGGCCATCCTCTGCTACATATGTAGCTAGAGCCATGTGTACTCTTTGGTTGGTGGTTTAGTCTCTGGGAGCTCAGGGGGCGGGGTCTGGTTGATTGATGTTTTTTTTTCCTATAAGGTTGCAAAAGCCTTCAGTTCCTTCGGTCCTTCCTCTAACTCCTCCATTGGGGTCCCCATGCCACTCTGATGGATGGCTGCAAGCATCTGTATTTGTATTGGTAAGGTTCTGGCAGAGCCTTTCAAGAGACATCCATATCAGGCTCTTGTCTGCAAATGCTTCTTGGCATCAACAATAGTGACTGGGTTTGGTGTCTGCATGTGGAATGGATCTCCAGGTGGGGCAGTCTCTGGATGGCCTTTCCTTAAGTCTTTACTCCACTCTTTGTCCCTGCATTTTCCCCTCTACCAATGTGTTCAAGGCTCTTTCTCACATTATCTTTTATTATATTTACACAATGGAGTACTACTCAGCTGTTAAAAACAATGGCTTCATGAAATTCACAGGCAAATGGATGGAACTAGAAATTGGCATCCTGAGTGAGATAACACAGTCACAAAAGAACACACATGGTATGTACTCACTGATAAGCGGATATTAGGAAAAATGCTCAGAATACCCACCATACAACTTACAGACCATATAAAGCTCAAGAAGAAGGAAGGCCAAAGTGTGGATGCTTCAGTCCTACTTAGAAGGGGGAACAAAATAATCACAGGAGAGAGAGGATGGGAAGGACTTGGGAGGAAGAGAGGAGGGGGGAAAGGAAAAAGGGGGCAGTAACAGGCATGGGAGAAGATGAGGGAGATGTACATTAGGTAAGAAAATTGAATAGAGGCATGTAGCAATGAGGGAGGGGGAACTGGGGGTAGCCAACAGAAAGTCCCAGATGCCAGGAAAACAAGAGGCTCCTAGGACCCAACATTGATGATATTAGCTGAGCTACCCAACAAAGGAGAGAGAGAACCTGTAGAGACCATATCCAGGGGTTTCTCTTAATAGAAGCCAGTCTACAAAAATAATTCTAATCATTAGAATTAAATGCAAATTTCTCTAGATGTGTAGACATCTGTGCTTAGCCTCAAGGATCCTGAGCAATCAGGGAAACATGGCACTACCAATGGGAAAACAAGTAAGTAGCAATAATTTACCCTGAAGAAATGAACACATATGAAGTACATGACAAACAATTCATATATAATGTATTTGATAAACAGTGGATTTATTGGAGACTATTAGAGAAAAGCACAACTTGTGTAACCAAAATGCAGACTCGTGTACTCATGACCACAATTCTATAAAGTACTCCTATCTTAAAGCTTGGGGAGCATTGCTGAAGAGGGGCAGAAAGTTTGTAAAAGCCAGAGGATCATGGAGTTGGCTGTGAGATTGTATCTCTTAGTAACACCAGAAGCTACACCCATAAAGTCTCACTGACATGACTGCCCAAATGTGACCTGATCTAGAATGACACCAATGGACATAATGAAGTGGACAGAGAGAAGTCCATAAGCTCTCAGCCCTACATAGAGAACTCATGGCAACTGAGAACAACTGGGAGGGAGAGAAGTGATCTTCCCCAGAGAAGAGCACAGTGATCAGCTGTCCAAACTGTGAGCCCTGAAAATATGTGTACAAGTAGCATTATACATACTGAGCATGAGATATATATTTGGGAAGGTTCAGATCAAGGAAAGGAAGGAAGAAATGTGACTATATTTCATTTTATATATATATATATATGTATATGTATATGTATATGACATATAATATTATATTTTAACCTCACAAAACCTCAGTAAAATATTCTAATAGCCTTCCCAATCTAATTTCTAGCATACTAAATACCAGTAGATAATTATCAAATAATCAAATTTTATTTGTGGTCTTCAGGAATCTATGAGAGGATAAAGGGTTCCTATAAATCAAGCTTTTAATGATCTTCATTTCAGATAAGACAGAGCTATTTGTGCAACTTCCTTAGATCATTCTTGATCTAAAACACAGCTAGCCCCATTTTGACTAGTATATAAATGAGAAATAGACCTCAAGTTTGTTTGATGTGAATGTTGAGAATTTTGTTCCTCCATCTTAAGTCATACTTTATTTAAAATATTTGTCTAAGAGTACATTGATCTAATAGCCAAAAAAAAAAAAAAAAAAAAAAATAGAATTGTTCATTTGCTACCATATGGCAGCTATAGCAACAATGGCCTTCCTCAGTGTGGGGGAGGAGAGCCCTTTTTGAAGTAGTCACAGGTAACAAGTGGGCTGAAAAGCAAATAAACACTGTTCCAAGAATAGGGAAGGTCAAACACAACAGACCTAAGACAGGAAATTCGAAGTATAGAAAGAAGCATAGCATCTCTGTGACATGGGGAATGGTGAGGTATGATAAGCGTTATTTCCTAGAGTATAGAATGGTTGTCTTCTCTTTTACAGAGAGGGCACCAATAATGAGAGAGAAGGGTGGTGGGAAAGTCTGACCTTAGCCCATATCTAAGTTTCTCATCATAAAGGGAGGGAGGAAGATGAATGAACAGTGCCTATGCTTTTAAAGCAACCACAAGAGCAGGTCCTCTTTGTTGCTTCATGAAGTTGAACCACAATTATATATTGTTCTTGGTGTTGGTATGTTTATTTTAGTTATTATGATAGTATTTATTACAAGCAGTGGTGAAGGTGTGGCTTTTGACAGGCATAAGGATATCAGAACAATGGTATCAGTACTTGAATTGAAATTTTCTGGAAAAATACCTCATTGTTGTGTGTTATACCTATAAAAAGTCCCTGGGGGGGGGAGTCCCCAGAAAACAGGAATCAAATTTCATTAATTTATCTTTCTAGATATTGAACATTGGATAAAAATGTTTGTTTTGTTCCTGAAGCCTGAACTGATCTCAAGCTTTCTAGACAGTTCAGACTAGCTTTGAACTCCTGCTGTCACCTCCAATGTATGGGGATTCCATGAATGCACCACCACGTTTATAATTTGTGTCTAATAATGCTCTTTAATGACAGTGTAGCTGCTCTACTAGGTCATGAGCGGTGTGGGGGGCTTTACATCCTCCTAAACCCTGAATACTCAAGAAAAGATGGAACTGCTTTCTAAATATTTTCCCTTTGAACTGTTTAGATTATTCTTTTAAATTATTATTTCCTTGTTTAAATATGAGTGAATACCCACTTTTTATTTTCTAGCATTAAATTAAACTTTTTATCTGAGCATTTGAAGCCCTTCATCCTTTAGTTTTAGTCTAATAGGTAGCTCAAGATTTTAGCAGGTACTGTAAAGATCTATAGATGGCCAAGTTCACAAGGGAAGATGGAGGAGGTCAAAGGACAGGTGTATTCATCATGTGCTGCCCTGGTGCTATAAATCACACTCCATCACCTTCCTCTACTTGAACTCATCGGCAATACATGCCATCGATGAAACTCTCCCACACCCTCACTCTAAATGTCCATCTATGATCTGAGGAGATATAGAAAATTGAGCAACTGTAATCGTTTCCTTCTGAAATCATAGTCACAGACCCCACAAGAACACCCAACAGACTGTCGATCCTATTAACTTCTCTTCAGTACTCGCTCCCCTCATCACTAAGATTACTGCTTTCCTTTAATAATTCTCAGCTAATGGCTGGTTCTCATTGCTGCTTTACTAGAGGATCCGTCTCATCTTCCTTTCATCCCTTTGTGATGGGGAACGTCTGTGTGAGCCAAGGACAGACCCATACCCTCTGTCTCGTTATTCTTACCCTCTCTGGGAAATGAAAGACAGTCTCTCTATATTCTAGAAAACAGTGCTTATTCTCCAGCCTTGCACATCACACCACAGATGCTGGGGTCCTTTTTGTCTTTTGAAATGTCTGTCTTATTTCTCTTGCATGCAACCTTTTCTGTTCTTGGAACAGTGTTTATTTATATTTCACCCTAGATGTCACTTGTTACCACTTCAAAGAGTCTGTCTGTGACCACACCAAGGAAGGCATCTGTGTTGCTTTGTCTTCTGCTGCCATGGCGGTCAGAATAAAGCACTGTGGACCACGCAGAACTACATTATCTCTCATTTCTGGAGGCCAGAAGTTTGAGAGCAAGGTATTGCTGTTTGGTTTCTTCCCAAGTATCTTTCCTTGGCTTACTGATGGCCATCTCCTCTTTTGTCTTACACTGTTTGTCCTCCGTGTCTATGCCCAAATCCCTTCCTCTTACAGAGGCACTAGTCTTGTTGGTCTGGAGTTTGTTGTAATGAATTTGATTTTTAATTCTTTAAAATACCCCATCTTGTTCTTTACTGCATTAATTACTTCTTTAAAGATCTCATATCTAAATACAGCCACATTCTTATGTCCTGAAATTAGGAATTCAATATCTGAAGAAATACAATTTATCTCCAGACAGCTCCCTCTAGTAACTGTCTCCTCTGAGAGTGTTCGCTGATTCGCCCGCGAATGAGGACACCACACACAATAGGGTTCTTCTGCAGTAAGCTTTATGCGTCTTGAGAGGGAGAGCATAAGCTTCACAACCGGAGACCCCAGGCAGTCCGAGCCCCTCCTTTTTATAGGAAATTTTCCCCGCCTCGGACGTGGCAAGCCATGATTGGCTCAACACTGATCACCCCATATGACGTTATCCCTGAGGCGGAGCTGCCCGGGGCGGGGATTTCCAGCGCAGGCGCAAACTAGATGTTTACTAGTTGGTACTGAGGAAATGACTCAGTACCGGAAGATAGCGGCGCCCCACATCTCCCCCTTTTTTGTCTAATAAAACCAACTGGACACCCAGTATGAGAGGACGGGAACATTGGCCGAATCCTCTTACTCAGAGATGTAAGAACTATGTCCGCAAGCAACAACTAGGCTTGAGTGGGACCCGAAGTTGCTCCAACCTGTCCCTCTGCCATTTTTTCGAGGAGGGGAAGACTAGGGCAGGAAACCCCCACTAGACGGCATATTCCCCAGGTGGGACGGGGGGACCACCTGTGCGATGCATTGCTCTACAATCCTCTAGGGCTGCTGAAGCTCACCCGCTAAGGCGTGGGCAGCCAGCGACCAGTGGTGCAAATCAATTTTGTTTAAGCGCCGCCAGCCATACCTGTGCAGATTGCCCCTGCTCCAGGGCAGCAAGCGCCTGGGATATCATGATTTTGTCTCTATTATTTTTCTTATATAATTTGCAAATTAACCATAGGCTAAATACCGATCCGAAGCAAAGGAGAATTCCAAACAAACCCACCCCCACCCATTCCTTAAAATAAGAAACAGCAGAAGAAATCCATGACGAAAAGCCTTCGGTCAAGGAGAGGTCAAGTCTGGTGGAATTGATTTGGACGATGGCCAATCGAAGTTTCTGGAGGGTTTGGTCAAAATCAGACGTCCAATTATATAGCAGCTGTTGGGACAAACTCTTAGAAAGATTAGCGGCATATGTGAAATTATTATATTGTACTGATGTGATACATAACCCTGGCATTCTAACTTCACATCCCAACTGCGCGAGTTGCCAGAGGATATCAATTTGTTCTTGAACCAAATCAATACGTTGATTGACCAATAATAATCCTCCCCGGAGCTGGGTATAGGCAAGATGGCTATCTTCAATTGCTGCAGACACAGCGGCCGACAGTTGATTAATAGTATCTGCGGTCTGCACAGTCCCTGACAGGGCCAGAGCTGATGCAGTTACTGAGGCGGTTATGCCCACAGCAGCCACGATTCCTACAATCACTGCAGAGACACCAAAATCCCTCTTTTCCCTAAAAAGGGACAGGGAGCTGGGGGCCACCACCGGGACTGGAACAAAGCGGGGCAAACGGACAATCATGGCAAAGGAAAAAGCCTTGGCATCCCAGCATGTAGCATAAAAGCAGGAATAATTTTGACAATAAATGTCAGTCAAATTATTAGGCAAGGTAGAATTACTAACAAGCCAAAGAAAAGGGGGCCAAACACAAACAGGCGTAGGGGGATGTTGAAACTGTTGAGGCGATCCCACCCACCATGTGGAGGAGGAATTTAGGCTGAATCGCATAAAACCCCTTTGGGACCAGCCTCCCTCTATTAATGCCAGAGGCGTAATATCGGTGCAGCTTCCATTAATGCCACACAAAAGCCACAAATTGAAAGGATAGCCAATGGCCGAGGGATTATCTTCGCCATTGCGTCTTGCCACATTATATGAACCATTAATCAAGGGTGGGGATAATGTGAAATAATCATTGACTCGCCCCACTCGACGCGCTTGGCAGCCGGCCCAAGGCAGGGAGGAAAACAGCTCGTCCTTTGCTTCACAAAAGGGGGCTAACCTTGGTTGCTGATACTCAGTATGATTAATAATTTTTGTTACCTTGGGCCAATCTCCAGACAAATCAACAAGATCTCCACCATAAAATGTATCATTCATTTGTGCATTGGGAATATGGACAACATACTGATAGGATAACCCAATGCACTCGGTCAAAGAACTATTGAGGGAGAAACATAAGCTCCCCCTCAAATTATGTTTTCTCTGTTCAGTGACCTTTTCAATCTGGGGATCCCACGGTAAATATGGAAGTCCATGACTTTCGTTGGTAGAAAAAAGGCGGGGAAATACCTGAGCATCATACATCACCGGCATGGGGAGTGGGAATGTTGACATTATTCCCCATCGAAGCCCTTTTTCCTGGGACATCACTTGCAGAGGCAGGGTGGTTCCCAATATCAGCAGGGCGATCTTCATCATCTTGGGGTATTGATCGTGTTAGTCTTTCTGGGACCCAGAATGGATTTTGTTCGCTCTGCGGGAAGACACAAACAGCTCCCCTGGATCTTATCAGAATAGGATCCGGGCCTCTCCATTTGTTGGTTAGGACATCTTTCCATTTTATTAATTCTTTGGGTCTAGTTGGTTCAGAACAATGTCTGTCAGTAGCAGTACGGCCATGTGCATCAAGATTTAAAAAATTGAGGGTGAATAGTGCCAATGACACAGACACTTTTGGCGTACGGGGTATAGCTTCATCAGCGCCCCCTTTTTGTTTAACAACATAAGATTTAAGGGTCCGATGTGCTCTCTCAACAATGCCTTGACCTTGTGGGTTATATGGGATACCAGTTAGATGCGTTACTCCCATTTGGCGACAAAAGCTTTGAAATTTTTGTGAAGTATAAGCTGGTCCGTTATCAGTTTTAATAAATTTAGGTTGTCCCCAAGCGCTCCAAGCCTCGAGGCAGTGTTGGATCGCATGTGTTGCCTTTTCTCCCACATGGGGAGATGCAAAAATAATGCCAGAGCAGGTATCAACGGACACATGAAGATATTGTAACTTGCCAAAGGAGGGGACATGTGTGACATCCATTTGCCATATTTGTAAAGGCTGAATGCCGCGGGGGTTGATCCCCACATGAGGGAGGGGCAGAAACTCACAGCAATTTTGGCAGCTAGTGACGATGTCACGAGCTTCTTTCCTAGTCAAGGAGAAGCGACGGCGCAACGTTTCTGCCGTTACATGAAAGCGATTGTGGAATCCTTTTGCAGCTTCCACAGAGGATGACAGGGCTGTGGCTATTAATTTGGTGGCTTTGTCTGCCAAGTCATTACCCAGGGACATGGGGCCAGGTAGGCCTGAATGAGCCCTGATATGAGTGATGAAAACTGGGAATTTTCTTTGAAGCAACACTAATTGTATCTCTTGAAAAATTTGTGCTAAAGTGCTAGAGGGTTTGATTACTCCAGCCACCTCCAGCAAGTTTACTGCATTTACTACATAACTAGAATCTGACACAATATTGAGGGGTTCAGAGAAGGTTTTTAATACCTCCAGAACCACTAGACACTCTATTACTTGAGGTGATGCTTCTTTATATTGTTTGGAACATATTTTGCCATTGACCACAAAGGCCCCTACACCATTCTTGGAGCCATCGGTATACACCATGAGCCCTTCCTTAATTGGGTTTCTTACCGTTACATGCGGGAACACAATTGACTGGCTCTGGGCAAAGTGTAGGATCGGGTGTTTGGGATAGTGATTGTCTATGCTTCCAGGGAAAGTTGTAACTAGTATAGCCCAGTCATTAGATATGGCGGCCAAGGTCTGAACTTGCACAGAGGTATAAGGCACCACCAAGAGGTGGGGGCTACGCCCGAAATGGGTGATGGCTGCTTTATAGCCTCTGAGTGCAAGCTGAGCTATGGCTTCAGGATACCAATGTATTATTTTTGCTGGGGATACATTTGGGTGAACCCATAGTAAGGGCCCATTCTGCCAAAGAACGGCAGTTGGCAAATGGGCAGTTTGTAAAACACACAGACTAAAGGGTTGTGATTCTTCGATACGGAGCAGCTGCGCTTGTGTCAGGGCCATTTCTACCTTTTGTAGGGCCAGTTCAGCAGCTGGAGTCAATGTTCGGGGGGACGTGATGTGCGAATCTCCTTCTAAGATATTGAACAAAGATCTTAATTCCGAAGTGGGGATTTTTAAAAAGGGTCTAAGCCAGTTAATGTCCCCCAACAATTTCTGAAAATCATTTAGGGTATGGAGGTGGTCCCTTCTTATCTCTAATTTTTGAGGTATGATGTTATTTGGTGTCACCATGGTACCCAGGAACTGTCCAGTATTTGAAATTTGGACCTTTTCTACAGCTATTTGAAGTCCCCATTGACTCAAAGTTTTAAGTAAAAGGGGGTAGGCCCTTTGAAGCAGGCCAAGGTCCTTGTGGCACAGAAGGATATCGTCCATATAATGGAGCATGACTAACGAGGGAAATTGATCCCTTACTGGAGAAAGGGCCTCCTGCACATAAAGTTGGCACATAGTAGGGCTGTTGGACATTCCTTGTGGTAGAACCTTCCATTGGTACCTTTTATCGGGTTCCATATGATTAACAGAGGGTATGGTGAAAGCAAATCTGGGCCTATCTATTGGACATAGAGGTATAGAAAAGAAACAGTCTTTAATATCTATTATAATCAAATTCCAACCCCTGGGCAGGGCAGAGAGCACAGGAAGGCCTCTTTGCACAGGGCCGAACAAATGCATTTGTTCATTAATGGCTCTAAGGTCATGGAGCAACCTCCATTTCCCTGATCTTTTTTTAATAACAAATATGGGAGTATTCCAGGGGGAGGTAGAAGGTTCTATATGATCCAATTTTAGTTGTTCATTTACTAATTGTATTGCGGCCTCCATTTTTTCAGAGGATAGGGGCCATTGAGGGACCCACACCGGGTCCTCTGTTTTCCACGGTATAGGCCGAACCGTCCCCATGGCCCCTAGGAAAAACCCAGTCCTTGTCGGGCTATATTTCCTACTGGTGAAATAGGCTCAATTCCTCCTTGCTCTGACCGTCCTAATCCTTTGCCTGTCCTGTAGCCCATCTTTAGCATCATGTTTTTTGCCTTGTTCAAGCCTTCCCCCAACACAATTTTTTCATTGGACAGGGTTAGGCCCAAATGTTGCATAATGTCTCTCCCCCAAAGGTTTACTGGGAGCGGGAGCACATAAGGTTCGAATTTACCCTTTTGTCCCTCAGGAGCCTTCCAGGTCAAACTCATTGAGCTTATGGCAGGGCATGAATGATATCCCAGGCCTTGTAGAGAGTGGGACGATTTTGTAGTGGGCCAAGCTTTTGGCCACCAGTGCGTGGATATAATACTTTTGTCTGCCCCGGTATCAAGAATACCTTCAAACCTTTTTCCATTTACTTCGAGGCAGAGTTTGGGCCTTTCATTCAGGGATACAACAAGGTAGGCTGAATCAGTTCCTGACGACCCCATCGTTTTGGGACTGGGGCCTGGGGAGCCCTCCCAGAGGGTGTCGGGGAGGAGCAGCAATTGAGCTATCCTATCCCCTGCACTGATGGAAAACACGCCCCTGGGGCTGGAACATAAGACCTGTATTTCGGGGGAATGTAGGTGGTCAACAACCCCAGGATGGACCACTAGGCCCCGTAGGGTGAGTGACCCTCGTCCGAGGATAAGGCCCATGGTCCCAGGGGGCAAAGGTGACATTGGCTCTATAGGTACTGGTTGGATACTCATTTGGGGCATTAGTAGGAGGTCGGAGGCGGCGCGCAGGTCCACCCTTGTGGGTCTTCCTGGGTCGCTTCTTCCGCCATCCCGGAGGTTCTGACAAACCGGTTCCCATATCTTTGAGGGCCCTGGGACCGTGGGCCCAATGACCCGTTTTTTGACACATTGGGAGCAGGAACATTTAATGGAGGCAAAAGCCTTCCCTGTATATCTCGCACTGAGCGACATTGATCTGCTCTGTGGTACCCTTTACCACACCTCGTGCAGAGGGTCAAGACCCCCCCCCCTTCTTGTCTGGGGCTTTGCAATCTCTTTTGAAATGTCCAGGCTTACCACAATTAAAACAGGTCCGTTCACCGGTCTTCTTTTGTGGAGGATGCTTTTGTGCTAACATGATGGCGGCCGCGAGGCCAGTATTGCTAAGTGGACCTCCAAGCTCTCTACACACTCTTAGCCATTCTTGCAGCCCTTTTGATTTTCTAGGAGCAATGGCATTCCTGCATTCCTGGGTGGCTTGTTCAAAGATCAGTTGCTCAATAAAGGGTCCTATCCCCTCTGGGTCCCCAAAGATTTTTCCTGCCGCCTCCATCATGCGTGCGACGAAGTCGGCAAAGGGCTCCTGGGGCCCTTGAACAATTTTTGTAAGCTGATTGGTGGTTTCTCCCTTGCGATTAAGTGACTTCCAGGCCCGTATGGCTGTGCTGGAAATCTGGGCGTATGCCCCCCAATGGTAATTAATTTGATCTGCGGCCCACGGGCCTTGGCCTGTTAAAAGGTCAAATGTCCAATCCCGCTGCTCTTGCGTAAGGGCTATTGCGTTGGCCCTGGCCTGGGACTGGGCTGCCTCATGCCACAAGGCTTTCCATTCTATGTATTGTCCCATAGTAGGCAAGGCGGCCTTAACCACCATTTGCCAATCACTAGGTGTCATGGCAGTTTGTGCCATTCTTTCAAGAATCATAATAGTAAAATTAGCATTGGGACCATATTTTCTTACTGATTCTGCAAGATCTTTTATCTGACTATAGTCTACAGGAGCGTAGATTCTCCCCCCTTCCTGTTCATAAACAGGAAACGCTAAGTGTAGCTTGCGGAGGATCCTTTGGGGAAAAAAGGAAATTGTGGATGACCGGGCCTCATAAGGTGGGGGAGCGGAGGGAATGGCGGCAGCCAACAATCTCCTATCCTTAAAGGAGACACCGGACGCGGGCTTACTTGACTTAGGTCGCCCGCCTTCATCTGGGTGATACCTTTCTCCTTTATATCTAACTGCTTCTTCTTCTAACTTGTCCTCTTCCTCCGAGGTCAGTTTACTATCCTCGGTTTCGGAAGAATCCGAGGTATCTCTTAGGTGGAGGGCAGCCAGTTCTCGGGTCGGATATAACCCGGGCTTGCTGCTCCCCTTCTCTCCCTTTCTATTTCTCCCGGGAGGTCCTTTTTCACTTCCCTTTTTTGCCTTTTTTACGGTTTTTGTGCGCACACCCATCCTCTCACTACGCTCGGATTCTGACATACCTTCCTGCATAGCTTCTAAAACCTTTTGCCCTTTCTTTCGCTCCTCCTCACAGGCCTCATCTTCAAGACAACTCTTAACTAGTTTCCATATGGCCTTAACTCCCAACCTGAGGTCTGAACAGGTTTCTAGATCGTTGCCTAGCTTATTCCATGACGGCAGCGTCAGAGATCCTGACACCGCATACCAGGGAGCTACTCGATCAACTTCCTCGACAAAGCGGCGAAGAACTCTGTCCCCAAGCTTCAGGTCCCTTCTTTTGAGAAGTTCTTTTAATGAAGTTTGTACTGATTGAGAAGCCCCCATGATACTCTAAAGGAGACTGCAGTTTATGTCTCCGGGATCGTATAGGCGCGTTCCGCTCTTTGCTCTTTTATTTACGAGAGACTGACGCGCGCTAGGGTTGTAAGAACTTCAATTTAACACAACCTTCTATGTTCACAAAGGAAGAGGGCTAGGAACCATACAACCAAGGCCACGAGGACGATAATTAAAGCCTCGGGCAATCCCTCCCACGGCCCGGTTAGTTGAAGGGAGTGCGAAAGGGTCAGGTAAAATTCAGGCATACCTTTCCGAGACGTAGTTCCTGCAGTTCTGGACCCTCCCCGTCACCGAGGGATCTCCGATGGTGCTCGCGATGTTCTTCGTTTTCCCGGGATTTCGGCACCAGATGAGAGTGTTCGCTGATTCGCCCGCGAATGAGGACACCACACACAATAGGGTTCTTCTGCAGTAAGCTTTATGCGTCTTGAGAGGGAGAGCATAAGCTTCACAACCGGAGACCCCAGGCAGTCCGAGCCCCTCCTTTTTATAGGAAATTTTCCCCGCCTCGGACGTGGCAAGCCATGATTGGCTCAACACTGATCACCCCATATGACGTTATCCCTGAGGCGGAGCTGCCCGGGGCGGGGATTTCCAGCGCAGGCGCAAACTAGATGTTTACTAGTTGGTACTGAGGAAATGACTCAGTACCGGAAGATAGCGGCGCCCCACACTCCTCGAGTTTTTTCCCCTCAGTGGTTACCACTTTTTATCCTATTCTATCAATTTCCATTATTTCCCTATTTGTTTATATATATGTTACCCCCAATGGCATACACACCTTATGACAGCAAGGCCTTCATCTACTAGTTTCCCCAGGTAGAGAGGCATCTAATGTAACCAGCTGGTCAGTGCAAGTACCATGCAATGCCTAAGGTGACCAGGAGGAGGTAGATTAAGGTTAAGACAGTTCCTCCTGAGGGTCTCTCACTTCTGCCCTTTGTTTCTTTTCTTATTAATTTACCTTCCAGATTCCACACTTGACCTTGGCAATGCCTCTTCTGAAAGTCTTTTGAACTTCTGAACTCTAGTCTGCATCTTTAAGGTCTCCAAGTTTCCCATGCAGGACATCAATTGCATCTGGTTTGCATGTGACATCACTGCCTAGTCCTTCTATTGTCTCAGGCTGCCTCATGTTGTCACAGGGTGTTCTTCCTAGTGTCCCAATGAAGAGGCTGAGGATGTCAACTATCATTTGTTCATTTTGCTTTTCAGAATACTGTAGAATCCTTTGTCAATAGTGAAGTTGAGTTCAATAGGCTTGTCTACAATTCCTATCTCTCATTTGTAGATCTACTGAATAATAAAACCCCTTCAGTTCTGCCCATGTGTCTAGTTCATCCTTTCTCTACATTTGTTCATCTATGTTTAAAATTCTTTTCTTGACAACTTTTTGAAAACTGATATTAGAAAATATTTTCACATGTAAATATCATAGCAGAGACTTAGAGTGATTTTTTCCTGACTAATAACTTGTTTAAGTAATTAGGCTTCATGAACTAGGAGAGGATTGAAAACTAGAGGTGGAACACTTACTGAGAATGGAAGCAGAGGCTCTGATTTATACCTTAGCTGTCACTGCTGACCCAGACCAGCATGGTACAAAATAAGGAGCTTCCTTGGTCTATTGTCAGACATGGCTTCACTCCACTTTGGGTACTGTGGTTCAATCATTCTGTGAATCTGAGCAATGTGATTTCCTATGAAAATTACTTCTTTGTATCTGAGACCTCTAATTTGTTAGATGTTTTTCACCCAGGCATATTGTTAATATTAGATGAACAAATATTGACTGCTTCAGTAGGGCTCTTTCTTAGTTAAAACCACCCTCATGCTAAAGAATGTATCCGTTCCCTTAGGCGTGATGTAGGCATGGGTGAGTTAGACTGATTCATATTTAGGATGTTACAGCTCCCTTTTCTTTTCCTTTTTAAAAATTTAATCAATTTTGAACTTATTCACTTTATATCCTGCTCACTGTTCCCCTCCTGGTCACCCCTTCCCACAAGCCCTCTTCCAGTCTAGTAGAAAAATGGGCAAAGGGTGTATCTTCAAAATGCATTTTGGGACTATCTTTCCCCTTTGCAAACAGTTTTGCTTCACTAAGAGACTTAGATGAAAGTGACTTGTCATCTTTGGTTGTCACGTAGCAACAACTGAAAGGACTCTAGTAACACTACTGTTCTAACACTAGATGTGAGTGACAGGGTTTGGGAAAGTGGAGGAACCTACAGGTTATTTTTTTTAATTAATGATTTTATTTATTCACATTCCAAATGTTGCACCCCTTTCCTGGTCCCCCATCCCAGAGTTCTTGACCACATCCCCCCTTCCTTTTGCTTCTGAGAAGGTGCTTCCCACTTCCTGGGGCATCTCTTTTCCTTGGGGCATCAAGTCTCTACAGGACTAGGTGCATCCTTTCCCACTGAGACCAGACAAGGTAGTCCTCTGCTGTATATGTGTGAGGTCCTCAGACCAGCCCACATATGCTCTTTGGTTGGTGGTTTAGACTCTGGAACCTCCCAGGAATCAGGATTAGTTGATACTGTAGGTCTTTCTATGGGGTTGTCATCCCCTCCAGTTTCTTCAGTCCTTCCCCTAACTCTTCCATAGTGGTCTCTGACCTCAATTCACTGGTTGACTCTAAGTATCTCATCTGAAATAGCCTTGAACACATTGGCACAGGGGAAACTTTCCTGAGCAGAAGAACACCAATGGCTCAAGATCTAAGATCAACAATTGACTAATGGGGACCTCATGAAACTGAAAAGCTTCTGTAATGCAAAGGACACTGACAATAGGACAAAATGACAGTCTGCAGATTGGAAAAAGATCTTCACTAACCCTACATCTGGTAGAGGTCTAATATCCAAAATATATAAAGAACTTAAGAAGTGAGACTGCAAGAAACCAAATGACCCAATTTAAAAATGGGGTACAGAGCTAAACAGAGAATTCCCAACAGAGGACTCTCAAAAGGCTGAGAAGCACTTAAAGAACTGTTCAACACCCTTATTTGTCAGAGAAATGCAAATCAAAATGACTCTGAGATTCCACCTTATACCGACCAAAATTGCTAAGATCAAAAACTCAAGTGACTGCACATGTTGGCAAGGATGTGGAGAAAGAAGAACACTCCTCCATTGCTGGTGGGATTGCAAACTGCTACAACCACTCTGGTAATCAATCTGGAAGTTCCTCAGAAAATTGGAAATAGTTCTACCTGAAGACCCAGCTATACAGCTCCTGCTAATATACCCAATATACCCAAAAGAAGCTCCACCATACTACAAGGACAGGTGCTCTCTGCTTTCTTCCTATGGGCAGTTCTCAAATTTTCGGAGTTTTTCATTTTTTCTCTAAGATGTTTCCCATTACTAAGGTATAAATGAGAAGGGTGATAGGGGTTAACCGTGTCTCTGCACTGGGCTAATGGTCCTTGTGCTGTCTGAGGCAATGATACTGTCCCCGAGAGATACTGACGGAATTTGCTTTGGTCTTAATAGGATCTTCATCAAGCTATGGACAGGAAAGCAGTAAAATAGTGTGTCTTAGTTTATTCAGGGTTTTGAGTAAGCCAGATCCCAGTGAACTGACAGAATGAAGCTCTGCAGATGAATGTCAAGCCCATTCTACTTCGATGACTTTGTACTGCCTTTCCCACACACTGCAGAAACAAGTTGCATTGCAAAAGTGCCAAAACCAAAGAATGTTGTAGGTTCCATGTGGAACCTCTCAGAGGCAGATCTGACATCTGATGTAGGGTAGGAATGACCTTATAAATAGTTGGGAAATAAAATGTTTATATTACATCAGTATTTTCATAAACCACACCTTCTCTGAGGCCAGTTTTATGCTCTCGAGACCCACACCACTTCCTGCCAGCTACTAAAGCAGCTTTGAAGTGATGACTGTTCTGACTCATGGTCTTGTAACATTCTCTTTAGACCCATATCAATCTATCTGTAATGTATCACTGCCCAAACACCCAGAGCAACCTGGGAGGTAAAATAGAACTAATGTTCAAGAATGTAGTCCTACCCACTTCTCTTTTCTTCAGACCATGACTATGAAATGATCACTGTTGGGGGTTCATTTTTGTTTTTAATAAGGGATACAGTAAAAATGTGTGATTTAACTGGTCTCAGTCTTTGGAGGGAAGCCATAATCTGCAAGTATTTTATTTGGAAGCCACGCCAAAGTCACAGCAAGGAAACTATCCAACATGACTCACATGGCCCACTTAGAGGTGTGGAAATGGAAGGAGTTGTCATTCTACAGCATAGCATCCAGTGGAGAGCTAGGTGGTCTTCTATACAATGTCCCTTAGTTACTTTAAGGTAGAACATAGACTGCCTTGGGGCTGGGACATTCTTTTGATCTAATCAAACAACACAGATTCATATAAGTCACCATGAAGCTCATTAGTAAATCATGATCATTTACCGGTTCCCCTGCATCATTTCCTTAGCTTATATGTAAGTAGCATAAAGTAGAAACCAAATGTCTAGTATGCATGGAGTAGGGAGCAGATAGTTTATGTCAACCTCAGGCCCCCAAAATGCTGACATACAGCCAGAATCTATTACATGAGCAGTGCTTAATTTCACAGAGTTTGCTGAAGTGCTAAAAATGGCTTAATCATTCCCAGAACATTTTTCTTGCTTTTTAGAACAACATGGACATTCATTCCTTTAGCATATATTTATAATATCTGACCAAGCTAAACTCTAATCTGTAATGTTTGAGTCATCTTTGATAGCTACTGAAACACTGTGCTTCAGTTTCCAGTTTCTTCATTTGTAAGAGAAACGTTTGTTGAGAAAGATAATAGTGGACACTTCATACCGTTATGGTGATTAAAGTGTGCATGTGCTTGAAGCTGAGAGCATCAGGCACGATGATCATATTGCTGTACTCTAAATTATAGAGGAAATTAGTAGCTTAACACAATGCTCATTTATTATGTTAGTGTTTCTGTTGGCCAGAAATCTGAGAATGGCCTAGATGTGTTTATAACTTCATAGCAGTATTCAAAGCATTCATGGACTATAATTGTCTCATATTTAAATAATGTAAAGTTTGTTCTTAAAAACACAAAGTGGTTGGCAGAGTTCACTTCATTGACAGCTCTTGGCCAGTTGTCACCCTTGGTTCTTTCTTGTGTCTGTCTGACTTTGAATGACAACTTTTTTCTTTCTTTCTTTCTTTCTTTCTTTCTTTCTTTCTTTCTTTCTTTCTTTCTTTCTTTTTTTTTGTGAGCAACTGAAGAAATCAGTTATGGTGATTCTTACCTGTGACCACAGAAGGCTGAGACAGGATAGTTAATTTGAGAATAGCCTGTTCTACATCATTAGAACCTGTTGAAGAAGAAAGAGGAACAGGCAAAGAAATAAAATAATAAACAGAGCCGGCCATCAATATAAGCCATAGTGTTTTATAATATTTTTATGGGAATTATATTTCATGTTGCCATGTTTATTTTTTAGAAAACATGTGCTAGGTCCAGCCCATGTTCAAAAGGGAGTCATAGTAGAAGCTTCCTATCAGAAAAAGAACTATATAAGTAAGTTTGAAATCCCCATGCTTGCTGAAGGCATTTATTAAAATTAGATACAAAATAAAATAGTGATTAGCAACATTGATAAGCACTTCGATGAACTGAAAATTCCATGTTTGGTGACAATTACAATATTGCTACACCACTGAGAATGTTTCAAATGAAAGCATCCCTGGATGCTGTAAGAGCAGAGATAATGAAGGCAAGGTCCAGGGCATCTCCCATATTGTATAGGTTAAACCAAAGCAGCCAGAAGACAGAGTAGGGACCGGATGATCAGTTCTAGCTTTTGTTTGCAGTCACACATTGCTTCTATACAAGAACCAATGGAGTCGTTCAGGGTCAGCTTTGGAAAACAATAATCATGGTTAGCAATCTCAGCAAAGCGGGATTTAGATTCGAGTTACAGACTGGAAAGGAGTAAGAATATGAAGAAAGTATCTATGGACAACAATACTAGAAATGGGAAGAAGAAGAAGATAAGCAGAGAACTGCATGGTTAGACTGTTAATAGGGGTTGGGCCTATAGAGATAAGCTTCCAGATCGTAAATGAAACAGGTTTCTGAATGACCATCAGGGAAGGAATGCAGAATATCCATTGATCTAAATTGGGGGTTAAGGTCTGATAGAAGGACCTTTAACAAGGTAATGGTAAGACAAACATAGAAACCGGTGGTTTCAACCTGTGGGCAGAGACCCATCTAGCAGTCAAACGACACTTTCACAAACGTCACCTAATACCATCAGAAAACACAGGTGTTTACATTATGCTTCATAAGAGTAGCAACATTACAATTAAGATGTATCAACGAGAATAATATTCTGTTTGGGGGTCATCATGACACAGGAACCATGTTAAAGGGTCACAGTGTTGGGAGGATTGAGAACCAGTGGTTAAAGAGGAGACAGGCTACAGGAGGCTGATTTCCCCATGTGCGTTTGAATCTGCGTGAAGGAACCTCCACAAGTCCTGAATAAAAGACCCTTTATGTGATACCAATGCAAGTCAAAAATAGAAGTGTAAGGGCTTGGTGTGGGAGTTTTGCATCCGACAATGAGAAGAGAAGAATAAAGGATGAGAATTCTCTTTTATGTAGCTGAACCCAAGTCTAAGGAAAGCTTTTGGTTGAACTAGCATGCTGCTATGTCAATAGACTGAATATTTATTCTCAAGCTTCTGAGAAGGAAACTTCAGAGAGAAAATTTATTCAGTTGCACAACCTCTGTCCCTACCTCTGGTCTTTCCTCCTAAGCTAAATTTAGCCAGATAAGATAGGGCAAGTTATGTCTGGGAAAAAAAGAAGGTCCTTGTGCTGGAGGCCCATGGTCTTCAAGTCCTGTCTTCCTTGCCTACCGTGCTCCAGACGGGTGCTCTGCCCTCAGCTCTAAGAGCTTAGTTCAGAATTAGATTTGAACAAATGCTGAAAACAATTTTTTTTGTCTGTTGTTTCTTGAGGCCAGCTTGAATGCACTAATAATGAGCTCTGTGTTACCCACAGTGGCTAGTGTCTCATCAAGGAAAGAAGTCAGGGCACTTTTCTTTGGTGTCACCGAACTAACATTGAGTGTAGGTTTGAATTCTTTGTTCTCTCTGACTTCCATCCTCTTTGTCCCATGAGTTGGACTCTGTGCCTGCCTGAAGGATGTCTTGTGATTCCATCCCCTTCCTTGTGTCTATATCCTTGTCTGTTTTTCTGAGTGTGTTTCTCTGTGTGTCTTGTTCCAACAAAGAGCTTTGCCCTCTCTTCAATTGAGCAACACAGAAAGCATCACATGGGGAAAGGCATGGGAGCTACTTTACAGAAATCTTTAAAAGTTTTACAGGTGATTAAGGCTCTGAGTGCAACTGACCCCAACCAACCCAGATGACAATCTCTTGAAGACATCATTGTTTATCAATCAATATCTGTGTGGTGGTTTATGGTAGACATTCATTTTATGAGATTGCTTTCAATATCCATTTTGGTTGTTTTGGGCAAGTGATTACTAGAGCACACATGAATTATTCTTGGGTAAGGGCAGAGAAGGGCACGCAGTTTAAGATTGCAGCTGTGCTCTAGCTTAGGTTGTAAACAATAACTACATGATAAATCCAAGGCATGTAGGGTTATGGTCACATTGTTCTCTCAAAGGCAGGTTGAACAAACAGGCTGAGTAGCAGTCATAAGCCTTAAGGTGTATTATTATTAACTCTGACTGTGAGGTACCACCAAAGTTCCAGTCTCTTAGGATGACAGAGATATTTTCATCATAATGTGTCACTACAATTTGTCATATAAAACCCTGTGTGGTTTATTTATTCTTTCCTTAAATTTTTGCTCTTAAAATATAAATTTGTTTTGAAGAAATAACCTTGTGTAAGTTGTCGGATAATTAAAATGCTAAACACTTTTTGCATTCACTGTTAGAATGTCATTGGAAATTCAGCTTAGAATGATAGCTCATATTTCTCTATGTTTTGGGTTTGCTTTCTTTTTTCAATCTTTGAAATGAGATAATTTTGGAAATGACCTTCTGGATATAGTCTGAGGATTAAATGATTAAATACACATTAAGTAGGTTGGATACTCCTGGGCACTTGCTTCTCTAGTCCCTTGGTCCTTCAGTCTATGAGGGCTGATTGGCTAGAATAGTATTTTTCAGATTACCAAGTTTACATTTCCATATTAGCTCCACAGTCTCCTGAAATAATCTCTTTCCCTTTACATTTTTTCTTTCCAAAACATTGTTTTCCAGGATTTGCTTTTAGAGATGCCTGTCCTTTTCTATAGGGGCTGGAGGTGATTGTCTCTGAAGAGTCTTGCCGTTCTCTTCTGTGGACCTTATTACTTTCCTCTGTGCAGGGAAGAATGAGGAAGAACACTACATAGTCAAGGTAACATGCAATTAGTAAGGTGGTCCTAACTTAATCCCAGTGCATCCTTTTTTCTTTTGAGTATGAAACTAAGTATTAACATTTGCAATACTCTTTTTAGCCTAGTCAGTATCTCTTCTTCTTCTTCAGATGTCTAGAGTAGTTGAATGGATTTGCTGGCTAATATAATCTGACAAGAGGCAGGGTAAGAAAGCATAAAGTTTCTCTGCATAGAATTACCTCTGCAGAGAAATGTAAACAATTAATATCTACCCTTAAGCATGAGAAAAATAGATACAGATAATTTAGGCACATAGTCATTTTACTATGATATAACATTGTTTGAAGGTAATCATTTCTTCTGAAATAGATGAGCATCTGAGCATTTTTTATAGGATGTTGTAGAGAAAACTTTAACTTTAAAGAATTATAGTAGATAAACTATAATACCTTTCCATTTCTTAGTTTCTAGGCTGTATAATCTTATCATCAAGACAATGAGCCTGGCATTTCTCCATCCACAGTGCAATGATCTTGTCTGAGAACTAGGAGAGCCACTTTTCTTTCAAAGTGGTATTAAGGGTCAGGATGTCTCAACATAAGCAGTCAGACATTTCTATATAATGGTCAGCAGTCAGACATTTCTATATCTCTCTGAAGTCAGCTATTCACCTCTAGTCTCTAGTATATCCTATGTGTTGGTTTGAAAAGTCCCATATCAAACAATTTCACATATATGAGAGTAGAAATTATAGTTTGATAAATTTAATAGGTCTTTGCCCCCCTTTCTTGACTCAGTGAGTGTAAATCTTTTATTTTTTCTTATTAAAAAATATTCTATTAGTGTAATAAAACATTTACACTGAGGTCCTATACAAACTCTGAGTCATTCTGTAGCAGTTTGCTTTCTCCACTTTTTAAACAATTTATTTACCTGCTTGTTTATTTTACATCCTGACCATACTTTTTTCATTCCCTCTCCCTCAACCCTTGCCCCATCTCACCCTGACATCCACCCCTCAATTTCTCTTTAGAAAAGGGGAGGCCTCTAGATCAAGTAGTCCCAGCATATCAAGTTGCAGTAGGACTAGACACCTCCTCTCCTATTGAGCCTAGATGAAGCACACAGTAGCAGTAGGAAGAAAGGGTCCCAAAGGCAGGCAACAGAGTCAGATACAACACCCACTCCCACTGTTAGAAGTCCCACATGAAGACCAAGCTAAACAACTATAACATATATGAAGAGGGCCCAGTTCAGTCTCATGCAGGCTCCCTAGTTGGTGGTTCAGTCTTGGTGAGTCCCTATGGATCCAGGTTAATTGATCCTGCTGGTTTTCTTATGGTGTCCTTGACCCCTCTGGCTCCTACAATCCCTTTTCTCTATTTCCTGCAGGGTTTCCCAAGCATTGCCTAATGTTTGCTATTAGGTCTGTACATCTGTTTCCATTGGTTACTGGGTGAAGCCTCTCTGATGATGATTATGCTAGTCTCCTGTCTGCAAACATAGCAGAATGTCATTAGCAGTGTCAGGGGTGGGCATAGGTATCAAGCTGGACCAATCATTGGTTGCCTATTACCTCATTTCCTGCTCCACATTTACCAAAGACATCTTGTATGGAGGTCAAATTGTAAGTTGAAGATTTTGTGACTGCATTGGTGTCCCAATCCCTCCACTGGAAGTTTCGCCTAGTTACAAAACTTGGCCAGTTCAGGCTCCATATCATCCATTGCTAGGGGTCTTAGCCAGAGTCACTCTCAAAGATTTCTGGGTTTTTCCATTGCCCTACATTTCTAGCTTGCCCAGAAATGCCCCCTCCCCCTGTTCTAGTTCTGTCTCCTAGTACTTCTTCCCTCTGTCCTTCCCTTATCTGGTCTTTCCTGTTCCCAAATTCACCTCCACCAGATGGCTCAGCCATTAAAGACTAGGCTGACAACCAAAGAAAGATCTTTGCCCTTTTAAAAGGAGGTTGGTTTCATGATTTGCTGCCTTAAGAGTCGTTTCTTGGGTTTGGAGTGGTGGTATATGCCTATAACCTCTGTACTTAGAAGGCAGAAACACGAGTGCTACATCCACTCCAGTAGTGACTTGCTTGTCAGGCCTAAAAGCCTGGAAGCAGTCAGGAGGAAAGAGTTTCATGGAAACTTAGCTTCCTGGAACCTTGGCATTCCCATAGCTAGAATGCCCCAGATTTGTCCCTGCGATATTGTGGAGGGTCTTGCATGCTTTCTTACAGTATTTTACTGAATAAGAGTTAGAAATCTCAGGGCAAGCTTAGCAAAGTATACTTAGAATCTTCATTACAGCCAGGTATAGCAGACTATGTTGCATATTAGAAGAAAGTTGGTGAATTCTTCTGACAAATGGAGACTCCCTACAAATACTTAAAAGAACAGCCAAGTTACTCTCATATGCAAGAATTTACCAAGGCTTAGGAAAAAGGGGGGGGGGTTGTGGTATTGTATTATTCATGATAAGGTCTGCTAGAGCAGAACCCCCTGGTGCTAGCTTTCACAAGGCTCAAAGAAGTAGCATAAATTCTGACTAGGGTGTGAAATCCTTACCTGTCATTAGCTGACTCTTGGCAGGGCTGTTTTATCTTTACTGTAAACATTGCCTGGTTCCTGTCAGTCCTTTGAAGGCATTCCTCTGTTTTGTGTCAGATTCTTCAATGTACCTTGCCTGCTGTGACAGCTACTCCTTTGTTTTCTGTATTATATAAGACTGGTGTTTGTTTTGTGAAAATACATTCAGATACAGCACTCCCTTGTGTTCATATTTGTTTGTCATTTGTTTGTCTCCATGGCCACCTGTCTGGACCCTTGATTCCCCACGGATTGAGAGAGGCCTACTGGGGCTGGTCTGTGGCACAGGAGAATAACTATAAATTCAAGCACATGCATAGTAACTTCTAGGTGAGCCAGGGAAACAGGGAGAACCTTGTCTTACAAATGAAAAAGTAATCGTTTGTGATACATATTTATTTATAGACCTTTTGTCATGTAATTTGGCAAGTCCTGGTTGAACATTGGTTAATTGAGGTGTATTACTGCTAGAAGTAATGTACAGGGACTGCTTCCTTTCACTATTCCACCCAATGGGATAGAGAAAACAAATATATCAAAGGGCTGTTTCTTCTGTCTGAAGCAGCCTAGTTTACTGATTGCAAACCCACAGCTTTAAGTAAGGCTGAGGCCTTTGCAACAGATCTGGTGTTTCATTTGTTCTTTGGGCGTCTGCCCGCAGTCATAGTATAGAAAAGTGGTTATGTGGAATCTCAGGTGTGGACAGAAAGGGCGTTCCACCCTTTACTCTGAATCATGAAACCAACTTCATTTTAATAGCGCCATGATACTATACATTTATCAAGGTTTCACTTTCATAGTGCTGTATGTTTGAAATTGTTTGATGTGTAACTATTTCAGAGCAATACAGAGGAAGAATATATCTATGAGTGTTCTGGCAAGTAGCATGAATATACTAGAGAATGGAAGAGAGTAGTTGTCAACAGCTGACTTTTATGTACAACACCCTAAACATTTCTGTCTGTCTGTCTTTCCTGTTCTCCCTTCCTTCCTTCCTTCCTTCCTCCCTCCTCTCTCTTTTCCTTCCTTCCTTCCTCCCTCTCCCTTCCTTCCTTCCTTTCTTTCTTTCTTCCTTTCTTTCCTTCTTCCTTTCTTCCTTTCTTCCTTTCTCTTTCTTTCCTCTCCTTTGACAATGATAAAGTAGCTAAAAGAGCTCTGTAAGCATGTATGAAGTTTGCATTTTTTTCTAATTTTTTTTTTTTTTTGTATTAGGAACCTTTCTTCAGTATGAAAGATCTTGTACTGTTTTCAAATTTCCTGAATTTTAACCCTGAGCACTTCTGTGACAGGCCCTGAACTTCCTCAATTCCTATTATGGTTTAAATAAGAAATGTCTGTTAAAGGATCATGTTGGAGTTTCTAGAAGTTTTGAGGTAGAGCCCAGCTGGTTGGAAGTCAAGAGAGGGAAATCCTCACTAAAAAGCAGACTGCCAGGTACTATTTGCTCACACTACCCCATAGCAATGAGCAGGGTGAAAGGAAGCCGCACATTTGCTCTTCACAGAAGAGCTGTATGTCAAAAAAGAGACAGAGGAAAAACAAAGGGATAGAGAAGAGCCCATGGGAAGACTGGCCACATGCCTCCCTAGGGCCTTGCACATTGTTTTCTTGGTGTGTGGTGGCCACTCTGTGGAGATTTGTTGATGAATGAATGAATATATCAAAGATAAATGAATCTGGACAGTCAAGTTGGGCTAGTTCCAAATCTTTCTTCTTTGGTCTTGGGAAAACCAAATTGAACCCAGCTGTTTTTCAGAATAACAAGCCATTTGTGCAGAAAGCAGCCATTTTTTTCTATTTCTACTTCTATTTCCCCCAAGGGTGCTGAAGAAATAAACGCATCACCAACTATTTATTCTTCAAAAGGCCTGGCCATTTGTTCTTGACATTTTCTTAATTGTTCACATTCTGTGTCTCTGTTTAGTTTTTCTAATGTTGCTCCACTCATCACAAACAACTTGTGATATGATCCTGCTGATTCAAGTGTGGTGGGATTTTCTAGCTGTGTTCTCTTATTTTGCCCTTTCCATATATCTCAGTTACATATTTTTCCAAATACTAATTTTATCATTTAAGCTGTCTACACCATCAAGGATATAAATGTAACTTTAAAGTGTTTCAAAAATATGGATAAGTCACTCCACACTTCTTAAAAAACAATGTATAGGTCAGTGAGGTTCACTGACCTCATTTGTTGACCTAATATGACACCCGAGAAGCCGGTGAGGACATGCTTTTAGTATTATAGATTTACACAGCACGGATAAGCAAGTGTGAGATGCGGCTCTCTGGATTCTGCAGAGCGATCAGAGGACAAATGAGGGAGAGCAGAAAATCTGAACCATAGTGCCCTTCCCATTAGCTCCTTCAACTCTCCTACAACCTTAAGCCAGCACAATTTAGCCAGAAAACAGCAGCACTACATCCACTTTACAAGCAAAAATGGAGGAGATGTACACAGGGTCAGGAAATTGAAAAGAGGTGTGTAGCAATGGGTTGGGGAACTGGGGGTAGCCATATTTCCAGATGACAGGAAAGCAGGAGGTTTCCAGGACCCAACAGGGATGACATTAATTGAAATACCCAAAATAGGGGAGAGAGTACCTGTAGAGACCATATCCAGAGGTTAGGCACATCTCCCCACCCCGTTGAGGATGGGGTCACCCACCCGTCTCAAAAATATTAACACAGAATTGCTTCTGTTTAAAGGAAATATGGGGACAAAGACTGGAGCAGAGATTGAAGGATGGCCATCCAGAGACTGGCTCTACCTGGGGATCCATCCCATATGCAGCCACTAAACCCAGACACTATTGCTGATGCCAAGAAGCGCTTGCTCATAGGAGCCTGATATAGCTGTCTCAGAAAAAGGCTCTGCCAGAACTTGACTAATACAGAGGTGGATGCTCACTGCCAACCATCTGACTGAGCACAGGGATGCCAATGGAAGAGAAAGAATTGAAGGAGCTGAAGGGGTTTGCAACCCCGTAGGAAGAACAACAGTATCAACCTACCAGATCGCCGAGAGCTCCTAAGGACTAAACCACCAAGCAAAGACTACACATGGAGGGACCTATAGCTCCAGCTGCCTATGTAGCAGAAGATAGCCTTACCTGGCATCACAGGGAGGGGGGGCTCTTGATCCTGTGAAGGCTCAATGCTCCAGTGTAGAGGAATGCTAGTGTGGTGAGGCAGGAGTGAGTAGATGGGTGGAGGAGCACCCTAATAGAAGCAGGGAAGATGAGATAGGATTTTTTTGGAGGGGAAACCAGGAAAGGGGCTAACAACTGAAATGTAAATAAAGAAAATACGCCCCCCCACACACAAAGCATGATGTATATGCTGTTAACCCCAACACTGGGAGCTTAGAGAAGAGGATCAGTAGTTCAAAGGTGTCTCTCATTTACAAGGATGGTTTGAGGCTAGCCCAAGCTACACGAGAATCCCCAATCCTTCTAAATCACTAGTATGTTCTACAGTGCTGTTCACTATGTCTTCCAATTTCTATACAAAACTATGTAAAAATGCTGGCATTTTTATGTTTAGGTAGATTATTTAGGTGTTTATTAAAGGAACATTTAATGCATATTTCTGTGTCCAGTCTTGGTCTTAATAAGTGCTGGTTGGAGGACAGGTGTTTGCATTTTTGAGTGATGCAGGCTGTAGTGGTTTTTTTTTTATTGACTTTTGTATTGTATTTACTTGTTTTTATTTTCATTTCATTCTGATTTTTCTTCTTAAGTAGTATATAATACTATTATTATTGATATCTTTTTTAAAAAAGAGTTTGTGTAGTCTCTGTTGTCCTAAAAGTCAAAATCCTTCAACCTCAGCCTCCTGATTAAGTTGCTGCCTAACTTTGACCTACGATGATGCAGATGATGATGCAGTCCAATGACACAGCCATATTCAAGCTTCCCACCCATCTCCTTCTGTTTTTCTCTCTCTTCTCCACCCACTCCCCTCTTGTGATCCACAAGAATTCAAGTGTAATGAACCATGACTCTGTAAGAATGTTTAATGGTTGTGCAGACATGACCTTTATTTTATGATCTGTCTTTGCTTCATCTTCACATGAGGGCTTCATTCATAAAGCATACAATTTTTAGGCAATCAATTTATGACTTATCTGATTTATCAGACACTCCAGGTCCTCAGGGCAAAACTTTCCTTCTTTCATTGAAAGTTGGGATTTGCTCATAGTTTCCTTGTTTATTTGATGGTAGTGGTGTCAGAGATAAACACAGAGCAGTTGTTTTCAATTTTCCTGAGCAGATACTGTGGAATGCTTGTTTAAACAGATTTCTGGCCCCACCTTAGGTAGATTGCAGCAATTTGCATTTCCAGTTGATTGTTGATCCGGATGAGGTGCCACTCTTTGAGAACCCCCTCACCAGAAAATTCTGGCCTCTCCTTTAAGTCCAAGTACAGGAGCGGGAGAATTTGAGACTATTGAGAAGGGATATTCTTCAGGCCAGAAACCCAAAGATGTACTTGCCTTGTACACCAAATCTGGAAATGCCTTTGCTCTCAGAAAGCATGCAGGTACATTATACTAATCTAGGGAACAGGTGTGTGTGTGTGTGTTCTTTTTATTTAGCAAAAAAGCAAAAATACCAGGCCTGTCATTTTTGCTTATGAACTGTAAGTAAAACTTTACCAAAGTCCAAGAAGACAGTGTAAGACATTAATTGCCTAAAACGTAGTATCCCATGATGTCCAAGTTGATAAAAGGGCCTCAGTGAGTCGCCCTGGGAGCGGGGTGAGTAAAATCCAGAGGCTTTAGACACAAAATGTGTGCTAATGGCAGGCTTATTATAAACAGGGGTTTCCTATAGAACACTATTTTTAAACCTGAGCTCTTTCTTGAAACTGGGATGATGATGATCACAAAATAAAATTTCTAGACATCAGTGTAAACAAAAGGGAAAAAAATCAAACCAGCTGATATGGATTAGCAGTTCATGACTTATAGGAAGGTTTTGTGACAAAACTTCAACAGAATGGGGTAGAATTTCAGAAATGTAAAGAGCTGTCTTCCTACTGTCCTTCAATATTTAATTTATGGTTTCATTTCTTTCTGTAAATTTTTGTAACGACGATGACAAGGCAAACACAGGATTATCCCAGGGCCAGACATAGTTGAGATGGATTAACCCAGGGTCAGGTATAGTGGAGATACTCAGGATAGATTTGCTGCATAAGCAGTGAAGGGAGGAATGTGCAAGAACTCATCCCTGAGGACTCTTTCAGACAAAGCTGACTGACCTTAGGGTACTCCCTGCCTCAGCTATCACTGTAACAAAGTTCTCCCATGTTTGAGTTTCTCTGTGTAGGGAAAACTTTGCATGGAGCATGCCATGGTAAATGCTCAGCAACATTATGTCAAATAAGCTAAGCCTTTGATATCAGTTCACTCCTAGTATCAACTCACTCCTAGGGACTCCCCTGTGACTACGGTATTTTTATGAAACATATTCACCTAGATGATGGGCAATAAAATTGGATCCTTGCACTCACTGAGGCTAGGGTAATAGAGAAATCATTAAGCCAAGGAATTAGCGAACCAACAATTTTGGACAACTTTACGAACAAAGTTCAGTATACATTTTCTTCAGAAAACAGAACCAAGAGGGTATTCATTAATTATGAAAAAAATCTCCTGGGAGATTCATGATTTTTAGGATGGGGCCCAGGAAAGCAGGAGAGGAAATTAAATTTCATGAAGGAAAGCCTAAGAACCAGGTTGTGATAGTTTGTATATGTTCAGCCCAAGGAGTGGCACTATTAGAAGATGTGGCCCTGTTGGAGATGGTGTGTCACTGTGGGTGAGGGCTTTAAGACCTTCATCCTAGCTGAGTGAAAGCCAGTATTATTCTAGTAGCCTTAAGATGAAGATGTAGTACCCAGCTTTATCACTCTTGGGCATATACCTAAAAGATGTTCAAACATATAATAAGGACACATCCTGCGCTATATTCACAGCAGCCTTATTTATAATAGCAAGAAGCTGGAAAGAACCCAGATGTCCTTCAATAGAGGAATGGATCAGAAAATGTGGTACATTTACACAGTGGGGTACTCAGCTATTGAAAACAATGAATTCATGAAATTCTTAGGCAAAAGGATGGAACTAGAAAATATCATCCTGAGTGAGGTAATCCAATTACAAAAGAACACACATGGTATGCACTCACTGATAAGTGGATATTAGCCCAAAAGCTTGGAATTCCCAAGATACAATTCACAAACCACATGAAACTCAAGAAGAAGGAAGACCAAAGTGTGGATGTTTCGTCTTTCTTAGAAGGGGAAACAAAATTCGCACTGGAGGAAATATGGAGACAAAGTGTGGAGCAGAAACTAAAAGAAAGGCCAAAGATTGCCCTACCTGTATGGATCAAAACAGACACTATTGTCACCAAACTCAGACACTATTGTGGATGCCAAGAAGTACTTGATGACAGGAGCCTGATATAGCTGTCTCCTGAGAGGTTCTGCCAGAGCTTGACAAATACAGAGGCGGATGCTCACAGTCATCCATTGGGTTGAGCACAGGGTCCCTAATGGAGGAGTTAGAGAAAGTACTGAAGGAACTGAAGGGGTTTGCAACCCCATAGAAAGAACAATATCAAGCAACCAGACCTCCCTAGAGCTCTCAGGGACTAAACCACCAACCAAAGTGTACACATGGAGTGACCCATGACTCCAGCTGCATATGTAGCAGAGGATAGCCTTGTGGAACATCATTGGGAGGAGAGGTCCTTGGTCCTGTGAAGGCTGGATGCCCCAAAGTAGGGAAATTCCAGGATAGGGAAGCAGGAGTAGGTGGGAATCACCTTCATAGAAGCAGGGGTGCAGGGGTGGGATAGGAGGCCTTTGTGGGGGGGACTGAGAGAGGGGATAACATTTGAAATGGAAATAAATAAAATATCCAATAAAAAGTTTTTTAAAAAGATGAAGATATAGAACTCTCAGTTCCTCCTGTGCTATGCTTGCCTGGATGCTGCCATGTTCCTGACATGATGATCATGGACTGAACCTCTGAATCTATAAACCAACCCCAAATAAATGTTGTCCTTATAAGAGTTGTCTTGGTCACAGCAGTAAAACCCTAATTAATACAGTGGTTTAGTTCCTAGCTCCCATGAGTAATTAATTTTTAATCTTACCTTGCCACACAACCAAAAAATAAGGTTCAATCTAGACTTATACTTCATGCCCAGCCAAAATAACACACAAAATTAACTACTACACATGGTCAGTTAAGATGCATAAACATGCAGGAGTTAGGCTAATGAGTCAAAGCAGTTGACCAATACTGTGGTTGGCTAAGAAGATCAATTCAAATCAGTTGAACACTATGAGGAAAGGAAAACAAAAGTAGGGCATTTGGCAGATGGAGTTATGAACACTGGCTGCTCTTCCTGAGAAACAAGTTCAGTTATCAGTACCTACGTGGCAGCTCACAACTGTTTGTAACTCCAGTCCTAAGGTCTTCAATGCTTCTGGCTTCTGTTGGTACCAGGCATGCAAATGATGCACAGGCAAACCTGCAGGCAAAATATTCCCACACATAACATAATGATGTTAAGTTGTGGTAGTCTCATCCTAATCTTTTATCCTTTGTAGTCTTCACTATGGGAGTAGTTCAATATTTTAAGGTTGACACGGTTTGCTTAAGATTACAATCACTTTTTTAAAAAAAAAATTTCTTCTTTTTTTAATTAATTAATTAATTTTATATATGTGAGTACACTGTCGCTGTCTTCAGACACACCAGAAGAGGGCATCAAATCCCATTACAGATGGTTGTGAGCTACTGTGTGGCTGCTGGGAATTGAACAGGCTTTAAAGGAAGATGTTAAGGAGGAAAACCATTCATTTATTGCCATCCCAGGGTAGATACATGCCTAAAAACCTCCAGTGTATTAGTTGATCTAGAAGATTGTGAAAGGAAAGGCTGCCTTACTTAACAGTAGTCTGCTTACCCAGCTTTTGCTAAGCTTTCTCTCTATACAAGTTCACTCTGTTTGGCTGTACATGTGGGGCAAGTGAGGCTATCTTCCCTACCCTGGCCCCAGGGTCTGGCAGTAAATTAACTTCAGCATGGGATGTAGACTAAGCCAATAAGCACTTTCCCTGTGTCTGTGGGCTGCTGGCAGCCATGTCTCCTGCTAGTAGAGGAGGACAACTTCTGTGGGAAGCCCACAGATCAAGGAAAAGGTGGGCAGACACAAGAGATCAATGGAGACCAGAAGAGGAGGCAAGTTCTTGGTGCATTGACTCTTGTAGTTCTTTCTCTATTGTAGCTCTGATTCCAGTGAACAATGTAGCTTCCTTCCCTTAGGCTATGTTTCTTCTGTGATTCTGAGCCTGCTTTCCTCTTGAGGATGTCTAGGTGCCCCTGCACACTAGGCTGGAAGGATGAAGTGGAGCTGGGAATGGGTGGGATCTGCAAGATACCTGCTGAGAGTGAGCTGCCTGGGAGAGAGTACTGTTTTCAGAAGGGTTTTAGTGCTCAGCTCTCTTAGATGATATTCAATGAAACAGCTCTCTTAGATGACTTTCAGTGAAATAGTTTCTCGATGGATACTTTATTTGGGGTGAGCAAAGACTATGCGTGAACTTTGGAGAGTAAGAAGGAGTTTTCATGGTGAATGTAAATAATTAGCTGGGGTTTAAAATACTGGGAGTGCCTCCTTTGCATGGAGAGGCATTCCAGGAATCCCAGGGACTTGCTGGGTGAGTTCTTATCAGGGAAGAGGAAGTTGAACTTGAAGGTAAAGGGTTTGGGGGTAGGTCCCCCCAGATAAAGTTAGGAAGGGGAAGCCCTGCTAGAAGAGGGAGTCTTC
This sequence comes from Mus caroli, assembly GCF_978045245.1. NCBI lineage: Eukaryota > Metazoa > Chordata > Mammalia > Rodentia > Muridae > Mus > Mus caroli. The sequence goes on from NW_028227269.1 coordinate 33,350,622, forward strand.
CATTTTGTGCCTAGCTCCAAGGAGCTATCAGACATAGTAGACTGAGACCTTAAGTAGCAGGATTTCCCAACACTCTTCCACTTGGATGGAATCAGATGTTAATACAATTGCCCTTTCTACCTCCAAATTCCCTCTACCCTTCATTATAACCATATTTTCTTGCTTTTTCTTTATTTTCCCATGGGACATTGATGGCACAACTTCCTCCTGTGAAGAATCTGTGATCGGAAAAACAAATGAATGCTTGCGGAGTTTCTAGATCAAAGCCTGACCTGGGGCATAATCTCAGAATAACCCTCTGAGGCCCTCATTGGTTTTGGAGGCCATTTTGAGGTTGTACTGGACAACCAAATTCTTAGTGCTATGGGTGGAGCTGACTTGAGTTGAATCTGACTTCCACTCTGGACTCTGTTATCTCAAGCTGTAGAAGCTTTGTGGAGGATCTGTTTTCAGAAAAACACACTTTAGTCCTTCTGTTTCAAACAGCAGAGAGTGAACTGATGTCATAGTAACAAAATTCAAGGTCTTTAGGGGAGCTCTTCCCAGGAGTCCATTGTCTGGACTCCAGAGGCAGGGGCCCGCACTGCACTCAGTGGCTTCTTTAACCTAATACACAGAGACTCTCAGGTCTTGATGCTTAAATATCTGGGAGTTGGCAGACTGTTTCCTGCTAAGTGGGCTTGCTTTATACTTCAGGACCAGTGAATTCTGTTTAAAGACGTTAGTGCTCACATGCTTTTTATTAAATCAAACTTAAATTATACCAAGAGTATTTTAACATCTACCAAACCTTCAGAGTATCTTTTGTTCCGATGTGGCTTCCTCTTTGACCTTAGTAGACGTTAGGCCTGGCATTTTAGCTGACTGGAAGGTGAAGACATGTGAACCTGGCAGCGAAGAGCAAAGCTCACAGGAAGCACCGGATGCAGAGCCAAGGCCTGTGGGAGTCGGTAGCTAGGAATTGAAGCCTGGATTCCAGCTTAGCTGCTGGGAAATGATGGATTTTCTTTGCTGTCTTCTTACCTAATGTTGGGGACAGCAAAACCATTTTAGGAGGAAGCAGGCTTATTAAAATACTTTGAAAGATGGGACCCGATTCAGTAAGCATGAAAGCTGTGATTCATGCAGCTCACTTTCTTCCCTGACAGTAACAGGCTTGATATCGGAAATAAAATAAGTCCTGTCTCTGCCAAGCACATCCCAAGTTACAGACAAACATGAGTTCTGTTTCCCAAACACTTCCTTTACTTTGTAATTCTGTAATTACAAATTTTATGGTTCAACTGGGCAAGCATGGGATCTTGAATCAGAACTGAATAATATTTGGGGCATAAAACTGAAGTGAAGTTGAGGATGTGGATTTTTCAAACTCTCATCTCTTAAATGGATAAGGAGAAATTGAAGAGAGTGTGTTAGGGCAGTGCCTGAGTCCTGCTCAGTAAACTGCCTGCAACCAGGAAAGCTGGAATACAAATGACCTATATGATATGTCAAATATAAGTTAGGACACTTCAATGATTTAACTTCTACTGGCTATTGTATGTTGGCTCCACAAACAGTCTTTCAGCTATAGCCTCTTGCAGCCACTAACTAGAGTTTGGTCAGCCCCTGGTAAACAGCCTCCTTGCATAAATGACCATGGAGAGCAGCAGAAAACAGTGAACTTCTGCACAGTCCACTTAGGTTTTAGGAACATAGCTTCCCTTTCCATATCATCTCATTCCTTTTAGCCCCATGGCCGTTGATAACTGCAGATAGCATCCTTCCTTGTAGAAATTTCTCCTGGAACTTGACCCAAAATGCCTTCCTAGTTATCAAACCATCCAGAGAAGGATACCAACACAGCCTTCCACATTTCTGACCCTCTTCCCTTCTCCAAATAATCCTTGCAACCATGCCTGTGATTGAACTGGGAAACTCAAAAGTATCACATTTCCCAAGGTGGCATCAGAGATGAGCTAAAGGTCTCTCAGGGAGGCCCCAGGCATCGGTAATGTGGCAAGCCCCGGGCTGATGTCAGAGTCCAGTTAAGGCTGAGACAGTTCCTTTTTGCTGAGACTGACTGTAGGAATCTTGCATTTGCTGCCTCTTAAGTCATGACAGATGGCGGTATTTTCTCTAAATATTAATACCACTCTTTTCAACTATAGAGCCTAGATACCCATTCCAGGAAGCATTCTCTTCAATATCCTGTTAAGCAAGGATGAAACAGCAGGCTCCAGCAAGGAATGTGCCGAAGGTCTCCTGTCTTCCTTAGCATTGGCCCCCTCAACAGGGAGATGGTCATAAAGTTAACCCACACCCAGCGTTTGTTCTGAAAATGAGTTGCACAGATGCCTGCCATCAGCCTGCCTTCTAGCCACTCATTGTCGGGACAAACAAAAGCAGAAGTCACATGGCAGAAGTCACATGTGGCTGGTGGCTGGCATTCTCTCTCCCTCCTTGTGGAAGAGATGCATGTTGCTGAGGCTTTTTTTGTTGTGGTTTTAACTCCTGGTGCTTTGGTTGTAGTGGTTTGTAAAATGAGTGTAGCTGGGAGAGAATTTTCCATCTGTGAGACTGGGGAACACCACTCTAAATTGTGAGGAGTAAAGAAGAACTCTGTTACAAAGATAGCCGATGCGGGGATGAAATCCTGCACAGGCTGAGGATCAACAGATACTTTGTGGTGGAAAGGACTGAGGATTTGGAATCAGGAGCCTCCATTCTGCCTTTGACTCAGCTGGTGTCTGCATTGGGAGGGCTAGAAAGCACTGGTTAATAACCAGATACATAAGTCTACATCCACCAGTCAGAGAGCCAGTCCTGGCTTTGCTGTTGACGGGACAAGTCTTTACTCTGTGTCTCAGTTTCCTCACATCTAAAGAGGAGAACATAATGGTACCTGCATCGAAATTTTCACGATTAAGTCTGTGTGTGTTCTAATGATCTGTAAGATTTCAAATAATCATAAATTAGACACTTCATCTCTCTCCCCTCTTTGAATTCTTTATTATTATGGGCTAACCTGTAACTTTCCAAGTTCCTTCCTTCAATGCAATGATCCTGCATAGTTAGGCATTTTTCTTCTTTTTCTTACTTTTAGTACAATTAGCATTCAAATAGATCGAAACCACAGAGCAACGTATTACGATCAATTAATGATATGCCAGAAAAATATGTTAAAATATCTAAACCATGATTTAAAAAAAACCAGCTCACTGTTTAGGAAGAGTTGTTCTTGGCAGTGAGAAAAACAGCCCATTGTCCCTGATAAGTTATGAGTTTAGAGAACTGGACCCTGAGGAGAGTCACCAGTAACCGCTACAGTCTGGTCCCAAATTCGCAGTAACTGGACCTCATGTCTTGGCTCCCGATTTTCCTCCACCTGGGATTAATTTTGGCTCCATCAGGCTGCAGAATGCAGAGCTGCCCTTAAACGACTCACTTGGTTAAGAGCACCCCATCTTCACTAGAATCTCTCTCCTGCAGAGTGTACCAGGTTGTACCGAGACTCTGTCTTCTGTGTACTTGTCTTGCTTTCAATGTAGTCTGTGGAGCTCCTAGCTACACCACATAGCACATCATACCACAGACTTGAGGAGAAAAGTTTTATTCTTTCATAAATTTAAAACCATTTTTTATAACTAGTAGTTTTAATTTTCTACGCAATCCAAAGAAAATATAGAGATATCCTATGACACCCTGTCATGCAGAATACCCATCAGAATAAATCTTTCAAGTCAGGATGTTGGGCTTGTTTCAGTGGGTGAGCTTGTACTATGCCTCATCATTTCCCAGTCACACTTTCCTCAGACTTTCCCTCTGCTGTGGTACATTTTAAGGGCTTGGATTTGAGTTTGTTATGCAGTTGAGGCTGGCCTTGAACTCTTGATCTTCCTGCTTCTACCTCCCAAGAGCTGGAATTTCAGGCATGTGCCACTATGCCTAGTGTAACCCTTTTACTTAAAAAACAAAAAACAAACAAACAAACAAACAAACAAACAAAAAACCAAAAAAAACCAAGCAAATTAGTAGCTTTATTTTAGATAGGCTCTTTCTCACCGGTCTGTTGTTTCTGGTTTATCACAATGTGTTCTGAGCTGTCTGAGTTGTCTTCCTAGACATTCTTTAGCAAATGCCTTCACAAACAGCTTTCTTCACAGACTGAGCTTAGTTTTGGAACTCTACTGCAATGGCTGAGTACCAAGTATAATGCACAACCTACATGTATGTATATCAATATATGCACATTTCAATAACTTACAAATGAGTATGATTCTGGAAAGACCAAACACTTCTCATTAGCTATATATAATCAAGCATAAAGTCACATGGAACTAGGGAGAAATTCTGTGTGAAGATGACTTCCTAACATGGGTTCTCCAAGTAGTTCCCTAGTAGGTTGTGAAGAACCATTTACCCAGGTAGGTAGGAACAGTGGTCATTTTCCACCCAAACAACACATCATTGCAAAGATGACTCAGAGGGCTGATGGCTACTGCATTTGTGTTTTCAAGGTCATTTTTTCCTAGCTAGAGTGAACCATTTTATTCTTCCCTCAGTATTTATGGTTTCCTGATATTTTCTGATTTACTAGTATTTGTTTGTGACCTACCATCTCCCACTCCCCATGTACACTGACTGACTTTCTCAAGAGCAAAGGCTATGCTTGCTCACAACTTTCTCAAAAACGTTCCTGAAGGAGGTGTTCAGGAATTATTTTCCCGAAAGATCACTGATTCAATAAGCTTTATTGGAATATAAAGGCATGCAATCATAAGCTCTAATTATTGGACTGGACTTTTGAGATACACATATTGTGGCTTAAATGCTAGCAGTATGTGTTACACAACACACATCTGTGACTCTGACAGCTTCCTTTATCCCTTTGCACTCAACTTCCTCCTTCTCACACCCAGTTCTCAGTAAACACTCTCTTGCTTTGGATTACCATAATTTTGCCTTGTCTTTAAATCTAAACAACAGGGAATTACATAGTATGAAATCTTTTCAGCCTAGTTTCTATCAATTAATTTTTCATTTATTTTATTATTGTCACTTTGCTTTGGGTTTTTGAGACAGGGTCTCACTATTGTAGATCAGGCTGGCTTCAAACTCTCAGGGATCCTATAGGAGCCCAAATAAATCTTTGCTGATTTAAGTTTATTTTGGGACTTTTGTCATAACAACGGGAAGCCAATAGAGCTACCAAATGAAACAGCATACTAGATAAAATGTTCCCATGTGTTTGATGTAAAAAGCACTAAGTTTATTCTAACTGGGATGACATGAAGCTCAGAGTGGTTTTAATCTGAATTTCCCTGATAGAGCATTTTTTTTTTCAAGCTTATATTGGCCATTTGTATTTCTTCTTTTGGAAACGGTTGATTCTGTTCATGAACCCATTAACTTCTTGGGGAATTAAGATATTTTAATTAGATATTTTCTTTATTTACATTTCCAATGTTATACCCTTTCCTCCTATCCCCTCCAACCCCACCCCCAATCTGGTTCCCCCTTGCCTAGCTCACTAACCTACCCACTCCCACTTCCCTGTCCTGGCATTCCCCTACACTGGGGCATCGAGCCTTCACAGGACCAAGGGCCTCTCCTCTCATTGATGTCCCACAAAGCCATCCTCTGCTACAAATGCATGTGTACTCTTTGGTTGTTGGTTTAGTCCTTGTGAGCTCTGGGGGTACGGGTGGGTTCATATTGTTTCTCCTCTTGGATTGCAAACTCCTTCAACTCCTTGGGTCCTTTCTCTAGCTCCTCCATTGGGGACCCTGTGCTCAGTTCAATGGATGGCTGTGAGCACCCACTTCTATATTTGTTAGGCACTGGCAGAGCCTCTCAGGAGACAGCTATAGCAGGCTCCTGTCAGCAAGCACTTGTTAGCATCCACAATAGTATCTGGGTTTGGTAACTGTATATGGGATGGATCCCCAAATGGGATAGACTCTGGATGACCTTTCTTTCAGTTTCTGCTCCACACTTTGTCTCTGTATCTCCTCCCATGGGGATTTTAATCCCCCTTCTAAGAAGGACCGAAGTATCCAGACTTTGATCTTCCTTCTTCCTGAGCTTCATGTGGTCTTTGAATTGTATCTTGGGCATTCTGAGCTTTTGAGTTAATATCCACTTATCAATGAGTTCATACCATGTGTGTTCTTTTGTGATTGAGTTACTTCACTCAGGATGATATTTTCTAGTTCCATCCATTTGCCTAAGAATTTCATGACGTTGTTGTTTTTAATAGCTGAGTAGTACTCCAAACGCTGACACCATTGCATACAATAGCAAGATTTTGCTGAAAGGACCCAGATATAGCCGTCTCTTGTGAGGCTATGCCGGGGCCTAGCAAACACAGAAGTGGATGCTCACAGTCAGTTATTGGATGGATCACAGGGTCCCCAATGGAGGAGCTAGAGAAAGTACCCAAGGAGCTAAAGGGGTCTGCAACCTTATAGGTGGAACAATAATATGAACTAACCAGTACCCGCCCCCCCCCCCCCAACCAGAGCTCGTGTCTCTAGCTGCATTTGTATCAGAAGATGACCTAGTCGGCCATCAGTGGAAAGAGAGGCCCAATGGTCTTGCAAACTTTATATGCCTTAGTACAGGGAAACGCCAGGGCCAAGAAATGGGAGTGGGTGGGTAGGGGAGTGGAGGGGGAGGGTATGGGGGACTTTTGGGATAGCATTGGAAATGTAAATGAAGAAAATACCTAATAAAATAAAAAAAAATAAAATGAAAAAAAAATAAGGCTACTATGAACATAGTGGAGCATGTGTCCTTGATATATGTTGGAGCATCTTTTGGGTACATGCCCAGGATTGGTATAGCTGGGTCCTCAGGTAGTACTATATCCAATTTTCTGAGGAACTGCCAGACTGATTTCCAGCTTGCCTATTCTTGTCTCTTTGGACAGGCTGCTTCTTTACCTATGATTCTGTCCTTTGCTCTGCAGCTTTGTTACTGACATTAGGGTCCTTTGCAGAAAATCCTTGTTTAAGCATACGCTCTAAAGCACATCTCCTGTGTTATCTTCCAGCTGGTTTAGAGTCCCTGCCCTAACACTAAGGTCTTTAGTTCATTTTAGTTGACTTTTTGCAAGGTGACGAACATGGGTTTAGTTTCACTCTCTGTCTAGGAATATCCAGTTTTTCTCACATCATTTGAAAATATTTTTCTACAATATGCTTTTTATTTTGTTTTTTTTTCCAGTCAAAAACTCAGTGGCTGTAGCTGTGTGGGATTATTTATGAGCATTTTTTTCTATCCCGTTGGTCTGTGTATCTTTTGTACAAGATTGCCTGTGCTTTTCTTACTGTGATTCTCTGAGATTGGACTGTGATTACCCCAGCATTGTTCTTTGGCTAAGGATTGGCTGCATTGCCTATTGGTGATCTCTTGTCCATCCATATGCCGCTGTTTTCCTAGTGTCTTGAAGAGTGTCATGTGAATTTTCACGGGGATTACATAGAATCTGTACATGACCTTTACCATTTTTAGATATTAATTTTTCTAATTCCTGTCCATACCATCTCTTTCTACTTTCTAGTGCCTTCTTCAAATTATTCGGTGTTCTCACTGTAGACTTTTATCTCCATTAGAGAAATTCTTTTTTTTTTTTTTTTTTTTCTTCTGCAGCAAAAGCTTTATTGCTCACTTCTTCAGGAGCCAGTGGAGAAGAGAGAGAGGAAAATGGCGGAGCACCATCCCTTTTTTTTTTTTTTTTTTTGACACGTTTGTTATTATTATTTTTTTTCTTGTTTTTTTTTAATTTTTAATATTTTTTATTACACATTTTCCTCAATTACATTTCCAATGCTATCCCAAAAGTCCCCCATAGCGCCCCCCACTTCCCTACCCACCCATTCCCATTCTTTTGGCCCTGGCATTCCCCTATATTGGGGCATATAAAGTTTGCAAGTCCAATGGGCCTCTCTTTCCAGTGATGGCCGACTAGGCCATCTTTCGATACATATGCAGCTAGAGACAAGAGCTCCGGGGTACTGGTTAGTTCATAATGTTGTTCCCCCTATAGGGTTGCAGATCCCTTTAGCTCCTTGGGTACTTTCTCTAGCTTCTCCATTGGGAGCCCTGTGATACATCCAATAGCTGACTGTGAGCATCCACTCCTGTGTTTGCTAGGCCCCTGCATAGTCTCACAAGAGACAGCTATCTTTGGGTCCTTTCAGCAAAATCTTGCTAGTGTATGCAATGGTGTCGGCGTTTAGAAGCTGATTATGGGATGGATCCCTGGATACGGCAGTCTCTAGATGGTCCATCCTTTCATCACAGCTCCAAACTTTGTCTCTGTAACTCCTTCCATGGGTGTTTTGTTCCCAATTCTAAGAAGGGGCACAGTGTCCACATTTTGGTCTTCATTCTTCTTGAGTTTCATGCGTTTAGCAAATTGTATCTTATATCTTGGGTATCCTAAGTTTTGGGCTAATATCCACTTATCAGTGGATACATATTGTGTGAGTTCCTTTGTGATTGTGTTACCTCACTCAAGATGATGCCCTCCAGATCCATCCATTTGGCTAGGAATTTCATAAATTCATTCTTTTTAATAGCTGAGTAGTACTCCATTGTGTAAATGTACCATAATTTCTGTATCCATTCCTCTGTTGAGGGACATCTGGGTTCTTTCCAGCTTCTGGCTATTATAAATAGGGCTGCTATGAACATAGTGGAGCATGTGAGGAGCATATTTTTTACTTAAGATATTATTTTTAAAAGTTAAAATATAATTATACCATTTTCTCACTTCCCTTTATTCCCAGCACTCTCTCCCATGTTACCTCTGTTTGCTCTCTCTCAAAAAATCTTGGTCTCTTTTTCTTTAATATTTTTATATTTATATAAATGTTTAAATATATAAATATAACCTGATCAGTCCATTTGATATTGGATATCTAATTTGTGGGCCCAGCCTTTAGGGAAGATTATTTCTCCTATTCTCAGCATTTGTTAGTTGCTTGTGTTTATTTGTCTATGGCTGAGGAACAGTAAGATTGCTTCTGTCCATGTTAGTTTGTCTTTTACTCTTCATTGTTGAAGTATTGGGTGAAGCTTCCCCATCTGTTTTAGGAGATATTATCTCACAGTAGAATTCCTGGTCCTCTGGCTCTTAAAGTTCCTCTACCCCCTCTTTTGAGATGTTTTCTGAGTCTTAGGTATAGGAATTGGATTGTGAATATTTCCACTGGAGCTGGACAACTGATGGTCAAGTGGTTCTATGCATTTTGATTGGTCATGGTTTTCTGTAATGGTCTTTGAAACTATTGGTTGTGAAAAGAAGTTTCTTTGATGAGGGATAAGAGCTACATTTAACTATGAGTGTAAGTGGGAAATATTTAGAATGTAGTTAGGAAATATACTGGACAGAAAAAGTGGTACCCGAAGGTTCTCTTTAGTCTATGAGCTCACTAGCCCAGATAGTTGGCTAGATTAGATCTGTTGGTTACTGCCAATATGTAAGTGCCACTACTGCACTACTAGGTACTAGGTTTGCCATGCCATTTGGTCATCCTTATGCTCCTTGCTGCCTACCCACTGTGCATCCTGGCACTATAAAAGCTAGTCCTCAGAGATGAAGCTTTCATGCCAGGTCACATCCAGCTCAGATCCTCTGAATCTGCTCTCTGAACTGTACAATTTTATTCAGGAGTAGGGATTTATTTTTACCCACTGGGAGGCAACCAAGGGCAGCAGCAATAGCTCATAGTGTTTTGGGAGTCTTTTGGACTCCTCTGACCAACACCATGAAAAAGGGTTTCTTATCATGCTTAGTATTGGACTTTTGTTTATCGATGGCTCTTATAGGGGAGGAATAACATTGTGAGCCCAAGTGGGATAACATCAGTTAAACTATATTTGTACACACACACACACACACACACACACACACACAAGTTTATATGAATTATAATTTTCACTGTTAGAACTGTTCACTATGTCTGAGTGAATTTGTTGTGTGGTGTTTTCCTTTTCTTTAGTTTTAGAAAATTTGGACTTGTTCATCATTAAGTAGTGAGTTGTTGGATCTCTATGAGTCTGTGTACTTACTACTAAACTTGCTGTCTAATGTGCATCATGAGCAGATAGCATGCAGGGGATTATTTCAAGTTTTCTGTATTTTTAAGGGTTTGTGTGGTGCCATAGGTGTGGTGTGATTTAGAGAAGTTTCTTTGGGCTTTTGGGTGGAATGTATATTCTTTGGTATTCAAGTAGGATATCCTGTAGCTATCTGCCAATTATGCTTCATGTATGGTGTCATTTAATTCTGATTTATATCTCCAGATACCTGTTTATTGGAGACAGTGGGTTTGAAATCTACTATTAATAGGCTGAATCATTAATCTGTATCTTTAATTTTAGTAGTACACTTATAAAAATGATTGGATCATAATCTGTTGCATATATGTGTGGGATAGTAATGTCTTCTTGGTTCACTGTTTCCTTGAGTAGAATGAAGTTTGCTTCTTTACTTCTTTTGATTAGTTTTAGATTGAACTTTATTTTTGTCAGATATTGGGATAATAAATATTGCCTCTTTGTTTCCTGGTCCTAGTGATTTTTTTTCTTTTTTCATCTCTTTACTTTGAGATGTTGATGACCTTTAATGCTAAGGTGAGTTTCTGGAAGAAAAAAGCAAAATAGATTTTTTTTTTCTGAATACATTCAGCCAGCCTTAGTCTTTTGACTGGAGATTTGAGGCCATTTATATTTAAAGTTATTATTGATGGGTTTGTGCTGATTGCAGTCACTTTGTTTTTTTTTTCCTGTTGTGATTTGCTTTGTATTTAATTAATTTTAGCTTCATTTGTTTTCTTTCTTGACTCTCTTGACTATGTTCATTCCTCTCTTCAGTTTGATGTTGGCTTATAATATTCATTTTAGAGTTGGTTTAATGGACATGAAATTTTTAGGCTGTTTGAATCCTGAGCAGCTTTTATTTCTCCTTCAACTATGGCAGACAATCTTGCTGGACAGAGTAATCTAAGTTGGCAGTCATAATCTTTTAGAACTTGGAATGCTAGAGGTTTGTCTGGCTTTCGGAGTTTCCATAGAGAAATCAATGGTTATTCTGGTGAGTTTTTCCTCATGTGGGACTTGTGTGTGTGTTTCTATTTCAGCTTCCAATGTGCTTTCTTTGTTCTATTAGGATTGTGTTTAACTAGGTTATATTGTGGGGGAGTTTCTTTTCCTGTCTATTCAATGCTCTTTGTGTTTTGTGTATATGTTTGAGTATGTCTATATTTAGTTTGTGGAAGTTTATTCTCTGATCCTGTTGAAATTCTGGTCTATGCCATTGACCTGGAATTATGCTCTCTTGTGTGTGCTAGTAATTTAGTGGTTTGCTTTATATTTAGATCTTTTCCTGATGTCACATATTTCCTACACATTCCTTTCCTGTGCATTTAATTAATTTTTTTAATATTCTTTGCTTATTTGGTCCAGATCCTCTACTTTGTTTCCAAATCCTGATATTCTATCTCCTTCTTGCTTCATTCTGCTTGGGTGACTTTCTCTCCTTTTCTATTTGGGTTATTGAGTTTTTCAATTCTGGCTTCATTTTAGCTTGAGGCCCCATTTCCACACTATACCAGTTAAACTGCTATTCAGACCTGAATATCAGTATATATTTAAAAAGAGATGATGATAGTGTTGCTTTTGTTATTCAGCCTCAGGGATATATATATATATATATATATATATATATATATATATATATATATATAAAACAGAGACAAAGTTTGGAGCTGTGATGGAAGGAAGGACTATGCAGAGACTGCCATATATATATATATATATATATATATATATATATATATATATGAGTGACATGCACACCTAAGGATAGGATTAACCAAGTTGTTGAATCAAGCTGATCCACCATCCATTGCTTCTTGTACAATCAGTTTTGTGCCATTTCTTGATTGGGAAGCAAACACAGACATGTTCCTTGTCTCTCATTTGAAGTCTTACCGGGAGGCATCATCTTTTATACTTATTCCTTTTCATTTTCAGTTGAGTCACACTGAGAAATACTCTTATTTCATGTTGTAACCCAGTCCTTTGCATAATTGGCCCAAGGCTTCCTTTATCTGTGTGGCCACGAGCATAGTCTGGATATTTAGAACAATGCCAGTCATTTACAAAAGTAAAGTGTGATTTCTGCTATGCTTTGGAAGTATTTTAAAGTCAGTTGTTATCTGTAAGCTGCCTTAGGCCAGTTCCTTAAATAGGGTAAAAACTGGTATGGACCTGGGATTGGGGTGGGAGAGGGAGCTGTGGGGTGGGGTAAGAAGACTGGATACTCAACTTTTTGCCTCATACTGATAAGTTCTGAAATGGTAATTGTGTCATTTACAGCATTTCAGATTCTAAATCCATTTTTTTTTCTGATTTAATTCAACGGTAACTGGGAAAAGACTTCCAGGAGAGCTGAATTTAACATTTCAGAACTGAGAATGTGTTTTTAATTACAGGTGCATCTATACCCATGTGTGCACGCATACTATATTAAATCGTACAGTGGGTTAATAGAGGAAAAGGCAAAAACATATTCTGTTAGGTATATTCTGACTTGGGATCAAGAGTATAAATATTTCCACCATCCCGGGGTCCTTTGTTCACCCAGTCCCTAGTTAGATAAACTGTTTTCTCATTCACCACTTCTGTTCCTTACAATGTTTCAAAGAGAATTGGGTATGTGTACTCTAAAAATATTGTGTACTGCAATCCTCTTTGCTGATTTAAGCAACATTGCTTTGCTAAAATGGTTGATTTAAATCCCAGACTTAACCATTTAGTAGCTACAGCCTGTGGGAGTATTGCTTAACTCCTCTGAATCTGAGTATATTTGTCTCAAAATGAAGACAGCATTACCCACAGGTGAAATATTTACTACAAAGTCTAATTTTTCATTATTTGCTGGGGGAATGTCCTCTTTCCTTTGTTTTCTTCAGTCAAAATAAGTTTAAAAGAAAGTAGAAGTCATTTATATATAAGTAAGAATTAATGTCCCCTGGGAGAATCTTACAGAACTATTAACAGTGGCTGGTGATAATGCATGTGTGTCTATTCATGACAGTTCAGGCGGATGTCTTCTCTTTAGAGCAACGGAGACATGAAGAAGAGGGTTTTGTGTGTGTTTTTTTCTGCTTAAAGGCTAGAAAATCCCTGTCCTTTCTCCTTGCGCATTCAGTGCTACATTTATGAGGGTGTTGCCCTGTCTGCCCCTGCTATCACGATAAGATTTGCCAGGAGATCAGTATAGAGACCTGAATGAGGAGCTGTGTGGTCTGGAAAAGAAAGCAGACTGGATATTTTTAAGAATTATTAGGAAAAACAAGCAATCCAGGGAACTAAAACCATATCCTCTATCTATTTAGTGCCCTAGAGAAAATTCCTCGACAGAGCCCATGTTGGTCTGGTGCATCTGAGACAAGCTATGCAAGTGTGGCTTAAGACATTCTTGTTAGATATAGATCATAAATGCCCTAGACCTTTTGTTCTGGATAGATTGACCTTTTGTTCTAGGTCTAAGGTGTGTAGAAAGGTCAACAAGACTAAATTCTGCTATCTCTTTCTCTTTGAGGCACATCTTATTTACAAAAGGAGATTTAGGCAACATGATGCCATAGAATTTGGCATTGAGAAACTTAAAGCAAATATTTATTCTGCAGGAATTGGTTAGCAGTGTTGTGGTAGAGAGATTGACCTTGTTCAACCTTCAGGAAGTTAATTGAGCTGTTAATGGAGTACAGAATCTCTGATTAATAAACATTAAGAAATTGACATTAGATTTCTGCTAAATAAAAGTGATTAACAACCCTTGTGGATCCAATAACAGAAATGGAAAAAATTAAAAAAGAAGCTATGCTTTTTATTTGGCTTGAAGTCAATTCTGAGGCTTTATTCAAAGAAAGACCCACGTTGTAGGACACTGTCCACCTTGTCGCCATCTGTGTTTGAGGCTTTCAGGTCCAGCACTGTGGGACAGTGAAACAGCTTCAGTGAACCCTCAGGCCAGCTGGCTGCCTGCTGCCAACTCACCTTCAGAAGCTCAAGGCCCTGATCCTGTGGGTTTCTTGAGCAGACTGCTGTGTCATTTTTGAAACATCTTCTGGCACCACTTCTGCATGATTAAGTTCAGCTCTTTAGTAGCCCAGAGTTTGAGATAGTTGTTGTCACAGGGGGCCAGAACACTGGCATATGACTTCAAACAAGAGATCAAAGTAAATTCCCAGACCCGTTCCAAGTGTGTTTTGTAACTGCTGGAAAGGAACATCAAACATTCATGATTCATTAATAGTGTCTACACCACCGAAAGAAAAAAGAAAGGAAAATGCAGTGGAGATTTGATACTTATCTACCCGTTAATCTACCTCCTCTGGTAGACTTATTTATCAGGGATAGATGATTCTAGTTTGCTTTATGTCCCAGTGTATAGATATTAGATGCAATGTTCTATCATCTAGCATGATTATAGGATGGCTTTGGCCAGTCTAAACATTGCCTAGGAGTTGTTTATCATGCTTGATTTAATACTCCTTCTGGTGCATGTTTGCTATTAATTTCTGCTTGAGAATTTCCAACAAAGCAAACATTTACACAAAGAGGGTGATTCCCTATTCGCTGTAGACTTGGAGCATGTCAGTGTTACCAAAATAGATGTAACCATCTCTGCCTTCCCAAGACCTCGGTCTCATCCAGTCACTGTACAAGCTGTGCCAGAAGGCAGGAGAATGCATCTTTCTCTGAATGTACCGTGTGTCTTGTTCAGCCTCCAGGACTTCTATTCACATGACCACAATAGGAAAGCTATCCTGTGACTCCTCTTCCCATTTGAATTTCTGAGTTAGCAGCAGAAATACCCACTTTGACAAACTTAAAGAAGAGCAGGGTGAGAGAGGAGAGATGTCAATATGACTTGCCATAGGAATTACTGAGAATTCATCTCCACAGAGGAGGCTTTAGTCACAGCTTATTCATGGGATATTTTCACCTGTCTGCCAAAGGCTGAAAACTAAAATGTGGAGTTATTAAGCCATCCAGAAAATGTATTTATGAACTGTGATTCCTCATAAGTAATGAAGGAGAGTAGCAATCAAAGGGAATCCTCTTTTCCACAAAAAGTCAGGATTTGTAATGCCAAATGTTTTACTCTCTGCTTAGAGCAAATATGTCAGACAAATTTGATATGCTAACTCATCAACCACATATTGGGGATATTCATGCTTTAAGAAATTAGAAGTTTCCAGTGCTGTACAACTTGTGAATTTAAGGCAGATGTATGTTATGATTCATTTGAAAAATAAATAGAAATAAATGGAAATACATGAACACTTCTTACAGCTATCCCTAGATTAAGGGTGCAGAATGCTATGTAGTTTGGGAATCTCTGATATATATTCTCATCTTGGGCTTGAGACTTGGTTGCCATGATATCTAGTGGTGGTGGCTATTGTAGAAGAGCAATAGAAGGAAGAGGTACTTGCCTTATCAGGCAATTCTTGGTGTCTTTCAAGGAGCATCCTGCTGCATGGAATTAAATTGAGCTCCAACACACTAAGACAGCACATCTCCATCAACCAAATGAAAGCTTTTGAGCTAGAATAGGTGTGCTATGCAGCAGGCACAGTCATGTGAGTCTAGAATCTATTTTGAATCAGTAGTCTTATAAACAGTTACTTTTATTTTTAACTGAAGTATTAGAGATCTGGAGAAAATATGTTAAGTGAAAACTTCAAAGAAGTTCAATATATTTCACAGCGCTCAGAAACAAAATATCTGACATTTAAAATTAAATAGTAAAGTGACTAAAAAATATGAACAAGACTCTTCCCTGCACCAAAGAGAATCCTTTAAATGACAAGAACATTATTTTAATCTACCCAACATTTTGGATGACTTTAGAATTTATCTATCTTTTCTTTCTTTCTTTCTTAAAGAAAAGGTCTCATCATGTATCCCAGGCTGGCCTTTAATTTTTGATGTGGTAGAGGTTGCCTTTGAACCTCTTCCTGCCTTCTTGCTTTCATCTCCCATGTTCTGGGATTACAGGCATACACCTTCATACCTGGCTTCATACCTTCATACTTACATTCATCTGTAAGTGTCTACCCTCCTCTGAAGGTGTAGCTTGTTCCTTAGAGGAACCTCTTCCTTTATCTCTACCATGTTTTCTCCTATAGGGTCAGTCAAGCCATGAGTGTTGAAGTCAGTAGTAATCAAACACATGTTAGGAGCAGTCAGACTATTCTGAATTTTCATGTGTGCCAGGTCAGGATTTCCTGGGCCAGCAGAACAAGAATTTATGGACTGTAGCAATATGTGTGATGATGGTCATAGAATCAGGGTGTCAATAGTGTGTGTATTGAGTTATTTGATGTTTTTAGCGCAAATGTCTACTTTGTATCAGACACAAGTCAATACCACCACTTAGCACCCTTCTTCTTACAAATGTACCTAGGATGAAATCAGCAATATTTACTTCTCTTTTTGCTACCTATGCTTCTTCCCTAATCTTTCTCTGTCTTCATGTGATGTGTCATGGTCCTTGATTTAGTCTGAAGGCCGTCTGCATCATTCTGCTATTGCACAGGTATTGATGACTATTCAAGAGTTTAGTCAAGAGTGAATAGCAGCAATGTGTCAGGACAAGACAGCTTGCTAAGAGTGAAACAAGCAAGAAAGAGTGAGGTTCATGAGGCAGATGAGGTGGAATGGGGGAATGGGAAAGTACTATTGTATAGGACTTTTCATACTCTGCTGCCTCCTGTGGTCTTTGCGGTGGATACCTAAGTACAGGCAGAAAATTAGATGTGTATTGGCGCCAAGTACCCCTGACCAAGAATGCTCAAGTTTGCTTTACCTAGAGTGACCTAAGTGGAGACTGTAGACAGATTGTCTGGACAAAGAGAAGGCATGCATGAGTGTGTGATACTCAGTGTTAATTATGAAAACTATTGCTGTGATGAAACCACATTTCCAAAAACTGTTGGATGACAAAGGATTTACTTTGCTTATGTTTCCATATCACTGTTCATCATCACAGGAAATCAAGGCAGGTAGTCAAACAAGGCAGAAACAGAAGCGGATGCAGAGGCTATGGAGTGTTGCTTACTGGCTTATTCTCCATGACTCATTCAGCCTGCTTTCTTAAAAAAACCCAGGACTGCCAGCCCAGGGCTGGCCCCACCTACAATGGGCTGAGCCCTTCCACATCTATTACTAATTAAGAAAATGTCCTACAGGTTTGCCTACCTACAGCCCAATCTCATGAAGACATTTTTTAAAATGGAGGCCCCCTCCTCTCTGATCACTCTAGCTTTTGTCAAGTTGACGTAAACCAGCCAGGACAGAAAGGAAATTGAAACTTGATTAAGTGCAGATGGTTCATGATTTAGTCTAACACCCAGCTGTGGGAGTGGTATACCTCACTGAAGGTTAAGACAGAGACCTAGCTGACAAACTGGATCCTGGTTTAAGAGAGGAGCATGGTTCATTTAGGGAGCTGAGGAGGGGATGATGGTGAAGGGTACAGACAGAAGGATCTCAGTAGGTGCCTGAATTTGAAAGGGACAGGATACTCTAGTGTTATGTATGGCTTTTATGTTCTGGAAGTTTTTGTTGAGTTGAGAAGAGCAATTACCTGGGAGCAGCATTAAGAAGCAAGGGCAGTCACTGTGCCTGCTAGCCTAGTGACATAGGGGCTTGAGAGAGAAAATAAGAATTGTACAAGAAGACTGTAGAGGAAGCAGTGTCCTTATGAAATTCAGGGCTCAGGAAAAGCGATGTTAAAAGGTTTCCGTGGTGTCCGAGGATACCTATGGAACATGCTAATAACAGATTGGGACTGCCGTATATTGGAGGATAGAAAACCAGATCCAAGCTGACGGATGTATTAGTTTCTTTTCTGTACTAAAATCCTATTTGACAGAGTGATCTAAAGGAGGAAAGGTTTATTCTGGTTCCCAGCTCATACCACAGGCACTCTTCATCATGGCTGAAAAGCCAAATTGGCAAGAGCTTGGGGCAGGTAACCCCATCTCATACCTAGTAAGGAAGCAGAGAACAGAGAATGGACACTGTGGCTCAGTGCCCTTTCCCTACCCAGAGTCCAGGATCCCAGCCAAGGCTCCAGTGATGCCCGGAGCTTAGGAATTTACCAGCTGGAAGACACTCACGTTGCTACCCATCCTTAGAGCTTATGAGTAAAACCACGACAGACAGTTCAGGGAACACATCAATTTTATTTTTCTGTTGGTCAAAGTTAAGGAAGAGGGTTTTGTGCTGTGTGGTCAGTACATGCTTGCTCATAAGAAACTGCTTCTTGCTTTCCAAAATGACTGCATCAGTTTGCATTAAGTCTGTCCATTTTTTTTTAAAAAAATGCATACGTTAACTTGCTAGTGATGGATTAATTCTATATTTCCATTTTAACTCCCCCCTTTCCCTGGTGCTGGTAGCTTGCTAGGTCCAATTTGTCAAGTATCTTGAGGAATTTTGTCTATATGTTGAGAGTGAAGGGTCTGGGATGGTTATTTTTGCCTTCACACAGTTTATGGTTACAATAAGTCTGGCCTTAGAAACAAATTCAGGGTGTGCTCCTTTCTGAAGTTTTGTCTATAGTTCACATTATGGCAAGACTTAGATAGAAACAGCCAGTATATCCTTCTGGTTCTGGTATTTTCCTTGTTAAGTTTTAGCTACAAATCTATTTTCTTTACAAGGTTTGTAGCTACTTAACAATGTTTGTTTCTTCCCTAGCATGCTTTGGTAGCACTAGTTTCAGACATTGTCTGTTGTATTTGAGTAACAACAGTTGAGTTACTGACCTGTACAATTACATCTTTTTTCCTGGCCCCTCCTACTCTGCCCCACCCCCTTCTTTTTCTCATGGTCTGGGAGCTTGTTACTCTGGCTGATCCCTTAAAGCACAGCTTTTGTCTTACTGATATCTGCGTTCTTTTTGCTGTTTTATGTGCCCTTCCCTTCCTTAAGGTTTCCTTCCTTTGGTTTGCTTGCTTTGAGTTTTATTCAGTCCCATTTTCAGGGAGGAGTTTAGGTAATTATTTTGAGCATTTTTCCCCCTGATGTAGATACTAATGCAGAGATTTCCCCCTTTGACTTATTTTTACAAAAATCTTGATGTGCTGTTTTTACTTTAAGTAAAAGTTGCTTCTAATTTTGTCATCACTGTCCTCTACTAACAACATACATAAGCTTACAGTTTAATTTCCAAGTATGTAAAAGCTTGCAATGCTTTTGCTACAGACCCCTGGATTAATTTTCTTAGTATTATAAGAGACCCATGTTCAGTTACTTTCCCCATGAACTCAACTGAGAACTAACCAAGAACTCAATAGAATCAGCTTAAGAAAGGAGCTGTTTATTATGTGTCCCCCATCTAGAGGGAAACCGTCCACCACAGTGGAGAAAGGCTGACAGTCATACCATCTCAGTATGTAGTAGGGGAAACATGAGGGACTGGTGACATTGCAATGGTATACAGGGAGAACACCCTAGACAGATAGAGAGTGAAGTTAGAACTCTAGAGGCCCACGGGGCTAAAAACTGGGGACTATGTATGAGGAAAGAAGAACCTAGAGGAGTCCTTGAATATCCAAACCATCACATTCTTTCCCAGGCTTCCAAAGACTCATGACCATCTCTTACTGAAACAGACATTCAGATGAGCTGCAAAGTTTTATATTGTCAATAATGACAACACTGTTACAACTCCGAAGTGTCTTCTGAGAATAAAGGCAGTCTCTTAATGACAAACTCTACTACAAAGAAGTTTTACAGTTCCAATACACCGTGGCACAGAGGAAGCATTGCCATGCTCATGCATTCTAAAGGAGAGGAAGAAGAGTGTAGCCCTCTGCTTTCTCCAAAGAAAGGTTGACCTGAAAGCAAGGGTGAAGCCAACAGTTCTATGTCACATAGCCCTCATGATCACCTACCCATATGTATTATTATTGCTATAGCACAATACCACAGACTGGGTAATTTGTATTCAGCACAAATTAATCTCTCACTGTCATTGGGGTTAAAAGCCCAAGATGAAGATCCAAATGTTTGGGTTTTTTTGTTGTTGTTTTTTTTGTTTTGTTTTTTTTTTTGTTTTGTTTTGTTTTGAGGCTGTTGCAAGGTCTAGAGGCAGCCATAGCTCTGACCTTCCATGGTGGAAAGTATAAAGAGGAGTGGTCTCTTTCAATTAGGCTCTTTTATAAAGGCATCTATTCCAAATAAGGAAAAGGGAGTATTTAAGGCCCAATCACTGTTAACACATCCCTCTACCCCCAATACTTCCTGCACTGAACTTCCCATGGTTGGATGTTCCCTTCTTCTTTATTCTCTCCTTTGTGTTTCTCTCCAGGTAACTTTAGGGTGTGCTTTCAAGTCTATTGATCTTATTTTTGACAGTATTATGTCTACTGGTGGGGTGAGTCTTTTCTCTGCTTTTTCATCTTTGTTTCCTGTACTTCATCTGACTCTTACTGTTTTCTTTCTTTTTTTTTTTTTTCCTGAAATTCATAGGTTCATGCATTTTGCAACTTTCCTGTCTGGGACCTTTAAAATGTGTGTCACAGTGATTTTTAAACTAAATTATGATTCAAATTTGTGATCATCTTTGGTTTTGTTCATGACTGTACTCTTTCTTGTAAGCCAGCATTCTTCTGTCACCCTCATTATTCAATGTCCTCTAATCAGTTCACCAAAGAGGAGAAGGCTTCCCCAATTCTTACCACTACCATAGTGGTAGAATCATGGTGCTTGCTATTCAGTTCTTGCTATCCTAATAGGGAGAGGTTTCCACTAGTTTATTAGAATCATAAAAATGGATGACTGAGATGGTACAAATCTCATTTTCATCTGCAGTTCCCAGGATTGGACCAGCTTTGTGTTATCGTAACAAAAAGCCTGAGAAAATCAACTTAAAAAGAGGAGAGGGTTACATTGGCTGCAGTTTTTAACTTATTGGCAGTTGGGTCTATTACTTTTCCCTGTGGTTAGTCAACTCATGCTGGCAAGCATGCACAATTGAGGAAGACTGTTCACCATGTGACTAGGTAGGCCCATTCCACAAACCTCCACTCTAGGACTCATCTCTTAAAACTTTTACCATCTCCCAATAAAACATTTGAGGGGTACTCTTCCAAACTTAAAATTGAGGCACCTGTATTCCTATAGTGGTTCTCTCTTTGACTAAGATATTTGATAAAATTTTTAATTGAAATTTTTCCTTATCAACATACATGGCAATCCTGGTCTCTCTGAACTTACTAAGAAAATCACACACACACACTGATTTATTCCTTTAAAACATCTACCTTTCTGAGCATTAAGTTAGTTATATAACTTTCCTCTAATTTAGTAATATTTAGTAAAAATTCAAGACTCATAGAATACGTAGCTTGTTTTGATTGCTAGGGTAGAAGTGACATGCTTCCACATTTACATTCCCAGGTGCTTTGCAGAAGTCAGCATCAACTTTTGACTATTTAAAAAAATATTTTAGATTTATTTACACAGCTGAGTATTTTGTCTGCATGGATGCATATGTAGTGCATGTGGGCCTGGTACCTTTGGAAGTCAGAAGAAAGCAACAGATCCCTAGGAACTGGACTTAGGGATGTTTCTAAGCTATCATATGTGTGTTGGCAACCAAACCTGTGTCCTCTGAAAGAGCAGCCAGTGTGCTCTTAACTGCAGAGTCATCTCACTAACTCCAGAGTAATCTTCTTTTTTCCTTTAAAGCATTTTTTACTTTTATTAATATCAAAATGAATATTGAAACGTTTTGATCTTAACTGTGTTGATATTTATTTTGATGAACAGTTCTTGGCTTATGCAGTTCTGAGCTCAGCTAGTCATGGAAGTGACTGAGACAACTGTGCATCCTGCAGTAGGTGCTACACATGGAAAAGCCACACCCTTGAGCAGTGAATTGGCCTTCATAGCCACTGCCCCTTATTCATTGCCAGATTATGTGCACAGTGAGTCACAGGCACTTTTCTAAATATATCAGCAGCCTGGCAAAGGGTTTGGGGACTGTATCCATCAATTACGGTCATGGGAAAGGTCAGAATAGCACAGGCTTTCATCCTCATTCCACTGCCCTCCCTACTCGACCACGGGTGTGTTGAAATACTGTGATTGTTCACTTTGAAGCATTGTCCATTGCTGAGAACTTCTTACTGGAAATGAGAGAAATCTCTGCAAGAGGCCATGCCACTGAAAGGCCTACTTCCTCTTTCAAAAGCTTATTGTCTAATAAAAGTATCCACAGAACTTCTTCGGCGAGATATTCCAACCTCATTCCTTTCAAACCATCGATTGCAGTCCACAATTTCAACTGAAGAAAAGATTCACTATGAAGCTGGATGCTGGTCCCATTCACTGAATTCCCCTCCCAGCCTTCACTGACCCTAGCAAAAGCAGCTTAGTTCTCAAGCTGCCCCTAACCCCTCTCTCCAACACGGTAGGCACTTCTGAAAGCTGAACTCCAGCAGCACTGAACAATATGGGGTCTTCTGAGACTTTAATATGGCCATAAAATTGGGTGGAATCTTACAGAAATCTCCAAAAATTAGCCTTGAACAGAAGAAAATTGTTCTGAATCTCATTACTTTGAACAGTGGTCCATTATTATCTTTTATTTTTACCCAAAGCAGCAACCCTGGCAGTATATATAAAATCAGATAACAAAAATCTTTAAACTAAAGAACATTTCAAATTAAATTAAACATAAAAGACCTTATAAAGTCAGCATTCAACTTAACTTCTAGTTTGATTATTCTGTTGGTAAGCTGAAATTTAAAGCAGTTCACACTGTCATCCCCAGATCATCAATCACAACAGTTAATTTCAGAAACCTATTGCTGTGTTTGGTTCACAGCATCAGGATTTCCCTGGAGATTAAAGGCACGTACTTCCCCATAGTAATTAGAGATATAAGGAATTCTACAGAGAAACCTCTTTTTGTCTGCTTCTATGTGAATCATCTATCTCCTTCTATCTCCTTCTCTGAATCATTCAGTTATTTTATAAACAGTATTTCATTATTCATTATCTATGTTCCATGTGTTTGTGGCAATGAACAGTAAAATTTATAAACAACGAATTCTGCGATCATCTGTAGCTCTGTGCAGGTCTGGAAAGCCACATCATGTATCTCTTGAGACAAAAGTAGGACATACATATTTTGGAAGAAGAGCAATACTAGTTGAGACTAAACCACTTAGATATACTTTAGTTTTTACCAAGACTAAATTAAAACAAGGAAAATAGTTACCTAGCAACATCTGACACTGAAAAGATTTCATATCGAAAAGTAACCAACATGAAAGGCAAGATAGAAGAGAGTCCAAACCTCATCTTGATAAGAGTCACAATTCATAGAGCTGTGTGTGTCATGAAGTAGGGATGGAGAAAAAAGAGATTAAACACACAAAGAAGATCTGTAGAAATGTAATCTGGCATATCTTCAGCATCTACTAGATTTTTTTCCTTTTCAGCTAGCTTGAATTAAACAGACTGTTTAATTCAGAGAAGTAGACAATGCTTCAATTAAAGGCAGGGAGACAGTTAGCCTGAATGTCCACTTTCCCACATTTTCTGTTTCTTGTCATTGAAAGAAGTGTGGCTGGTATGTCCATTTAGTACATTTAGTACATTTCCATGCAAAGAGCTCTGATGGACAAAGCTGGTCATGCTGCTGTCATGTGACTGGGTAGGTGGCTGTAAGGATTCGAACAAAGAGTGGATGCTTACAGCTGGGTTTGGAGAATGTCCAACAGTCTTTGTGTTCACATAGCTTTGTTATGTTTCCTTTCTTGGTTCCTTCCGAACAAGCCATATAAAAATGAATGGACAAAGAATTGTATATGTATGTGTGTGTACATGTGTGTGTTTGTACACATGTTATGCTATGTATGTGCCTGTGTGTGTATGTGTGGATGACAGAGGTTGGCATCAAAATGTTGTGCTCAGTTGTTCTCTACCTTATTGTCTGAGACAGGGTCTCTTCACAGACTGGCTAGTCTGGCTGGCCAGCAAATCTTGAGACTCTTCTGGCCTCCCCTCCCCAGGCTAAGGTGGCAAATGTCTCAGCACACCAAGCTGTTTCACCTGGCTGCTGGAGACATGTACAAGGCTTTTACTACCAAGCTGTCTCCAGGCCCAAGACAAACTTTAAGACAAAATGTCTGATAGGATTGCTATTGATAGATTAACTGGAAAGGATGTTTTTAAGTATGTAGGAAGTGTGACCCATTTCTGAGAATATGGGGAAATATTTATCTGGTGGAGCATGGAGGTTTTTTGAAAATTTCACATTAAGTCACTTGAAAACTCAATGCTTTTTATTGTATTTTTTTCCAGCAATTCTCTTTCTTCCCTTTCTCCTTCCCTACCACCTATTTCCTTTTTCCTCATTTTTCCTTCCTCACTCCTTCCCTTTCCCACCTTTTTCCTTTTCATTAATTAATTAATTTATTCATTTTAATACTCTAATTATAGACCACTGCCCTCTTCCTGGTCCTCTCTCACAGCCCCTCCCCTCACTCCACTTATCCCCTTCTTTTTTTCTTTTCCTTCCCCCCTCCTGCTTTAGAAATGATTTAACAAGGTGATGCATCTTTTCTTTGTGGTAAACAGCTCAGAGTATGTGGACAGAACACTTGGAAGGAAAGACACTAATGACATGGCATATTTGGGGCTTGCTGAACTTGTAGGCATGTTTGTCTTTCAGTGTGTGCCCGACCATTTTGCAATAGTCAAATGGCATTTTTGGCTTGGCTACTTTTTCAGAGTCTGAGTGCTTGTGGGGTTTTTTTCCCTAAGCTTTTTGTTGTTTTGTTTGTTCCTGTAGCTATGGCCAGAGTTACTCACCACCCAGTAGAATATCTTCCCCCATATTTTAAAGGAACCACAGCACTCCAAACCAATTAAGGAACAGAAAATCCAGTGAAGCACAACTGCTCCGTGGCTTGGCTCTGTTTATCTCTCATGACCTTGCTCTGATTTGCTCTAAGGGAACATAGTATACCCAAGTTAACCTGACTTTCCCTCTCCCCACAACATGGAAGTATCATGCAGTGTCCCCTAGTTAGAAAAAAAAGTCTCATGGTCCAGTACTACAAAGAAAAATTAGGCTGGGCAGTGGTGGCACATGCCTTTAATCCCAGAACTTGGGAGGCAGAAGCAGGAGGATTTCTGAGTTTGAGGGCAGCCTGGTCTACAGAGTGAGTTCCGGGACAAAGAAACCCTGTCTCAAAAAACCAAAAATACCAAAACAAAACAAAATAAAAAAAAATCAAAAAGGAAAAAAGAAAAATTAGAAGGTTGAAAGTAATACAGAAATGCTTATTGCTTGATTTTGTCTCTCCTGGCACATGGTGGTGGGAGGGCATCCTTTGTGTTCATCACTATATTAAATGCTTTATCATATGGCCAACTAACACAATAATGAAATAAGCCATTGCTCTTACTGATCCTTCTTAGCTTTAGTATTTATTATTTTATGTTTATAACTATCTAAACAGTTCTATATCCTCTAAGAAAATAGAAGCATTCATTAAAAGGCTGAAAAAACAACAAAACAAAACAAAACAACAAAAAGCCCAGGGCCAGATGGTTTTAGGGTTTTAGTGCAGAAGTCTATCAGACCTTCAAAGAAGACCTAATACCAATACACGTCAAACTACTCCACAAAATAGAAACAGAAGGAACACTACCTAATTATTTTTATGAAGCCACTGTTATTCTGATATCTAAACCCAACAAAGAAAGAGAACTTCAGAACAATTTCAGTTATGAACATCAATGCAATAATACTCAAAAGATTTCTCACAAACTGAATCACAGAACACATCAAAATGATCACTTACCATGATCAAGGAGGCTTCATATGAGGGATACTGGCTAGTTCAATATACAGAAATCCATCAATGTAATCCACTATATATATATCTCTATATATCGATGTATCTATATCTATCTATCTATCTATCTATCTATCTATCTATCTATCTATCTATCTATCTCTCTCTCTCTATATATATATATATATATATATATATATATATATATATACACTTAAAGAAAAAAAATCACATGATCATCACATTATTTGCAGAAAAAGCATTTGGCAAAATACAATATCCCTTCATGTTGAGAGTATTGGAGAGATCAGGAATTTAAGGCCCATACTAAACATGATAAAAGCAATGTATAGCAAACCAATAGCCAATATCAAATTAAATGGAGAGAAACTTGACACAATCCCACAAAAATCAGGGACAAGACAAGGCTGCCCATTCTCTCCCAATCTATAGTACTTGAAGTTCTAGCTAGGACAATAAGACAACAAAAGGAGATCAAGGGAATACAAATTGGAAAAGAAGTCAAGGTATCACTATTTACTGATAATATGATAGTATACATAAGACACCTCAAACATTTTGCCAGAGAATTTCTACAGTGGATAAACAACTGCATCAAGGTGGCTGGATATAAAATTTAGTCAAAACAAATCAGTAGCCTTCCTTTATAAAAAGGATAAATGTCTGAGAAAGAAATAAGGGAAAAACACCCTTCAAATAATCACAAATAATATAAAATATCTTGATGTAAATCTAACCAAGCAAGTGGAAGATGTGTATGACAAGAACTTTAAGCGCCTGAAGAAAGAAATTGAAGAATATCTCAGAAGATGAAAAAAAATCTCCCATGCTCATGGATTGGTAGGATTAACATAATAAAAATGGCATTGTACCAAAAGCAATCTATAGATTCACTACAATCCCCATCAAAATCACGACTCAATTCTTCACAGAGATAAAGAGCAATTCTCAACTTCATTTGGAATAACAAAAACAAAACAAAACAAAACAAAACAAAACAAAACAAAACAAAACAAAAAAACAGGATCGCAAAAACAGTTCTCAACCATAGAAGAAATTCTGGGGAATCATCATTCATGATCTCAAGCTATACTGCAGAGCAATAGTGATAAAAACCACATAGTTTGGTGCAGGGACAGACAGGTTGATCAATAGAATAGAATTGAAGACCCAGAAATAAATGCACACACTTACGGACACTTGATCTTTGACAAAAAAGCCAAAACTATAGAGTGAAAAAAAGAAAGCATCTTCAACAAATGATGCTGTTCTAATTGGCTGTCTGCATGTAGAAGAATGTAAATTGATCCACATTTATATCCTTGTACAAAGTTCAAGTCCAAGTGGGTAAAGGACCTCTACATAAAACCAGATACACTGAATCTAATAGAAGAGAAAGTGGGAAAGAGCCTTAAATGCATCAGCACGGGGGAAAATTTCGTGAACAGAACACCAATGGCTCAGGCTCTATGATCAACCATTGTCCAATAGGATCTTATGAAACTGAAAAGCTTCTGTAAGGCAAAGGACACTATCAATAGGACAGAATGGCAACCTACAGATTGGGAAAAGTTCTTTACTAACCCTATAATCTGATAGAGGACTAATATCCAAAATATACAAAGAACTCAAGAATTTAGACTCCAGAGAACCAAATAACCATATTAAAAATGGGGTACAGAGCTAAACAGAGAATTCTCAACAGAGCCAAACAGAATTCTCAACAGAGGAATCTCGAATGACCAAGAAGCACCCAAAGAAATGTTGAACGTCCTTAATCATCAGGGAAATGCAAACCAAAATGACCCTGAGATTCCATCTTACAATCAGTTTGGCTAAGATAGAAAACTCAAGTGACCACAGATGCTAGTGAAGGTGTGGAGAAAGAGGAACACTCCTCCATTGCTGGTGGGATTGCATACTGTTACAACCACTCTGGAAATCAGTCCAGTGGTTCCTCAGAAAATTGGAAATAGTTCTATCTGAAGACTCAGATATACCACTCCTGGGCATATACCCAGAAGATGCTCAACTGTATCACAAGGACACATGCTCCACTATGTTCATAGCAGCCTTATTTATAATATCCAGAAGCTGGAAACAACCCAGATGCTCCTCAGTGGAAGAATGGATACAGAAAATATGGTACATTTACACAGTGGAATATTACTCAGCTACTAAAAATGAGGACAACACGAATTTTGCAGGCAAATGGATGGAACTAGAAAATATCATCCTGAGTGAGGTAACCCAGATCCAAGTGGACATACATGGTATGTACTCACTGATAAGTGGATATTAACTTATCAGTGAATACCCACAATACCACCATATGAAGCTTACGGCCAAAGTGTGGATGTTTCAATTCCACTTAGAATGGGGAACAAAATAATCATGGGAGGCAGGAACCTGGGTGGAAGAGTGGAAGGTGAGGGAAAAAAGGGGGATCCAGGATCAGGTATTTGGGGAGACAGGAGAGAAGCCCAGAGGGCCAGGAGAAAGGATAGGAATATGCAGCAGCGTAGGGTGGGGAACGGAGAGAAAAACTAGTAAGTCCCAGGCACCAGGGATTGAAGACGCTCTCAGGACCCAATGAGATGACATTAGCCTAAATACCAAACAGCAGGGAGATAGAACCTGATGGGACTACTTCTCGTAGATAGACATGGCCCCCAGTTGACGGATGGGACCACACAGCCATTTCAAAAGTTCTAACCCAGAATTGTTCCCGTCTATAGGAAATGCAGGGACAAAAACTGTAGCAGGAACTGAAGGAAAGACCACCCAGAGAACACCCCAACTTGGGATCCATCCCATACATAAACAACCCCCTACATTATTGCTAATGCCAAGCTGTGCTTACCGACAGTAGCCTGGCATGGGTATCCTCTGAGAGGCTCTACCAGCACCTGACTGAGACAGATGCAGATATTTATAGCCAACCATTGGACTGAGGCTGGGGACCCCAATGGAAGAGTTAGGGGAAGGACTGAAAGAGCTGAAGGGGACTACAACCCTATAGGAAGAACAATAGTATTAACTACCTGGACTCCTCAGATACCCCAGAGACTAAGCCACCAACCAAAGAGCATACATAGACTGGTCCATGGCCCCCTGCTACATATGTAGCAGAGGCTGCCTTGTCTGGCTTCATTGGGAAGGGATGTGCTTGGTCCTCTGGAGGCTTGAGGCCCCAGAGAAGAGGCATACAAGTGGGGTCAGGTTCCCTACTTGTGGGTGAGTGGGTGGAGGAGCACCCTCTTAAAGGGAGAGGGTGGGGTGATGGGGTGGGGTGCTTGTGGAGGGGGGAAAGGAATGGGGAAACTTGAAATGTAAACAACAACAACAATAATAATAATAATACTAAAAATCTAAAGCATAACATGTCTGTAATGACATATGTTTATTTTCAACTATGTTGATTTCTGAGAAGTTTCTGTCTTCAGGGCGTTATTAAGTGGAATAAAGATTGAATTAAGTATGTAGGAATGTGAAGAAGAGAATGGGTTTTCAAGGTTTTATATTTGAGTAGAAAGCTGAGGATGATTCTCTCTTGGAAGCTTGCATGGCACTGTAAGGAACATGGTTGGGGTGGGCTGTTCCAATCGTGTGTGCTACCAACTGTGGCAGGAGAAAACAGTGTAATGGTTAAAAAAAAAAGGAAGGTCCCAAAAATTTAAGATCAATATCACCACATTGTCTGTCACTTTATATAGAAATCCTGGGGCTTGAAGGAGACTGAGAAGGAGGTGTCACCAAAGCTTCTGACAAATGGCTTCCCTAGAAATATTTTGGTGTTAATATATATGTGAAACAAACATATCATTTGAGATTTGTTTGTTTGTTTTTGTTGTTTTGTTTTTATTTTTATTAGATATTTTCATTTACATTTCAAATGCTATCCCGAAAGTCCCCTATACCCTCCCTCCACCCTGCTCCCCAATCCACCCACGATCATTAGAGATTATTATTTAGATAGAATCCCTTGATACAATGGTTTATTCTAGTGAATCAGCATTGTAGGGCTGTTTACAGTGAAGCAGCTCTAAGTGAGCCCTGGAGCCAGGCTGGATAGACCATCCAATGCCATCTTATCTATTGTTTTAAATGTAATCTCTTTCCCCCATTCTATAACTGAGCTATGACAGGAGCATGGAAATGGCCCAGAAAAGGTGATCTGCCTGTGTGGTCCAAGATTCTCCTGCCAGTCAAGATTAGCGCCTTATATGGATGGGCCTGTTTCTTCAGATGTATTTATTGTTAATGAAAGACATTTCTGGAAATAATGTAAGTGTGAGCATGTGGCCCTCACCATCCCCACTCCCAGACATGCACATTTATACGCATGTACAGTGAGACATAGCTGCAGAGCCAGAAGAAGGAGTGATATCTTCATACCCAAGTTCTTCACTTCTCGTTATTCTGAACTTTCTTTCCTCATGCTTCCCAAATCAACACCCTGCTGAGTAGATTGGCCAAGTTGGTTTTCTTTTTACTTGGTTTAAATTGCCTGGGAGCCATTTCTCCTTGGAAACTTACATTTTCTAATAGCGATGAGCCTCTCATGAAGCCATTCTCATTACTGAAGTCACTGATGGCGAGACTTCAGGAAGAGGATCTGCTTCAGAAGGGGAACGTTCTCCGAGTCTGCATCTGTCCTGACTCCTGCATCTCAGGACTGTTGGGAAGGTCAAACTTCAATGGTTAAACTGAAGTTCCTGAAAACTGATGATTCATTGGCTCAGGTCTACTTGAGCTGTGAAACTCAAGCCCTTAGTGATGCCATGCTGGGTACTACTCTCTGTGATCCTTACAATAAAAATGCAAAAACAAGACTAGAAAGGGTTTTACTAGGATTTCCATTAGCATTTTAATTAATATATTTCCAGTCTTCTTTAATAAAAAGGGTTGAGAATGGGGTGGAAGGAGCAGAGGAGAGGAGAGAAGAGGAGAGGGAAGGGCAGGGGAGGGAAGCAGCTATATTTTTCTTACTGCATTGTAAGTTCTGGTTTCATCCTGATGCTCACTGCGGACCGTTTTCGATGGCAATATTTGCTAAAAGTGATTTTCAACCACGGACAATGTTCTCAACAGGTCAACATATAGTAATATGAAAATGATTTTGCCTCGAGCATCTACTTTGTAGAACCTAGAGGTACTACTTCCCATCATTCGGTGTCCAGGATG
The DNA here is from genome assembly GCF_978045245.1 of Mus caroli. NCBI lineage: Eukaryota > Metazoa > Chordata > Mammalia > Rodentia > Muridae > Mus > Mus caroli. The sequence continues at coordinate 33,381,731 of NW_028227269.1, forward strand.
ATGAGAACGAATCACTTCATGAGAGGCTCATTACTATTAGAAAATGTAACTATCCAAGTAGAAATGGCTCCCAGTCAATTTAAACCAGGAGACCTTAACAGAGAGAGAGCCCTACTGTTGACTTATAGACTCTTTGTAACTTTAGGCTAAATAGCAACCTACTCCCTGCTAGTCTCTTGTTGGGAGTTTAGATTGTCCCTTATTGTAAACAACCTATTGAATATTTTTGGTAAAATTTTCATACAGTCTTTTACTTAGGTTGTCCTAGAGGGGGAAAAACAGCTTTTACTCTTCCTTCCTTCCTTCCTTCCTTCCTTCCTTCCTTCCTTCCTTCCTTCCTTCCTTCCTTCCTTCCTTCCTTCCTTCCTTTCTTTCTTTCTTTCTTTCTTTCTTTCTTTCTTTCTTTTTGTGGTTTCAGCTTTTACTCTTAAGAAGATAATTTGTGAAAGTAAGTGCGCCCTTGGAAGCTTTAATGTTCTCAAGCTGTTTTTCTAGAAGGTGTTTTAATATTAATATGCAAATAATAGCTAAGTTCACATGAGCTCCAGTAGGGAGGCATAGAAGATACAAGAAGCAGCCATGGGATCCTAACTTCATTTCCAACACTTAGAGAGCTTTAGGGACAGAAGTTATTAGCTGAGGTCTGTGATGCCTGATGCCGGTTGATTACAGCTTAAAGGATGGAGCCTCAAGGCTTGGCCATGTCCAGCAAGAAGAACTTACATATATCCTTACCAATCCCAAATTCACACTGCCAGATGGAGAGAAAGTGGCATCGTGAAGAGCCCAGGGTAGAACCCACTGCACAGCATATCTCAAGATAGTGTTACACTCTTTCTTTAGATCCAGCACAACCAAGTTGTTGAAATTCTAGTGTCAAGTTCCTGGCCCATATACTTTGTTTTCTCTAGAGGCCATTGCAGCTCTTGGTCACAGCTTGTACTATGAAATTCTGGCCAGGTTACTAAGCCAGAATATGTTGCTGAACTTGAAATTTGTTGAAAAAAAAAGTTACTTTGCTGTTTAAGAAACGCATGTGTATTTTTTCCTTAAAAATGAATATAGCTATATTTTTTATAATTAATGTTATGTTTTCATTGCTTAATAAATCAGTTATTTGCTTCACCTGTATATATGAATGTGACTCACGTGAGGGTCTGGTGCTCCCAGAAGGCAGAAATGGTGGCGGATTCTGTGAAACTACAGTTATAAATAGTGAACTACCACGTGAATTACAGTCTTCTGCAAAAGCAGGAAGTGCTTTTAACCCCTTAGCTGTCTCTTCAGCCTATTATTATTATTATTAAAATTATTATGGACAGATTTGATAGAACAGATCTTAAGTTCTAGCTTCTCATGAGGCTAAGGCAGGAAGACTGATTTTTAAGGCTAGGGATGGTAAAGGCATAAGCTTAATGACCTGAGCTCAATTCCCCAAACATACATAGTGTGAGGGAAGAGCCAACTCCAGACAGTTGTCCTCTATGTATTGTAGCATGCTTGAGACCAAGAAACGTTAGATTGCTTTTAAAGTTCAAGGCCAGCCCGAGGAGCTTACAGGGACCCTGTCTCAGAACACAAAGCATCATGAGAGCTGAGGATGTAGCTCGGTGGAAGAGAGCTTACCCTGTCAGTGAGAAGGAAGCCCTGTGCTCACTCTGCAGCACTGCAGCAGATTAATTAATTATTGGAAGTACACTTCAATCCTTTTCTTACTGTGTTTTTTATTCTCAATTAGAAATCAAGGGTAGATTTATAATAATTGAGGGAAATTCATTTTTGTGTAGTTCTATGCATGTGGCATTTGTATATGTAGTCTCCCTTATTGTGTATGTGGTATGCATGTATATGAATATGCATGTTAATAAGTACATGGATACTCATGTGTGGGGTGAGCATGTGCATGTGTGCACCTCCATGAGGACGCTCAAGGTTGCCATCGGGAGTTTTCAATTGCTCCCCACCTTAATTGAGATCCAGTTTCTCGGTCACATCCAGACATCATGAATGAAGTCAGTCTGGCTCACCAGCTTTCTCCAGGCTTTCCCCTTCTACTCTCTGAGTGCTGTGTTTATACACAGGCAGCCATTACTACCTGGCATGCATATGGGTTCTGGGGATTGGAATTCTGGTCCTCGTGTTTACCTGGCAAATACTCTAACCACTGATCCACCTCTTTAGTTCTCCACTTTCTCATACTTGAAGCACCTCCACAGTTGCCTGGTGGAGGAACACACAAGCTTCCACTTTCTACCAAATCCAAAATACCCCCAGAGAACATTCCAGGCTTTCTTCATCTCTCTATCTAGCTCCCACCACTGTGCCTGGGTGTCACAGATGCTCAACATGTCATATTGTGCCAAACAGAACATGATCCATTCCCCTCAATCTGAGATTTCTAATTTCTTAGAGTGTTAAGTAAAAGTGAAGAATGAATATTCTATTGGATTATTTTTCTTTAGTACAAAAAAAATCTATCTTTCTGATTCTCACTCCCCTTCTTTCTTATTCAGGGCTTTTCTATTTCTGGGTCTGGACAGGCAGTGGTATATAGTGAAAGAGAAGAAAAGATCAGAATAACCAACCCTGTAACTATTCTTAATTTTACCAGGTGTGCTTATATGTGATTTCTTTAATAGACTCCTAAGTGCTAGACACAGAACTTCATTGTTTAATGCAGCTTTTTCCTAAGGAACCAGTACTGACCACACACACAGATTTCTCTGACCTGTTCTCTTGAGGTTTCTATCACTGTACTCAGAGAATGAAACACAATTAGCAGGTCTGACTGGCTTCATTCTCTGACTACAGTAAGGTTTACTTCGCATACACAAAAGTCCAAGAATGGCATACAATTGAATGACCTAGAGCCTGCATGGCACAGCATGAGCACTGAGCCTTTGCTAGCTCCACACGCTATGCCAGAAATCTGGTTTGTTCTTACTCTTTTTTTAAATGACAGTATTTTACATATATTGCTACTAAGTACCATTTTTACCATAATGTTAGTGTTGCTCCTTGAATTAATTTTACTTTTAAAAATTGTATCCATTTCTAATGTTCATGAATTTTTCCTCATCTTCTTCATCAATCTTGGAAGAGGTTTGGAAATTACCAGTGTTTGGACACTGATTTGTGTTGCATCTTTGGCTTAACTCATTTCTGTTCTTATGCTTATTGATTTCTTCTTTAAATTTTCTTCAAATTTAAGCTTTAAATATCTTCAGTTTCTAGTATGATTTTTTTAATCTTTAATTTTGAGTTATATTTTTAATATCCAGATTCTATGGAAGTTTTCTAATGATTTCTGCGTATTTGCTGATGTCAGTACAAACTGAATAATGCTCATTCTTTGAGGCATCTCAAAGTTTGCTGTACTTTTTTTTTTTACTTATATATTATAACTGATTAGTGACAAGGGATTTCATTTCTTAGATTAAAGCACATTATTATACCATTTAAATCTTTCATTACTTTACTGATATTTTTGTCTGATGATTTCTTTTTCTCTTTTGGTTTTTCAGGACAGGAGTTTTCTCTGTAGCCCTGGCTGTCCTGGAACTTATTCTGTAGACCAGGGTGGCCTCAAACCTAGAGACTCCCCCTGCCTCTGTCTCCCAAGCACTGGGATTAAAGACATCTGCCTTGTCTGATGAGTTTGTTATGCCAGATACTCTGAAGATCTACCATTATGGCAATGAGTTTATTGATTATAATTTTATAGTTATTAATTTATTGCTAGTATATGTTAATTCTCTATAGTAATTCAGAACCCTTGAATTTACCTGATGATTCAAACCTTTGATTTATAGTGATTATTAGATCTGTCAATGATTTATTAGAATATCTGTTTTATATTGATTTTGATTTAGCTATCCTATCTTTTTTGTTTATATGCATCTTCAGGTCTTTCTTTTTTACAATTAACCTACTGTTTTAAAGCTTCTAATTCAGTAATCTTAGCAAAGTTAGAGATATATATTCACTACAACATTTGAGTTTTAGAACATTTTCATCAACTCCAGAAGTTGGCTCATGCCCATTCATGGCTCTTTGCTCCAGTGTTCAACCCTAGGCAACCACTGGACCACTGAGAAGTGCTGTTGCTTTATAAATTTGCCTTTAATGTTTCATATGTGGTATCCACAAATATGAATGTGTGTGTATATGTATATGTATATGTGTGTGTGTGTATATATATATATATATATATATATGTGTGTGTGTGTGTGTGGTGTGTGCGTGCGTGCATGTGTGTGTTTGTGTGTTTGTCTTATGACAGAAAATATGAAAACGTCTGGTTTATTTCACTTAACAGTGATTTCCAGTTCAGTCTGTTTTCCTGCATACCTGATTTCATTTGTTCTATGGCTCAATGTATTTCCACAAGCACAAGTCTCACATATTTTTTATGAGATCATCTGTTGGTGGGCATTCATTGCCTAGATATTGTGGCAATAGACAGAATGTACAAATCAGCTGAGTTACCCATAGCTTTATGCAGGTGGCTTTCTTTACTTGGCCTAATGGTTTTGGCATTGCTATTGTTTTGTTTTGTTATGTTTTGTGCAGAAATCTGGAGATATACTTAACTTAGTTTTTTGGTGTTTATAATCCATTCTGTGATTTTCTCTCTTTTCATTGCTAAATGTTATTCCATTTTGGACTAAACTTAAATTTTTCTCTTATTTGGTTTTTCTATACATTGTGTATGCCATTCAGAATTCATTGCTTAATTTAGAACTCCCAAGCAGTTCTCCCCAACTTCCAGCTGCCATCTTGGCAAATATCAACTTCCATTGTCTTTTCAGAATCCCAATAGCACAGAAAAGATAATATATGAGGCATTTTTATTTTCATCCCTTATTTTCTTTGATTTTTATATTATCTTTATTATGCTATGTTCTGAGCAGTTCTCTTAGTTCTCTTGTGCCTCTTATTTTAATTAACTGTTTAAACTATAATGTGCATTTTAACATTTTCACACACACTCACACATATACACATTCATACATACACACACATACACACACACTCACAAACACATACACACATTCACACACACATTCACACATATACACACATACACACACACTCACACACATTCACAGATGCTCACACACATACACACATTCACATCCACATATGCACACACACACACACATACACACACATTCACATACACACAAATACACACACATTCACACAAACATTCATATATATACACACATATATGCACACATATTCACATACATGCAAATACACACACATGCACACACACATTCATATAGGCACACACATATATGCACACACATTTACACACACATTCACACACACACAGACACACACACTCAGATATCCTTTTTTTTTTAATAGAAACTCCTTATACCATTGTCAGGGCTGCATGTACCACATGGTTGGTTCTCCTCATTCAGATTATATTTCTATAAACATGTAAGCCACAACACTTCCTGTATTTTTGGTGTCAGATGACTGTAATATCTGTAGGCTTTGTAGATTAAATATGCTGCTTTTGATAATGCCAGCTTGTGGCTTCATTTCCTTGTGTGATATGGTTTCTGGCTTTGAAGTTATGATTCTTGATTTCATAGATTCTGATTCCAAGCCTGTCTCTTCAGAACATAGTTGTTTTTTTTTGTTTGTTTGTTTTGTTTTGTTTTTTTACTTGTCAGGTTTCACTTGTAGTTTGCTGAGGGAGTGAGCCCAGCACCGTACAGTGTGATGGTACCACTGCCAAACATGTTTCCATTTTTCACTATTTCTTGATGCATCTTTAGGTTATGAGAGCCATTTCTTTTGTCCATTAGGGAGCTTAGTTCACTTTTCCACTTCTTAATATTTTTAGTTACCAGGGAGACTTTTAAATTAATCTTCAAGGATTTTTAAAGGAAGCTGAGAGGGTCTGAGGCTTGAAATATAATATTGAATGTTGTAAGTAGACCACTTGGAATCTTAGAAGTTCTATGTGATAAGAAGCAAGTCAGTAAGGCTTTTGTCTATCTGCATCTAGGCTAATGACTCTCACTCTTTCCTCTCCCCCCTCCACTTGTTATGTAAGGATGCCATTAGGAAGTCATCTTTTTGCAAGAGGTTCTAGTTGTTAGATATTATGCAACTCACAAACTAATTAAATCCTTATTGTCTTTGTCCTTTCTTTTCTTTCCAAAAAGCATAAATTATCCATATATAGGATATGCACATTTTAAAGTCCTCATGAGTGGAAACATTTTAAGACTGAGCAGTTTCTCCTACCCATTTTCTCATGTGGCAACAGCCACATTTTATGCATAGGTTATAAATCATCTTTCACTGGGAAATGAAGCCCATGAACTGCACCATGCCGAGCCAGAGCCACACTTCCTATTCTTTGCTTGTAAAAGAAGCATCCCAGTGATTTTCTAATATATTCTGGGGTTTCTTTTGATGGAATTAGGAGGAAATTTCATTATCCTGTGGTTATTGAGTACAGTTGACTACATTGAAAGTCAAGGCACTCAGTTTACATTGTTAAATCCGTGACCTTAAAGCAATCTCACAGAAACTGAACTACACACCAGAGAACATGCCTGGGATGGAACTAAGCCCTCTATACATATGTAGCAGATGTGCATCTTGGTTAGTCTTCATATGGGACCCCTAACAGCAGGAGCAGGGGTTGTCTCTGACTCTGTTACCTGCCTCTGGATCCCTTCCCCCTCACTGGGCTGCCTGGTCTGTCCTCAGTAGGAGCTCTTCCCAGAATCCTACTGCAACTTGATAGGCCAAAGGGGTTGATATCCATGGGAGGAGACAGGGAGCTGGGCATAGAGGGAGGTGAGGTAGGAGGGGGGAACTGGGAGGAGAGGAGGGAGAAAAAGCTGGGGTTGGAATGTATAGTAAATCAATTAATTATAAAAATTGATTTTTTAGTTGATGTGATTTTTCATCCTCTAAAATCTCTCTTGCAAATAAATTCTTTTCATGAATATGGAGATCTTTAGTTTCCTGTGTGAAAAAAAGTAAAAGCGCCTGGCCCATTATAAGTGTTTATCAAGATTTTTTAGTGTGAATACGATTCACATCTGGTTTTTAACTGGGAGTTCATGCTATTTTTGTTATCTGGTGGCATAATTTTTGGAATAACTTCAAATTCTATAGTCTCAGGTAATACACTTTGTAGTTTCAAGAGCTAAACTTAATGTTTATAGTTGTGTGTAGTGTAGTTATGAACTCTGCCTTATATGATTCAGCAAATAGTATTGATATTATATGTACTTTCAGTTCATATTGTTCTAAATGTGTGTGTGTAAGCTTGTGCCTGATATCTCAAAGGGGATAATTTTTTTAAAAGTTTTTTTTTAGATTAATTATGTTTAGCTTTTGCCTTTAAGTCTAGCATAAGTGGTTTTTAGAACATGCCACATCTCTCTGTATAATATGCTTCCTCACTTAAAAAAAGATGAGGCATTCTCTCCTCCACCGTATGAGTTCTGGGAAATGGACTCAGGTCATCAGGCTTGGCAGTGAGCATCTTTACCTACTGAGCCATCTTACCAGCCCCCTAAAGATTTATATATTTTTACTTATTTAGCCATGCAGCTGCCATTTTCTGGAAGTTGTGGTAAAGATAAAGTATCAATCATTAGTGATTCTGACTCCTCAGAGTTGAAAATGTCTTTATCTTTGGGAGCCAACGCATCTGATATTGGAGATAATCACCAGGTTGATACCAGGCACGGGTGGTGTAAACACAGGTTCTTATAACACCCAGTCTTCTGGCTGAATGCAGATGCTGGGTCCTGGGATGCTTGGTGCTGGGATGCTTGGTGCATCCCAGTGGTTTGATTATGACTAAGGGAGGAAGAAGAAATGTTTTTTTTTGAAAGGAGATTTGGGCTGAGTTATAATGTATGGTAGGCTATGTAGGATGGATTGAGCGGTATTTAGGGTGTGTCTAGTTTCCATCTTTGAGCAACTTTCTTCCCTCAGCTGTACCTTTCTTAACAGCAAATTAATTTGTCATATTTTAAATCTGATATTTCAGAGCAGAATTTTAACTTTTTTCTTTAAATTATTCGCTCCTACTCTTTCTCCATTTACAGGAGTCTCCTCTGTTTCTCTGAGGACATTTTAAAAATATTTTTTGGGTTTTTTAATTCTCTTTCTTCCTTCCTTCCTTCCTTCCTTCCTTCCTTCCTTTCTTTCTTTCTTTCTTTCTTTCTTTCTTTCTTTCTTTCTTTCTTTCTTTCTTTCTTTCTTTCTTTCTTCCTTCCTTCCTTCCTTCCTTCCTTCCTTCCTTCCTTCCTTCCTTCCTTTCTTTCTTTCTTTCTTTCTTTTTTTTCTTTTGGTTTGGTTTTTTGAAACAGGGTTTCTCTGTATAGCCCTGGCTGTCCTAGAACTCACTCTGTAGACCAGGCTGGCCTCGAACTCAGAAATTCGCCTGCCTCTGCCTCCTGAGTGCTGGGATTAAAGGTGTGTGCCACCACTCCCGGCTTTTTAATTCTTCTTTTTCTTTCAATGGGCTATTTCTTAACATGATATATTATTCTTCCACATGAGTTTCATGTTGCCCAGAATGCATTAGCTGCTTAAACAGTGGCATATGTGAAGGTCATCCTTTTGATGGGTTTAGCTGTTTTTACTTTTCCCAAGGAAAGCTTTTTATGAAGGCCCTTGGGATGAGACTGAAGAAGTAAAGAATAAAGTGGGAGACTGAGAAGAGGAAATGGGTTGGGGATGGACAGATGTGCATATTCGTGGTGTTAACCCTTGACCTTCCCATCATGCTGGAGCCAAGCTTTAATTATTTCTGGCTCTGCAGTGGTTATTGGGCCATTCCTAGCTTTCCCACCCCATGGAAGAGGGTGGCAGGATGATAATCTGCCTAGAGAAATGGGAGAGAGGAAGAAAAGGGAAAATGCAGAATTTCTTGCTTCCTCCTGTATCCTGCCACTAAATATGAATAGCTGCCTGAATCCTAGTAGTAGGAACTGGACGTGGTAACGTGAAAAGTGAACCTGCAGGCTGCTTTGGTGCTGTGGACAAACATTCTGTGTGGCAAGGAACAGGGAGTGGATACTTGTGTGACACACATGACACATCCTGGCACTTGGTATCAGTAAGTGCATTCTTGAAATCACCCTCCAATAGCCATGTCCGCTTACCCTACAGCATATTTCACTCTACTTGAGATGGGAAAACAAGTCAAGAAACCCGTCCTTAGACCCTCACCTGTGATCTTGAGAGACTGCTGAATTCATTACTAGTTCTCTTATGATGTGTTTTCATGGCCCTTCATGATGAGTATATTTTGTAAGCAGTTGACGTGGTGGGCCACTATAAATCTAAGCATCTACAAACCATTCTGGTCAGTGTACTTCAGCCTGCAAGACAATCTCTGAGGAAAGCCCAGATATGAGGGCTGGCCGTGGGAATCTTACTTACGGCCACCAGCATTGGTGCCATTTTTTATTGAGATCAAATCTTAGAAACCTTAGTAGTGGGAAAGGGACAGTTGGAAGTTCAAAAGGGTGTTTGAAGTGGATAAGTAAAAATCCTGGACCAGAAGACCTTCAGGTTTTCCCTCCTATTCTGCTCCATAAGGAAAATTTTGGATATGTAAGTTAAATGCTCTTCAATGTAAACATGCCATTGGGATTTTTCTGAAAATTTTAACATGAGCAAAATGTTTGTTTTCTATTTAATATTCCCCTTATACTAGCTGATATATATGTGTACACACACACACACACACACACACACACACACACACATAATATTGCCCTTATACTAGCTAATATATTCCTTTAAAAAGTTATATCTATCTATCTATCTATCTATCTATCTATCTATCTATCTATCTATCTATCTCCAGCTTGCATGGCTGGACTCCAAAGGGTAAATCTAGGAAACACCTTAGTTTTCTCCTTTCAGTATTATAACCCCCTAGGTGTTCCTTCCTCACACCTGGTGATAATGTCCGGTCCCTGTCATTCTTCAGGTATTAAATGTGTAGCGTAGACTGACATTGAGTTCAACACTCTTTTTTCTTTTGGGGCTGGACCCCCTGATTTGCCTTCTTGTTTCACATCTTCCTTCTGTCCTTTGTAACTGAGTCTTCCCTGGATGAGTGAATGGGTAGGGTAAGACATAGAAGGCAGGTCTTGTTTAGTGGTGCTGTCTGTGGGTTTGACCTTTCTCGATGGGGCTTTGTCATGGCAGGCTCCTCACACTGATCTTGTTTCTATGGGAGCATCCTTGTGGGTTTTCTGACCATGACTACGCTGTCTGTTCCCTTCTCAAGCACAGTTCTTTAGTGCTGGGTTGTACTCTGGCTGAATCATTCCATCCTGTGTCCTTTCCTACTATCACAGAACCAGTCCCTCCTCCACAGCTTTACTTACTCTGTTGTCCCTCAGAGGAGGTATCTGACAGCTTGTGTTCAGTGAAGTTGTTTTCAAGGCCATTCATCCCATCATTAGCATCTGATTCCGCTAATGCAAGCTGTTTTGAGAAATTTATCACACTGCTCATTGATAGTATGTTGGCGCAGGTCCACAGTTTCACAGTTTTCTACTTCTTGGGAGGTATGAGAGGAACGTGTGTGTGTGTGTGTGTGTGTGTGTGTGAGAGAGAGAGAGAGAGAGAGAGAGAGAGAGAGAGAGAGAGAGAGAGTCTTCAGCAGTCATATTTTATCCATTCAAGTCCCATAAAAGAGAGAATTTATATGAGCAAAATAAGGCAAGTCAATTGGTGACATTTATGTAGTTTTAGCTTAGAATCAAACCTATATGACAACATACTGTTTTCATTAGATAAATATGACCAGGATATGATGTTTGGTAAAGATAAACACTTGGAAGAAATTTTGGAAACAAATTATGTATCACAAGACTCCAATGGCTGCACAGCAACCCACTAAGCATGCAAGGAACTTCCCATATATGTGTTTCTGTTACACAGTGGAGAGGAGGCTGTTTTTCTACTGAAGTGCCTGTAGATGTCACTAAAGTAAATGATTCTTTTGCCTTTGATCTGATAATGGAGCATAAGTGCCCAGAGGGTAAAAATGGATATAAGTCCTTTTGTGATTTACATTACATAGTAGCCCAGTAGTAGTAGTAGTAGTAGTAGCAGCAGCAGCAGCAACAACAACAGCAGCAGCAGCAGCTGCTGCAGCAGCATAACCCCCTTAGCGTTCATAGATTGTAGAATGTGAAACCTCCATTCTCCTTCCCTACAAACACATCACCTGCAGGGCAGGAGACATACATTTTCTCAGTTCATATTAATGCTCATACTCTGTCTTCGAGCTAAGAACCGTGATGTCTCACGAAAGGAGAAAAATCACCTGTAACTTGGTGATAAAGGGAATGAAGATACGAAAGACGTCTTGAAATGTATGTGAACAGCATTCAATTCTAAACACTTACATAATTTGTTGTCTTTACTGATTTTAATGGCTGGTACATTTTAATTATCTTCATCTCTCTTGGGGAAGAGAAAAGATAGTACAAACACTTGTGCAAGGAGTGTCAGCTATGAGCTTTCACAGGCAAGAGCAAATTTCAAGTAACGCAGAAAGCAGTTGGTTCTCGCATTTGATGTTTTAGGGCATTTTCAGCTGGGATTGTATTTACATTAATGTTTATAACATTTCATCACAGGGTGACCAAGACTGAGGTCTACATAAGGACACTAGCAAAGAAGAGTGGACAGTGTCTTATGCAACATTAAGTCTTCAAACAGCCTTTCTTAAGATAGTAAGTATTTTACATTCCTAATAAGACAAGTTCCATTTTAATGCTTTAATAGTATATAAGATGAAATCAAAGTAAACAGACTTGGGCATAGTGGTACTTATCTGTAATCTTATCTGTAATTTTAGCACTTGGGAGATAGAGGCAGGAGAGATAGGAGTTTAAAGCCAACCTGGGATGTACCACACCCTATAGCTAAAAGTAAAACCAAACGAATAAAGAAATCTAAGGAAGTGAAAAACAAACATAAGGAGGGCAAGGTATTTGGAAAATGCAGAGTTCTGTGATAGTGATTATAGGTCAGGAACAGACATATAACATGCTGAAAACTGTTAAGAGTGTCTAAAAGAAAGGCAATCCAGATAGAATAGACCACGAATGACTGGAATAAGTGAAACTGCTAATTGCATATTCCATGGAAGGAGGACCTGACATTGACAATAAGCTTCCTTTGTGTACTTTTTTCTTTTTGATGAGTAAGCATGTTTAAATGGTAAATGTAACCGTATACTTAAAAGTAGCACAATCAAATTGTAAGCATTTAAGTATTTCCTGATAATTTTAGCCCTCCTAAGCTCACCCAAAAGAAATCCTCATGCATCATCTACAGTTACTTGAAGAGAGTGTGCCCACTTGCACAGCACAGATGGGATTCTAGTGTTTACACCGAAAGGGATCTTTGCAGAATTTCATCTTGATGAGACACATTTATGAATGGAATATATTTTTCCTCTTTGGCAATGTTACTAAGAGGATAAAATTGTTCAAGAGACTCAATAAATTAAAAAGTATATTCTAAAGCAACAAGGTTTTGTTTTGTTAAGTTAAACATAGCATTACCTGATAGCCTAAAAAGTCCTAGTTATACATCCAGGAAAAATTAAAATATATCTATACATAAGAATACACACACACACACACACACACACACACACGTGTTGTTGTTGTCAGTTGTGATTATAATAACCAAAATGTGGAAGTAAACCAAGTAATCATTAAAATGTCATATATACTCATGCAAGAAAATAATGAGCAATACAAGGAATGTGATGCTAAAAGTTGATACAACGTGGATGAACTTTAAAAGCACTTTCCGACTTATCATTGTCACCTATAAAGTTCATGGTCAAGAATGGTGAAATCAAGCCGGGCGTGGGGGCCTTTAATCCCAGCATTTGGGAGGCAGAGGCAGGTAGATTTCTGAGTTCGAGGCCAGCCTGGTCTACAGAGTGAGTTCCTGTAGAACTAGGGTTACACAGAGAAACCCTGTCTCAAAAAACCAACAACAACAAGAATGATGAAATCAGGTTTAAAAAAAATCTACAAAAAAGAGTCTCATACTTATTAAGTTTACAATTTTGTGTTGTTGGAATGCACAGCCATTCTTCGCTGCATCCAGCCTGTCTTAGTGTTTGTGGGATCTTAAATCAAGGAAGCCATGGTAAGCATTGACTATCCAGAATGCTCCCTCTGCAGGCTGGAGCTCTGACTATTCAGAGCGCTCCCATTGTAGATTAATGCTTCAAGCCCTTCCCTTGATATGGGTCATTCCTAGGTACTTACCATATACCACTCCTCGAGATGCTCAGGATAAACTCTGGAATTGGCTGGAGTGGCTCTGTGATGACACTTTCAGCTCATTTGAATCATTCTTTCACTCCCCCATCATTAATGTTTTTAAAGTCCAATAGAAAGATGTTTAAATAACAGTTTCCTTGTGGAAGGGAGGTACAGGAGGGGTCAAGCACACCACAAGAAGTCCTACAGAGTCTACTGACCTGGACCCATGAGAGCTCAAAAAGACTGAAACACCAACCAAAGAGTATGCAGGGGCTGGACATGGGCCTCCCACACATTTGTAGCAGATGTGCAGCTTGGTCTTCAGGTGGGTCCCCTAACAATTGGAACGGAGGCTGTCTGTGACTGTTGCCTGCCATTGGATCTCCTTCCTGGACTGCCTGATGGGGTCTTAGTGGGAGAGGAGGAGCTTGGTCTTGCTGGGACTGGATGTTCCAGGGTGGGGTGGTACCCAGCAGATGCTTCCCCTTCTCTGAGGTCAGGGGGAACAGTAATGGGGGTGGATTTGTGGGGGCTGGGCTGGGAGGAGAGGAGGGAGGAGCTGCAATTGCAATGTAATATGAATAGAAAATAAATAATGAAAAGCAAAAAAAGAGTATTAGAAAAAAATAATACCCCTAATCTACCTCCTGTATTCCATCACTTGTTCAGACAAATATTACTTCTGCTTCATAAAATACGGTTTTATTAACAGAATTAATTCTGATTTATTGTCTATATATTTAGTTGGTGAATACTTGAGCTGGTGAACAATTTTGACAGAGCTTTTCGGGTTTTAGTTTGGGGTGATGTTTTAAAAAAATGTAATAACAGACAAGGCAATTTCATACTAAAAGGATTGAGGACCATCTCTACAAGGGTTAATGCACATATGCTTCACTTTTTGGTTTTGTTTAAAAATTCGACCTGGCTTGATTTTTTTTTTCCTATCGTCCTTTCACTTCCTTCTAAATTTTATTCTCAAAGTGCAATGTTCCTATTAATTCTTTGCAAGTTACCCAGTATTGTTTTGGGAACACACAGGTATATATTTATATACAATCTGACAGCAGCTTTGTCCCCTCAACAGCCATCAAGGAGCCGTTGGGGTTTAAGAGGTGCGAAAGCCTCAGTTTGCAGGTGCAAAAGGGTCCTCACACAGCATTTCTAGTAAACTTGGGGTGTCCCATTGACCCGAGGTTAAGTTTTGTCTTCTCCTTAAAAAAAGAGCAGGCACTTGTGATCCGTTTGTGCCAGGCTTCTCCTTGGAGCGCCCTGAAACTTCTGGCGTCCTTTCTTGAGCTTCTCTTCCCCATACTCCCAAGTGGGCTCAGCTACTCAGCACCAGAAACTCTTTTTCATATTTCATAGCATTTCGATTCTCTCATCCCTTCATTTTCTTGAATCCAGCTTGCCACTCTGCCTCATCCTTTTCTATCTCCACGGTGAACCAAACTCACTAAGGGTTTTCCACTGGGAATTTGTTGGTTTTCTTTTCCATTTATTTTTAGCCTACTGTAGTGCTATTAAATCCAGACTTCCTCCCAGTTAATCCTGATTTCTGTGGATTATTTCATCCTATCCAAACACACTTGCCAAATATACCGTCTTCCTCTTGGTGTGGGCCAATCCCCCTGATCTTTTATGAGCCGCGCTGAGACCTTTGAAGTACAAGTCCCTCTCCCCACTGCTGGCAGCTGGCAGATGAACAGCTGCCTGAGGCAGATGGGGGGATGGGCAGGCATGGTTGCCAGAAAACTGTGGCATGATAAACAATGCAGAATACCTCGCCAAAGCCTTTGCTCTTTACTGTTTGGCTTTGAGAGCAATGAGGTAAGCTATTGAAAGAAGCTTCCATTGTGAAACACTAGGATCGTACCCAAATATGTAAGTCCAGAATCATCTTTGCTAGAAAGACATTTTTATAAGGAGATCACTGTCACTGTAGATACCCTTTTTGGCTGGGAGAATTTATTTGCTCTGACTCTCAAAAATTAACGCGGATAGGTCTGAACTGATTGCAACCATTGTGGATCTTGCCAGAAGTAAACAGAACTTAGCCATTTCCGAGCAATAGGGACTGCATAGAAGGTTGAACGTACATAAGGGAGACACCATATCTGGGGTCAAAATGTCTGAAATTACCTTTGTGTAGAGTACTGAGTTAGTTTAAATTGACTGGTAGCCAAGTGCTAAGCAACAATGTAAAGGCCCAAGGGAAGCCAGTAAGATCTAATTGGGAACGTCTGTGTAGATGGCTAACGCTTTATGGTGCCTGGGTGAGCAATCAATAAGCCAAGTAGCATAGGATGATCAGAGGCTTCTATGTTAACTTTGTAGCTGACAGATAGGCTTAACTGTGCTGCATAGTGGGGCATCAAAAGGTTTCTGGGGAAAGTATTTGCATACAAAGGCTACTCATACCATTTATGTGCACATGAAAAATACATCAAG